>NC_042616.1:176316033-176964768 GCF_901001135.1 Rhinatrema bivittatum
CACACACACACTCACACTCACTTCCTCTCCCCATGTGGTGACTGGAAGCTGTGAGGAGTGGGGGGAGGACCTCCCTGAGGAGGGGGGGGGGGAAGAGAGGACCTCCCTGGCCACACAATCTGTAGCAGCTGCCCTGTAGCCCTTTCCTGCCTCTCTCCTGGGCTGTGGATGGAAGCTGTGGGGAGACAGGGAGGGGCCGCAGCTCAGCCTTTCCTTCTTCCCAGGCTGTAGCTTCCAGCTGCTCCAACAGCTCTTCCTTCATATTTCAGGAAGGCCACAGAGGAAAGAGAGAAGCCCAGTTGATGAAAAATGGAAGGGGGGGGAGGGGGAGAATCACATGTTAGATGGGAGCGATAGAGGTAGCACAGGAAATGAAGGAGAAAAAGACACAAAGGGGTAGATTTTAAAACCCCTGTGCGCGTAAATCCTCCTGGATTTACGCGCGCCGGCGCACCTATTTTGCATAGGCTGCCGGCGCGTGCAAAGCCCCGGGACTTCCTAAAAGGGGCGGGAGGGGCATGTCCGGGGGCAGGGGGTGGTCTGGGGGGCATGGTGACGGTTCAGGGGCGGGCTGGGAGGGCAGTCCCGAGTCCCCCGGCACTGCGGCCTGTGCCGGGGGATGCTGGGGCGGCGTGCGCAAGTTACGCCTGCTTCAAGCAGGCGTAACTTGCCCAACAAAGGTAGGGGGGGGGGGGAAGGTGGGGGGACGTGGAAGGAAAGTTCCCTCAGAGGCTGCTCCAATTTCGGAGCGGCCTCAGAGGGAACGGAGGCAGGCTGCGTGGCTCAGCGCGAACAAAAGTAAGCGCGCGTGTATTTTTTGAAGATCTACCTCAAAGCGCGGCACAAGGGCTGCAGGAGGGAGAGAAAGTTGGGTGCAGGGGACATAGACGCAGAGGTGAGTACAGGAGGTGAAGGAGAGATAGAGAGACAGTAGGGCACAGAAGGTGGTGGAAAAAGATGGGGCCCAGGGACTAAGGAGAGAAAGACAGGAGATTGAGGAAAAGAGAGAGAGCACAGCCTGGTAGAGAAAGAGAGGGGGCTAAAGGAGGGAGACAGGATGCACATGGGTGGGAAGAGGAAATGAGTTTGAGGGGAGCATTTAAGCTGGAAGAGGGAGAAAGACACAGAGGAGGGCACATGGGACAAAGAAAGGAAAGAGCTAGAGGGCACAGGAGATGGAGAAATGTGAGAGGTAGAAGGGGAGGGTGAGGAGATCGATCCAGTGGCGGCACAAGAAACAGAAGGAAAAGAGAGGAGGCTGGTAAGGGGAATAAGGGCAACTATATGCATATGGATGGCAAGGTTGGGGAGTGATGGAGGCATTCCCAATTCTTCCTCAGTTCTCAAGTGTCTAGCCTTGGTCTGTGAAAAAACTGCGATCCTTCTTGGCATACCTCCAATTCCAATCTCCCCACACCCTTCATACCATCATTCCATTTCTCCCCTCACCCCTCTGATTCCAGTCTTTCCTGCTCCTGGCAGACTACTAATGTCCAATATCTTCCCTGCAAAGGCAGCCAAAGGGGCGAGGCCACTGTGGTACCTGTGAGTACAGGATAGATTGGCTCAATCCTTGTGCACGCTCTCTTCAGTTCACAGTGCATCCAGATCCTAGATGCTTGCAAAGTGGTAGGCAGGAAACTAGATATCGAAGGTCCACCTTGGTAAGGGGGAAAATGGATTTGGAGGCCTGAACAGAGGCTGAATTAGTGATCTGCAGGTTGGGAGGGCAAGGCCTTTATTACCCCAGATCTTTCAAGCCTAGGATTAGGGCTATGAGGCTTGTGCATAAATCTAGTCCACTTCATCAAATCTAGGGAGGAAAGGAATTATTTATTTTATGTATTTACAAAAATGTCTTGTCTGCCATATTATAATAAAAACAATTTATAATAGCAAAATACAAAAATCACAATATCATATAATACATATTAATCATAAAACGCATCATTAAAAAAATACGCCATCTGACGTGAACCAAGAGGGAGAGCATTCCATAAGAGGGGCTATTTCCGAGAAGACCCATTTTCTAGTTGTTACCGGTCTAACAGATTTTGGCCATGGTGTCGAAAGCTGATGCTATATCCAGAAGTATTAGTAAGTATTGAATCCCCATGTCGAAGCCCTGCTGAATGACATGAAACCTGGACAATAATATAGTTTCAGTACTATGAAGTAGATAGAAGCCAAATTGAGAGCTTTCTAAAGAGTTGGTGTCAGTAAGGAATTCTTGCAAGTGTGTAAAAACTACAAAAATTGGAGGGATCAGAGTTAGCATTCTACATTAATGGATGAACAATTGCCATTTTTAAGACAGTTGGGAGCTTACCCTCTGTTAAATAAGCATTATTTATTTATTTTTTACTTTTATATACCGATCTTCTTGCATACAAATCAAACCGGTTTACAGTGAAACAAATAAAGCTTGCCCTTGAGCAATTACATAGAACAAAAAACATCTAAAAAACAACTTTGAGTTACATGGAATATGCGTTAACTAATATCAAGAATAAAAATTAAGAGTAATATAGCAATAAGGATAGAAACTAGGCGTTAGATCGTCTAAAACAGTTTGGGTAGTTACCGAGGGGGTGAAAAGGAATGAATGGAGGAGAGCAAAGAGCTTCAAAAGGAAGAGGAGACGTGAAACGGCCTGGGATCAGTGGCCTTTAGTAAGCTTCTTTAAGCTTACTTTGAGGGAGGTGGGTGTGTGGGGAAGGGTGCAAGGTTGAAGGTTCACCTAGGGTGCCTAATATCATTGCACTGATCCTGGTACAGAAACTAGAAGAAAATATTCACTTTCTTTTCTATTTGCATGCCGGTTTTCAACATTTGGCTTCTTGCACAGCTATTATATTTTGTTATCTACAGTACTGTAATTTAACACTAACGTGTGCTGTGCATACATTGTTTTGTTTACTGAGTGGAAAATGAACAAATACGAAAAAGGAAAATCAACAAAAAAGTATGTCCCCATGCCCTGAGAGTACGGAGCTTAGTCAGATTTGCAGAATGCGGACAGTGGGAATTTCTCCTTCCCCCTTTGCCATTCCATCAGTTTCCAAGGAAATTGTAGGTGATAAAGAGTAAAACTCTAAAGCTATTTCACAAGGAATTTTCTGACACAGCTAGAAGTTAGAAATAATCATGGCCTGAACGCTGGTAGGCATATCCATTAGACAATAACATTATGTGCAGGTAAATTAGAGCTGATAAAGCAGGACTGACCTGACAAAAATTCTAATTGCTTCAGAGGACGCAATGCTATATTTTTAAGTGTACGGCCCAGTGATAGAGAGCGCTGTCAGCCTCTGGTGAACTTTAGAAGACGCTTATTAAAATATCTATTAGCTACTAAGGTTAAATAGAAAACTAGTCCTAAGGCTGTTTTCACTCAGCTTACAAAAGCACACTTTGTTCCGTCAAACATTTTTGTAGCAGCAGAGAATTCAGGGACTGATTATAACAAAATTCTGCTATTGTATCCACAGAGCTATCTGCAGTACTGTGCAGCCCTGAGACATGTTCCCATGCATCCTCCCTACAATTAATCAAGAGAAATAAAGTAACATAAATGCATTTCATTGTCCTGCTCTGCCTTGCTCCTCATGTGTCTTTGTCAGATACAAAGTGCAAATCTGTCACCTACCAAACCACAATGAAATGTGTCCGTTCTATCAGACTTTACAATTTGCAAGACATTCACAATTTTAAAACTCCTGAGAGTTTTCACAAAACACTTTATACAGGAGGAGGGCAGTTTTCATTATCTCTGAGGAGCTTGCAGCCCCATGGGTATTTTGTACACACGGGACAGCAAGATCATTTTCAAAGGGAGATTCCTCATTGAGATCCTCTCGTTGAGCCAGCATGGGCACGTTTTTACCCACATACTTTCCACCCGAACGGAAGCAGATACGTGGCTGAAAGTATACATTGAGATCTGAAACTAAATCTCTGCATGCACTTCCTTTCCCCTGGTTTTAAAAGGACATACCTACACTGTTTCATAGGGCGTGTATTTTTAACCACATAAAGGAGAGGAGCCAATTTTCAAAACACGTTTCTACATGGACGAACATACATTTACCTGTGTTAAAATCTTCAATGATGGCCCCTTACATGCATCATCTGCAGTTTATTTTAGAGATGTCACTGTGTTTAGAAGTCCTTCTAAAAATTGTAATCCTATCTAGGTTACTCAGAATACTAACTTTCCTGTTTCCTGACTCTATTGATTCCACCATGTCTTATTACAAGGTTTTTGTTTTTGTCAAAATACATTTTATTTATCATATTAATACACTTTGTTTGGTTTGTTGTTTTTTTTTTTTAGAATAGGTGTGTTCCTTTTATTCCTGGGTCATAACCTAATTTACCTTCAGCTTGTTCCTTTCTTTAGCTCCTCATGCTCTCTGATACTTGGGAGGCTGATGGGCTCAGTGCGATATCACCCAGATCTACATAGATTCTTAAACGTGGAAGTGACTAAGTCAGTGGCAGTTGGCCTGGGTAACACCCAACAGTTCCCTCCTCCTTTGAGCTTTTGGCTCTGTTTGTACCAGCCTCCATTGGTTACACCACCGGAAGTCTTCATTTGCAGCTCCCAGGGGGGAGGTTTTCCCTCTATTTTATATCACTTTCAAACTTAAGTTTAGGCTGGTTATCGCAGGGACGCTGCTGGGCCAGGGGGCCATGCACCAAGGATGTTTCTGGGACCCTGTAATCATGAGCCCTGAAGCCAGCCTCTAGGGCAGGGATGGGCAGTTCCGGTCCTCGAGGGCCACAAACCAGTCTGGTTTTCAGGATATCCCTAATGAATATGCATATGAGAGATTTGCATGCACTCTGCCTCAGTTGTATGCAAATCTATGTCATGCATATTCATTAGGATATCCTAAAACCTCGACAGGTTTGTGGCCCTCAAGGACTGGAATTGCCCACCCCTGCTCTAGGGTGTCACCCTTAAGCAATGACCATGACTTTCTGGTTCCCCCGCCCCCTGAGGAGCTGTGACTCTACTGCATCCTCAGCTTACCAGGGAAGCAAAGATCAAACCAGAGACCTGCCACTTGACCGTGAATAGCATTTACCAGCTGAGCCACTGGGTCACCCTTTCCCCCCTATTCTTCTAGTCCTCACCCGGCTCAGCACAGCCATTATAGTGGCAGCCCTTGGCCAAGGGCCACAAACTGTGGCTCCCTCCAGAACTCAGTTGATGTGGCCCCAAAGTCTGAGCACTAAGTGTCAAGGCTGAACGATGGCCGAGACGTCTTTCCCCAGGTGCTGTGAATGCTGTGTCCAAAGCATCCCCAGGCCGGGTGTACAAACCTTACCCCAATCTTCTGCATGGCAGTGCATAATCTTTGCTACTGAGCCACCGGGTAAGACAGAGCCCTTTCTTGCTTTACATTTCAGATCCACGCTTCTGCTGCTGAAGTAGCACACTGAGAAACGTTTGCTGTTTTAATTCAAGGGGTTGCATGATGACCACGTTTTACGCTAAGCACTTAATACTCCTAATCTTGGTGTCAGGATGCTTTCCTCCAGCAGAGACCAGGGAAGCAATTAATAGATTCTTTGTCTTTTAGAATGAACTGAAGCTCCTTGAGGGCCCTGGTGCCAGCATTGCTATTGCTGAAATATCCATATTTTGGGCTTGGTTTTTGATATTGTATTGTGGCTTTTTCTACATTTCGTCTACATCAAAGCTGGACCTCTAATGTTGGTGTTTCGATTGCCTCATTCGAGTCAGAGAAGATAAGTACTTTTTCAACATTTAGTCATTAATCTTGCTGATAGTTTCTAACCATTGCACTAAATTGATTAACTGATTTTGTAGATTATTCAATTTTTGATCAACATTTTGTATACCACACATTTTTCAGCACAGAAACCTTCTTGTGAGCCACTTTAGAAATGATTAGATGGGGCTTTAACAGTGGAGTAAATGTTATCATATTCTTCTTGACATCTCTGCTGCCTTTGACACCCTAAACCACCAGATTCTTCTCTCTCTTCTATGCGATATTGTGGTATCAGGCACTGTATTAAAGTGGTTCTCCTCTTATCTGACTGGCCAAATACAGCAAGTCAGAATTGCCTCCGCAGTATCCTCCTAGTTTGCAATTACCACTAGGGTCCCTCAAGGTTTGGCCTTGTTCAATATCTACCTGACTCCCTTGTGTAAACTAGTGTTCAGTTTAGGGATAAATTACAATTTTATGCAGATGATACTCAGTTTTTCCTAACACTGTCACTTTGGACTGCAGCCTTTCAGCTTGTCTCTATCCGCTTAGAATTAAGCACTGTTTTCTTTTTTCACAATATGCTTGCACTTAGATAAAACAGATGTGATCATCTTGAGTAGGTTTCCCCTACTTGATGCCACCACTGTATTTGTTTTCAAAGGTTTCAAACTGCCAGTTTTGAAGCGAGTGCAAAATTTAGGTGTTATACTCGATTCCAATTTGTTTGTGTGTGTCATTAGTAAGGCCATAGTTATAATGCAGTGTTTTTTTTTTGTTACCTTTATTGGGCACCTGCAATTTTCACACTGTGCTCCAGGCTCTTACATTTATAAGTATCAACTATTGTCAGGGGCGGATTAAGGGAAAATAGTGGCCCGGGGGATTTTTCTCCAGACTGGCCCATGGGTACCCAATTACATATACAATATAATTTATATATATATATATAATGTACATATATATGTACACACCCCCTATATTTCAGCATGGTCCTCCCGTATCACAGTACTATTTGCCAAAACTCAAAGAATAACAACCCCACCTATGAAAAAGAATACCACAAATATTACACCAGAATCTAAAATATCAATACACCTCCTATCAGGAAAACAGAACAGGCCAAGCTACTACAGATCCCTACAGAGAAACCACATGCTAAAAGAATGCTTCCTCTCAGTCTTTGGATGCAGAACACAAACTCTCACCAAATACAGAATAAAGTCACAAAGTATAAATAGAAATGCGCAGACAAAAATTAAACTGTAAAACGTATCATGCCAGACTCTATACAGTGCAACAATGGAAAAACAAAAATGTCACCATTCCTCATGAAACAATCAATAAAATCAAGATATATAAATCATGAATCATACTAATAAAATAATTTCAAAACAGCTGATGAATAGAATATCCAAAAATTAAAGACTCAAGGAAATTTTGAAACCTTTACCAAACACCAAGAAAATATTTCAAACAGACACATCACATACTACCCAATAATTAAAATCGTAATCAAGAAAAATGAACTTAAAAAGCCACTTTTACTTACCCTCTCCAGCAGTTCTCCTACTCCTTTCCCTTGCAGGCGATGCCAGAAGCAGCAGTAGCTGCTGAAGCTGTCCTCATGGTCCTCTTCCTTAGGGACCAGAACCAATCTCTTCTCTTTCTCTCACTCACACCAGTCATACCCTCAAGACCAGTTTCTGTCTCTCACACACCAATCATCTCCCCAACCAGTCCCTCTCTCTCTCACACACACACACACACATACCAGTCATTTCCCTGATCAGTCTCACACATACACGTCACCTCTCTGGCCAGTCTCTCTCAATCATACAATGCTCTCGCTCTCTCTTACTTACACAAAGGCTTTCAATCACACACATGCTCTATTACACACAAACTCTCAATTACACACATGTTCTATCTCACAGCCACAAGCCAGCCAAAAACATGCTCCATCTCCATTGCACACACACATTGACACACAGAAGCACCCTCCCTGTCTCACATACACATTACACTCACAGAAGCACCTTGCTTTCAGACTTGCAGCATTTTTCACTTTTACTAAAAGTGAAAGTGATGATCCCAACCATTAAATAAGAAAACCACATTCCTATCAGAAGGCAAAATGACACCCTTCCTTCAGGTTCTGTCCTCCCAAGGGACAGCCACCCACACCGTACAGCTTCTCTTGTTTTGCGCTTTCAGGCAATAGAGCAAGTGTCTTTCTTCAAACTATCAGTCATATGATTATTCATGTGGGAGATATGGAACCGAAAGACATCCTTAGTCAACTTCCCTTTTAAATGGGAAGATTCCAGTCTTAGTCATTAAAAAATATACATTTTCTAAAGGCTTAAAAAAAATAGCAAAACCATTTCAGATTGGAACTATTCTAGTCTTCATGCTTAAATTATGCTAAAAAAACAAACAAACAAAAAAACCACCTGGCATCAGTATCTTAAATTTGTGATTTTGCTGAGATGAACATTTTAAATAGTTTAATTTTTTTTTTTTTGCTTTAGTATTTGTCTCTACCCACTTTGCTAAATTTTATTTTCTAGAAGAGGGATGCTTAACATTCAGTAATTTAATCTTTCATCCAACTTTTCAAAAGTTGCACTACCAGCACAAAAGTTTTTTTTTAAACTGGCAGATTCCTCTCTCACATACATACCCATATACACACATACAGAAGCACCATTTCTTTCTCTCTCTCTCACACACAAGCACCGTTCCTTTCTCACATATACACAGAAGCACCCTTCCGATCCAAGGTTGAACAGCTGGTCTCCGGCGGTGGTTAGCAGCACCGGTGTTCACTTCTTCGGCCCCCGCCGGCCTCGATTTTAATTTCTTCGGCCCTCTTGGTCTCCGGCAGGAGCCGAAGAAATTAAAATCAAGGCCAGCGGAGGTCGAAGAAAAGAAGATGGGCGCCGCCCAGCCAGCCCCCGCTTGAGGCTGGCTGGGAGGCACCCATCTTTTCTTCGGCCGCCGCCGTCCTCGATTTTAATTTCTCCGGCGGGGGCTGGCTGGGAGTTCCCATCTTCATTTCTATGGCCCCCGCCGGCCTCGATTTGTATTTCTTTGGCCCCTGCCGGCTTGGCCTCCGACAAGGGCTGGCTGGAAGGCGCTGAGGCTGGGCTGAAGAAGAGCCACGCGGTCGAGACCATGTGACCAGGTAGACCGGCCCACCGGGGGATGCCAGATCCCCCGATAGGTCAATCCGCCCCTGACTATTGTAATTCACTGTACATCAGACTTCCGACATATAACCTGAGAGCATTACAAATTGTACAAAATTTGCTGCACATACAGTATATTAACTAGTTCTAGTACACAAATTCATATCACTCCCATTCTCTGTTCCCTCCATTGGCTTCCCTTACAGTGAGATTAAGTTTAAAGTAGCTAAGGTTAGCCATAAACTATTAAATAAATAATACCTCATTGCCTTGGATTAATCCAATTTTATGCATCTATAATCCATCGCGAGCAGTAAAGCCTGTTAGAGGTACCTTCCCCACACTTTGCTCATTTTGTTGAAACACATGACAGCCTTCTATTGCCTGTCCCTTGTTCTGGAATGCATTGCCTGAACAGTTGTGTACCATGAGCTCTACCCAATCATTTAAAAAAAAACAAAAACAAAAAAAAACACATTACAAACATTTTTGTCTAGACTGCTTTTGAACTCTGTTTAAATGTCAGTGTGCATCGCTCTAGACTGGGTTATAAGAAAGTTTATTCAATTGAGCATGTCCTGATATTCTTCTCTAGTCAGAGTTTGGGAACATTCCAGACATGGGAGGTTCAGGGGGGAGCAGTGTCACTTAGGAGTGACAGGGAGGTCCATCCCTAAAGGACTCAGGGAGATCAGAGGGGAGTTCTTGGAGTTGGTGAATAAGAGGAGGAGATGACATTTTGGAAAGGGCTGAACAGAGGAAGTTAAGGGGCTGTGCGCCTTGCCCTGGGCTCCACTGGTTGCACAGCAGAGTGTTCTCTCCTGTAAGCGGCAAAGGGCCAACCTGAGAGGCCCCAGACAGCAGGGAGAGGAGTTCTTTTGGTCAAACCTTCCAACCATAAGTAACTTGGGAAACAAGAGGATGATTCTCTCTCCCTGCTCCCCCTGAACCTCCCATCTTTGGAATGTCCCCATTTATCTCCTATGGAGAAACTTAGCCCCCTCTGTTCCTATAATTTTCAACCTCCTCCCTATTATCACATCTACTCTTCTCCAGGCCTGTGGAACCAATCTTGGGGTCTGAACAGCTTGAGGCCTTTGGGGAAATATCATGAAATTCTAAAGTTTTTGAGTAACACTTATGCTGCATAGCAGAAGCCTCTGCCTTATGGTGAATTTTAGAACTTAAAAGAACTGTTTTGCCTGGTTTGATTTTTGTTCTCTGGACTTTGTCTATTTTGTGTGTGTTGAAACATTTCATTTGTTTTCAGTAAACTATATTTCTGTTTAGAACACAACAGTGTTTGATGTGGACTGTTTATTTCTGGAGCATGATCCCCTTTAGAGTGGTACAGGTTTATCCTCTCCCCCTCACAGAATCTTTGTATCCCAACCCTGCAAAAAATTGGTCAGTGCTCAGCAGAGATGTAAAAGTGTTGACCTCCTTGTTAGGCATGTGTGTGTGTGTGTGTGTGTATATGTGTGTGTGTTGGGGGGGGGGGGGTTACATAGGAAATGAGCATCAGTAGTGGGTAAATTAATAGACGCTCTACTAAAAGAAAGGATAATGAAGTATCTTGAATCCCGTGGGTTGCAGGATCCAAGGTTACATGGTTTTACCAAAAGGAGGTCATATCAGATAAATCTTATTGATTCTTTTGATTAGGTTACAAGAAAATTAGATAAGGGACATGTGCTTGGATTTCAGCCAAGCTTTTGGTAGAAGGCTTATAAATATATTGGGCAACCTGGGGGTGGGCTTCAAGGTGACAGACTGAATTAGAAACTGGTTCATTGATAAGAGAGTGGTGGTAAATGGAATTCAAGCTAAAGAAACAAGGATGATTAGTAAAGTGCCTGAATGATCTGTCCTGGGGTTCATCTGTTCCATATCTTTATAGGCGATTTTGCAGATGGGTTAGAACAGTGGTCCCCAACCCTGTCCCTGGGGGCCCACCAGCCAGTCGGGTTTTCAGGATATCCACAATGAATATGCATGAGAGAAAATTTGCATGCACTGCCTCCATAACATGCAAATTTTCTGTCATGCATATTCATTGTGGATATCCTGAAAACCCGACTGGCTGGTGGGCCCCCAGGACAGGGTTGGGGACCACTGGGTTAGAAGGAAACATTTGTTTTGTTTTTTTTTGCAGATGACACTAAGATCTGCAGCAAAGTGGATACTTCTGAGGAAGTAGAAAGAATGAGATATGATCTAAGAAGTTTGAGTAGTCAAATGCTTGACAGTTAAGATTCAATTCAAAAAAGTACAGATTTACATTTTTGAATTGCAGAAGTCCGAGGGAACAGTACATGATGGAGGTTGAGAATGACATGCATGAATCGGGAAAGGCCCTCCTAGGTTCGTGTCTGATGGCCTGAAGGTAGTGAAACAATGTGATAAGCTGGTGACCACAGACAGAAGGATGCTAGGGTGGATAGAAAGAGAGAGAGGCATAACCAGTAGTTTTAAAAAAAGGAGTTAATAATGCCTCTCTATGGGTTTTTAGTGAGACCTTATCTAGAATACTGACTTCAGTTTTGAAGGCCGTGGCTCTGAAAAGATATAGAAAAGGTGGAGGTAGTCCAAAAAGAGGCCACAAAAACGTTGCAATAAGCCCTATGAGATGAGGCTTAAGAACCTAAATATGTATACTTTAGAGAAGAGAGAGGAAGAATATGACAGAAACATTTATATTCTTCAAAAGTGTAAATAATGCATAGGACGCAAACCTTTTTTCAGAGGAAAGAATGCTCTTGAGCAGTGATGGCAAACTCCAGTCCTCGAGTGCCACAAATAGGCCAGGATTTCAGGATATCTAAAATGAATATGCATGAGACAGATTTGCATACAACGGAGGCAGTGCATGCAAAACATCTCTCCTGCATATTCATTGTAGATATCCTGAAAACCTGGCCTGTTTGTGGCACTCGAGGACTGGAGTTCGCCATCACTGGTCTAGAATAAGAGGACATGGTATAAAGTTCCAAGGAGTTAGACCCAGAAGCAATAACCGAAAATATTTTTTCCCAGAAAAGAAGAACTTCCCAGTGGAGGTAGTGGAAATACAGTAACAGAAAATAAGACCAGAGATAATATGAGCAAATGCTGCACTCAGCATGAGTATCATATAAACCACAACGAGTGCAGAAAGTATTGCTTAGTCCAAGTATCTTCTAATACATACTTTAAGATACTTGGACTAAGCAATACTTTCTGCACTCGTTGTGGTTTATATAACAGAAAACATGACACCATGAGACAATCACTGAGGATCCCTAGTTGGGAAGAAGTGAATGGAAAGCCAGACATCAACTGAGGTCTATGGCAATGCAGCAAGAGTGAAATTGGGCAGATGAGATGGGCCTTATGGTCCTTATCTGCCATATTTCAGAGTTCTACATAACTTCTATCAATCAGCTTAAATCAAAGTTTAGACAGTAACTTTAAAACTGGCGCGCGGGCGCACGTGTGTGCACATTTGCCAGCCCGTGTCCAGGGACGCGGCTATTTTATAATTTGCGCGCATATAGGCAGCATGCATGTGCGCCAAATTTTAAGTGGACATGTGCAAGTGCATGCGGATGCCGGTTCTACTGTGTAAATCGGAGGATTCTGAAGGGGGTGCGTGCTGGTGCCATTTCCAGTTTGTCCCCAGTTTGCCCAGTTAACAGATAAGTTTTCCAAATCCCCCTGGTTTAATAGCCTTCACTCCCCCCAGTTTCCCTGACCCTTAAAACCCCGCTGATCTGCCTATTTATCTTTATTTTATAACTTACACGGCATCCATAGCAGACGTAATGCGGTGGGGGCATCTATGCACACTGGAGTGCATATGTATTTACGTGCACATATCCGCTTCAAACCCCAAAATGTCCATGCCCTGCCCTGACCAAGCCCATGTCCCCTTTTGTAAACTTCTGAGATGTGCACATTGTGGAATTTACACGTGTATCTAGGCAGCTTTCAAAATCCGCTTGGCGAGTGAGAGTCTGACATATTCACGCATCCCCTAATTAATGTGCATGAGCTTTTAAAATTCACCTTTAAGAGTTTAGTTTCCAAACATCTTTATTCTTGTGACCCCTTTGACATCTAACTCCTGAATCCCTTTCATTTTCCCTTGGTCCATCAGATGCTCTGTGTTGGCGGCAGAAGGTCTTCCTCTCTTAGGCTCATCAGCAAACCCGAGGCCTTTGAGGTTTTTCCTCTCCCCTGAGATTACTGGTCATGGGGGACGTTTACCTCAGCATTCCCTGGCACACATGATGGTGCCAAAAACCATCAGGTTGGCCCTGATGCTCCGTAACTGCAGGTAAATGCCATTAACAAGGCAAGGGCGTTGAACTCAGTCACAGATCTGCCTCGTTTGCGTGAAAAGTCTTTTCCCATTTCCTCTGCTTACTCTGCTGTCGACAAGATACTTACATAGACAGAGCACTAGCCTTCCACTGTCATTGGTTTACTGTGTTTGGTTGTATGTATACGGTGAATGTATTTTGTAACTCCGCATTGAACATATATGGATATTAGTGGAATATATGAAATGCTAAATAAATAAATAAATCAACTTAAAAAAAAAAAGACCCAAATGTATAACAAGTATTAGAAACACATATATACTGAACGTGCTATATTAGGAATTCTCATTAAACGAACAAGTCAACCTTCATACGATACCAATAAATTGGTTATCGTGCTGGTAAGCCCCCAAAAGTTGAAAGGCTTTATAATCATGGCTTTATAATCATAATGATTGTAAAGCCTTTCAACCTTTGGGGGCTTACCAGCACGATAACCAATTTATTGGTTATCGTATGAAGGTTGACTTGTTCGTTTAATGAGAATTCCTAATATAGCACGTTCAGTAAATAAATAAATCAATCATGAAATGAAATTGTATTTATTATGACATTATCCACTTACAATAAGCTTTATTGTAGAATGCAGACTGTAAGCACCTTAAATAAATACATGTAGCAGAAAATGATGAGCAACCTCCTCTTATCTTCTCTCTCTCCCCTCTTATCTCACCCCCCACAGGTAAGTGTCCTGCTCATCCTTCCCTATTCTTGCTCTGTTGGGTGGTTCGGGCTGCACTATTGCCTTTCCCTGCTCTAAACCGCAGGGGAGAGTGAGTACTTTTCCAGCTAGAATTCCCAGCTCCTCCTCCTCCGCAGCAGAGAGAGAGGCAGCGCTGGTTCTGGGAGGGGCTTGCACTTCTCAAGAGAAGGATCTGCAAGGTGCTTGGACCACTTTTTTGGAACCGCTGCATTAGGGTAAACTAAAATGTTCCTGGGGGTCTTTTGTTAATGCTTCCTTCCTTCCAAGTCTGAACCCCATCGCAGGGGCACAGAGAAAAGCCCTGCTCCTTTCTCTGGGCATCACCTCCTTCACCTTCCAGCTCTTAGTTCATCTCACACGGGCACAGCAGGGAGTACAGAGATTGGTGCTGATCTGCTGAGTGCTTTGTTTGTATTTTGCTATGTGCTGTTCTATTTTTTCCATTTATTTTGATTGTTATTTTTGTTATGTTGTCAGATCCTCTGGGTACTTTATGGAGAAGGGCGGCATATAAATTGAAAGTGTAATATAATGTATTTACAGCATGAAACATAACAGCAAACATGAAAAACAGCCAGTGAATTGAGCACACCCTGGATGGGGCATCTATTAAGTGACTGATTGTTACCACAGTCGGTATTATTTATAGATGCTCCTCTTGCCAAATGAGTGCATGTTAACACATTTGCGGGTTGATACTGTAAGGCCGCGGTAGAAACAGTGCGGCAGTGTCAGGCACACCCTTCCTCCCCGCACGCACAGTTCTCTTCACCTAGCGCCTGATACTCTCTTCTAATCGCATGCAAATGCATGCCGCGGTTGTGAAGCGTTAGGGAAGGGTTATGCCTGCACAACCCATTTTACTATATAGGCGCTTAATACAGCGCCTATACAGTATCCTGGGTGCGCTGGTACCTGTCATTTCAAATGACATTTGAAATGACAGGTACCAGGAAGTGTAAAAAAATAAAAATTTTTAAATACCTGTCGGAGGGCCGCGTGGGTCCAGGCGGCCGGCCGGCGGGCGGCAGCAGGAGCTGGGTGGTCGCGTGTTAAATCTAGGCCGGGTCGCACAGGCGCGCATTCATCCACTGCCGGTGGGGGCTGTCTCCGGAAACTCCCACCGGCAGTGAATGAATGCGCGCCTGTGCGACCCCTGCGATTCGGTGCTCAAGGCAGTCACATGCCGTGACGTCGGGCGTCGTGACGTCACGCCTTGAGCACCAAATCGCAGGGGTCGCACAGGCGCGCATTCATCCACTGCCGGTGGGGGCTGCGCAGCCCCCACCGGCAGTGGATGAATGCGCGCCTGTGCGACCCGGCCTAGATTTAACACGCGACCACCCGGCTCCCGCCACCGCCCGCCCGCCGGCCGCCTGGACCCACGCGGCCCTCCGACAGGTATTTAAAAATTTTTATTTTTTTTTCTGACAGGTTTTATGTGTCCCACAGCATTACATTTTCTCGATCATCTCTGTATCGCTTTTTTTTTTTTATTGTGTTTTATTGTTTTTGAGTATCTTAAGCGGTGTCCATGGATTTGTTACTAGACTCACAGTCCTAACTCCTACTAGGGGGAGGCGGTAAACTAACACGTTAAGGCCGCGGCAAAACAGCGGGTTACTAAGGAGATAATATCAGCGCCCGTTACAGTATCGGAGGGGAATAGCTAATTCCTTCATTATACAGCTAATTCGTTCATTTACATGCTGCGTGCAAAAAGGGTTGTGTGTCTATTTTACGAAGCGCTAAGGACGCGTGAAACTGGAGACTGTATCGCCTTACTCGTCTGTATTGTGCGCTTCCAGCACGTTACAGACGGGAAATCTTCAACCGCACGTTACTGTATCGACCTGTTACTCAGTAAGGTTTACCCTTTATAGAGCATATGAACTTATACGATACTGCCAAGCAATGCACACAGCCACTCGACTGAGTTAGAAACCCGGGTTACTAAGGGCCTGATTTGAGAAGCATTTTCTCCATAGACATAGAATGGTAGAAAGCTATAGTAAATCAGGCCCTAAGTTTGATATTTGATCTGCAGGATAACTCCCAAAGAAGGAGGAGGAATAATATTAACAGTGTTAACCAACTACAGTTATCTAAAACATTTGGAAACTCTCCTCCCCAGGAAATGCTCTTGTATGCCATAGAGACTCTTATTTTACGAAGCACAGCTTTACCTGTCACAGCAGATGAGTTGTGAGCCCATCACTACAGTGAGAACTGCAAGGCATCAGTCGAAAGTGGAGTCATCTGTTGTGTATTTTTGTAAACTGTTAAAAGCTTTTCTATTTGAGCATGCATTTATTGATCTGATGTAATTTTATCTGAATTAACTGGCACAAGATGCAGAGATTTGTATTTTTATTTAATTTTTAACTGTTGTATTGATATGTTTTGTTTTTAGATTGAATGTTTTAGGATTATGTTGTTTTTATGTCATTATGTATGTTTAATTGTAAGCTGCAACAATGATAGGTAGTACAGGTAATACATTTTTAAATAAAAAAAACTAATCTCACAAGTTTTAAATCTTTTGCCAACAATTCTGTGAAGCCTTAGGTAAGTCATTATGGGCTACGTGTACTAAGCATTTTCCCTATAAACACAAAACTGAAGAAATCAGTACATCTGGCCCTTTATCTCTTCAAACCACTCAATTTTACTCAATTTTAACTGTGTAATAATATTAAGTCTTCCTACCCATACCCATTTTTGAAACTGTTGTACAGATTAAATGCTAAAACTGGTTCTTCATATATAGAGAAAGTTCTAAATAAGCTTTTGATATATTCTACCTATAACTGAGATCTTGTTGTGATATAAAGACATTTTATTAATGCAAATATAGTTATACTAGATATGTAAGCTCTATAATCAGAAAATTAAAAACCTGAATTCAAACACATTTTAGAAACTATTTTATCTACATTTCGTTATTAGGTTCTGGAACTGGACTGTTTAGTGTTTAGAGATGGCCAACTCTGATCCTTGAGATCCACAAACAGGCCCAGGTAATCAAGATATCCACAATACATATGCATGACATAGATTTGCATACAAAGGAAGCAGTGCCAGCAAATCTACCTCATGCATAGGCACTGTGGATAGCCTGAAAACCTGGCCTGTTTGTAGCTCGAGGACAGGGGTTAGTCATTCCTGCCTTATAAGATCATTATGTCTGTCTGTCTCTTTTCTTCCTTATAACCTCTGAACCATTCATCCAATTTCACTCAAATGTCTGCCATAGATTGTAGAGCACCCAGTGACCCCCCTGGATCACACTTTTCATTTGCCATCAAGGCTTTCAACACTTAGAATCCCATCTTCTTTTTCTTTCCTTTAGGGAAATAGATCAGTTCAGCTGGAATCTCAAGTAGGTCAGAGCACATTGTGATGTCATCACGTATTTTTAAAGCTGCCCTGCCATTGCTTAGTGCTTGTGGTGACCAGTTGATTCTATTTCTTGCCTAGTTTTGTATAAGGAAACAAACGTTTGACTGAATTTTAAATCTGCCGCGTGCATAAAAATCATCACTTACGCGCTTAGCTGGGCCCTGCACGCGCTGTGTGCATTTTAAAAAAGACCCAGCCATGCACGGAAGTGGTGATACGCGCATAAGTGCCGGGCCCTGACAAATGAGAGGCCAGGGGGCGGGACTGCGCCATTCATCACTCTGCCAGTGCGTGCAAGTTACTTTAGGTCGGGCCCTGAAGTAACTTGAAGAAAAAAGGGAAAAAAAAAAAAAAAAAAGGGATTTAGAAGGTGGGGAGGAGAGAGGAAGGGGAAGGGAGGTTAGGGTGGAGGGTAGGAAAGTTCCCTCCCAGTCCGCTCCTAAACTGGAGCGGACTGGCAGGGAACTGGGGGAACCCCGATCTCGTCGCTGTGCAAATTTACAAAAACTTTACCCCCCCTTGCACATGCCGCCCTCACATACGCGTGAGGATTATAAAAATCGGTGCGTACTCACCTTTTAAAATCTACCCCTTTGTGTTTAATGGTATGCTTATTTACACAGAAAGTTGCATAACAAAACATCATAAACATATGCAAATTTCTATACCAAAGAAAGAAACTAGGAATTTTGAAATATTCAGATATCTACTTGCTTAGTATCCGCTGCCTTACAGTGTATGCACAACTTTACTTAAAACTGTTTATGCTGTCTTAGAGAAGATGAATTAGGTACAAGTATTATTGATAAGGAGATACCAGGAATTGTGGACTGAATGTCACCATCTCATCATTTGCCCAGCACAGAATACAAGGGAGTTTACATTTTACTATTCCTTATTCTATCTTGTCCTCGGCACAGGACAAATTTAAATTAATTTAAAACCACTTTTATAACTAAAATAAGTTCAAAACAATGTATAATGGAATAAAAAATATATAGCATAAAACAAATACAGTGACAATGCACAGTTAATATAACACTAAATACACAAAAACATAAAACAGCCCCAAAATTGCAAATGATGACACTTAGGGTTCTCCTTTTATAGGGAATGTTGTTTATGGAGCTACACTGTTTCATAGACTCCACACTCAACAAAAGAATGTTCTTATCACAGACTCTTAAATAGTCCTTACCTTTTTGGTCTATGTATGTGCTGATTCCATGGGGATTAAATGAATCCACATCAAATCCATGACTGATCTTCAGCTGAACAGGCACTGGGTTTTCATCAGTCAAGTCTAACAGAAGTATTTCACCTGGCTTATCTGGGGCAAAGGACTGAATTCCTGGATACCTTAAGCCCTATGCAAGAAAAATAAAACAATAGAATTATCATTTCAATAAAGTTGTCCTTCCATTCAATGCCTATTTTTGGTTACTGCTGTAGCATGCTCTGTATTTTCTACTCTAAACTACAACATAATAATCTATAATCATGTAAAGTGTATAAAGGTATGATTATGGTCCACAAACCCACACATGAGAGTTTTAAGAATGACAGACTCTAATTAGGAAGAGCTAGAACCAATTAAAATGAGAATGCAGGTGTACAAATTCCAAAAACCTTTGGTGATGACATAGGAGTCCATGTGATTCAAACTAGGGGCTCTGGAGTGGAGACTTGGAAGTGAAAGAAGGGTGAAGACTCCCAATAAATTATTTGAAATGACTATAGGTGTGTGGCAGATAAAATTTAATGTGGATAAGTGCAAGGTGATGCATATAGGGAAAAGTAACCCATGCTATAGTTACACAATGTTGGGTTCCATATTGGGTGCTACAACCCAAGAAAGAGATCTAGGCGTCATAGTGGATAACACATTGAAATTGTCAGTTCAGTGTGATGCGGCAGTCAAAAAAGCAAACAATGTTGGGAATTATTAGAAAGGGAATGGTGAATAAAATGGAAAATGTCATAATGCCTCTGTATCACTCCATGGTGAGACCACACCTTGAATACTGTGTACAATTCTGGTCACCGCATCTCAAAAAAGATATAATTGCGATGGAGAAGGTACAGAGAAGGGCTACCAAAATGATAAGGGGAATGGAAGAGCTCCCCTGTGAGGAAAGACTAAAGAGGTTAGGACTTTTCAGCTTGGAGAAGAGACAGCTGAGGGGGGATATGATAGAGGTGTTTAAAATCATGAGAGGTCTAGAATGGGTAGATGTGAATCTGTTATTTACTCTTTCAGATAATGGAAAGACTAGGGTGCACTCCATGAAGTTAGCATGTGGCACATTTAAAACTAATCGGAGAAAGTTCTTTTTTACTTAACGCACAATTAAACTCTGGAATTTGTTGCCAGAGGATGTGGTTAGTGCAGTTAGTATAGCTTTTAGAGGATTGGAAAAGTTCTTGGAGGAGAAGTCTATTACCTGCTATTAATTAAGTTGACTTAGAAAATAGCCACTGCTATTACTAGCAACGGTAACATGGAATAGACTTAGTTTTTGGGTACTTGCCAGGTTTCTTATGGCCTGGATTGGCCACAGTTGGAGACAGGATGCTGGGCTTGATGGACCCTTGGCCTGACCCAGTATGGCATGTTCTTATGTTCTTAACTCTGAGGAGATGCAGAGTGAGAAAAACTGCACTATTGGAGCTATGAGTACTAAATGCTGGGTTTATTCCTGTACTCTGAAAAAAATATTTATTTTTATTATATATTTATTGGCATTTGATGTTCCACTTTTTATCATGAATGGCCTCAAAGAGGATAACAAATTTAAAGTTGGTAACAGCAATGTTAAATCAACAATATTGGTTGAGGATCTACAGTATACTGTATATTTAAAGTCAATTTCATAATTTGATTCTTTTGTTGTTGCTGTAGAAATAAGAATATGTTTGTGCTAACTAGGTTGCAGGACAGGAACTCATTGTTGGGAATGCTTGACAATAAAGCCATGCTTTCACTTTCTTCCTGAAGGTGAGATAGCTGGGTTCCGAATGTAGGGATAATGGAAGCATATTCCAGATCTCTGGTGTGTAACAGCTAAAAGCACAAAGTCTGGTGCAGGACAGTCTAGCAGAGGACAGAGGTGGGGGTGGGGGTGGAAAGTAGAGCCATTAGGGAAGATTTGAGTTCTTTCTTGGGGGCACAAGGGGGCGGACTTGCAAGAAATATTCTGGGGCCTGTTTGTTCATGAACTTCAATGCAAAGCGTTTTGATGTTATCCTGTTCTCTCTTGGTAGCCAGTGTAATCAGTGAAAGCCGCATATGCACTACAAGGTATGACAGTGCATTGATAGTAGGCAGAACACCACAGTGAAAGCAATGCTGAAAGCAGAAAGGCCTCCAAGACTTGATGTCCCTCATGCTCCAGTCCATAGCTGGGCCATGTTGTCAAAGACATGGCAGGCCCCAGACCATTGGGATTTCTGAAGCACATAGAAAGTAATTTGTTGGTGGTGGAGGTGACCCATCCTGAGGGTGATAGGTTAGGTAACAGTCCTGATGTTCCCAGGGAGGGATTCCCTACACACCAAAGAAATTGTGAGTAGTCTGTACAACAGATCCATGGGGATGGCATACCATACTTTCTTCAATGAAATTCCCGACTCATCTGAGTCCAGGAAAGTTTAGGTGAAAACAACTTCAGTGTCAGTTTGAAGGTAGGCAGGCAGGACAATGTAAGAGGGAAAAGTAGTTCTAGAGGGATCTAGGGATGCATCCCCAGCCAGCTCTAGGCTTGTAAAATCTCCTGGTTTTATCAGGCAGATTTTAAACATAGGGCAGCACAATAAAGATACAGATTCCAGAAGAGACATCAGCGTCTCTACTCTTCTGTCAGACAAAAATGGTCCAACTGCATAGGTTCCTCCAGGGTGGGCACAGGGATCTGATCCTGTACTGAATCAATAGGAAGCACTGAAATCTGGGAGCCAGAATTGGTACCCCTTGAGAATAACCACGCTCCCGCAAACTCTCCTGGAAATGAACGTCAATCTTTTTAGAGAGGGAGATTAATGTATTGAGGGAAGTGGGGATTTCCTGTCCAATGAGTTCATCCTTTATCTGGGATGGCAGGCCCTGCCAGAATATGACAGTGCCTCAGGGATCTGTATTGGGACCCGTATTGGGACCCTTACTTTTCAATATATTTATAAATGATCTGGAAAGAAATAGGACGAGTGAGGTAATCAAATTTGCAGATGACACAAAATTGTTCAGATGGGCTGCTGCGGCGCGGCAAAGGGACCCCTTTGCCGCATCCGTGCTCTCCGGCACAGACCCGTTGGGGTCGGGGTGCTCTGGGCCCGGGACCTATCCTGCCTGCCTGCCTGCCGCCACGCCGCCCCACATGAGCCCCAGACGGCCGCATCTTCGAGGGAGCCAATGTCATCGGTAAGGGCCTGAATGCCCATTTAAGAGCAAGGGTGGAGGTTTACTATTGGCTGCTAAAAAACACCTTAACCTCAAACTTCAACCCACCTGCCCCCCCCCTCAGATTAGAGGGGGGGGGGAGGTGAGGGCAAAGGTAGCGCCGGCGCCATTTTGAAGATTGGCATTACGGCCCGCGTGCAGGAGGTCGCTCCCGGACCCCCGCTGGACTTTTGGCAAGTCTTGTGGGGGTCAGGAGGCCCCCCAAGCTGGCCAAAAGTCCCTGGGGGTCCAGCGGGGGTCCGGGGGCGATCTCCTGCACGCGTGACGTCGGGAGCCAGGAACCAAAATGGCGCCGGTGCTACCTTTGCCCTGTCACATGATAAGGGCAAAGGGCCACCGGCGCCATTTCTCAACGCAGCCGTGGCCAGAGAGCTGGAGATCGTGCCGGGACCCCCCACTGGACCCCAGGTAATTTAAAACATTTTGGGGGGGTTCGGGAGGGTGGGGGATTTGTTTTAAAGGTTCGGGGTGGGTTTTAGGGTTGTTTTGGTGTGCCGGTTTTTCCGCGCCCTCTTTAACGATACAATACAAATGCCCCTGACAATAAATCAGGGGCATTTGTATTGTATTGTGCACTCTAACGATTTTGGATGATTCACATCCCTAGAGCATATTACCCCCATACTAAAGAAGCTGCATTGGCTTCCCATCCCCTTCCGCATTCACTATAAAACCCTCACCATCCTTCACAATGTGCTTTATAAAAACAACTCCTCTTGGCTCAAGGAAATGCCCCACTTCTGGACCACCAATCGTCCTTCCAGATCCTCCCTTGCAGGTACCTTGCACACCCCTCCTCTTAAAATTGCTCACCTTACCTCCACCAGAGAAAGGGCTTTCACCATTGCGGGCCCTACCCTTTGGAACTCACTTCCCACCCATCTACATCTTGAGCCTTGCTTTCTCACCTTCAAAAAAGGTATCAAGACCTGGCTGTTCAGACAGGCCTACCCCGATGCCAACCATACCTAGCTACTTCCCCCCCCCCCCCCCAGCCACCCAGAAACATTCCTAGTACATATAGCTGTACCCCTCTTTTCCTGATTCTACCCTTTGTTGATGTAATATAATGAAAAATTAAATAAGTTCTTCAATCTGCTGTTTTTCTACTGTTATAGTTGTTTTTCACTCTATTCTCTCTTTTCCGCCCTTCTTTCTCCTTCCCCCTCCCTGTCTCGATCGACTCTCCTGTTCTCGCCTGCTCCAGCCCCCTGTCTCCCTGCTCATTGTAGTTCCTCCTTCTCAGAGTTAATTGTAAACCGGCGTGATGTGTCTTACGAACGTCAGTATATTTAAAAGCTATTAAATAAATAAATAAATCACAAGCAGATTGTGATAAATTGCAGGAAGACCTTCTGAGACTGGAAAATTGGGCATCGAAATGGCAGATGAAATTTAATGTGGATAAGTGCAAGGTGATGCATATAGGGAAAAATAACCCATGCTATAGTTACACAATGTTAGGTTCTATATTAGGTGCTACCACCCAAGAAAGAGATCTAGGCGTCATAGTGGATAACACATTGAAATTGTCAGTTCAGTGTGCTGCGGCAGTCAAAAAAGCAAACAATGTTGGGAATTATTAGGAAGGGAATGGTGAATAAAATGGAAAATGTCATAATGCCTCTGTATCGCTCCATGGTGAGACCACTCCTTGAATACTGTGTACAATTCTGGTCGCCGCATCTCAAAAAAGATATAATTGCGATGGAGAAGGGCGACCAAAATGGTAAGGGGAATGGAACAGTTCCCCTATGAAGAAAGTCTGAAGAGGTTAGAACTTTTCAGCTTGGAGAAGAGACGGCTGAGGGGGGATATGATAGAGGTGTTTAAAATCATGAGAGGTCTAGAACAGGTAGATGTGAATCGGTTATTTAGTCTTTCAGATAATAGAAAGACTAGGGGGGCACTCCATGAAGTTAGCATGTGGCACATTTAAAACTAATCGGAGAAAGAAGTTCTTCACTCAATGCACAATTAAACTCTGGAATTTATTACCAGATGATGTGGTTAGTGCAGTTAGTATAGCTGTGTTTAAAAAAGGATTGGATAAGTTCTTCGAGGAGAAGTCCATTACCTGCTATTAATTAAGTTGACTTAGAAAATAGCCACTGTTATTACTAGCAATGGTAACATGAAATAGACTTAGTTTTTGGGTACTTGCCAGGTTCTTATGGCCTGGATTGGCCACTGTTGGAAACAGGATGCTGGGCTTGATGGACCCTTGGTCTGACCCAGTATGGCATGTTCTTATTCCACCTTAGCTCGGTGGCCAGAATCCAAAACTGAATGGCGTAATGCTCCACCATCAGAGGCCTTGGCAAAACGTGCAAGTGGTTGGCTGCAGCAGAAGAGGACCTGCCCGGTTCCTCAAAGACCCTCTAGAAGTATTCCCAAGAATTCAGTTAGGTCATTCAACATATGTCATTTCTAAAGGGAGATGCCCAGACTAAGCGCCTGGCCGATGAGGAGGGAGATGATGTAGGATACCATAACTTGGTCAGATGGAAAACTCCCCAATTGCAGTTTGAAAATGATTTGGCACTGATTCAGGAACCTTCTGCAAATATTAGTGTTTCTGTCGAAGCGTGGTGTTGGAGAGAGGCATATACCAGTTGTTGTGCTGGGACACTCGGGGCCATGGGTGTTGAAGCCCCTAGAACCCGTATGGAGTCAGGCTGTTACCTAGGGTTTGCACAGACGCTGTGAGCTGCTGAACCTGCAAGGCCAGACTGTGTTTGAATATGGACCACAAGATGTAAAGCTGTTGTATTCATTATTGAAAATAAAAACATTTAAATTAAAGCAAAGTAAGGAGTCTTGATGGAATACAGTCTGCAGATGTTTGATGTGGATTGGCCCTTCTCAACTGTTTAAAACAGTGAAGAATCCTGCAGGTTTTGATACTCCCTATTCTTAGATAATTTACAGCAGTGTTCCCAACCCGTGTGCCTTCAAATCTAATCAGGTGTGCCATGGAAAAGTCACCATTGCCTAATGCTCAAATTCAGTCCAGCACCCGGGCTCCGTTCATGTGCAATCATGCATGTCTTCTTCCTAGTTACAACATGAGCCCCAGAGTGTGATCATTAATAGCAACATATAGGGCACAGACAGCTAGGCCCTACTTTTTGAAGGCCACATAATCACACATAGCACCTCATCATCTTTGTGTCCTTCCAGTTTTTGCCCTATCCCTCATCATGAGAGAGATGGGGACAGCATGCACTGAGCATTGGATGTGATTCACTCTGAGTGTTGACAATGGCAGCAGTAGAGGAGCTCTGGCAGCCAAGTACAGCAGGCAAGGTAACTAACTGAACCAAGTACCTGCACCACGCCAACTTCTCCCTTCTACCTTCTCCCACACTTGTATATAGAACGAGCTGCTCCATTGTGATGAGTTCCTATGTGTTTCTACTAGAGATGTGAATCGTGTCCTCGATCGTCTTAACGATCGATTTCGGCTGGGGAGGGGGAGGGAATCGTATTGTTGCCGTTTGGGTGTTTAAAATATCGTGAAAATCGTTAAAATCGTGAGCCGGCACACTAAAACCCCCTAAAACCCACCCCCGACCCTTTAAATTAAATCCCCCACCCCAAATGCCTTAATACTTCATCAACTTTGGGAGGGAAGTACTTACTTGCCCTAAACCAATGGCAGGAAAACCGGCACACTAAAACCCCCTAAAACCCCCCCCCGACCCTTTAAATTAAATCCCCCCACCCTCCCGAACCCCCCCCCCCCCAAATGCCTTAAATTACCTGGGGGTCCAGCGGCGGTCCGGAACGGGCTCCTGCAATTGAATTGTGTTGTCTTCAGCCGGCGCCATTTTGCAAAATGGCGGCCGCAACATGGCGGCGGCCATAGACCAACACGATTCGACTGCAGGAGGTCGTTCCGGACCCCCGCTGGACGGAAAATGGCGCCGGCAGGAGATCGAATGCAGGAGGTCGTTCAGCGGCGGTCCTGAACCCCTGCTGAACGACCTCCTGCAGTCGATCTCCTGCCGGCGCCATTTTCCATACGGAAAACGATTCGCGGCAGGAGATCGCTCCTGGACCCCCGCTGGACCCCCAGGGACTTTTGGCCAGCTTGGGGGGGGGCCTCCTGACCCCCACAAGACTTGCCAAAAGTCCAGCGGGGGTCCGGAACGACCTCCTGCAGTCGAATCGTGTTGGTCTATGGCCGCCGCCATTTTGCGGCCGCCATTTTGCAAAATGGCGCCGGCTGAAGACAACACAATTCAATTGCAGGAGCCCGTTCCGGACCGCTGCTGGACCCCCAGGTAATTTAAGGCATTTGGGGGGGGGGGGGTCGGGAGGGTGGGGGATGGGTTTTAGGGGGTTTTAGTGTGCCGGTTTTCCTGCCATTGGTTTAGGGCAAGTAAGTAAGTTCCTGCCCTCCCCCTTCCCCCGATTTACGATTTTTTAACGATAAATCGGGGGAATTGGTATTGTATCGTGGCCCTAACGATTTTTGACGATTTAAAATATATCGGACGATATTTTAAATCGTCAAAACACGATTCACATCCCTAGTTTCTACTACCTCCCTCCCTTTGTTTAAAAATTTGGAAGAGATCCTACTGACTTTCAATGCTTCTATCACTCTTCCTTGTCCATATGAATCCTTTCCATGTTGGCACTGCCTGCTCTGTGGAGTTTGGTGTGCCACACAACATTTTGTTAATGTAGGTCCTGAAAAGTCTTATAGTCAAGTACTACAGAGAGATGCAAACAGTGA
Organism: Rhinatrema bivittatum; assembly: GCF_901001135.1. Lineage (NCBI taxonomy): Eukaryota > Metazoa > Chordata > Amphibia > Gymnophiona > Rhinatrematidae > Rhinatrema > Rhinatrema bivittatum. The sequence goes on from NC_042616.1 coordinate 176,342,647, forward strand.
ACTGCTAATTACCAACAAAAATATTTAAGAAATTCATTAGACTTGCTCTACTAGAGTATCAAAAACAGAGAGTACGGGAGTCCATGCTCCTGCAAATGGTAGATACATGCCTTATGAAAGGCTAAAAAGAAAGCAATGTCTGCTGAAGGTGCCATCTGACACTGTGAATCAATGAATAGGATTACAAGAGATCTACTGTAATACTTACAGCACTTATGAAAGCCAGTCCATTAGGAAGAATATCAATATCTTCAGAGCCAGCTTCTGCAAAGGGAAAGGACACATGAAAATTAGTCACGGCTGTAAAGAGGTGTGAGCATTAGTCTCGGATTATGAATGCGGCACCCCAGCGAATCCCCCACCAAGTTCAGAAAGGTGGTGCTCTCAGAACTGCTGTTTGGAGGCCAGGGTGCACATGCAAAGATTTCCCATGCTTTGAAGGATTATCCTTGAAAATTGTAGCACTAGTAGAGGTTACCATGCTATTTAGTCTTTTGTAAAAAGTGTACTGCACCATATTTAGACATTTAAAAATCCCATACATTTCACTGCTTGTGTTCTAGCAGTATTTCTTCCCCTCGTATAAAGGCAATGAAACAGAGAAAAAAAAATTGTGGGCTTACAGTAAGAAAGCTGATTAAAAGACGTGCAGCTTCAGTGTTTATTGAAAGGGTTGCATAACAAAGCAAACATTGACACACCGAGTTTTTCAACGAGTCTTTAACTGTATAAGCAAGGTCATGTCTTCATCAGATACATTGGCCCGCCAATGCCCAGTCAACTGAAATTACCCTCTAGCACTACCATTTTACTTAAGTAAATATTGCTTTTGGAGTGATTGTTCGACTTAATACAGCTTTTCATTTTACATAGATGTCTAGAGAATAAACCAAAAAAAAAAATAGATGCCGGATGTCCTTTTGTGAAAAATGTTTATTATGGTGGAGACGTATTAAAATGCCCGACTCTGGCCGAGTTTTGCCACTATTCGAGTGGTTGCCTCAGGGGCTTTCTGTTCAGGAATCAAGCACAGATTATTCATCTGTAGTTCATATTTGACACACACTAATGATCAGCAGTGGGTGCCTGTCATTTCTGCCGAGTCTGGATGTGCTATCTCCACTCCTGACCCCGCCCTGGACTGCCCAGCCCCGCCCCTTTTTGCAAGCCCCGGGACTTACACATGTCCCAGGGCTTTACGCGCATCACCGGGCCTTTTTAAAATCCGGCCCTGTATGTGTAAGGGTGAGAGAACATGTCAGTATGTGTAAGAAAGTCTGTGTGAGTGAGAGACTGTGTGTGTGTGTGTGTGTGTGAGAATGTAAGAGAGAACAAGTATATGTGTGAGATAGAGAATGAAAATGTATGTTAGCATGTGAGTAAGAGAAAGACCATGTAAGTGAGTGAGAGATTGTATGTGTTTGTTTATGAGGGAGCATGTGTAAGAGAATGAACATGTGTATTAAAAAGAGTACGTGTATAAAGTATGAGAGAGAGAGGAGAAAGTTTGAGCTTTTGTGTGTGCAATGGGAATTCATATGCCTAAGATGAGAAACACCAACAACAGACAGAAAATGGCAGGGACATGTGGTATTTCACACTATACTTATTGTATAAAAACACCAAAAAAAACCCCAAAACCAGTTGATGCTTTTGTAATGGATTTGCTTACAAAAGAGGGAGAACTGCAAAAACCATTGGGCCCTGTTCTGAAAACAATTTTGCCATAGCCACAAAGGTTCAGATAAAGAGCTTATCCCATTTTGCATCTATGCCAATATTCTAGGTGTGTCTAGTGTGGAATGGGACAGGACATCTTAAAAAAAGGACCAATGCAATAAAAAAAAAAAAGGAAGTTAAAACCCCCTTCAGCATAAAACTAAAGGCAAGCCTATAAGCATTACATTTTCTGCAGTGAATAAAGCAACCTGTTAACGATGACAGTGAGGAGGCTGGAGAAATGCAAAGAAACCAGCCATCAACAAAATTAGTATTTATTTTTATTCATACATCCCTGATAATATTCCAACAATCCATCAAATTATTCTGCACATTGCTTAGGCTTTCTAACTGCAACACTGAGAATGAAATACCCAGTGGTGACTGCTGCATCATCCACCGCAGAGCACATCTTTCCTTTTATTGTGCACGTTTCAACAAGTGACCCTTGTCTGCTAGCTGAAACTAGGATCACTTATGATACACATCAGTCAGTGGCAGGATTAGTAACATTTCAAACATGGCTAATTGCTAGTGATTAGGGCTGGTTTCAGGGGTATGTGGCCTGTGGAGCCGCACAAGGTGCCACCATTCAGAGGGTGCTGTGGTGGCTTTAAAGTGACTCTGCCCATAGCAGCACTCAGGGAGGCCTTCTTCCTAACCACCAACGTCCCTGCTGTTTGCACAGGGTGCCAACCAGCACCAACACCAGCTCTACCAGAAAGTAGAGGTTCCCACTGTATTCCAGTTTGAGTCAATCCAATGTTTACCATGAGTGTACTCAGCTACATATAAACATTGGTAAGAAGACTTTATCTATGAATGTTTTTCAATGTATTTTAATTTGATATGCCACCTTTTCCTAGGAAAAGGAACAAGGCAAATTACAAAGAAAGATGAATATTGCAGTCCATATGGCTGGGTAATGCGGGAGGAGAGGTAAGAACATAAAACTAGGAATTGAACAATGCAAAACTGCATAGGTAGCAACTGCCTAGGTAGCAATACACAGTGGGGCCAATGCAATACAGTGCGCTCAGCCGAATGCACTGTTTACCCGTTGGACGTGGGTTGTATAGGCGCTACCTAATCCCCTTATGCAATAATGCAATAATGCAATAAGGGGATTAGCGCCTCCACAACGCACGCCCAATGTGGAGTGAAACAAATAGCTCTCATCACATGCAAATGTATGTGAATGAGGCTATTAGCTATTCACTCCGAACGCAAAAAAAATACATGCATCTAAGACGCACATTTTTGTGCTCAGAAATTAACGTCTGCCCAGAGCAGGCGTTAATTGCTGAGCGCTCCTAAAAGTAATACAGAAAAGCAATAAATAAATAAATGCAAAGTTAAAAAAAAGCACTGGCAGTCGGGTGCAGGAAACGGATGCTCAGTTGACAAGCGCCTGTTTGAGTCCCTGGCTGTATGCTGTTTAGGGAAACTGATGCCAATAAATTTGGCATCCGTTTTCCTAACCGGCGGATGGTCGATGCTCGCGGGCTCCTGTTCTCGAGGAGGCGCAAGGGGTGTTCAAGTGACACTAGAGCCTCCTTGAGAACGTGACCCCTAATTCAAATATTGCATGGCGCCCCCAGGAGGGGTGCCTGGGAGCGTTTTAGGAAAGCGGGTGCTGAATGTTCAGTGCCCACTTTTGGCACATAATTATTGCATTGGCCCCAGTGTGCACTGAGTTCATAGAGTAGGAAGGAAGCATAGCAATAAAAGTAGAATACTGTTTTCATAGTTATGGGAGGATTCCTAGCAGTAAGACAGGTGGAAACGCACAGCTCAGGAGATGACTTAGTTGAATAGCCAGGATGGATTCTTTGTTGAAAGGAAGAGTAACAAGTATCCATGCCTAAGTCTTATGGAAAAAATATCCCACAAGTTGGATGCGAAGCAACTAGGGGGCCAATGCAATATAGTGCACTCAGCCTAGCACACAGCTTGCCGCTGGGTTTTGGACGCGCTAGAATAACTCCTGATGCAGTAATGGGATTAGCACTTCCAAACAAGCATGTAGCTTATAGCGCTCATCACATATAAATGCCATGTAGATGAGGCTATTAGCTATTACACCCGATTTAAAAAAAAAAAAAAAAAAAAAAAAAAAAAAATCGCTGTGCGTCTGGCGCGCACTTTTGAACATGGAGCAGGCATAAACACTTGCTGTGCATCAAGGGGTTCAACTTAATAACAAAAAACTACTGCTTTTCTATGGTTCCTCCTACTTCGTATTGTCACAATATGAAGTAAGAGGAACCACAGAAAGCAGCACCATGCAAAATTAAAAAGGCTTGCCTGAAACAAAAATAAAAAATTTTCTGGATGCACTATACACACGCACAATATACATGCTCCAGGCCGTATATACTGTGTGTGTATATTGTGCCAGTCAATTAGCTGTCATGGAATAAAACGGACGCTTGTATTGAGCAACCATTTCCCTAACCCACACACAGCCTTGTCTCCTGGATGCCAAGGACATGCTAGGGACACATAATTTCCCCTAGCACGTCCTTTTTTAATGTAGCAGTTCATTAGCATATTTCATCATGCCCAGGAGAGGTGGATAGCACCTATCCGTTTCCCTAATATGCACCATATTAGGGAAACGGACACTCAATGAGCACCCGTTTTTAGCGCGTTTATATTGCATCAGCCTGTATATGCCTGAAGCCTTGTGTGGACTAACCTTGCTGAGGATAGTGAAGTTCCCTCTTTGGGGTGTTTCTGGGCAGGAGATAAACAAGCATGCTGATAGGTTCAGATTTAATCCAGACAGGTTTTTCCTTCCTTAACTGACTGTTTCTACAAGTATATATTTCACTCTTACATTTCATTGGTTCTCCAGCATGGAGCCATGCACTAACTAACATCTCATACATACCAATTCCTTTCAGCACATGACAGTTGGGCAGCTCGATTGGCTCCAGCTCTCGGGAAGATCTTAGTCGGTCTCTGATGAAGCAAATTGCAACACCTAAAGTCAGTTTATTTATAGATATCATTGCAGATTGAAATGTGCATTGGGGTCCCATGTCTTAATCCATAGCCTAGGTCAGTGCCCCTGGTTTGCTGTGGTATATTTCCCAAGATTCTGCAGCACATTTTTTAAAATTGTGTGGCAACAATGTGACAAATTTGCATAATTTGGCATACATTTGTATATTAAGATGTAATGTATTTAAGTTTATGAAAATTAAATCAACTTCTGTCATTTCTGTGCCCAGTTCATTTGTTCTCTTTTTTTTTTTTTTTTTGGGGGGGGGGGGGGGGGGAGTGCTGGTACTGATAAGGGAGGAGGTTCTGGGGATAAAAAGAGAGAGGGGATCAGAGAGAAGGACAATGGAGAAGAAATCTCAAGGGCAGGCAGGATAGAGAATAGAGGGGATATAGAGGTACAGAAGAAGTGGAGGATAGAGGAGGAGGAGCAGAGGAAAAGGGAATGAGTGGAGGAGAGTGATTGGTGAATTCCATGGGAAAGACTGGATTTTGCAGCCCCTCCCTCAGCCACAGAATCACAGACGACCCAGAACCATGCCCGATTCTCTAGCCTTCTTTTAACACAACCCCCCCCTCTTCTTTAGTCGGATAAACTTACCTCAGTACCTCCATTACACCCCTCATCTCCCATCCCCTTTCCCATAACCCAGCATCACAATTGCACCCCAACACCTGCATGTGTGGCAAACCATACACCAGCTACAAAAACCTGGATGCATTTTAGTATCCCAGAACTGGCAGAGAAAGCATTAATTTCAATTAATAGAATCCTTGATGACTGGCACTACTGCTGACACATTGCAAATGTGCTAATTCAACTCCTTTTTCTATCTATTACCATATATCCAATATTTGAACGAATATCTTTCTGTGTAATTAACAGCATGGCAAACTGCTGACATTTAGAGCACTCTCAGCATATATGAAGCTTATTGTGATGATCAGAGAAAGGACAGTAAACCCCAAGACAGTATAGGCAGAGTACAAAACATAATTAGGAGTCCCAGGAAGCCCCTAAAGCCTCTGAGGACTACATTTCCCAGGTGGCCTAGCTAAACAGGAAACAGGCAGGAGGTGGCTGAGCCCAGGCCTCCCAACAATAGCCTAGTAGGGTTGCCAACTGGCTCCAGATTTTCAGGATAGGTTGATCCAGTCCTGGTTTTACCACATGGTATGGACTTATTCTGATTTCACTATTGCATTCCCTCGGAAAATCAAGACTATAAATACCTGCATGCAGGGCAGTAAAACCAGGATTGGATTAACCTGTCCTGAAAATCTAGAGCCAGTTGGGAACCCTATGGCCTAGGTGACATTAATTGGGATGGAGCTAAGGCATAGGGTTGGAGGAAGTAGAGGTGTGGGAATAACCAGAGTCGATGGAAGTGGAGTTGTCCACAGAAATAGAGGAAAAAGCAGAACTCATGGATACCTCAGACTGAACAGGAATGGAGATGATACCTCAGGCCTGGGCTCCTGGAAGCCAAAGCCTTGAAAATTGCAACACACCAGGGGATTTTTGCAGTTTGAATTGCAGCTGGGCTCTGCAGAAGGTCAGGGAAGGTTGAACCCAGCAAGGCCACTCAGTTTGGCCCTGGGGAAGAAAAAAAACTGTGTTTTGTTTGTTTCTGTTTTGAATGTAACTAGCGAGGAGCAGCCCTACAGTAGTGCTCTGGACACTTGTAGGCACAGCCATTAAACTAAGCCAAGCCCAGGGTGGGGAAAAACTGTGTTTTGCAGTTTGCGTTCCTAAGCCAAGAAAAGACTTTTTATTTAACCTGGCTGGAAAAAGGGCCAACACCCAACGGTTCTCAAAGCCTTGGAGGATCTCAGCAGTCCCCTTTAAGAGACCAGCGTCTGAAGAGTAGCAGGGTTGGGGCCTTCCCCGGGAAAAGGTTTGGACTCTTGCCTCGTTCATTCTCTCGCCCTACCTGGGAAACCCATCTCCAGAGGGTTTTGGGTTTTTTTGTTTCTGTGGACACTTAATTGGCCTTACTGTTACCGTTATCTACGAACTGAGAAGAGGGGGAGCACATGCCAGCAGCCCTGACTTTTCCACCTTTCCCCGAAAGTAGGTATTTACTAGGCCCCGATGTAAACCTGAGGCTGCGTCAGAGGGCTTAGAAGTTACACCTTACTGTTCCCCAAATATACAGGAGTCCAGGAGTCCATATGAGTGACCGCTAGGGGACACCACCCCGTGATCATTACACTCATATTTGGAAAGACAAGGACTTTCTCGTGAAATTATAAAATGGATGATTGCACTGCATTTCAGTTCAAAACAAAAAGTGACTTTTCACATTTAAACGTCTGTAACTTAGCTGTCTTTACATGATTAATAATATTGCTTTTTCTACTTGGTAAATTTTGTATTGGGCAACATCTGGAAAGCTATGTACACTATTGCACATATGCGGCACCCCTACAAGTTGGCCACTAGATGTCACTAGTTCCCTGTATAGAACTCTAATATCATGAGCCTTCCAGCCCCCTCAGCCACTCCCACTTGGAGGGCGGAGGTTGGATGCCTTAACCTTATTTATTCCAGCCATTTTAGAACTCAGTGTGATCAGTTTTAGAGAGTCTCTGAACAATGAGCATACCTGGGAACTTTTGAGTTGTGGTCACCCTGAGATTGCTATTGATTAGCAAAGGGCAGGAGTAGGTGGGAAGGAATGGAATATGTATCAGCTTTCTCTCTTATTCCCCCACTCCAACTAATCCACACTTTCTCTTTCTCCCATCCATCACCATTCCTCCCTCCAGAGATGACCCCTGCATACTTCCCCTTTCTCTCTCCCTGACCAAACACTTTCTTTGCTCCCACCCCCTATAAGTCACAGCTCCATGACGACTGCATCCTCACTCTACCTGAGTGAGTTCCAAATCTGGAATCACAGCTGCAGCCCCTTTCCATTTTCTCCCCACATGTGGCTTGCAGTGTTTGCTCCAGACTCACCTCACATTTCCTGTTCTCTGCAGGCTTACTGAGGAAGGGGAGTGGCTGAGCTGTATACAGAGACCCTGTTTCCCCTGAGACCCTTCAACTGATGCAAATTCCCCGAGTCTCAGGGTGAAATCCAGGTATGACAATGAGGATGTTTTGGTTTTACTCTCTGGTGAGGTTTCCCACAGTCATTCTGCATTTTCAATGTGAAGTGATACCTCATTAAACACTCCCTGCCAGAGGGTCCTTCTCATATTAATTACACAGAGAGAGAGAGAGAGATTTTTATGCCAGATTCCTTTTTGGGGTGAAAGAGCTCTTGATCAAAGGACTGAAGATCCGTGAGCCCACTCTAAATGCTAGGTGAGGCAAGCACAAGTGACAGATCCTGCTGGGAGACAGTGATGGCTGAAGATGTATCCATCTTTACCTTTAGAAGTATTTTTTGGACATTTGCTATGTGGGGAGGATTTTTTTCTGATTTACTTCTCCCCACTGGAATGCAGAGCTGAGAGAAAGCCTGATCCTTTTTGACTTTTCCTCCCAAAGAAGTCCTCAGTAACAACAACTAAGGAGAAAGAGCAAGATCAGGAGACCCCAACTGGATCTCCACATTTATGGAAGTAGGACAGGCTGGGTGTCCAGGAAGAATATGGAGTCAGGTAGGACTGTGAATGTGGGGACCCCTCCAATAGAATTCCCGGTTATATGCTGGGTGACCTTTGTGCATGTAAAATCACCTTGGGAAGCCTAACCCAGATGCCTGAAATAAAAGGATACTTACCTACAGAAAAATATACACATGTACCAACAGTCAGATGTAACTTCTACATTATGGACAAATGAACTTTAATTTAAATATTACCAATCAGTAAACTTTATTTTAAACACCCAAAGCCTGGTCTTGTCTGATTTGTCCCAGCAACTATTAACACCACGGTATGGACCATAAGAGAGAGCTTCCCCCCCCTAAAAAAGAAAACCCACCATGGGATAGAAAATCAAACATGAGATGTAATTTGCTAGCCGGAGTAAAACCCCTGGTCAAGGTTGCACATAAGAGAAAAAGTCTTAGATTGAGAGGAAGTCATGGAAGAGGCTGACTTGGACATAATGGCTATCATGGAGATATGGTACACAGAAAAACATGACTGGGATGTAGCTATTCTGGCTAAAATTTATTCAAGAAGAACAGGAGTATTGGTGTATAACATTCATGGCCACAGGGGACAAAGTGAGTGAGGAAACTGAAGGAGGACTTCGGGAGCAAGTGAAGGAGTGTGTTACAGGTGTCGTAGGTTGATGCCACCTTGAGGCTGATTGTTATATTTCACTGTTTTCCTACCTCCCATCTGTGTTGTTGCTTTAATCTGGTGTGCTACTTATTGAGTAATTACAACTTAGCACTTGTTCACTTGCAGCTTTTAGTTGTCTTGACTTCTGCATATGAAACATGGTTTCAGAAGTATCTGAACCTGCATTCCTTCCCTACATCTGAAGTAGATAGTTTCTGGAGTACAGTGGGCTCAGGAACTGTGTGTCTTTTTGTATGTTTGAACAGCGCTGAGTATGTCGTATAGTACTATAGAAATGTTAAGTAGTAGTAACTGTGAAGAGAAGGAAAAGCTTGTAGTGATATTGATCTACTTAGCACTGTATGTGCCTTTTACTGAAGAATAAGAATTTCTGTGTCATGGGAGCTGCTAACAGCATTCCACCCCTGAAGGCATGAAGGTTAATGGTGATTTAAGTAATAACTGGGAACATGTCAGGGCACAATTTGAAGACTACTCTCTAGCCAAAGGCATTAAGGAAAACTCAAAGTACAGGCAGCTACACGGAGGAGGGTGATAGGTACTGAATGCTGCCAGGTTTATAAGCACATTTTGAGTCTAACAAAGGAACAGATAAAGGATACCAAAAGCCATCCTTGATGCACTAGAAGCCTATTTCATGCCTGTAAAAAAATGTAATACTTGAAAGATACATATTTGGCTGCTGCAAACAAAATGGACATAAATCCATTTACAACTGTATTGCACATTTGAGAGACAAAGCAGTGACATGCGAGTCTAGCCCACTGAATAATGAACTGATTCAGGATAAACTCGTCTTTGGCATAGCCAGTGAGTGCATACATCACTGCCTGCTGAAAGAATGATGTGTTTAAATTTGAATACAGCTATTAAATATATTGCACTGCAGAGATTACTTACTTGCAAATGAGAATTATGGAAGAGGACCAGTAGGTTGACATCGTTAATGCAACAGAACCATCAACGAGGCTTCTGTTGGCTACTATAAAAAACAACCAAACCATCAACATGCAGGCATTGTGGCCATGTGCATAAGCGAGAGAAAGAACAATGCCCATCATATTGATAAACATGTAGATCCTACAGCAGCCTGAATCATTTTGTAGGAGTGTCTATAGAGTAGAAGGCGAAATACAGTGAGTAAGCCGCAGAAATTTGAGGAGATATGAGAGTCAGATGATGCAGAATTTCTCAGGACTGATGTGATCTTCTCAAAGGAGTGCTCAACAACAGGTCACAAATAGTTTGGGAATCTCAGATTAAATAATATACTACAATCCTGTCAGCTGGACTCTGGTGTGACATGTAATGCTATGTATTTATTTTTAAGATTTATATGCTGCTATATCCACAGTTCTTAGCGGCTCACAGTAAAACATGCATAATAAAAATATAAACAGAATAAAACTAAAATCAAAAACAATTAAAACAATACGTTAACAGACATGAACAGAGTACTGTGACTGTGATGCTACATGTCAAACAAGTGACAATGGATGTGTTTAAAAGAAGAGATGAGGCGGGCACCAAGAGCAAACCTACAACTGAGCAGCACCAAACTGAAGCCAAATTCAGGAGAGCTTGTCTCTGGGACTTGTTTAAATGTAGTGCAGCATACGTGGATGGACTCATGAGCTTGAGTTTGAGATAGTGAAAGCCAATCAGAAACCACTTCTTTCTGGTTCAATATGTGAGTGCCTTGGGCTGATCCAGTTAACCATTCTAACAGGGTGATGCATCAAGGCATGTTAGTGCTCTAACTAGCAATATTTTGCATCTCCCTGCTCAAATACCCTCCCCTATTACAATGACCATCTTTGCATGTGATCAGTATGCATGACTAATACAAATGCATGCAAAAAAAAAAAAAAAGTCATGCATAGGCAATCTGATGTTAATATTTTATTGCAGACAACTGAGAAGGTGGTCAGCCATGCTCAAATAATAAAACCTATTTCAAAAAATGTGTTAGATGTGAGGTGGGATGTCCGGGACCCTAACGCAGACAAAAGAAAAAAGTTGCAGCAAAATAGGGAGGATGAGTGGGGGAAAATGATGATCCCCATCTCAACTCAGAGCCACCAGTTGAGGCGGCTCCTACACCCCCAACAAGTTAAAAAAAAAAAAAAATTAAAAAGCTCACACGGTGACAACCCCCGGACACTTCTTCCCCCGTCTATGCAATAAAAGTATACTTTGGGTTCCAGCCCCATCCCCCCCCCCCCCCCCAGTGTCAAAGATAGGGTCTAGACCCCTTCTGATCCCCAACCCCCACCCCACATATGTCAAAGATAGGGTCCTGGCCCCAACCCCAGAAACTAGAAAATAAAAAAAAGTTAGGGTGCAAGCCCCCATCCCACACCTCCCCGAACCTTGAAATGGATCCCATGTTAGGGCCAGGTGCACCCTTGCTCCCGGCCTAGTCCGTGCCAAAATCTAACCTTGCTCCAGCCATCTGTTGGCAGATGTGTACTGTGACTAGCAGCACAGCTCTTCTGATAGATACATATTTTTTTATGCAAGGAAGTTTCCATATCATTTTCTGAACACTTTAAAATATGTTTACAGTGATGATTTAAATCGTAGTTGAGTCCCACATTACTTATGTTTATTCTTTGTGCCCTTGATGCAGATGTACGAATCACTGGGATAGTGTCTGGTGGGGGGGCGCAAAGGTTTTGAAGATGTGCACATAGTCACTTGAAAGATAAGTGATTTACTTGCAATATGAACATTTTTTTTTTTTTAAATGGAAGACAGTATGACAAATGATTACACTTACAGTCTTGTTTAAGACTAATTTACACTCCGCTTATAAGTGTGATCAGCATCTCCATTTATATGAAGGTCATACCAACAGTGCAATAGTGTTTAAAGACAGTGCTTGTTTTAAGACTCAAATATACATGCTGAATTTGCTATATATTTTTCAACATGCAAGCAGAGGCATGCACAGCTGCCCAGTGCTAATGATCTACAAGTAGAAGATGCAGAAAATGTTTTTCCTCAAACAGAGAATTTCACCATCTCAGAGCCTAAGGAGCATGACTATGATAATCAGAAAGAAGGCGATGCAGCACTTATGAAACTAGAGTCAAGACTAAGGAGATCTAAAAGTCCAAATAAAGGAAATCTACCACAGCACAACAAGGAAAAGATGTATCTGAGCATGGAGAGTCATTGAGAATATGTCTCCTGCTGAGGCAGAAAAATGGAGAAATTGCAGCACAAGAAATAGAGGCTCTTCTTAAGACTAAGGCATGGACACTAAGTTGCCAAGAGGCAGGCAAGCTATAGGATGCTGCCTGATTTTTAAAACTAAGTATGATGCAAAGGGAAATGTGCAAAAACACACGGCAAGATTGATAGCCAAAGGCTACAAGAAGAAATATGGCATTGAATTTTGACAAAATATGTGTGCCAGTTGTGACGCATACAACTATAAGAATCCTGCTTAGTGTGGCAGCAAGCAAAAATTTGCAAGTGGAACATCTTGACATAAAGACTACTTTTCTGCATGATGAGCTATATGTATCAACCACCAGGATTTGAAGAACCAGGTGAAGAAACTGGTGTTTAACCTACACAGATCTATATATAGCATAAAGCAAACTGCTAAAGCATGGGCTGACAAGGTGAGAGAGATGTTAAGAAGCATGGGATTCAAGCAAGGAGAAGCTGACCCATGTCTTTATTCTAGACACACAATTGGAAGATGGATGTACATTTTGTGTTATGTAAGTGACCTGATTGTATGCTATGAAAAGAATATCAACAGTTCAGAGATCATAGACTGTTTAAACAAAGAAGTTGAAGTAAAATTACTTGGAAATATGTTACCATCTAGGGACTGAGATTCAAAAGGATAAAGTTGGACATTACCTGTTGAACCAAAGACAAAAGATCTTGCAGATTTTCTGGGTCTCTCTGAAGTCAATAAACCTAGAACTCCCATGGAAACAGGCTACCAAAAGGGAGGTGGAAGTCAAAGGAGACTCCCCACTAATAATCATTACAGGTATCCAGACCTGACATAGCCAATCCTGCGAGTCTACTTAGCAGAAAAGTGACTAATCTAACTCAGGAGGACCGGACAGCAGTTAAAAAGGACTGGGAAGATACCTGAAAGGGACAATGAACTTAAAACTGAAGTTACCGGCTACTGAGAGTTCAGACCTGACTGGGTATGTGTGGATGCAGATTGGAGAGGAGACAGGACGGATACAAAAACCAACAGGATATGTTTTCTTCTACAAAGATGCAGCTTTCCCGTGTTAAGCAAGAAGCAGGCAGTTTTGGCTTTATCTTTACAGAGGCAGCGTACTGAGCTACAGAGTAAGTTGCAAGAGAACTTGCATGGCTGTACAAGTTATTCTTGAACTTTGAGATTGATCAATCGCCTCCAATACAGTTTTTTGAAGACAACCAAGGGTGTATTGAAATGGTGGACACAAAACAAATCAGGCCAAACATGAAACATGTGGATATAAAAATATACTATGTAAGGAATGTGTGTGTGAGAAGGGACTGGTTAAGTCGAAATGTTGCCCCAGAGAGAACATGGTGGCAGATATATTAACCAAGCCTTTGTCCAAGGATCATTTCTTGGCCGTGCATGACGAATTAGGACTAGAGCAATAATAAACAGCAAGTGTGCAGAGTTGCTGAGAAGGGGAATATTGGGAACAACTTCTAAACACGTAAAAGGGAGGGAAGCTTCTTATGTATGTTTGTGTGAATTCAATTAATGCACAGTTATGTAAAATAAGATAATGTTAAAATGTTTCCCTCTTTCTCTGTTTAGCACTTACTGCTTGTGATTGGACAAGGGGGTTGAACTGGTGTTTAGTTTATTTAAAACTTGATTAATCGCAAACCATACATGCAATGTACACTAAAACATAGCAGAACTTAAAATAAAAAGGTGCAGAGAAGGGTGACAAAAATGATAAAGGGGATGGAACAGCTCTGCTATGATGAAAGGTTACAACAGGTTAGGTCTCTTCTGCTTGGAAAAAGATATGTCTGAGAGGGGACATGACAGAAGTTTATAAAATCATGAGTGGGGTAGAATGGGTAAATAAAGGGCAGGTATTTTCACTTTCAAATAATACTACAAGAGGACTCTTCATGAAACTAATAACCAGAAAATTTAAAACAAATCACAGAAAGTACTTTTTCACTGAACACACAGAGGCATAGTGGGGTTTAAAAGAGATTTGGACAAGTTCCGGGAGGAGAAGTCCATAAAACATTCAGGCCAATACAGTAAAGGGCGGCAGGGCTGGCTCGCCTTTTAACGTGAATTATACGCGTGTTTTTGATGTGTTAGCCGGACGCGTGATTCAGTATAGGCACTTGAGCATCCTTAGCACGTGCCGAAACAGATGTGTAACAATTAGCGCCCGCCACAGGCAGATGGTATGCAATGACTGGATTAGCTTTCGTCCTCTATACAGTAACGCGCGTCCATAATAGTGTGTCTTTAACGAGCATTTTTTAATCTGTAAATTTAGCGCCTACCCTGGCCCTGGCGTTAGTGTGGTGCTGTGCTTTGTGACAGTCAGACTCTGACAGCATCATGGTCTACATGTATATATTTACTGAGCCATGGACGTTAGTCAGAAAAGAGGCGGGAACGTCCATGTTCGCAGGCCCTGCTACCTTCGAACATCCATGGCCTGTGGCGGAGGGCCGCTGCTTGGAGCACCAGGAAAGGTTGGTAGTGGGGCCTATGACATGGACGTTCCCACCTCTTTCCGACCAACATCCATGGTGCTTGGAAGTAGCTAGCGGGACTTCTGAGCATGGATGTCCACGTTCGGCACCCCACTAGTTTTACGGAGCCATGGATGTTAGTCAGAAAAGAGGCGGGAACGTCAATGGTCGCAGGCCCCGCTACCTTCGAACGTCCATGGCCTGTGGTGGAGGGCCGCTGCCTGGAGAGCCCGGAAAGGTTGGTAGCGGGGCCTACAACATGGACGTTCCCGCCTCTTTCCGACCAACGTCCATGGTATGGATGTCCATGCTTGGAGGCCCCCACTAGCTTTACGTTTATCAGAAACCAACCTTTCCGGGTGCTCTAGGCTGCTGCCCTCCACCACAAGGCCATGGATTTTCAAAAGGTTATGTAGTTAGCGCGGCCTCTGAGTGTCTATGACTCCGGGTGTCCTTGTGGGGACCTCTGAGCATCCATGCCTCTGGGCATCCATGTGGGACCTCGTGGAAAGAAGCATCCATTAGTATGCCTCTTACCTGTTGAGAGTAAAGGGGTGCCAATCATCCGATTGATATCCAAAGGTTCTAACCGGTCTGTCCTGGCCCGACCCAGATACAAAGAGACTTTCTTACTTGGAGATGCGATTTATATACTCGTCCAAGGTAGGATTATAACGCGGTGATGATGTCACGAAGGGGGAACAATGGGAAATTTTTCAAGATCAATGAAAAGTTTGGAATTCATAACATTTCTAATTGACAATTCCTGTTCCATTGAAATGACATATATGGAAGAACAACGCATTGTGCAGAGCACCTAGGATACTGTATCGACATCCTATACGTCCTATACAGTAAAATCAAACTCCGACTGCGCCTTTGGTGCCGCTTTGATTTGCTTCTTATTTGAATACTGAATTGCACGGATTGAGAGACCAAATGTGCGCACGTCAAAGGAGCGGGCGCAGGACACAGCCGCACAATTTTTTACGCGTCGGTACTGTATCGGCCTGATTATTAGGTAGATTCAAGAAAGCTATTGCTAGACAAACCACGTGGTCTTTTTCTACCATCAATTTTCTATAGTATGGGATAAATACAGAGGATCTCTGAGAGAGTAATGGGAATTGTATAGCAAAATTAATTGGGCAGATGGGCACACTAGATATGCTAAATGGTCTTTTTCTGCCATCATGTTTCTAGACTAACAGGAAATAGATCTCCTTTATGGGATCTGCTGGACTGGCCAGCCCTGTCCTGGGGCAACAAAGAGGCAGCAGACTTAGTTGAAGATTTGCTGCTGAATCTCACTCAGAACAGCTTTCTGTTCCCTCCCAAAGCAGAGAACAGGGGAGGAGAGATGAGGATGGAAAGGACAGAGCAAAGAGAAACTGCTCTGCTCCCTATTCCAGGTCCTCCTTTCCTATCCTGTGCAGGGAACAGGAAGAGAGGGATGAGGCCAGAGCACACAGCAGGGAACAAAGAACAGCCATTTTCTGCTCCCTAATCCAGCCCCTCTCTTTTTGTCATTTGGGGGTCATGAAAGGAGGAGATGAGGCTGGAATAGCAGGAGCAGAGCAAAGAAGGCTGTGCCTTAGGCCTTCTTCTGTGTTCTTTCTACAAGGGGAGAAGTGGTGACAAAACCTAAATCTGTCACTGGGACTGGTCACTGTATATACCTTCTATTGGGAGTTTCGAGTGAAAAATAACCTAAAATGAATGGCTAATTATTAACATCTGGGGAAGAAAAAAAAAGGGAAAAGAGGAATTACAGAAAGAAAACAAAATATAGACGCACATGATCAATAATGAAAATACTTAATTTCCTCCCCCCCCCCCCACTGCGCAGTCACCTGACAACCTCTTTTGGCACCTTTCTCCCTTTATTTTCCAGTAGGACTGCACAGCCCTGCCTGCTACCTCTCCTTTGTATGGTTGGCTGTCTAAACTCTGTAAGTCCAGGGCTGGTGGAAGCACTAGGCGAACTAGGCCTGGGCCTAGGGCGCCGAGCATTAGGGGGCGCCGCGAGCAGTGGTATCTCGAGGGGAGCAAATGTCCCCGGGCGCAGGGAGGCTCATGCAGCCGCCGGTGGACCTCATCCCACTGGCAGCTGAGCAGTGAACGACCGCTGTGCTGTCGCACACACAGCAGGAAGATCGGCAGGGCCGTGGTGGAGCTCATGTCACTATGGCCCGAAGAAAAAGGTCACGTCCAAGCCTGCAGATGCTCCTCCTCCTTCCTGCCAGCATGGCCCCGGAAGAAAACGTTGCCGGAGCTGCACGGGCAGGAAGGAGGAGGAGCATCAGCTGTGTGCAGAAGAGGAGCAGCGCTTACAGGCCGCCGCGAATCCCAAATCGCAGCAGCCCAGTAGCAGGGCCGCTACAGAGCCCATCCTGCGGTGACCCGTGAAGAGGAGGCCCAGAGGTGAGAGAGAGAGAGGCAGAGGGCCTGTAGAGTGTGTATATGTGCGTGTATGAGATGAGTTGAGAGATTGTGTGTGTGTGTGAGTGTGAGTTGAAAGACTGTGTGTGGGAGTGAGGACATGAATGTTTGCAGAGATAACATGTGAGAGCCTCTGTGTGTGTGTGAGAGACAGCATGTGACAGTGAGATATTGTGTGAATGAATGATTGTATGAGAGCGAGCATGTGACAGTGAGCCTGTGCTTGAGCAAGACAGCATGTGGGAGTGAGAGAGAGCCTGTGTATGTGAGAATCAGACAGCATGTGCCAGTGAGAGACTGTGTGTATGAATGTTTGTATAAGAGAGAGCATGTGAGAGTGAGAGCGTGTGTGAGAGAGAAAGCATGTGAGAATTGGCAAAAAAATAAGAAAGGGAAGGTGGGGGAAAAAAAAAGCCTGTGACCAACCGATTAGAAAACTAAGATCAGACAGCAAAAAAAAAGAATATTTTTTAGTGATTGGCACATGTAATATTTGGGAATGTGCAAGAGTAGCACTTTCTCTATACGGATCTCACAATGTACGAGATCAGCATGGAGAAGTGGAAGCCCACGGGGCCTGCACAGAGGAAGCAGCAGAATGGGCTTCAGTGCCAGTAGTAGCAATCAGCGCCTCCCCAATAGCCATGCGGCAGCAGTGACAGTGGCAGCAGAGGAATGAGAGAGGTTCCAAGGTTGCTGGCAAAAGAAAGAGAGGGGGTGGGCATGTGTATGAATGGGACTCTGCCTGGGGATGTATGTGTGTCAATGCATGGGTGCCTGCCTGAGGGTGTGTGTGTATGAGAATGAATGGGTATCTTCCTGTGGTTTATGTGTGAGAGAATAGTTGCCTGCCTGTGTGTGGTATATGTGTGTGTGTGTGAGAATGAATGTGTGCATGCCTGGGGGATGGGGAGGGAATGGTGTGAAAATGAATGTGTGCATGCCTGGGGGATGGGGAGGGAATGGTGTGAAAATGAATGGGAGCCTGCCTGGGGGTCTGTGTGTGTGTGAGTGAGTGTGAGAGTGAGAGTGAGAGAGACTGGGAGCTTGCCTGGGTGTGTGTGTATGTGAGGGAGCCAGTGAGTGTGAGAGCATAAGTGTGTATGAGAAAATCCAGGGGAGTAAGAGTTTGTGTCTGGGGGGGGGGGGGTGTGGAGGGGGAGAGAGTGTCTTAGAGCCTGAGAATGTGTCAGTGTCTGTGAGAGCGAGAGGTTATGTTGGATATAAGAGCATGAATGTGTATGTATGTGACAGTAAATGTGTGAGAATATACAACCTCCTAATCCTCAACAATATCAGGGTGACTGGAAATCAATAGCTCCCATGTGCCGAGCATTAGGGGCTTTTAAAAATCCTTATTAGTTTAAATTATTGGATGTTATTTGATATGTGTTTTGAAATATTTGATTGGTGTTTGGGAAATTGTAAAAAATATATATATATGATTTTAATTAATAGAAATTCTATTTATCAGTAGTTTTAAAATATTCTTTTATTAGTATGGTTTTACTATTATAACTGATGCTTTATGTTTCTTGATTTTATTTGTTTTATGAGGAATGGTGGTTCTGTTTTTCCCATTGTTAATACACAGAGTCTGGCTTCCTTGAGTTTCCATTTCAGTTTTTGTCTAATTTGTGCTCCTTTATTTTGTATTATGTATTTGGTGAGAGTCTGTCTCTGCTCTGTGTGACCGTGATGAGAGATTCTGCTAGAATGTAGTGTCTGTATAGGGATCTATAGCAATCGGGTTTGTTTTGTTTCCACAGTAGGTAGTGTATTGGTATTCTAGGACCCAGTGTAATATTTACCCTTGCTTTTTCACAGGTAGGGTTATTGTTGTTTGAGTCCTTGGTGTTATTACTGTTATATTAGGATGGGATTGCAGTATAGATTTTGAGTGTCTTTTTTGCGGGGTTTTGTGTTAGTTCACAATGTGCCTGGTAGTGGAAGGTGTTTGTACTGCTGTTACTGTGAGGTGACACCAGAATTTGAAAATATTTTTTACTATGATGAGCTGTAAGGGAAACATTCAAGCTCCATTATTTGGGGGAATCTCAGTGGATGCACAGAGTTACAGAACTGGAGGTGCAGGATTTATATTGACTTTCTGTCCCTTCCTATATATTCCAGACTTCACTCTCATAGCCATACAGAATTAGTTGAATGAGGCTATCAAATAATTTTATAGTGTGAAACTGGCCAGCTTTTTAAAATTACGCAGAAGACCCTTTGGACTTTTTTAACAACACTTTTTTTTTAACCAATTTTAAAGCAGGATCTATGCTATAGAGGTGGGTGTGATGAAGAAATGTCATTTTGGCTCACCCCCCCCCCAAAAAAAAAAAAAAATTCTTCTGTCAGAGATCAGAGACGCCACTGATTTTCTGTGACCTTCAGCATTAGTACAAGAAGGATTAAGGGGGGGATGCTGGAGAGGCACACAAATGCATTGGCCCCTGGGCGCCGGAGACCCTTGGCACGCCACTGGGTGCGAGCCATATGGGGCAGCAAACGGTGGCAAAGAGGAGTGGAGATCTGGCTGGCCCCAAGCAGTGCCCAACCTGCTCGCGAGCCAGAAAACCACACAGCTGGTGGGCATGATCGAGAATGAAGTAGGAGTCTGCGCCGAGACCGGGGGGGGGGGGGGGGGGGTTGACGCAAGGGAGAAGGCTCGCCTAGGGCACCTAATCCCCGTGCACCGGCCCTGTATAAATCTTAACTTATCTCACGCAGGTCCCTCTTCTGGTATTTTTTTGTTACTTAATTATACCTTTACTATCTGCTTGGTTTCCTTTCCAGCTCTGAAGATTACCAAGCTTCTGAAAGCCCGGGGGTCCTGCAGTCCTTTTCAATTTAGAAAGGTTTTTCTGTTTCCCCATTGAGTCCCGTGATTTAAAGGTAATTTGCAGTTCAAAGTCTCAGTCTAGCACAGTAGTTTGGAACCCTTTCTTGAATGCTAATCTTTTAGGCTGGATTGTTTATTTAAACCAGGCCATGACTATTTGCTTTGTTCTTCTCACACTCTGGCTCTGTACACAAACATGTTAAAAAGGGTCCTATGCTTGCGAACTGGAAAGGGGTTCACATTTACTCTTTATAATTTGTTATTTTTATTATTTATTGAACTGCACTTTGAGCCGACCTGCGGTAATTGCCTCTTGTGCTGATTTTTTACTCTGTTTACATTTCTTCCCTTCTTATGTTTTCAGCTTGCATACCCTCGGTGGGATTTTCCCGTGCACCCCCGGTACGTGTCATTTGACCCCCTTCTCTAGGACTGATACCCATCGGAATTTATTTGCCATATAAATTTGTCTCTCACTCACAAGGTAATTTTTCTCATTTCTACCCTTTTAATTACCTTTTCAGCCGCCTCGGTTTCCTCAGCCCCATAGCTTTTGTTTTTCCCCATGCAGTCACGGCTCTCACTAAATTTAGTGAACTAAGGCTCATTTGTAAGTATCTTCATTACTGATCATGTGCTTCTATATTTTGTTTTGTTTTCTTTCTGTAATTCTTCTTTTCCCTTTTCCAGATGTTAGCCATTCATTTTAGGTTATTTTTCACTTGAAACTCCTGATAGAAGGTACATTTCATTCCCCCTCCCTTCTTCACCCCTCCCCCTTTTTCCTCCTCCCATCCTTTTCCCCTCTTCCTTCCTCCCCTTTCCCCGCCCAGTTGCCTTTCCAATTTTATATAACTATCTTTTATTTATATAACTACCTGCTTTGTTGGTTCAGAAATCTGCTTAATACAATCTCTCTATAAATCTCTCCGCCCCTCTCCCTTTTTCCCCTCCATCCCCCCCTTTTTTAGCCTTCCCTTCCCCATGGTGTCTTAATTTCCTTTTTTTACTTTCTACCATAGCTATCCTCCTCAAAGTTCTTGTTGCATTTGCTATTGTATGTGTGTGCTATTCACTCCACCCTTTCCATGTAAATGTAGAAAAGTTACATTGCTGTAGGCAAAACTATTTCCCTGCACTTCATGCCTGCTAATCTGTGCTGCACTATTCAAGCAAGATGTGGGATTTGTAGCCCAGAGTTCTAGTTAGAGTCCTCTAGGGTCATCACAGCCAGGAAATTCACCTGCAGATTAGTAACCTCACCTTCCCTGGGAGTGTTCACCCCTTTTTTTCACCTTAGGGGGTCTCTTCTTACTGCCCATGCTCCCAGGCTCTTTCCCCAACCTAGGTCTATCCCAAGGACTTGTAAAAGCTCCTAGATGCTCCTAACTTTGCTCTCTCTCTCTCACTCTTCTTATAGGTGGGACACCATTGGGGATGGCATCTTAAGCCTCTCTAACAGAGACGGCTTGGATCCTCCAGAGACTCCTGCCCTGATACTCCTTCCTTAGTGACCATCCATTTCTACACATAAAACACTTCCTTTTATACCCTGTGAGGGAATATATAGAAAATTCCTTCAGACAACCTTAAAAGGACCGGACACAGCTGTTTTGCCCGGTCCTCCTTAAAAACCAAAATCACAAGGAATCCTGGTTGAAGGGAGGTGCCCCTCACCAGCGTTTAAGAACTCGGGGTCTGGAAAGTTTAAATAGGATTGTGAGTTAGCTGCAGTTTAAGAGCTGCTACGTTTACAGACTGTGAGTTACCTGAAATTAAGGTGAGCTATGCCCTTTGTTTTTGGTTTGTTCACTGTAATTAAATTGCACAAAAAGGTAAACAGCCAGAGTGTGCCTCCTTATTCATTCTGGCTGTTTCCAAGCCACCTTCGCCCAAGTTACCTCATATGGTGGCAGTAGTAGAATGTCTTGCCTAAGCGGGAAGCACAGGCAAGGACCCACAACTGCAGCAGCAGAAAAAAAACAAACCCTGGAGAGTTTTTTTTCTTTTTCCTGGGGCCTCCTAGTTCCATTCACCCTCCTTTTGTACAACAGGCCAAGGGGGCTAGTCATGCCTGTACAGTCAGGGTTCAAGAAGTGATTCAGGGCCAGACGGGCCAGCAGGTTTCCCCCACCCCCTCCTTCCCCCAGAGAGTGACCCAGTTTGGGAAGAAACAGATGAAGCAATTACTCCAGATTCTTGCTATAGGGCAGCAGCAACTGGAGAACACCCTGCAAACCCACATTAATCAGCAGCAGGCACTGCAAGAACAGTAACGAAGCAGCATACAATGCTAACACAAATAGTGCAAGCTGTGCAAACCGCTTTAACCAGTTCAACTCCCTGTCACCGACACTACTTAAGATGACACCAAGAGAAGACCCCAATGGTTTCCTAAAAAATTTGGAACACACAGCATGACTAGGAGGCTGGCCAGAGGACAGGTGGGCTACCTATCTGGGGAATCTACTCACTGGGAGTAGTCAAGATGCCTTCCAAACTGCCAATTGAGAAGGAAGGCACATACCAGGAAGTCAAAACCACCATTCTAGAGTGAGAAGGACTCACCCTGGAAGTCTACCAACAACAATTTTGGCAAGGAGTTCTTCAGGCTGGTGAAAATCCAAGGAACCTGTTCCACAGACTCAAGGATGTTGCTTAGAAGTGGTTGTGCCCAAAAGAGAAGACCGGAGTGGAGGTAGCCAAAATGGTTCTGCTAGAACAGTTCCTAGATAGCCTGGAAAGGCTTATGCAATAGTAGGTCTGCTGACACCTGAACCTTACACTGGAAAAGGCACTGGAAGTGGAGGAGGCCTATTACCAGGCCAGACCATACCTGAGTCGCCACTTGACCCAGGGAGAAGATGACAGATTTCTGAGAGCCAAAGGCTCCAACAACCATTATGCAAACCCAGCTGGACTTTACTCCTCAAGCGAAAACCTCAGCTGGGCCACCATGTTTCAGCTGTGGAGAAAGGGGCCATTTTGCCAGAGATTATCCCTACAGGGAAGATGAACCCATGGACGTTCATGCCATGGCCCTACACTTATGTAATTTCGTGGATGTCCCCAGACAGGGAGCCTCAACTTTTGTGATTGAGGTTGAGCTAGATGCGTGCCAACCCAAGCATTGGTGGACTCTGGAAGTGTGACAAAGCTTGTTCGAAAAGAGTTACTGAAGTAAGTCCTGATTGACTACAACAGAGTAGTGATCCTGGTATGCATCCATGGGGACAAAACGGTAGGATCCAACAAACCAGGTACAACTAAAGACCCCAGTCAGCCAAGACTATATTGAGGTGGGAGTTCTTCCTTGGTTACCCTACCCTGTGGTGATTAGACGGAACTGTCCAAACTTCTAAAGTGTATGGAACTAGTTCACAACAAGCTTGTCTAATTAAAACAATGAATTGGTGTTTCCTGAACTCTTTCTGTTGGAGGATTCAGATCTGTATTATAAAAGTGTGGCAAACCCTCCTGGTCTGGCCACCAGATGTCACTGTCCCTGTCTTAGAACACACTTTGTAAGAAGTCATCCATACCCCTCAGTCCCTCCCACCTGGAGTGTCTGGATTGGATGCCTGAAGACTATTTAGCCCAGCCATGTTCATATACCATGGGGTTCAGTTAGAGGAAGCAATCAAGAACTGATGATATATTTTTTCCACAATCTGGTGGGACCTTCCAGCTTCACCCAAAGGAGTTTATTTTAGAAGTGACATTTCCTAGTGCACTCCTTGCCTGAGGGTCCTTCTTATAATTTATAGAGATAGATTTGTAAGCCTGATACCCTTTAGGGGCAAAAGGGCTCTTACGAGGGGACCAAAGACATGCGAGCCTATTCTAAACCCTAGGTAGGCAAGCACCAGTGATGGATCCTGCTGCGAGAGACAGTGAAGGCAGAAGAGATATCCAGTTTAAGTTTTAAAGTAGTTTTTTGGGATTTAAGGAGTGGGGAGATTTTTGGATACCCCTTCCCACTGGGATTTCAGAGTGGAGAACTTGCCTGATCTCACTAACTTTTCCTCAAGAGAAGTTTCCTAGAAAGATTAGAGAATAAGGAAGAAAAAAATCTTTAAAGGAGGAAGAATAAGAGCAAGAGACCCATCCAGATCTCTACAACTACAGGACCAGTATAGGCGGAATGTCTGAGTCGACCACCTGCTCCACCCACAAGATGGATGATATCATGGTGTACAGCTCAGATTGGAAGACACATCTAAGCCATATTTGGCTTCTTTTCTCTGTCCACTGCAACAGACAAGAGTTTTAAGCAGATCAATTGAA
The DNA here is from genome assembly GCF_901001135.1 of Rhinatrema bivittatum. Taxonomy (NCBI): domain Eukaryota; kingdom Metazoa; phylum Chordata; class Amphibia; order Gymnophiona; family Rhinatrematidae; genus Rhinatrema; species Rhinatrema bivittatum. Next base: position 176,366,939 of record NC_042616.1, read on the forward strand.
AGTGAAGTTTATGGCAGAATATTTTGAACCATTCAAGAGGAATACCATGTTGAATCTGGTATCTGTACTGAGTTTCCACCAGGTAAAATCTGGGTTTTGGAAAACTTGCAGCATCTGCCATCAGTATCCAAGAAGATGGCTTCTTGTTTCCTAATACTTCTAATCTGCCCAGCTGCCATTAGGCATACTCTATGTTGATGGCGACAGCCACCAAAGGGTAATCCCAGACCAGGTTCTTATATGCCACATCTCTCTTCATGCAATTATATATTTCTTGCTGCACCCAGGTCTTCTGTCTTAGTTCTATGACACATGTTGCTAGTAGTGGCACATAATGATAGGAGTAGTCTCAAAGTCCATATGCCAGCATCTGCATAAACCTTTCATCCCTGGTCCAGGAAGCTAGCTAGCTTTTTTCCCTCTAGGACAAACTGGTTCTATCCATGATGCAGTGAGCAGATTCTCCGTGATGGGAGTTTTAAACAGATCAACATCATCTTAGTCTCCTGTTCCACCAATAATTTCTCAGAGCAACCCCAGCATACTCCTGTGCCACGATGTGTTACTACATACAGTGGATTAGGTCTTAATCTTGGGGCTAGACACTGACCAGCCTGACACCAATCACCCCGATGTAGATTATCTTCCACAAGAGACCCATAGCCAGAATGACAAAGTCCACCATATCTCCATCTTAGGTAGGCCATTCCATGGTTCTAGCTTGAGGGTGCAAATGCACCCACTGTTGATCGATATCCTCTCTATTTCTAATGAAATGTGGGATCCTACTGCACTACTTGGTCAGCCCATGACACGACATCCTCACTGACCCTGAACGAAGATGGCAACGTGGGCCTGGGGATCAGACTCAGCCTAAGGCCTTCTTAAGCAAGCACTGTACTAGCTGGCCCCATCTTCTCCCACTCATAAGGGTCCTTAAAAGGGGTCCTCTGTCCTGATACGTTTCCTTTGCAGTCTGCATCCTGGACCTTCGCAGTGGAACTCTGGGCCTAGGGAAGGGAGGCCTCAACCTGTCCACACATTCATGCTGCTCTCTGGGCCACCTCAGGAGTTTTTGGAGGGATTAAATTAGGGTTCCCTAGTACTCACCTCTGGTCCCTGAATCTGGTTCTGGCTAGATGCTGTAAGACAGTCTTCACTCTGCTGCTGTCCTCTGAAAGTGGTAGAGACTTTGGGGGGCCCGCTGTAGCCACTGTGCTCTCTGGCACCACACACTGTCTCCCTCCTGCTGCATTGCTTTCATCACCTTCATATCATCCAGCACATCTGAGAAGCCCCACATGGCACAGACCTGTTCATACAAGGCATCCCTGCATTAAGTGCAGTTGGTGACCACTAGACATAACTCCTGCAGATGATGGCACCCATGGCATTCTGTCCACACCATGGGTTCTCCTCCTTTGATGGTTAGCCATATCAGGCCCTTCAACCTGTAGGATGTCGGCTCAGTGACTTGACCATTCTCGGTGCACCTGCTGACTCAAACCTGTTCTTCCCTCATTGTACCACTCATGTCCTCCTGATGCTGGCTCTCCCTCATAATGGTTTGGGTCCTGGGTGCAGTCTCTTTCTCCATGCATCACATCTCACCTCCTGGTTAGTTCTTCAATGCCATCTGAGGCATGATATCAGACACTGGGCACGCAGTCCCATCTCTGAAGGGATGTGAATGCTCGATAACCCTGTGATTCTTTCCTGTGACTGTCAGTGGAAAAGTCAGCAATTAAAAAAAAAAAAAAAAAGGGAAATCACAAAAAGGTATGTGTCAGCTGTTTTGGGGTCAAAAATATTGCAGTTTTCACTAAAACTAATCAAAACAGATGGCATACAAGTGTTTTCACCCAGCCGTAACCTCACATTGGGTGAGGATACTTATGCTCCCCAGGGTTGGGAAGGTGACCCCTGAGGAAGGTGTTTGGGGGGGGGGGGGGGAACCTTCCTCACGGATTCGTTTTGCTAGGGTGGAGAAATTCTCAGGATCTCCAGCACCATCTACAAGGCCCAAACTGGGCAGAGGAAAAACGCTCAAAAAACAAAACAAAGTCCAAACATCAATTGTGCTCCACAAAATAGTTTATTTTTAAAAGAAAAATACTAAGCAGGTAAAACATCAGGTTATGATCACAGTCCATTCTAGGTAGTCACTTCAGAAGTTCCAAAAGTCAAAACAATCCCAAAAATTATAGTCCATAGCCCTCTTAATCCACCAAAGATTTCCTCTCTTCAGTTTTTCAGGATCCTCTGTCGTCTTATGCCATCCCACCAGTCTATCTCCAAAATGTCATGTTCCCTAGAACCGCTTCCCCCCCCTATCCTCACCTTGGGGTCTCCTCAACATGGACTCTTCTCAGTGTCCTTGCTCCCAGTGTCTTTCCCCGGCCTGGGTCTCTCTTAAGGGCTTGTAAATGCTCACAGATGCTCCTTACTTTGCTCTCTCTCTCATTCTTATCCTTGGGGCACAATTGGGGATGGCACCTAAAACCTCTCTAACACAAATGGCCTGGACCCTCCAGAGACCCCTACCCTGACACTCCTTCCTCAGCAACCAGCCCCTTCTACATATGAAACACTTCCCAATACTGGGCAGTAAAATCCTGTCATTCATACAGGCTTCCACCTTCATGCCCTCCAAGTGAATGCACCAAACCTTTAAAGAACTGCATTGTAATACATTAGCCACCATTCCCTTATTGACTTTGCTATTCATCTACCATCTGAAGGCCAGTAATGTCACAGATCTTTATGGCTGTTTCTTTTGATTTAACATTTCCTCAAAGCAATGAGACTCTCAGTCACAATATTTATATGGTTCATTCAGTTTTCCAGAAGACAAAAGGCAACGATCTCCATTAGAATTGCATTATCCTTTCAAGATTTAATATTTAGATAACATATATAGGGATCCTGCTAGTCCCCTGCTACGATTTAGTTTGAGCAGTGGTTCTCAACCTTTTCCCCATTGTGACACACCTGACAGACCACACTCACATGTGTGACACACTGCTCATTACAATTCACAGCAGAAATAAATAAAGGTCCAGTATTAATTTTTGTTAGGAATGACACAAGGGAAAGACAAGTACTCTGAACAGAAATTGCATAAATAGTAAACATCCCATACCAAAATATCAATTTTCAGCACTCAAACACTTGCCACCTTACCTAAGAAAAGGCAACACTGAAAATATTACACCAGGCCTTAAAACACCAATACACCTCCTATTAGGAAAACGGATCAGGGCAGGCTGCTATAGAGCCCTTTACAGAAACTACATGACAGCAGAATAACTCATCTCAGTCACATGGGCAGACCCTCACCTAACAAAGATCATAAAACATAAATAGAAACATGCAGACCAAAACTGAACAGGAAACCGCAACAAGCCAGAGATTCTGTACATAGTGCAACAAAGGAAAGAGAGAAACATCACCAGTCCTCATAAAACAAATTAAGAAATATAAAATCAATAGCAGTAAAAGAATACTAACAAAAAGAACATATTTCAAAACAGCTGATGAATAGAATATCCAATAATCAAAAACTCATAAAAAACTTCTAGATACCAATAAAATATTTCAAATTAGCAGACACAAAGATCCAATTATAAAAAATAAGGATAGAAAAATACTTTGCTTTGGATACCTGGGACTTTTGATATTCAGGTGCCCTGAGATTGTTTTGAATTTGCAGGAGGGGGGATGGTTTGCTTGAAACTCTCCTTTCTCTGTCACTCACAAGCTCTCTCTCTCACACTGGTTCTCAATCACACACAAACACATGCTCTCTCTCTCTCTCTTACTTATACACACAGGTTCTTAGTCATACATACAATTGATCTCTCTCACTTACACATACAGATTCTAAATCATACACTTACATTCATGCTCTCTCTCTTTCACACAAACAGGCTCTCAATCACACACACAAACAGGCTCTCAATCACACACACAAACAGGCTCTCAATCACACACACACACACACACACACGATCTTAAACACATATGCTTGCTCATTCACTCACTATCTCTCTCTCCCCCCTCACCAAACTTTCAGTCTTAGTGGCAGCAGCAGCCTCCTCCACTTCCAGCCCTCACGACCTCGAGAAACGACTCCCATTCGCCGCAGGGGCTGACAACGTTGCTCCTCTTTTGCTCTGTGCCGCGCTGTTCTTCAAGCCATACCTCTCTTCCTAGGGTCGATGTTGCATGCGCTAGCATGGTCTCTTCTTCCCATGCGCGCAGCCGCTGCATACTACTTCCTCTTCTTGGCCGCGGGGGGGGGGGGGGGGGGGGGGAGGGAGGAGAGGGCGGGAAGAAGAGACCATGCTGGTGCCGCCGACTCCAGCTCTCCTGCCGCGTTCCACCCAGGCTATCAGCATTTTAAGCCCGGGTGGAGGATGAGTTCCTATTTCGCTGGGGCAGGGAGAGCAGCTGGGTTAGCGGGGGACCGGGAAGTGTGGCGATACACCTTTTGTGTTTGATGACACTGGTTGAGAACCGCTGAATTAGTGTAATATAAAACATTGGCAAGGGAGAGACACAATAGTAACCTAGTGGTTTTGCAGTTCCCCCATGTGGAAGCGAGCAATGGATGTTACCTTGTGGATTTCCCTTTTGCACAGACAGCATTACTTGGCTGTTCTTTGATTTTTCTATTAACTGAGTTATGGCTCTAGGGAGATCTTTTGTTTGGATGGGAGTTTCCTTCCATCCTCCCAATCCACCCTTTAATCTTTGATGAATTTATTTAAATTTGGAGTACCCAATCACTTGGGTACTCCAAATTTAATTAAGCTTATTTAATTTTGCTCTTCAATCAAATGGGAGAGGTTCCCTTTATGCAAGAGGAATGTGAGATAATCAAGAGCCAAGGAGAGGATGATTTTCAGCCATCTGGTGGAGAGAGGAGAGGACGAACTCCATCCAGGGCTCATGAACATCAACTGAAGATTGGGAGAAGAGGGAGCAAGAGGTGTCACCCAGATACTACAAAAGGAGAGCGAGGAGAAAGCTGCAAGGAAGAGGCAGGAGATAGAAGACTATAGAACTTAAATTCCATCTTTGATACTTCATCGGGAGGGAAGCCATAGCTTTGCCCTGTATCCAATGGGAGGGAAGAAATCAGTAACTGAAAGAATTGATTCAATTGGATTTAACATCTGAACTTGAGAAAGACTGTAAGAAGTCACAAACATACTTAAAAAGCGCTTGTACCATTTTGAAAGTGAAGTATACAGCCGTAAAGGCTTTCAATCACCACTTTGCACCTTACCAATAAAGAGAAATGTGGAAATCACCAACTACCTCTCATATGTTTTACTGAGTAGTGACTTTAATGCTAATCTGTGCTGTTATCATCAGTGCTGTGTGAAAGGGCTTTAGGGTGGCAAAAAACTAAGAGCAATGTGGAGGGCCTCAAAAGGATACTCCCCCCCCCTCCCATGTAGGAAACCCTGGAGTTACAACATTTGGCAGAATAACATTATTCCATTTAAATTAGAAATATGGCCGCAAACTATTATCAGAGTTCAACTGTCAGAGGGGCTGCACACAGAAACAGAAACTCTTCTTTCGGTAAGAAAATAATCTAGGAGATTGCTTGATCCATCATATGAGTGACAAAAGTGGGATTACTTTCACAAATGTTTCTGTATCCTCAGTCTATCCCTAGAGTCATAAAAAGTAAGATCACAATGATGGTCATATAGCAAAAAAAACAAACAAAAAAAACCCAGAACAGTGGTTCTAACACATGGAAAAAATAAAAATGAAATCACTTGCATAAAATCAGTTGATAAAAATGTCAGGGGTTAATCATATTTACAAATCATTCTCAAAGCCGGATGCTGCAAAGGCTTTGCATTTTTTCTTTTCTTAAAATCATTTGCATGTGAGCTATTTCTGAGAGAACAAGCTTTTCCAGTTTTGAGACCTTCTACTGATTGGATGAATTATTTAACCCATGCAACACGATGGTATTGTCAGTGAATCACTTTGGGGTTTTCAAGCACTGAAGAATAACACTCCATGCCAGTACCAATAATTCATTGGTTGAAGTTGATTCTGTGATTTTATTTTTTTTTTTGCCGGCTTTATAAATCATGTTTGAGCAGACTCTAAAAGAATAAGCTATGGCTGTTTGGCTTTGTAACCTATGAAGAGAAGTTAATATTTGTCTTAACAATAGTATCTGCAACTTTATCATTGCTGGAATGATTCCCTGGACTTGAGTAAAATTTGTGAGCTAGAGAAGGTGGGCAGTTTCTGCAAAGGCATTGAATCCATTTCTGGATTCTCAATAATGAACATTTTTTCTTTTTATGATTGTGACATTAATGTTGCATGATGTATTGTATGAAAGACAGAACATTTGTCACATTCACATAGTACGCATACATTCCTTTGGAAAATCATTTTTGTCAAAACAGCAGCCATCAAGGAGTACTTTATGTCAGTTCCTTTTCATTGTTTGGGATGTGAGTTTTAACATGCTTTTGTTTTATTTTTTTAAATGCTTTGTTTTGCAATATTTATTTGGGATTTAAAGCATTTCAGTAAAGTTTAAGGGGTATATCAAATGCTATACCAGCATTTTTGGCTTCAAGAATGTGAGAATGAATCCTCCCCTCACATTTTCAACAAGTGGTTTATATAAGTGACTTCATTTTTTTTTTTTTGTTTGTTTCTGCAGGCATGGTTCATATTTTTCTCTTTTGGCTTTTCTTTTCTAGTCATAAAGTAAAAATGTATAATTGTTACCAATGGCTACTGAAATTTTCTTATTCAATAAATGCCAAAATCCATGTACTCTATTCCTGGTTTTTATTGTCTTTTTCATTTTGATCTCAGTAGGTGTTATTTGTCTATTCTACAATATACAACCTCTTGCTCAAGAGCATAGCTACATAGTCCTAAACTATGGAAACTAAGATTTTCTTTTTGTAGGCCTGGTTTTTCCTTGCCTAGAAGAATATCCATTTTAATAATTAGGTTCTTCTTTGGCCCAATAAAATCTCTCAGAACTTTAAAAGTATTCTCCTCCTTTATAAAAAAAACACAACAACAAAACCCCAGAACTAGAACATTGGAAATAAATTCTGCTTTCTGATTACATCTATGGGAACTTGCTGAAGATTTGTCTTCTTCCTAATAGGAGATCTCATGCAATAAAAATTATAGAAAAAAAAATGTTTTGCTGAACACAATCAAGGCTGTAGGTTTTCATAAGTAATAATGTTCTCCAGGCTTGTTTATCAATGTCAATGCTATTTTACTAGACAAAACTCCAGCAAGAGCACCAACTCCAAGAAAAGAAAATTATTCCTTACCTGCTAATTTTCGTTCCTGTAGTACCATGGATCAGTCCAGACGGTGGTTATGTCCCCCGTCCAGCAGATGAGTCAGACAAAGCTTTGGAGGGTGCTGCCATATAAACCAGTGCACCCTCTGCCACTCTTCAGTAATAAGAATATCAAAGCAGGATACACAGAGAAGGATGGATCAAGGAAAACCAGACACGTATAACCGCAAACAGCGTGACTGGAAAAATTACCAACTGATGCCAAAAGGCAAACTTGCAAAAAGAAGTATTGATCGGCCCCATAAGAGAGAGAGGCTACCGCAGAGGTCAGTGAACAGAGAAGAAAAGCAAGGAAGTTGAGCAGTAAATCCCAAACAGATAACGCAACAAGGCTTAGGGAGGGCGTCTGGACTGATCCATGGTACTACAGGAACGAAAATTAGCAGGTAAGGAATCATTTCTTTTCCCTGTACGTACCAGGATCAGTCCAGACGGTGGGATGTACCAAAGCTTCCCTACTTCGGGTGGGCCCTTAATAGACCTGCTCGAATGACCCTTTCGCCAAAAGACGACAACGGGAGATTCAAGCGATAGTGCCTAGCAAAAGTATGCAACGATTTCCAGGTGGCCGCCCGGCATATCTCTTGGGCAGAAACAGACTGGCTCTCCACCCAGGACGCCGCCTGAGAATGAAGAGAGTGGGCCTTGATGCCCAACGGGGGTTGCCGAACTGCACCAATATATGCCGCCACAATAGCTTTTTAGCCAGCGAGCGATCACTGTCTTCGTGGCCTTGGATCCCTTTTTGGGACCATGCCAAAGGACAAACAGATGATCCGACAGACGAAACTCATTAGTGACCTCCAGGTAACAGATCAGGATTAGAGATGTGCATTCGTTTATCACGAATTAGGCAATTTCAATGAAATTGCCTAATTCGTCATGGGTCGGGGGCCCCGAATCCCGAAACTGATTTTTCCCCACACTACGAGGAAAATTAGTTTTTTTTGGGTTTGTATGGGGAGAGGGGCACATTTTATTTTTGTTAAATAAAAAACCACCCCAAGCATTAAAATTTACTATAATACAACCCCCCCCCCCACCCCCACCACCATCCCAATCCCTCCCCAAGATTTACTAACATCCTTGGTGGTCCAGCGGGGTCCCGCGAGCGATTTCTCCCTCCACGCTGTCGGGCTTTTGGGCCTGCCTCGCATCAAAATGGTGCTGATAGCCTTTGACCTACTATGTCACAGGGACTACCGGTGCCATTGGTCAGCCCCTGTCACATGGTAGGAGCACAAGATGGCACCGACGCCAGTAAAATTAAGCGTCTGCTGTCAGACCCGCTGACAGCAGATGAGATGCTAGGGACGCGCTAGTATCCCTAGCGTCTCCTTATTAGCACGGGCCCTAATTTAAATAAAGAATCGCGCGCCCAGGAGAGGTGCCTGGGCGTGTGTCGGGAGAGCGGGCGCTCGCCTCGGAGCACCAGCTCTCCTGCGGACTTTACCGAATGGGCCTGTACGTTGGTAGATTTTACGTGATCTGGAAAGATACTGAGTTTAATTTTTGTTATCTGTTTTGGACTTATTTTGCCTACCTGCCAGCTCAGTAAAGACTTATTTTGAACAGCTTCTTGAGTGGAGTGTGTGTTTTTTTTTTTTGTTTTTTTTTTTTGTTTTTTTTTTTTTTTTTTTATTTGTGCCTGTGATGTGCAGAAGAATCCCAGAGTAAGAAAAACTCTAAGGGGTCTTGAAAAGACTTTCTGGGGTTAGAAGGGCAAGATGGCGGCATAGACGCGGCTCTGAACGGCGGTGCTCGGTTATTCCTCTTGAAAGATTTTTTTCCCTTTCTTCAATATGCCTTCGAAAAGAAAGGGGAAGGTAAGAATCTTCCCACCGGAGACCTTACCTTCCACCGGGCAACTGGACATCATCCGCTTTCTTAGCCAATTGGAACAAGTAGAGAGCGCCGGTGAACCCGGTGTGAGCACCCGTGGGGGAGAACGGGGAGCTCCTGCGGACGAGGCTTCTCTCAGCCCGGACTTTAGACCACCCCCGGCACAGCGAGACCCGGATGGAGAGACTTCCTGGTCGCATGTCGATGACGCGGCAGAAGCGACCGGGGAGGTGGAGGTCGATCCAGGAAGCGGGCAAACACTGGAGAGGGCTCCCTGCCTTGAAACGGAGGCATCAGCGGGAGCTGGAGCCTCAGGGGCCTCGATTCCGGAGGCAAACCTCGCAGAGGATATCGAGGGAGCTTCGGTGGACCGAGGTCAGTCTTTAACAACTAATGGTGTGGGAGACATACCTTCGACTTCGACATCTAAGCCGGGGGTAGTGACACTCGAGTCACTCTGGGATTTGGTAGCTGGTCAAGGCCAAGCTATAAAACGGCTTGAAAAAAAAAATGGACTCCCTGAATTACAATGTCCAACAAAAAATCACTGGAGTACAAGAACAGGCAAATGAGACATTAAATAAAATGGCAGAGAATGAAAATAAAATTCACTCTCTACAAGCTGTCAATGTAGCAGTAATAAAAGAACAAATGGCCTGTTCTAAACGTTTGGAAAATTTGGAAAACATCCGACATTTAAACCTACGTATTATGAATTTTCCAAAAATTGCTGGGGAAATCCCTTTTACCACTCTGAAAAGACTTTTTAGAGAAGGACTGGAATTTACGGAAGAGAATATGCCGTCTATAAATTTTTGTAGGTTTTTAAATAGTAGTAATAGACCTGCTGCTGCAGGGCCTTTGCCAACACCTGCTATTCCCTTAAATTTAACTAGTTTCCTGGAAAACTCTGAAACAGATGTATTGGAAAGGAAAATATTACTGGTAGCATTTATTTCTGTGTATGATCTAAATAATGTTATGCGTAATTTCTTTAGAAAATTTCCCTTGAATTTCTATGGTCAAACAATAAGAATATACCCAGATTTAGCTCCAGTCACTCAAATAAGACGCAGAGAATTTCTAACTTTGAGACAAGATGTTGTATCCCTTGGTTTTGCTTTCACGCTTAGATATCCATGCAAATGTTTAATCAAGAAAGGGGATGACTGTTTTATTTTTTTTTCAATCAGAACAACTTCGCCAATTTATAGAGGCCAGAAGACCAACCACTTCTTCCCCGGTCAATATTGAGGGTTAATTGTATCAGGTTCCACTTTAGTCTATGTTATATGCCACTGTTAAGATAAGGAATTTCTATAGAGTCTCTCAGTTTGATTTCACTTGCCCTCCTCTGTATTATTGCTGAAGGATGATTATATACAATTATATAAAAGTAAAGTACTTTGATTAGTTTGTACATTTTGGAATTTCAATTAAGATAATATGAGGCAAGTTTATAGTAATTATCTACTGGCATTGTTATCTAATATGTATTTGCGATATACTTTTCTCTTTTTTTTTTTCTCATAAGTCTTTACTCATATAAATTCTCTTTTATTTTGTAAATTTGAAAATTATAAATAAAGAATTAAAAAAAAAAAAGAAAAGACTTTCTTTCCCCAACTGTTCAGGAACACTGGGAGGTCAGGGGGTCTTGCATAGTCCATGAGGCTCCCTATATGCTCCTTTGTCCAAAAGCTCATAGGGACGAGACCTACATTTAAATGAAAGCTATATTTGCCTGAAGCTAAACTGCCTTCGGTTCTGATCCTGTAAGATTTAAGCCCTTTAAGTACTTGGATGGGAGACTTCCAGGAAACACAGGGACGGCAAATGTAGGGGGGGGGGAATTGTTTTCATTTTTTGTTTCTTTTTGGGAATTTTTTCCCCTATGAATTTCAGTTCATGGATTGATTCATTTGATTCATGTGAAAGAAAAATAAAATAATAAAAACAGAAACCAAAAAAAAATGGCCAAAAAATGAAAACACCTCCCTGAACCTCCCAGCCACCTGTCTGCCTGCATGGAAAAATGCCAGGGCGCACCCTGGCCCCCACATATCCGATCTGGAGGGTTATCTTCTGGAAAGGCCTAAGCCCAGGCATAGGCCAAGGCCACAATAGGTCGACATAACTTCGGCCTACCCAAGCTGATGACTTGGTCATGCCTGGGCCTCGGTTGGAGCCCAGACCCAGGCCCGATGCTGCAAGCCAGCCCGGAGGGCAGGTCCCGATGCCTAGGCCAGAGCCCGGATCCAGACTCAATGCCACAACTTGGTCCAGAGGCCAGTTCCCGATGCCAAGGTCTCGGCCCGAACCCAGGCCCAAAGCCAAGAGCAGTCTGGAGGCCAAGTCCCGATGCCTGGACCTTGGCCCAGGGACAGGACAAAGCCTCGGAGCACTTCTCTCTTCATCTTCTTTCTTCGGCTCTTCATGCCAACTGATGCCATCCTCTGGGATCCCCCCCAGAGTTAATTAAGTCTGGCGCATTTACTCCAGCAGACAGTGCCATGTCCATCTCCAGCATTAACTCTGGCAGGACCGCAGAGGACGGTGTCAGTTGGATTGAAGAGCCAAAGAAAGGCATCAGGAACTGGCCTTCGGCCGGATTTTGGCATTGGGCCTGGGTCAGGGCTCCAGCCCAGGCATCATAACCCGGCCTCTGGAGATAGAGCAGTTTGTAAATCAGATGATTGGGTTAAACTGACAGTCTGTCAGTGACCCTTGTTCAGAATGATATATCTTTGAAAGATACTAACACAGTAGGGAAGATAGGGTTTCCTAATAGAGAGGTTTCAATAAATTAAAAAAAGTGGCCCAGGTGCTATTAAGAAATGAACAGAGTTGAAAGATTCCAAATGACTCCTCTCAACTGATAAGCAGGCTGATAATTCAAACAGAAAACATACTTTGCAATGTTTGTATTGCTAAAATCGAAGATAACAAATGGGATGCTGTGATACCAGGGTACAAGTTATATCGCAATGATAGGATGGATCAAATTTGAATGGTGGTAGCACTATATATTAAAGAGGGCATTAAATCAAACAGGATAAAATTTCTGCAGGAAACAAAATGCACTGTAGAATCCTACTGGATAGAAATTCCATTTGAAAAGGGGGATAAAATAGCATTGGGGGGTATAATACCATCTGCCTGGCCAGAATGAACAGACAGACAATGAAATGCTAACAGAAATCAGGGAAGCTAACAAAATTAGGAGCACCGAAATAATGGGTGATTTCAGTTACCCCAGTATTGACAAGGTAAATGTCACATCAGAACATACTTAGGATCGTGACATTCTCAGATGAAAAACATGACTACTTCATGGAGCAGCTGGTTCAAGAATCAACAAGGTGGGGAGCTATTATAGACCTAGTCCTTAGTGGAATGCAGGATCTGGTGCAAGAGGTAATGGTTTTGGGGCTACTTGGCAATTGTGATCACAATAGGATCAAATTTGACTTAATAACTGGAGAGCGGACACTAAAGAAATCTACTGCCGTAGCATGACTTTCAAAAGGGACACTATGATAAAATGAGAAAAATGGTTAGCAAAAAACTGAAAGGAGCAGCTGCCAAAGGTAAGAGTTTGCAGGAAGCAGGGACCTTGTTTAAAAATACATCTTGGAAACCCAGATCAGATGTATTTCATGCATTACAAATGATAGAAAGAAGGTTGAACAATTACATGTATGGTTAAAAGGTGAAGTGAAAGAGGCTATCATAACTAAAAGAACATCTTTCAAAAATGGAAAAGAGATCCAAATGAAGAAAACAGGAAAGAGCATAAGCACTGATAAGAAAGGCAACAAGAGAATTTGAAAAGAAGTTTGCCATGGACACAAAAACTTATATTAAAGTTTTTCAGGTACATTTGAAGCAGAAAGCCTGTGAGGGAGTCATTTGGACCACTAGATGATCAAGGGGTAAAAAGTGCACTTAGGGAAGAAAAGGCCATACCAAAGAAATTAAATTCTTTACTTCAGTTTTTTCTGAGGAAGATATAAAGCAGACATGCCAGAAATGATATTGAAAGGTGATAATTCAGAGGAACCGAAACAAATTTCAGTGAACCTGGAAGATATTGTAAAGAGGAGCAAATCACGTGGACAGATGACACACATCCCAGAATGTTGAAAAAAAAAAAAAAAAAAAGAAATTAAAAGACATCCAATTAGTAATTTGTAAGTTAATCTTTAGAATCATCTTTGGTACATAAAGATTGGAGGGCTGCCAACATAATGCCAACTTTTTAAAATTTTCTGAATATATATATATATTCATAATTTAATGGGACAAAGCCAACATGGATTTAGCCAAGGGAAGTCAGTGCCTCACTAATCTGCCACATTTTCTTGAAGGTGTAAATAAACATGTGGATAAAGGTCAGCCACATGGATTTCCAGAAAGCATTTGACAAAGTCCCTCATGTGAGACTTCTTAGGAAATTAGAAAGTCATGGTAGTGTCCTGTTGTGGATTGGGAACTGGTTAAAAGAAAACAGAGTAGGGCTAAATGGTCAATTTTCTCTATGGAGAAATGTGAATAGTGGAGTGGCCCAGGAATTTGTTCTGGGACCACTGCTTTTTAACATTTATAATTGACCTGGAAATGAGAACAACAAGCGAGGTGAACAAATTTGCCAACCACACAAAATTATTCTAAGTTGTTAAATCACAAGAGGATAGTGAAAAATTGCAAGAGGACCTTGAAAGACTGGGAGTCTGACACGCAAATGGAAGATGACATTTAATGTGGACAAATGCACATTAGCGAAGAGCAATATAGCTACAGAAAGCAAGTTTCCATTTTAGAAATCACCTCTCTCAAAAAGAATCTAGGCATCATTGTGGATAATACATTGACATTCTCTGGTCAGTGTTTGACAGCAGTTAAGAAAAAAATAGAATAGTAGGAATTATTAGGAAACGAATGGAAAATAAAACAAATAATGCCTCCGTATCACTCAGTGGTGCAATGACTAAGGGACATGCAATGAATTACTAAATAGTACATTTAAAACAAATAGGAGAAAATATATTTTTTTTTTTACTTAATGCATAATTAAGCTCTGGAATTTGTTGCCAAAGGACATGGTGAAAGCTGTTAGTATAAACTTGTGTTTAAAAAAAGGTTTGGACAAGTTCCTGGAGGAAATTTCCAATCCATAAATCATAATTAAGATGGGCTTGGGGAAATCCACTGCTTATCCCTGGGATAAGCAGCATGGAATCTATTTGGGATCCTCGCAAATATTTGTGGTCCTGGATTAGCCACTGTTGGAAAAAGGATCTGTGCTGACCAAGTATGGTAAAATGTATGTTCTTATGTAGCACTATGTTGCCAACTTTCAGGTGAGACATTAACTCTATCTACTATATCAGCTTTATTATTCATGTATTTATTTCCAAACATTTGATAGTCTGCCTTTTCCCAAAATGGTCTCGAAGCGAATTACAGTCAAATAAGGATAGACTAGTCTGTGTGTACAAGTGGCATATATGTTCAATGGTCATATGTGGCACTTGTCACAAGAATAAGGATATTAATCCCAGTATTATATCTATATGTACAGTCTAGTCTACCAAAACTCCCTGTCTAGAAGGGATTAAATTAGGTTCAGAAAAATCTCTCTGCCCCATTTACATTTAAGCCAATGGAGATTTATAGTGCTGTGGATAGAACTATACAAATACAATATTTTTTTGAAAGATGAAAAGGAACACACAAGAGCAGACAGAGCCAATAGAATACACATTGTTTTTTTAAATAGCTCTGGCAAAACACCTAACTAATTATGCAGAAATTAACACAGTGATATGAATTTCATTGTAGGGTGCAAGTACAGTAGAAAGGAACTAATTCTGAGTCACATGGTTATCATGCAAATAAGTTGGTGATGCTCTATTTGGGTATTCTTATCCCATTCAAAAAAAAAAAAAATCTACCTCTCTTCCTCCGAGTCTAGC
Source organism: Rhinatrema bivittatum (assembly GCF_901001135.1). NCBI lineage: Eukaryota > Metazoa > Chordata > Amphibia > Gymnophiona > Rhinatrematidae > Rhinatrema > Rhinatrema bivittatum. The sequence continues at coordinate 176,382,140 of NC_042616.1, forward strand.
CTCTAAAGTTAAGTGCTGCCAACCTAAAACAAAATGTTTTAATGCTGTTTTTCTCTAGAGAGTCAGCAATGGTCAAGAGTCAATACTTCAGTCTAGTTAGAGACCTAGAAAATTCTGTTTAAGAGAGCTCTTGGTTCTTCTTAGTCTTTTAATCAAAACATTTTTCATTCTGAGGCCAATTTTTCAAATTTTATGGCATTTAGAAGATCTATAGATTTATGAGCCAGATAGCATAAGGAAGAGGATGTGAGCTTTAATTGAGAAGGAGAGTCACCAACAGGGTGAGAGAGACCTGGGAGAGGATTATAATTTCTGGATCTGTTGAGACAACTGAACGTCTAATTGTGTGCAGCTTAGCTGAACCTGCTCAGTTTTGAGCTATATTTAGCACTTTAAAAACTGAACTGAGAAATAACTAACATGGATTTGCAAATATGGAACCTCAATAAAGTGTTATTGGGAAATAATGAATTAGTGAATATAGCTGGAAGATTACAGCACATGTAAGTTCCATGGCAGCACAATAGACGGGCACAAAGGGGCAGACCGGGTAGGCCAAATGGTCCTTTTCTGCCATTTTCCAGATTGCACAATTTTTTTTTCCGCATGCCAAGAAGAAAGAGAAAAGGTGAGGGTGAGGAAACAAACAGGTGCTCATCGGATTGTAACCCAGGCTGAACATTTATTTAAGGTTTTTATATACCGGCAATCATGAGAACATATCTTGCTGGTTTACATGAAACGGGAGAGCATTAAATACATCAAACTAGAACTGTGGTGACCGAAGGAACAGTTACAATTAACAAGGGTCGCAGAACTTGGAGAAGAAGGAAGAGATAGGAAAGAATAAATGGTTAGACAATATACAAATTAAATTAAATACTATGTACAAATGGCATGGTTAATGGCTGAATGTTTTGAGGAGTCCTTGGATTGTGTCATTAGATTGTGTCTGGGAAAGCTTGAACATGGATACTTTATTCTGCATGTTTTTATTTAACAGCTTTCAACACTTTTCCTGCACAAGTACTGTCACCTTCTGTGCTATCCTCATATAAGGAGCCCCTTCCCTCCAGTGACATTCTGCAAGTGGAAACCCAGGTATGCACGGCTACACTCGTAGTAAACGGGGTTTGAATTGACCGAACAAAAAGGAAGAAGTCTCAGACTGGCTTTCCGCTGAACTTTTTTTTTCTGTAGCTAAGCTACCTCACCAATCTCAGCCCGTTCTCCCCCTGGGTATTTCTTCTTGCCTGCTGCCATGGCTGCGAGTTTCCAGGGCCATAAAACGAATCCCTTCCATTCGTCATAGGCGACATCCTTTACATTGTGGAGCAGTGTTCCCCGGTGTGGCGGGCACTGGTGGCTGCTGCACGTTATGCTGAACGCACAGCAACAGGATCGCCAGCATAAAGGCTGCAGGAAAGGAGAAGAGCGGCTAAACGAAAGCTGTAGTGTAATTTGTGACGGGAGGGGGGAACGTTGTTTCTTAGAACTGCAGTGCTCCAATGCTAACTTCAGCCAGGAGACAGACTTCAGTGCAATGCCAGAACGTTCCTAGTCTTTAACAAAAAAAGTGTCTTAACCTAGGATTCTGAGCAAATAAATGACAGTTTATAGTGTTTCTGTTTTTTTAAAGCCAAAATACCACCCAACATTCCATTTTAGACACAAAGAGTTAAGTTTATGGGGGAAAAAAACCCAACAGAGTGCCACATATTTAAAAACAAGAAATAAACTTACCTAAAACGTATAATCCTTTCCCCTACAAATGCTAGAATGATTCCAATCAGAGTCACAGTGAGCAGTTTTCCCATGTCTGCTGTCTACAAGAACAGACAATAGAGTAAATTAGTATTTCTAATTGCAACAGTGGTAGATCACCGAACAAGGACAGAGGGAGGATCCCCTCGCAGGGTAAAGAGTAGCCCCAGCCCAACCCTAAACCCAGCCCCACTGCTTGGTAAGCTCAGCCCACTCGGAAATGCTTCGCTCAGCAATTCTCCTGTCGCCTTGAATTTGCAAGCCAACTTTTACAGGAGGGTTGAATCTCCTGCCTTGGAAGCAACCCCGGCATTTTTATCTGCCCCAGCAAAATGCTGGAGACAACGAAGCATTTGAGGCTTTCACATTTTAAAGGGGAAACAGCTGGGCGATAAAAATAGCAGTGAAATAGGCCCTACAACTTGATTACCCTTTTCCCTGCTGCTTACTGTAGAATATAGAAATTTTTAGAATTTGACACCAAACTGTGAAAGTAGTTTTCATCACACAGCAGCATGTGGTATGGATGAATGCAGTATGCTGTTACCTATAAAAGTGTTATGTTTGCCTGAGAAACCCCCTGAGCAACATACCCTGCATTTCAGTATTTAGGAAGTACAAACAATTATAGAAACTAATTAAGCACCGCAGTGTTTCAAGCAGGTGTGCAGTTTCTATTCAGCACTGCGAATGCCCTAACACAATACAAGGTAATGAAATATGGTTGCTGCCTCACCCAGGTCAATTAGAACAGATCAAACCAGGCCTGGTCTTACTCCTTAGAGGGAAAGTGTCTTCATGTTCAGCCCCTGCAGCAGAGAGGGCAAACCTTTATTTTTGTTTCCTAAGCTGTATAATTTGGATATATTTTAAATAAGTTTGTGTTAAGGAATCAGTCTTCACTTTTATGCATATTCATTGTGGATATCCTGATAACCGGACTGGCTGGGGGGGTCCCCAGGACAGGGTTGGGAACCACTGGTCTGGAGTAAGGCAGTTCCTCTGTTTTCTCCCTTCCCCCAGTTCATTCACATTTTTGTTTCTAATTAAACACACTTTTACTAGTTTTAAGGTGAGTTTTATTTTAGCAGGGCTATTTTTCAGGGCTTTAGTTTTAGGATGACTTTTATTTAACCAGGGTTAATCCTAGGGCACATATTCTTTCTTGATTTAAAGTTTTACATTGTTTTGTGCTCTGATAGTCTCCTATAGGAACTCTTAGGGCTCTTTATTGTTTTGTCTGATTTTGTTATTTTATTTCAACCCTTCCCTCACTTCCTCCCCCCCCCCAATTACCCTTTTTATTTTACTTTAGTTTCATGAATTAAAAGTGTGTCAAGCTCTTACCTTTTTGTTTTCTTTGTTTGATTACTAAGGCATCTGAAGCTCGGGGAGGGAGAGTAACTAAGCTGCTCAGCCAGGCTACAAGCTCTGAAGCCCGGTTGAGATAATTATCAGATACCTGCCACAGCAGCCCTCCTTGTAGAGCAAGGAGCAGCCGAGCACTATTTCTTTTTCTAAGTAAGTTTCATCTTCAGTTTTTTAATGCTCACTTCCCTGTGCACTTCCTCTTCAATTTTTTAGAACACAGGTTTACTTTTTGAATTAGATTTTCACATTTTTTTTATTTATTGTTATATTTAATTTAAAAAAAAAAAATAAAAATATTTAAAAAAATCACAGTTTAAGAGACCCCCTAATTTCCCTTTTAATTTTATAAGAGGCTGCTTAAACCCCAGTCCCCATTGTCTATATCTCAAAAGGAAGAACAGCCTGATCATTTGGGAAGAAGCAGTCTCAAGTAGGCCCTAGTAGAGCTAGGGGGGAGTGCCAGCTGGAAATCAATACCAAAACAAAACATCCATGACTTTCTGGCTGGCACCTATAAAGCTGCAGTAGCAATTACACCAGCTACAGCTGCCCCGCATACTATAGCACTGCACCCTTTCAAAGTGCACCTTCTACCCCAACACTGGCTAATAAAGTAACCTCTGCTGCTGGGCACACTGCTCCTGCTCCAGCACTGTCAACCACTGGGACAGAGACCCCTCTGTTGAGGGCTGAAACTAAGCCAGCCACAGAAAACAACATTCCTGCCTCAGCACCATCCAAGGCAGCCACTCTAGCTGGCATGGACTCTCCTTATCCCTTGAAGGTGGCTGTATTGTTGGCCAGAGAAATATGTGGGGTCACTGCTGCTACAGATAACACCAAAACAACCTCAGGCAACAACAGGACACAGGAAAATAATGTCCAGAGCATCAGTTCCTCCCCTGTCACCACATCCAACTCTGCCACAGTCAAACCACTGCAAACTAGATCTTATGCAGAGATGGTATCAGGTGCAGCAGCTGGCGGCTCTTCTGGGGAATGGAGGACGAGCACAGCAGTTGTAGGGCTCCTCCCACAGTAAGACACGTCACCTCTCCCTTCCACAGGCTAACCTGGAGGCATGAGGTCTGGTGCTCAGCACTGGATCATGCACAGCTATCGTGGTGGCCAGCAGGATGTACGGAAAAATAATATTCTTCCTCTGCATGCTGGACACCATACAGGTGACAATTGTAAATGGGATTGAGTGGATGGGGACTTCATACCGATTGAGCTTCTAGAGGTCCCCGGAACTAGGGTAGTACTATTTAATGTACTACGCTACATATTTGAGGCAGTGTTAATGGGGTACTTATGTATCTTGGGAGGTTCGCTCCATCACTATGATTCCCCTGGGGTGCAAGGACAGGATCATATGCCATTTTCTGTACTGAAGATTGCAGGTGATCATGAATCTGCCTCAGGGAAGGTGAAGGGCTCTTTTATCATGCCACATGGCCCTGTAAATTATCTATTACAACACAGAGGAGGTGAGATGCTTCTTATGCCAGGAGGTGGAGCATACCCACAAGCTATGATCTAAGGCAAAAATACCCAACAAATCTACCATCCTGACCCTCCTTCCTCTGCAACCCCCTCATCTGCAGCTGCTTCCAACACTCTGACAGCTGCAAAGCCCTCCATCTCAAAATCCACCTGTACTTCTAGGGCCAAGGTCCTAGCATCCCTACCACCACTGCTGAGACCCGCCCAGTTGGCACCACCTGGGCATCCCCTCCACCACCACAATCGCAGATACCTACCACACTAGCATAACTGCTGATAAACAGCAGGCCTCAATAGGTGGGACCTCCAATATTCTGATGCCTCCAAGACCACACATGTTAAAATATCTACCTACAAACCTACTATAAAAGTGGCAGCTTCATCTGGCATGCCAAAGAATGCCACAAAGAAAACCAACAGGGCATGCTAGAGTGATGGTAAGGGTGCAGTTTCTCCGCTTATCACCCCAGAAAGCATTGACCCTCACCCCAGTATCATTAAGGCAATTGCTCCGGCTAATACCACCTTACAAGGGACCTCGGAGAAGGAGAATGTGTCAGCCACCCTGCGATTTCCACCTTGCAGGGGACTGCTTCTAATGAGAACGTGGAAACCAACCCTGTGAATTCCATCTTGCAGGAGAATGCCACTGATAAGAATGTGGCATCCATCCCAGTGATGTCATCAGCAGAAGCCTCAACTGGCCCTCCAATTTCAGCAGAGGAGGCAGGGATAGCCTCTAAAAACTTGGCTGCTGCCAAGGAGAAAAGGAAGTAGGGAATTAATGAACACCCAACTCTCCTGACACCATCCACACTCCTACCAATACCCATGGATAATCTGCCCTTCCTAATCCTTTCTCTATTCTACCCCCAATTGATATTATATCTACTGAGGGAGAGGGAGAAATAAAACATGGGAAGAGGGAAAGAGAGGTGACGGGTGGACTGTTATGGGGCAAGTGTACATGGGAGGAAAGCCTGCTCCCAAGGTCTGGAGGAGGATACTGGACCCTTATGTTACAGGGGATTCGGGATTGAGAAGATTTAGACCCAATTTGTAGTAAAGATCTGGATTAGGGGCTTGAAATATTACACCTCCAAGCAGTTATACCACCAGAGATCTGATCCCTGGAATATCAGCTCTCATGGGTAGAGTATATCCCTGAGCATACCTCCTTTAAGAGAGCCCCTCACTACCATCATGGCTTGGGAGGGGGGGGGCAGAAAATCCTCCTTCTGCAGAACTGCTAACAGAGCCTCTCACCCCTATCTCCAAACAAAACCAGCTGGCCTGCAGATCTCCAATTCTTGGGCCACTCAACAGAAGGAGGAGAGCCCCCTGGGGTTACTATCTTGCAAGGATGGGGAGCCATGTCTGTCCCCCAGTCATACACACCAAGGTCAGGATAATCAGAGAGGCAGATTTGGCCTCAGGAAAGGTGGAGCCAGAGGAAATGGCTGAGGAAGAAGGGGTTTCCAGACTCTCAGTAACCCTGACTTGGCCATGGAAAGTGGCTCAACAGGAACATCTGGAATGCTGGAGGAAGAGGAAGGAAGACCTGTTGCATCTTTAGAGGGTGCTCCTCTTCTCAGCAGCCACCCTCCTGAGGTTCCATCAATGGTGACCATAACCCCTCTGGAGTTGCTCCTGGAAAGGGTACCTGCAACATTGTTGGAAGCCTTCTCCTCAGCTCTGGAGGTGCCATGCCAAGCTTCTCCAGTTTCCACCGCTAGGGAGACTATGAGTCCCTCATAATTAGAGACACCATCTCGGGGCAGTGAGTGGGTGTATGCCATCACATTCCAAGATCAAAATACAACTTTATTATGTTATGCCATTTATATTGCAAATACAAACATATAACCAAAATAAAAGGATTTCACCCATAATGCTGGTGCCTTCCAGGCTAGGCCCAGCATTGATATTACCCCTTCAATAATCGGCATCTCACCTATCAAATAACTTTTTTGAATTGGATGATGAGGCATGCTCACACCTGATTCATCACTCACTCCAACAAAACCCAGTCACACCTCTGATTCACTTCCAACATAAACATTCTACATTTATTCCCTGTAAACCATCCTCCTACCCCTCCCCCAAATCTTCCCCCCTCTCTGTCCCTAATTCCCTACCTAAAGTAAAGATCCCATTTCCAGATGAACATAAAAAGTGAGATGGGCAAAATATTCACCATCCAACTCCACCAGCCAATATAGAGATGTGCTTCGTTTAAAGATTTATTTATTTATTTAGGCATTTTTAAAATATACAGAACATATCATATACACTTCACATCGGTTTACATAAAAGTTGGACAAGCCATTAATACTTTGTCCCAAAAACTTATAATAAAATAAAATAAAAATAAAATAAAAATTAGAGCATAATTGAATTAAAACCCAATAAGGGTCTATAAATTTATATCTCCTGATAACTATAAATAAATTACAAAATAATAAAATTCAATTTAAAAGATATCGGTTCAGGCTTCGGATTGGGCGCTCCGCGTAAAATTTCGTTTTCCCACGGTTCGTTGTTTTTTTTTCGGCAATTTTTTATGAAGTGCATTAGTGCGCACTAATGGGCCTTACTGCGCACTAACAACCAGTTAGTGCGCACTATCTCAGCATGAGTGCGCAGTACACTGAACGTGATAGTGCGCACTAGCTAGATGTTAATGCGCATTGAGGCCTGTTAGTGCACAATAACAGGTTAGTGTGCCCTAATAGAACTTACAGTGCACTAAGTATGTAGTAGTGCGCTGTAACTAATGTTAGTGCGCACTAAAAAATGCAACTTAAAAATTAAAAAGTATCAATTCAGAGGAGTTTGTTAGCTAGAAAAACAGTGCACACTAATTGGTATTATTTTATTTATTTTATTTATTTGTAAGCTTTTATATACCGAAGATTAGCGAAAGGCCTTCACTCCGGTTTACAGGTATAGCAACATATTACAGGCGTAACACGACAAGTATAACATCAGTTACAAAAAGGTTATATATAACCACAGATTATATACCAACAGATTACAGGCGTAACACAACGGGTATAGTATCAGTTATAAAAAGATTAACTACTACATTCATAACTGTGGGAGGTGATGTAGGTTTTCCCTCCAGAGAAACATTACAGAGAACATATGTTTATAGGGGTAGATATGAGGAACAGCAAGGGACTGTGGGAGGTACTAAAACTAGAGACACAGGAATCGTCTGGGTATATTAATGCAGTCAGGTTTGTCATGTTATTTATGTCATCTAGTGTTAGTGGTTTCTCCACGTGGTGATGTCTTGTGATTTTATAGCATACAATAGTGTGATATCGGTTGGGTTTAGAAGGCTCAACTGAGTATGTTGCTGGAATAAAAGCTGGGTGGTGGTTGAAGTGATTGGGGTTAGTAAGGTTCTTAATGAGGGTTGAGATTCATGGTTGCTGTGGTTGTGTGAACGATTAGCCAATCCCGGCTTTGTAGGCTTGTTTGAAGAGCCAGGTTTTGAGCAGTTTTTTAAATATTTTAGTGTTGTTCTGTAGTCTTAGGTGTTCTGGTAAGGAGTTCCAGAGGTGTGGTCCTGCTATTGATATGGCTCTGTTTCTTACGGTAGTGAGTTTGGTGGTTGTGACTGATACAGGATAAAATACAAGGCCTTATGTACTAGGGATGTGAATCGTTTTTGAACGATTAAAATTATCGTCAGATAATTTTAAAATCATCCTAAATCATTAGAGTGCACGATACAATACAAATGCCCCAGATTTATCGTCAGGGGCATTTGTATCGTTAAATAGGGCACGGGAATTATTTGGGGGAGGGCAGGAAAACCGGCACACCAAAACAACCCCTAAACCCACCCCGACCCTTTAAAACCAATTCCTTACCCTCCTCCACCCTCCCGAACCCCCCAAAATGTTAAATTACCTGGTGGTCCAGTGGGGGGGGGGGGGTCCCGGCGTGATCTCCCGCTCTCAGGCCATCGGCGCCATTTTGGCTGCCACTAATTAAAATGGCGCCGATGGCCCAATAAAAAAAACAACCCACTCGACCCTTTAAATCGACCCCCCCTTAGTCTCCCCCACCCTCCCGACCCTTTTTTTTTAAGGGAGGCCCGTGCCGCTAAAAAAAACCCCCCACCCGACCCTTTAAATCGACCCCCCAAAACCTTTTAAAATTACCTGGTGTCCAGGGGGGCCTCGGGGAGAGATTATCAGCCCCTATTATACTATACTCTATAATAAGGGCTGATGAGTAAAGATGGCCCCGGCCATCCAGTGCTCCTACCATGTGACAGGGGCCGGCCAATGGCACGGATACCCTTTCACATGGTAAGGGCAAAGGGGTATCGGCGCCATTTTTTTTTAGAACAGCTGATGCCTGGGAACGGGAAATCTCTCCCCGAGGCCCCCCTGGATCTCTCCTCTCCCCGAGGCCCCCCTGGATCTCTCCCCGAGGCCCCCCTGGACCACCAGGTAATTTTAAAAGGTTTTAGGGGGGTCGGGAGAGGGGGGTCGATTTAAAGGGTTGGGTGGGTTATTTTTATTTATTTATTTGTTTGTTTATTTATTTATTTAACACTTTTCTATACCGACCTTCATGGTAATGACCATATCAGATCGGTTTACATCGAACAGGGTAGAAAAACTGAAACAAAAATTAAATAAATAGACATATGAACGGAGGCGGCAAAAGTTACATTCAACAAGGTAGGTGAAACTTGGAGGCTTAATCAGCTAGAAAAAGAGGCCTAGGATGGCAGAAAACCAGTAATATAATACAATAAGGTAAGCGGGCTAGTGCTTAATGAACTTTGAGGTACAAGGTTCCAATTTGTTTTTAGCGGCGCGGGCCTCCCTAAAAAAAAATTAGCGATGTGAATTGGAATTGGAAACGATTCCAATTCACATATCTTAACGATCAGATTTCCCCCCCCCCCCCCCCCCCCAGCTGAATCTGATCGTTAAGACGATCTGGCACACGATTCACATCTCTATTATGTACCATACACAAACTAATATATGATAAAGAAGCAGACTGGCTAAACACAGCCTTACGAGTGCACGTTCCACAAAGAAACCTCCGCTCAGCAAACAAAGCACTACTAACAATCCCTTCAGTAAAGTCAGCAAAATTAACCCAAGTGAGAGAAAGGGCTTTATCATTGGCTGGGCCCATACTATGGAACACGATGTCCCCTGAACTCAGATTACAGAATAATCTCAAAACTTTTAAGAAAAATCTAAAAACATGGCTCTTTAAAAAAGCCTTCACTAAAGAGTGTGGAGGGTAGAGAATGAAAGTACAAGGTAATGCAGATGAAAATGAATTTACTCAATCCTACATTTAAGAAGTAATATCTCAAAGAGATAGTAACTCAATAATATACCTGGACTTGACCAACATTACTCAAATAATGATTTTATTTATGAAATTGTAACCGAACTTTATTGGCACCAGTTAGAATGTACGATATCCTAGATTTACTAACCTTAGTCTATGTGCCTATTTGTAAACCGTTGCGATGGTATATAACTTAGCGACGGTATAGAAAAGTTTTTAAATAAATAAATGGTATGTCTAGCTGTGCTTTGTTTGTTGATCTCGTATTGCGTTGGGAGTTGTGTCGTCGTATAATGGTGTTTAGGAATGTGCTTTCACTGTTGTGTATTGCATTGTGGACAATGGTTAGAGTTTTGCATTTGATTCTTTTTTCTACAGGTAGCCAGTGTAATCCTTTTAGCACAGGGGTGATGTGGTCAGTTCTTTTGCGACCGGTGAGGATTCTGGCTGTGGCGTTCTGTAGTATTTGGAGTGGTCGTATTGTAGATTTGGGTAGGCCTATCAGGAGTGAGTTGCAATAATCAAAGCTTGTGAAGATTAGTGATTGGAGAATGGTTCTGAATTCAGGGTGATTCAGTAGTGGTTTTAGGTGTTTGAGGATTAGTAATTTGTGGAAACCTTCTTTGATTTTCATTGCAATGTGTTTTTTGTAGTTCAGCTCTGGGTCTAACCATATTCCTAGATCTTTCACGTTTTCTTTTAATTTGATGATTGTGTTGTCAATTTGAATGGCATGGTTCTGGTGGACTCCGGTGTTTTTTCTTTCAAGCACTAAGAGATATGCAGTGCGCAGTAACTCCATTAGTGTGCACTAACACGAAATATAAATTTTGCTGAGATTTCGGCAAAAATCGCTTCGTATATCGGCGCTACCAAACCATGACAAATTAGACAATATCGTTACATTGTCTAATTCGTGAAAAACGAATGCACATCCCTAATCTGTAATGATTTAATTAGTTCAAAAAAGTCAGTGCTCCCAGTACTGCCATTAAATCCTACAGCCATGCAATCTCTATTTGTGACTGAACTAAAAGATAAATCCCAAAACGTAGACAAAACACAGAAGCCTATTCAAAAGAAAAGTAGCCAGATGCAATGCATGTATCCATCTAAGCCAAACTATGGGCCTCATTTATCGCGGTGCACAACATTTCTGGGGAGAGAGAGAGAGAGAGAGAGAGAGAGAGAGAGAGAGAGACTTGCTATAGTGTCTCTTCCCTAGACAGGAATTTGTATCCCTATGAGAGGCCCACCTAGTAACTCGAGGTGGGGATTAGGTATTAGTGTAGGGGGGTTGGGGGCCACTTTCACATTCAACGTGAGACGTACGAACAGAACAGTGGTCTCTTGTGAAGATTTGATGGCCTTCGGAGTGGGGAAACTCACTCCAAGATGAGATTTGGGCAATGTTCTCTCCACCTAGCTTGATGGACACTCTACCTGGGCAACAACAAGCTAGGTGGAGAGAACATTGTCCAAATCTCATCTTGGAGTGAGTTTCCCCACTCCGAAGGCCATCAAATCTTCACAAGAGACCACTGTTCTGTTCGTACGTCTCACGTTGAATGTGAAAGTGGCCCCCAACCCCCTACACTAATACCTAATTCCCACCTCGAGTTACTAGGTGGGCCTACCATAGGGATACAAATACCTGTCTAGGGAAGAGACACTATAGCAAGTCTCTCTCTCTCTCTCTCTCTCTCTCCCCCCCCCCCCCCCCCCCCCCCCCCCCACTGCAGCTGTTTCCCGCTTTACATATGCTCTGCCCCAACTCCGCCCCCTGAATAACAAATTTGCATTCGCAAATCGCGTTAACAGCTGTTAGCGCGATTTATCTCCCGCGGTAACTCCTTGGAAAATGACCCCCTATTTTTATGTAAAGCACAATTCACGTTTTTATGTTTTCTGCAGCAATTGTCTCTCAGTCCAAACATACTGCACACTCCATGAATCAGACATGTTACAAAATGCATCTAGATGTAACAGTCAACCATGTGCAATCAGCACAGACACAATTTGCAGTGAACAGTTATATTGTTGTACCACAGGTAGTGAGCCATTCATAGCAGTTCCCAAGACAACCATAACAGTAAACGTCCAACTGGTTTGCTGCTATCACGCTAGGCATGCACTCACGCTCTGACTAAATCCTTGCTGAGGTAGGCGGCTCAGTAGCTATTTTTGGCTGCCTCACACATGTGCCCCTTATCCACTAGGCCTCTAAAATCTGGTGTCCCTAACTTTCAGCAACAGGCTGTTTCAAAAAGTCAAGAATGAAATCAAGAGGCAGAAAACTATTGAAAAAAATATCATTGTTCCTTACATTTTGCATATAGTTATCAGTTCCAGCATAGCTCACTCATTCCAGCTATAGGGATGTCCAGAAGAAAAAAACGTGTTTTGGTTCATTTATTTTTCAATGGGGCCCAAATTCATTTCATTAGTTTCAATACGAAAAAAAATGTTTACTTGGTTGTTTTTTTTTAGTTTATTTGTTTGCTATTGAAAGCTATGGAGTAAGCACTGTAATCTATTCTGGGCTCCACAATATTGCAGGAGACGTTGAGTCGTGGTTACATGGAGAATATGTTGTGCTGCGGTGGTATGAAGAGATGTTGAGGCGCCGCGTTTTGAGAATTGTTTGCAATTCAAGATAAGATACGTCAGAAATAAAACACGTTTGGAGTTCAGTATTGGAGATTACGCATTGAATCTGCTCTGGCAGTTTTGTTGATCTATGTGTTCGAGGAGTGTGTGTAGAAATGGTGAATATATTGCAAGTGTGGATACTGTGTAATTATTGAAAGATTCAGGATTCGGGGAATTGAGGCTCCCTTGTGAGGGATGAATATATTTTACAGTATCAGGAACTACACCCCTGAAGAAGCAAATCGCGAAACAAGGACCTTGTCGGGGATTGTTTAACATATGATCTAATGGATACAAGGAGTAATATACTTTAAATAATTTTTGTGTAATATAGGGAGATATTTCAGATATTGTATTGATAAAATAATTTACTATACCCGTACTCTGAATCTTTATATTGCTGTTGGGATATGTAACATTGTGGGGAGGTTTTATAGTAATTGTTTGTATGAATGTGGATGAGTGAATGGGTTAGGTATGAAGTTTTAATATATGGGGTATTTAATGTTGTATTAATGTGAAAATTTGAGATAGGTTGGGTATCCGCACTATGTGAAAAGATATATAAAAACAGTTGTTTTAAATATTGATTGACATATATTTATGCTTGTTACATGTTTAGTTCACTAAAAAACACATGTCTAATGTTGTAATAACATATTGTTGGTTAAAATAAATTATATGAATTTCCATAATAAAAAAGTGTTGATATGTGTTAAATCAAGTATTTAGGTAATTGTTCGTATTTATGTCCTTTAGATAGTATGATGGAGTAAGCCAAGCCACACGTAGGCACCCACACACACGGTACAGTGGAACTGCGAATGGGCCATAAAATCAGTTACAATTCATGGAGTGGTGCAGAACATGGATAGCCGTGGTAAGAGCAAGAGATGTCATAAAGCTGAGTACCTTGGAGGAAGAAGGGTATGAAAAGCCTGTAAGTTTGCAAGATGAAAAGTAGGCAAGTACTGTAGGGGAAGGAGATTTGGCAAGAACCTTGAGCACAGCTGGAGCAGTGGAGGAAGCACCCTAAGGCGCCAAGACCAGTTTGGAACGGCAGCGGCAGCAGTGGTGCTGCTATATCTTAAGAACTGGAATGGTAGGAGCAGAGCAATGCAGCAAGAAGGGGAGCCGAAACACCCCCCCAAAGGCATATGCCAGTTCTCGCACATCCACAGAAGAGTGGAATGAGTGGGCACCATAATGTGGTAAGAATAGCTAGGAGCAGTGGTGGCAAAAGTGGTATTGGTTAATAATTTTTAAAAACTCAAATGATAGGAGCAGTGCAGCTCAGCAAGGAGTGTAGCTGTAACACTTCCAAAGCTGTGGTATTGCCAGTGTCAGGTCCATGGAGTATTTGTAAAATACCTATGCAGATAGAAAATGTAGCATTCTTAAGGATTGCAAAGTTTATTGGAAAATATTAAGGATCCTGGGCTTCTCTAAGATGGTTTTGATATGGTGGTTGGAGCATGGCATCCTGCAGCTGGAAGTGTCAGGCCACAGTGGTTATGATTGGAGCAAGACAGGCTTATGTAGGATATATATTAGGCCTCAGTGCATATGGTGGGGCATGGCATGCTACAGCTGGAAGTGTCAGGCAACAGTGGCTGTTTGGAGTAAGACAGGTTTATGCAGGATACATTAGGGCTCAGTGGATATGCCGGAGCATGGCATGGTACTGCTGGAAGTGTCAGGTCACTATGGTTTTGGTTGGAACATGGCATGCTGCAGCTAGAAGTGTCAGGACACAGTGGATATGTTTGGAGCAAGAAGACAGGCTTATGCAGGATACGTTAGACCTCAGTGGATATGGTGGAGCATGGGATTCCAAAGCTGGAAGTGTCAGGCACCGTGGTTATGGTTGAAGCATGCAATTCTACAGCTAGAAGTGTCAGGAACAGTGGTTATATCTGAAAAAAAAAAAAGACAGGCTTATGCAGGAAACATTAGACCTTTTTTGAGACATGGCAGGAGGAAGCAGGATATTGTGGCCCTCAGAATGGTTTCTTGGGCCTGGGAGGCAGCAGCAGTGTGTTTGTTAAAGTATGGCGAAACTGGCAGTATTGGAGACACTGCAGGACTAGGCTTTGATGTATTGCGACCCTCAGAATGGTTTCTCGGGCCTGGGAGGCAGTATTGGTGTGTTTCTGGAAGTGTGGCCCAGCTGACGGTGTTGAGGACACAGCAGGCAGATACAATCAGTCACTGGATGTTGTTGGATGTGGGATATAGCCCCCATTGTTGGTATTTGAGGCACAGCAGGCAGACAGGTAGAGCAGCTATAGGACCTTCAAATTCCTTTTATTTGTCTTGACAGTCCCATGGCAAATCTGGAAACCGAAGCAAAGGCAGATTAATTTTCAAGAACACTAGCTTCTCCATCGAATATGATGACAACCTAGAGTGATGAGGGCTTACGATGTCCTTTGTCATTGAAAATAGTCTTTCACTGGGTCACTCATTGATGGGCAAGAGAGATAGCGCTGAGCCGCTCTCGCTAGATCTGACCAGATGCTGGAATTGTGGGATCAATATACCAGCACACCTATGTCCATGTCCTTGATGGTCTCTGTAAGATAGCTTGTCACTGAGATTTGAGCTGCTGTCTCCTTTGTTTGTCTGAGACATGTTTTAATGTATTTCCGCCCTGGAGGCGACTGTTCAGTTCCTTGTAAACCAGTGCGATATGTATTCTTTACAGGAACATCGGTATATAAAAATTAAAAATAAAAAAAATAAATAAATAAACATGTATCTTTCTTCCCAGCTGCTTTCGCAATTGCCTGGGACAGAAGTGAGAAATTGCCTGGGACAGAAGTGAGAAATGTTTCTATTTTACAGTAGAGGAGGGAGTGCTGGGTGTCAATGACAAGGTGCTTCTTGCATTACTGTCTGACCTGCTCAATAATGGTGTTTCCTCCTGTGCTACATTCCTCCTCTGCCTCAACTTCTGGTGCTCTAGTAGACAGACTTCCTCTGTCAGCATGCTGTTGGCCTCCAGTATGAGACACCCTTTCAATGTGGATCACATAAAGTAGTGAGCATGTATGTGGAGTTTCTGCTCGAGGTCCTAGTCTCTCTGTCACCTGCTTTTCCAAAGATGCCAGTGTAACCAGAGGTTAAAAATACCATAAGAGAGGGAAGTACATTTGGTTTTTTTCTGACCTGAATTCAGAGGCTGTAGAAAGCATTGCTGGAGTGGCTTGCTTTCTTTCCCCACTGGGTGTTTGTCTGCCTGGGGTCAGGGGCTGTTGTAAAGAACCTGAAGCTGTATGATGAGAGTCTTAAGTGGCAGGCTTCAGGGAATGAAAAAAAAAAACAACCAACAGTACCTTGTTATCAGTGCTGGCAGGAAAATAAAGCAATATTGCTTACCTTGTAATAGGTGTTATCCCAGGACAGCAGGATGTAGTTCTCACATATGGGTGACATCACTGACGGAGCCCTATCACGGAAAACCTTCTGTCAAAGGTTCTAGAAACTTATGACTGGCACACTGAGCCCACTGAGCATGCCCAGCATGCCATGATATTCTCAGCCATAGGGGTCTCTCTTCAGTCTTGTATGTAGCAATAAGCTTTAGCAAAAAATAAAATAATAAAATGTATAGGACCCAACTCCGTGGGGTGGCGGGTGGGTTTCATGAGGACTACATCCTGCTGTCCTGGGATAACACCTATTACAAGGTAAGCAATTTTGCTTTATCCCAGGACAAGCAGGATGCTAGTCCTCACATATGGGTGATTAGCAAGCTATAGGCTGAGTCATTTTGTAGAGAAGCAACATTGAAGTATTGTTGGTGAAAATGAGGCAGCCAAAAATCACAGCAGGTTGGATGTAGAAGGAGTTGGGGTTATACTGGAAACAAGTTCTTTAAGACAGATTGTCCGTAGGCTGAATCTTTACGTCCTTCTTTGTCCAAACAGTAATGAGCTGCAAAGGTGTGAAGAGAACTCCATGTTGCCGCTTTACATATGTCAAGAATTGGCACTGAACGATAGTGTGCTACTGAGGTTGACATTGCTCTTACTGAATTCGCCTTTACTCGCCCTTGGAGAGGAAGGCCTGCTTTTTCATAACAGAATTCTATGCAATCTGCTAGCCAATTGGAGAGAGTGTGTTTGCCCACTGGATTACCCGGTTTGTTTGGATCAAAAGAAACAAAGAGTTGAGTGGATTTCCTGTGGACTGCAGTGCGGTCTAAGTAATATGCTAGCGCACATTTACAGTCCAAGGTATGTAAAGTCCTTTCACTTGGTGAGAGTGAGGAAGAATGTGGGCAAAACTATGGATTGGTTCAAGTGGAATTCCGTAACTACCTTGGGGAGGAATTTTGGATGTGTACGGAGAACCACTCTGTCATGTAGGAATTTTGTATAGGGTGAGTACGTGACAAGTGCTTGCACTCACTAACCCTTCTAGCCGATGTAATGGCTATGAGGAAGATAGTCTTCCATGTGAGAAACTTAACATCACAGGAATTCATGGGTTCAAAAGGAGAACGCATGAGCCTTGTTAACACCAGATTAAGGTCCCATTCTGTGACTGGTGGCCGTATTGGTGGTTTAAGGTGAGTTAAATCTCTCATAAATCTACTGACAAGAGGTTGTATGGATATTGGTACATCTCCCATCTTGTTATGGTAAGCCGAGATTGCACTTAAATGTACCCGTACAGATGAGGTCTGGAGACTGGAGTCTGAAAGATGACATAAGTAGTTTAGCAAAGAAGATATGGGGCAGGAGAAAGAGTCAATGTCCTTTGTGTGCACCACAAAGTAAATATTTTCCATTTCGAAGAATAGTTCTTTCACGTGGAAGGTTTACGTGAAGCTATAAGCACTTGAAAGACATTAGTTGAAAGATTGAGTGGTTGTAAGATCAAGCTTTCAACATCCATGCAGTCAGAGATAGGGATTGAAGGTTGGGATGGCGCAACCGGCCCTGATCTTGAGTTATGAGAGTGGGTGCTGTGCCCAGACAAATTAGCTCTGCGATTGAGAGGTCGACAAGTATGGGAAACCACATTTGTCGAGGCCAATGTGGGGCTATGAGTATCATGGACCCCTTGTCTTGTCGTAGCTTCACTAGAGTTTTGGTTATTAGCAGTATTAGAGGATACGCGTATAAGACCTGAGTTCCAAAGGTGAGCAAAGGCGTCCTTGGCTGGCTGGTGTTTCTGTTTGTGCAGAGAGCAGAAGTTGTCCACTTTGTGATTCAGGTGTGATGCAAAGAGGGCTATTGTTGGCTGACCCCAACGTTGAAAAATCCTGGTCGCTACTAAGGGATCCAGGGACCACTCGTGAGGTTGGAACTGATGACTGAGGCGATCTGCAACTACATTGAGTATGTCCGCTAGATAAGTGGCCCGGAGAAACATGGAATGTGTCAAGGCCCAGTCCCAAATCTGTGCTGCTTCTTGACAAAGGAGATATGAGCCCGTACCTCCTTGTTTGTTCAGGTACCACATGGCTACTGTATTGTCCGTTTGAATCAGAACAGTCTTGTGTAAAAGGCAGTCCTTGAATGCATGTAGAGCATAACATATAGCTCGAAGTTCCAGGAAATTGATTTGAAATGTTGCTTCGAGTTTTGTCCAAGTACCCTGGGTTTGGAGATTGTCTATGTGAGCTCCCCAACCTAAGGTGGATGCATCTGTAGTTAAAGTTATCTGTGGAACTGGTTGTTGGAAGGGTAGGCCCTTGCGCAAGTTGTCTCTGTTTATCCACCAAAGGAGAGATGAACGTAGTTGGTGGGTTACTTGAATTGGAGAAGACAGTGGTTGAATGGCTTGTATCCATTGTGACCTTAATGTCCATTGGGTTATTCTCATGGCTAGTCTTGCCATAGGAGTGACATGGACCGTGGAGGCCATGTGGCCTAGTAAAGTGAGAAACTGATGAGCTATCACTTGTTTCTGCAAGTGTAGAGAGTTTGCCAATAGGGAGAGTGTTTCTGCCCTATCTTCGGGTAGGAAAGCTCTTGATAGGATGGTGTTTACGTCTGCTCCGATGAATTGAAGTACGTGAGACGGGATGAGATGGGACTTTTGGTAATTGATGAGAAACCCCATCGAGTGAAGCAGAGTAATCATTCAACTGAGAGACGCCAGAGCTCCTTGTTGAGATTGACTTCTGATGAGCCAGTTGTCCAGGTAGGGGAAAACGTGTACACTTTCCTTGTGTAAGTGTGCTGCTACTACTGCCAGGCATTTCGTGAACACTCTGGGAGCTGAGGCAAGTCCGAATGGTAGTACTCTGTACTGGAAATGCTGATGACCCACCAGGAAATGCAGATACTTGCAATGAGGGAATATTGGAATGTGAGCATAAGCATCTTGTAGATCCAGAGAACAAAGACAATCTCCTGTTTGAAGAAGGGGAAGCATGGTGCCTAGGGAAAACATCCTGAACTTTTCTTTCCTTAGAAATTTGTTGAGATTTCTGAGGTCTAGGATGGGACGTAGGCCTCCTGTTTTCTTTGGAATGAGGAAATAACGGGAGTAGAATCCTCTGCCCTGCTGAGTCCGGGGCACCGGTTCTATGGCTCTGGCTCTCAGAAGGGTGGATAATTCTGCTTGTAGATGAATTATGTGATTTTCGTTTAGCGAAAAAGGTTTTGGAGGAAAGTCTCTTGGAATTGAGAGGAAATTGAGTTGGTAATCTCGTGATATTATTGAGAGCACCCATTGGTCTGTTTTTATCTGTAACCAATGGTTGTAGAAGGAAGAAACTCGACCTCCTACTGGCAAGTTTGGTTTGGGATTGTGGAGATGGCTTTTGTTCTCTGGTGGTGTCCTCAAAAACCTGCAGCTGGTCCCATCTGCTGTGGCGGTTGAGGCCTAGCGGTTCTAGGCTGTCTGGGTTGCGATCTTTGGTGTGGGCGAGAAGATCTACCCCTGGACGCCGGTGGATAATAAAGTCTCTGTCTATAGACAGGCTTCCTGGTGTCTTTCCTTGGTGGACGGCGAGACGTTGATGAGGAAGAGTCTTGCTTAACCGATGATAGTTGGTGCAAGGTTTCTGTGTGTTCTTTTAGTTGGGCCACTGCGTCCTGGACCTTTGACCCAAATAGGTTTTCCCCTATGCAGGGTAAATCCACCAGCTTATCCTGTACCTCAGGCCTGAGGTCAGAGGCTTTTAGCCAGGCCCAGCAGCATGCACTGAGGCTGCCACCCTTGAAACTGTTTCAAAGTTGTCATAGGCAGCCCGGACTTCATGCTTTCCAGTTTCAAGTCCTTTATGTATGATAGCCTGAGCTGCATCCTGGTACTGTTGAGGTAGAGAGTCAGTGAGTTCCTGCATCTGTTTCCATAGATTCCTTTGGTATTGCGTCATATAGAGTTGGTAAGACGCTATCCTAGAGTTAAGCATAGCTCCTTGGAATACCTTTCTCCCTAGAGAGTCCAGGAATCGATGTTCCTTTCCTGGTGGAGTAGAGGAATGAGGTCGTACTCTTTTGGATTTCTTTTGAGCCGACTCAACTGCTACAGATTGATGCGTTAACTGTGACTTTTGGTAACCAGGAACATGTTGGACAAGATATGTAGTATCCACTCTTTTATTAATTGGTGGAATGGAACATGGATGTTCCCAGATTCTGTGTTGTAATTCCAAAAGTACTTTATGGATAGGAATGGCCAGGATCTCTTTGGGTGGATCTACGAATTGTAAGACTTCTAAAATCTGCTGCTGTGTATCCTGCTCAGACACTAAGTTGAAAGGTATTGTGTCTGCCATATCTATTATTTATTTATTTATTTATTTTTTGTTTTTTTTATACCGATCTTCCTACATTAGATGCAAATCAAACCGGTTTACAAAGAACAAAAACTTGCCAGACGGCCTTACATGGAACAATGAACATTTAAGCAATTTTAAGTAATAGTCAATGAGAAGAAAAACTAAATATACAAATTAAATTACATAGTAATCAAGGTAGATAAGAATTGGATTGGATTGCATAGTAATGAAGGTCATAAGTGATATGAAATTAGTGAAGGACAAGTCTTCTGGTGGAGACTTTTTCCTTCCTTCAGGAGGAGATGGCTCAGACATGTAGCTTTCAGATGAGGAATCAGTATTTCTCTCCTCCCATGAGTCGTATGGCACTTGTTTTGAGGGAGAAGTAGGAGAAGCCCTCAGTGGAAGTGATGGAATCAGTGGTCTGAAGAGTCCTGAAGGTCCCGGTTGAGGATTATCAAAGGGGTTTTGTTCAGGAATATCCCCTATTCCCCTAATCCCCTAGGATTAGTAGGGATAGGTTGCAGTGGAATGGTACTGACGAGGGCGTTGAGTTAATCCATCAATATTTTAAATATGGAGAATTCCGGTTGCTCTGGAGCCCTAGGCATGGGTACTGGCATCGGTGTTGGTCCTGTTTTCGGGGATGGCCCCGGCATCGGCACGGGCACCAGTGTAGGCGCGGGTATCGGCGTCGGTGCTGGCGTTGGCATCGGCAGAGGCGCCGGCATCGGTGCAGGCACCGGCATCGACAATGGTGTTGGCTTCAGTGAAGGCATCGGTGTCGGTATCGATGGTTGATGCTCCTGGAGCGCTTCTCGCACTGCCTGGTGGATGAATCCACTCAGTTCCTCCGTAATAGCTGATGCAGGCGGAGAAGCTATACATGGTGGCAGTGGGGGCATCATCGGTCCTACCACAGGGCCCTGTGGAGGTTCGATGTCTGGCACCTCGATAGAAGGTGAGCACATTGGTGTCGAAGGTCTCGGTGTTTCTTGTAAGCGAGGCCGCTTGGCTGTCGACTTCTGAGGATAATAGAGATTCCAGAATCGAAGGATGTTGATGCCGATGTTTAGACCGGTGCTCCGAGGTTTTTTCTAGGCCTGATGCCGATTTAATCGATGCTGCGGATGGGGTCAGTGATGAGCAATCCCCTGAACCCTCTAGACGATGTTTTTTAAGGATTATCCTTTTCAAAGCTCCGGCCGGAGACGACTGAGTGGACGTCGATGTGGAAGGTAATAGTTGAAGGTGGAACAAATTTTCCATCTTTTCTTGCCATGCTTTGTGACCTTTAGCGGTCATTTCTGCACATTTCGGGCAGGATGAAACATCATGAGACTGGCCCACTCAAGGTGTGGATTCGTAATCAACATGGTCCGATTATATTTGGGACATTTTTTAAATCCCGTGGCCATGATAACCCGCGACAGCCATCGATGGATATCTGACGAAAATTTTATAAAACTCAAATGAGTCGGAAAAGAATTATTGTACTCACCGGCCGTGGTAAATTGAGAGAGACCCCGCTGTGGGAGAGAAAAATGAACTTTTAATCTGATTTTTAGTCAGAGATTGTGTGAAGAAGTTCACACAGGGCTCCTGCTCCGCGATGCCAAAAGCAGCACAGAAAAACAAAGACTGAAGAGAGACCCCTATGGCTGAGACTATCATGGCATGCTGGGCGAGCTCAGTGTGCCAGTCAAAAGTTTCTAGAAACTTTGACAGAAAGTTTTCCATGATAGGGCTCCGTCAGTGACATCACCCATATGTGAGGACTAGCATCCTGCTTGTCCTGGGATAACACCTCCTGTGGACTTAGAAGCCTCAGGGGAGGTGGGGAGAATCAGTTGTGAAGGTTTTTTTTTTGTCTTCCTGACCAGTTACAAGAGGTGGGCGGGACTGAAGTAGATTGACTTCAGCAAGAAGAGCAAGGCTGAAGATTCTGATTGTCAGCTTGCTCTGTAAGTCCTGCCAAAACTAAGGCTTATGGGAACTCCATGCTGAGAGATATGCTAATGATTAGTCCCCACGAGGAGGAGAGGTTTTGCACGTGGAGAGACGAGAGACAGAGAAAAAAAGGGCAGATTGTTTATTGCTCCTTTTACAGGGCCCCCCTTTTTTTATCTGAAAGGTTGAAATCCAGAGGGAATTGTTGTTAATATACTCAAAGTAGAGTGCATGTGACTGAAAGGAAGGAATGAGATTGTGATTTAAAAATTGTGTTCATATTAGAGCAATTCAGGAGGAGAAGTCCATTAACTGCTATTAATCAAGTTTACATAGGGAATAGCCACTGCTATTAACTGCATCAGTAGCATGGGATCTTCTTAGTGTTTGGGTAATTGCCAGATTCTTGTGGCCTGGTTTGGCCTCTGTTGGAAACAGGATGCTGGGCTTGATGGACCCTGGTCTGACCCAGCATGGCAATTTCTTATATTCTTATGCTCTTAATTGTGGCAGCAAAAGTATAGTAACAATAACTTGAAATTACAGCCAAGATGTGGAGATTTTCATTGGCTTAGTTCAGTTAGACTGTTCTAGTGAGAAAATGTACTGAGTATGAGAAATTGAGGTGTATATAAAAATGCTGTGTTAATATTCTTTTTACTTGTTAACTAACTAAAAATTGTAAATAAACTTTTCAGACTGACTTACTACAAACGTTTGCTACATAAATTTGATAGAACCTGAGAGTTAATGGGCTGTTGAAGTTCTACAGTGCAAGTATTTAACTCAGATTCTGGTCTGAGAGAGAGTGTGCAATTTAAGTGACTATTCAGTGTTTCATATGAAACAGAACTAGATAATTCTGGGTCGGCTTTAATTCAAAACCTCTGAAAACAGTAATATGTCAGAGGAGAGGAACTATAAGTAAGTTTAAGCTGTTTTTCACTTAAGAGCTCTAGGTGTGCCAGTATGTGTGTGTGTGTGTCTGCGAAAAGACTTTTGAACCAACCTGAACCAAATCATTTTCCCTCTTTTTAGTGAGTTTAGGGTGAAACTGAATTATCCTTTGTTTTACACACCAGGTTAGACCAGTTCAATAAGACGTCGAAGACACCACATTTAAAAACATCATTTACACACATCTTTGGAAGAGGGGTTTGAGGATACTGTATTCAGGAAACACGTGCTTTGATTTATTTAAAGATAGGTAGGACTTCAAGCACCTGCACCAGGAGACGGAGAGAAGAAAAGAAACAGACCGCCTTCAGCCATCTGCATCCAGCACCTGTAAAAAAACAAAGGGAGAGCTGCAGTGAGGAAAATAGGAACCAATTTGGAAGGATTATAGGACAGCTAAGAGAAAACAATGTGTACTACAAAATTGTTGGCCAACACAATATAGTAATAATTTGAGAAAGCTACAAATATACACTGCATAGGAGTGAAAATAAGAAAACTGCTACTTCTGGTTTGTTTTTTTTTTACTTAGTGAAGCAAAGTGAACATTAAAGAGAAAAATTAAAAACCAATAAACATATTTACCTTCTTTGTTGTATCACACCTGAGGATCAGCTGACACACCTGAGAAAAGACAGTTTTGACAAGATCATTTCTAACTAACTTTGGAAAGAGTCACACACAGAGGGGTAGATTTAAAAAAAAAGCGCGTTCGCGTACTTTTGTTGGCGCACCAGGCGTAGCCGCGCGTATCTTATAAAATTACATTCAATTTTTCTAGGAATTACACTTTCAAAGACTCTGCCTTCCCTGGGAGACAAGGCCCAACAGGAAGGATAGCACATTTTTCTCTTGTAGCCCCTCTTTTATGGACTTAGTGGCTCTCAGAGTAACACCAGAAACCCCATATCCTAATAGTCACGTAGCAGGAGAGTCACTACCTAAAAGTATTGAGGTACGCCAGACAGCGCAGAGCCTCAGCTCTCATTCCCTCTTCCTATTGAATGCCTTCCCACATTTCTAGCAGGATGTTTACTACTTAACATTTCGATAGTGCTACTAGGCATATGCAGCGGAGTACAGATATAGAAAAGAGATTGTACACTCTATGGAGTAGGGACTATCTAGCTGAGACACAGACAAGACAAATTATTTTCTAGTAATCAATTAACTATTACAGTGAATCATATTTAACATGAGAGGGCCAAGAACAGGAAGTGTCAGGGTCACTTGTGCTGTTTGGAAACACATACCCAAACTGCCACAGAGTCTCTCAATTCCAGAGATGGGACAATGAGGGGAATCTGTCACTCTCGACTGTGAGGGATTGTCTGTGATGATGCGCCATCCAATGTACACACACACACACACACACATGAGGAAAAGGCTGCCAAGATTCCGGTGGTGAAAAAGTGTCCCAGTCCTAGAGTACCTTGAATTCTCACTTGTGTACTACTAGGATGCTACTGACAGAAGAGAGACATCGATTGTAGTGAGGGACTCAGTGTGCAAACATGCAGCAGAAAGGCAGGCATTCAGGACTGCCTACTTCCAAAGTGTAACAAATCATACAAGACAATATTTGCTTTTTTCCCTTCTGATCGGCTATAGAGGAGTGATTTAGTGCAAACCATCAGCAGCCACTGAAGTTAGTACTGACATCTGAGCTGAGCAATACTTAGTAGTTGGCAAAATAAGTAATAGTGGTAACTGGGAAAGGGAAAGGCCTAGTGTTCAAAATGGGGAAAAGTAAATTAAAAGGCCTTCCTTTGGGTCTATCTCGGAGCTGGATATAACTCTTCCAGACAGCACAGACATATCTACCACAACTATTAATAAAGCAGCAGTCATCTCCCCAAGGATCATCCCATCCCAAAAACCATCACCCTCATCAATGTCAAAACAACAAGAACAATTTCAATCTAGTACAGGCAGCAAACATATCCTTCCTCCCCAGTGAAGAAAAAAACAAACAAACCATGAGCAGCAGCAGGAAAGGTAATCATACTGATAGCAATATATAAAGAACAGAATCTGCTTTTTTTTAAAATTGAAAATGTTGATTGAGTGATACAGTATGAACATAAATAAAACAGCACGAATATAGAAATACAACCATTGTCTTTTTTTTTTATCGTATATTCAACCAACCCAACCCCTCTTCCACAGTATCAAACAAGGGCATTAATAACAGAAAACAAATGAACAGAAACCATGGTACAATACTTGGTACAGCATATGACAGGCAGTACTACCACAAGTGCTGGTACATAATGAAGTGAAACCAGTCAGGAAATGCAAATATTTAAGAAAAAAAATAAAATAATAAGAATACAGAGTATAGAATGAAGGGACTGCACCTCACTAAAGAACATTAGCCACAAACAACTATCCCCGAAACACAGCTCAACTATGAGTTCATAACCAGTTAGTAAAAGAACCCCAAGTGGCCTCGAAGGATTTCAGTCGATTGTGGCATACAGCAGTAAGATGCGCTAATTGACAACAACCATATAAGCAGTGAATCACCAGGGATACTGATGGGACATCCACTCGCTTCCAAAAGGTGGCCAACTCACAACGAGCCGCAAGGAACATCTGCTGGGAAAAGCGTTGAAGATGCTTGTTCAGCTTAGGCAGTGGGAGATTGAGGAGGGCATGGCAAGGTTCAACAGTGACAGTTACTTCTATAACTTGTGTTAGCCATTCAGTAATGTGTGTCCAAAAAGAAACTGCTTTCTCGCACTGCCACCATATGTGAAAAAAAGTGCCAGTACTCCCGCAGTTTCTCCAGCAGGTATCTGACACATTAGGAAATAAATGGTGTAAACGAGCGGGCATCAGATGCCAAAAATAAAGCAGTTTATAACAGTTCTCTTGCAAAGTAGCTGATATGGAACATTTACCAGCTGATACAAAAACCAGATCCTGATCCTCAGCACTCAGTGGATGCCCCAGATCTATGTCCCAGCCTCTCAATTGTTTAAAGGGTTCAGTTAGGCAACCATTTAGAAGATTATACATTTTAGAGATCAAGGCCCGGCAAGTTATCTGCATGTTGGCAATAGTTTCAAATAAAGATCTGATCAGACAAAGGGTATCAGCTTGCAGGGAAAAGTCAACAAAATTCTTGAGTTGCACATAGGCTAAAAAATCTACTTTCCCCATTCCATATGTTACAGTTGTGGACCCTTGAGCCGGAGCGAGCGGTGATGACCACCGAGGGATTGCCCCCAATGGAACTCGTCTCCGGGAGGTGGAGCTGGTGAAGAGAAGTATTCACATGGAATGGTTCCAGAGATCAGGTAGGATGGCCCTCCGAGGAGCGAATAGCCTATAAACACAGGAGAGCCCCCGAGGAGAGGGTACTCTGAATGTTCACCCAGCAAGACAGGAACCGAAACTCCACGAAGAAGCGGAATGGAGTCCAGGCAGAAGATCCAGGGCAGGCAGCAAAGAAGCGGAAGGGCGTCAAAGGCCAAGGGTCAGGACGGGCAGCAGACGATCAGAGACGAGAAGACAAGCTGAGGTCAAACCTGGAGATCAAGCCGATGACTGGATACAGGAATGAAGGCAGTAACTGGAGCAGGGCAGGAACTCGGAGGCAAGGCAGGACAAACAGCCAGGCAGCAACAGAGAAGACCTGTTGCAAAGGCAATCCCAAGAATCAGCTGTGGGGTTTAAATAAACCCTGTATGCAGAACGTCATCTTCCGGGGCCGGGCTAGTTTTCACGCCGCAGCCCCTTTAAGAGGCAGGGCCTCTCGCGCTTCAAGGGAGGTCCTGATGCTGGCTGAAGGGAAGACGCTGGAGGGGCCGCACGGCCGACCGTTCGCAGCCTGCCGCAGCAAGGGGGCCACTGTGCCAGGCGGTCGCAGGAGGTAGGGGGGCCTGGCCGGGGGCTGCTGCGGCCAGGCACCGCAACACCATATAAGTCTTTCAAAGTGTCAATAGACCAAAATGTCCCCTGACTATATAAATAAAGCCACTGATACCTCCTTTTTGAAGAACCCAGTTATATCTGCCTATCTATTCAGTGTATCTACCCTGTTTACACTATGTTCTTTGTTCATATCTCTTCTTTTGGTGCCATTTCTCACTATTGTTAAACTTTAAAGTTTTAAATCTTTCAATGTAACAAGTTGTTCCATATGTAAACCGGAGTGAAGGCATCTATGCTATACCTCGGTATATAAAAAAAATGCTAAATAAATAAATAAATAAATAAATAAATGTTCAATGCGATTGATACCCATAGCCTCCCAAGATGCAAATGTCTTAGACTATAAACCTCCTAGGAAGAGATGGGTAAGAAGTGAATAAGAGCCTTTACCAACCAGTACAAACCGCCATTGATACCATATTATCAAGGTCACTTGCAGTGTAAACAGGAGACATCCAGGAGGATTTAGAGGAAAAGACAGGGGAAAGTGGTAATATGGAAAACAAATAGCATTGTAGTCATGAATCATTTTTTTTGCACTGATGTTCTCTCATTTTTGTTCATTACAATAAACTGTTAAATTACTAAAAAAGTAAGAGCCCTAAGTATACAGAATGTGAAAACAAATGGCTTATGCATTTGCTATTGTGATTATGCAAAGTTGTTTTCGTTTCATGCTTTGCATTTTGGGTAATGGTTGAAGCATTCTGACTGCACTCTGTACCAACCCACTGTTTTGAACATGTCCTCCTTCACCTGACTGTTCTTTCCTTTCTGCAATGAAAGCATATTATATATGCATAAATCATATTTTATGCATGAACAACATGATTTGGGCACACATCATATCTCCTGTGCATAAAATGTGATTTATGTGCATAAATAATGTTTTGCTGTGTGCTAAGCATTTCTGTGCATATTGTTTTAACTCCTGGTGCATTAGCATACCATTAGCTTAATTCATTGGGAGTTAAAAAAAACTTAGCTAGTATGTTAGGAAGATATGCGCTGAATTTCAGCAGTTGTTTTATTTTATTTTTTATTTATGTAATTTTTAACAATATACAAGCATACACTTGAATGGAAAAGGAAATTTATACAATAATGAATTAAACAAAGATTTTTTAAATCTTACAGATCCAATAATCCTCACTTTGAGGGACCTAAGTGTTGCGCTGGAGGTGGACCTTTGGCCTGGTGTAAGATTGGAGTTCAGGCAGAGGTTAGGTCAGGCAACACATAAGAGTAGTCAGGGAACAGGCAAAGGTCAGTACCGTGAGATCAGTCCGAAGGGTATTACCAGGAATGGAGAGACGAAGGAACAGGAGACACAGGAGATGCTGGAACAGGAGACACTGGAACAGGTGACGCTGGAAAAAAGGACCTGGAACAGGAGACACAGGAGCAAGACACTGGAATGCAGGAAGGCAAACTAGAGACACCGGAGTATACGACCCAATTGCCAAGGCACCGTTCAAGGGAACAGGCCTTCCTTTTTATACTAGAGATTCATGACGTCATTGGTGAGCGCCGGGCCTGGGTTTCCCGTCCTTGGGTCTTTAAAATGGAGGACGTCGGCCGCGTGCATGCCTAGGGGCCCTGTGGGAGCTCTGCTGTGAGGCCAGCATTGGAGACGGTAATCGGGGGAGCTGGGGACGCCGCAAACTTGCTGCAGCGGCAAAGGGAATGAGCCTGGAGCTGGTAGATGGACGGGAGAGGTGAGCAGGACCGGCCATGGAGCGCAACACTAAGTGCACAATTCCAGAAAATAAGCTTAAAAAGAAAGTAATCAATGGAAATCAGAGAAGAATATTTATGGCAAGTTTACTGAGACAATTAGGGAGGCAAATCAGAAGATGAAGGGTCTACCATTGCAGATTGAGGAATCACTTTATCACTGAGAAAGCAGAGTTGCTTACCTGTGAACAGGTGTTCTCCTAGGACAGCAGGATGCTAGTCCTCACACATGGATGACATAATTGGATGGAGCCCGGCACGGAAGTTTGATCTCAAAGATTCTACAGTTTTCAACATGCCCTACTGAGCATGTGCAGCTGTAGTCATCACCTTGCCCCCTAGGCAGAGCCCCTCAGTCCATGATATAGCTAATACAAGAAGAAACCAACTCCCAGGGGCGGTGAGTTTTCATGAGGACTAACATCCTGCTGTCCAAGGAGAACACATGTTACAGGTAAGCAACTCTGCTTTCTCCTAGGAGACGCAGGATGGTAGTCCTCACACATGGGTGAATACCAAGCTACAGGCTGTCTGAGCAGGACAAAGTGGTAAACCACACGGCATTGGAGCACTACCTCCATCCTTTGCATGCGAGGCAGCCGACCCACCAGGCTGGAGAAAAGTTGGGTTCTACAAAGAAAGTCAAGAAAAAGACTCAGACACAAGTACCCATGCGTAGCAGGGATGCCTGAAGCAGGGGAGTGTTGCGAGTGCAAACAGAAGCAATTGCACATCACGGAAAACAGTACAAGCAGGGTTTCTGACAAAAACAGTGGATCTAGATCCTCCTGGATACAGGAAGGGCCCAGAGATGTAAACAAGAAAGACTCTAGGATGAAAACTGCACAGTTTCCTTCAGTGTGAAGAAAAACAAACTGGGGTCCAAGAGCCCTCCAGAAGAGACTGTCGACCACTAACAGCCAAAGGTCTGTAGAATAGTAGGGATGTGCAATAATTTTTCCCGAATTAGGCAATTTCAATGAATTTGCCTAATTTGGAATGGTTCGGGAGAACCAAAAAATGATTGAACTTTTTCCTGAAAATCAGGGCCCCTGAAAAAAAAAAATCCCTGAACTGCTGGAAAAACGAAATTCCCACAGGGGGGCCCTGAAACGAAGCCCAATACGAAATTCTAACCCAAAGCACATCTCTATAGAATAGTGCCCAGGTATGGCTCGTAGGCTGAATGGGTAGAAGAAACCCACACCACACTTAAAAGAACAAGCAGCAAACCATGGCAGGGCCTGGGACAGACACTGCATGCACCAGATGTAGCTGAATGCGCAGGACAGCTTGAAGGGTTTCAGGGGATGAGAGACAATCCCCAAAACCAACCTGTAGCCCAAAAACTCCCAAGCAGGGAAATGTGAGAGGCCTGAAGCTCACTCAAGAGCAGCTGTCAGAATGGGTTCATCTATCTTGTCACATGATCGCGAGGGGAGCAGAAATGAGAAAAAACTAAGGCAGTATTAGTCAGAGAATGGTGAAAATAAGTGGAAAAACATGATGTATCCTTCCCTTCAGGTATACAGAGATATAACATGGGTGCCTTAGCTTTACCTCCCCTCCCCGCGACAATCTAATCAGAAGTCGGAAGGAGTGACAAACACAAGGAGGCAGACCGGAGGACTGCCGGGGCAAGCACAGTTGTCTATCAACCCCAAGTGAACAACTCACTGCTGAAGCTAGCAGGAAGTAACTCACTGAGATGGAGTACTCAGTCTTCTTCAGACATAGGAAACTGAGAGCGATTACCCCAGGGGAGAAGTTTCTCCTCCTAAGGGAGTACATAGCCCAGTGATGGACAACGTTGCATGACCTAGAACTCCTCTGACAGTAGATGGGGTGACCTTGAAAAAGGGGAAAAACAGCTTGCACGCTACTGTGAGCAAAGGACAGTGCCTCTGTTACGGGGTACTCGGCCTCCAACTCCCTCAGCCATGGAAATGGCAATAGGGTGAAAGGTACAGTCACCCAGCCGATGAACTGCAACTTTCCTCACAGAGGAGGATTCTGCAGGTAAGAATGACTAATGATAGCAATCCTTAAGGATGCTCACCAAGTCCAGCAGATTCCAAAGTGACTCCCAAACACGGGGAAACCTGGAGGGTCACCGGGGAGCAACGGTGGATAGGCTCCCTCATGGATAGACCTGTCTCATCTCAGAGCACCCAAGGGAGAGTGCTATTCTCAACTATTCTCGGGGCTGGTGCCAAACAGAGCAATGCCATCCCTTGTCCAGGAACAGAAAATAAGGGACACTCCTCGAAGGGATGCATAGTTGGACAACGAGAGGGGAACCCGAAAGGATTGCCCTGGAACCCAGTCTAGTCTCCCCTTCCAGAGG
Source organism: Rhinatrema bivittatum (assembly GCF_901001135.1). Taxonomy (NCBI): domain Eukaryota; kingdom Metazoa; phylum Chordata; class Amphibia; order Gymnophiona; family Rhinatrematidae; genus Rhinatrema; species Rhinatrema bivittatum. The sequence continues at coordinate 176,413,453 of NC_042616.1, forward strand.
GGAGAGGGAAGCAGCAGGATTGGGGCTTAGCAACCCCCCAAAGGAGAGTTGAGGCACAATGACCAACCCACCACAGGCAGCCAGTCTCAGATAGGGGAGGTCACCACTGCAATTCCCAGAGGGGCGCCAGCTGAAGACGGTCCAACAACCACCAAAGCCGCTTCCCAGCCCTGTCCTCCAAGGAGATGTGCTGATTCTGCAGTTCATGACTCCAGATCAGAGAAAAACCATTTATCAGGGACAGAGCCCCAGGGACTGTTTCACAAGAACATGGTAGAGGGCAAAGACATTTGCCTCTGCTGAGAAAGGAGAAGACACTTGTGCCATTCCCGTGATGTCGACTCACCTCAGAATCTGACCAGGGAGGAGTGCAGTCCTAGGCCAGCCCTGTGGCTGCGGAACACAATCTGTTGTGACCGCCTGGAGGGAACAATCCACATACACACACACACACACACACACACACACACACACACACACCAATGCCCAGGCGAAAGAGAGCAATTGGAAGCCCTCTGCTGCGAAACTGCACGGGATGAACTTATGCCGTGGTAACCCATCCATGGATAGTGGCACACCCACGATCCTGAGTGCCGAGCTTGTGGGAGAAATCCCACCTTCTAGTGAGGACTGAGGACCACATGCCTGAGTTGTTGGCTACACGCCGCCCCACACCAAACACAGTGACACCTCCTCTGCCAGTGCTCCTCCGCACTATGCGGTACAGACTGACACCGAGGCTGAGACCATGCCGAAAGATGGCAGAACTCTAGTGTGGCTGAGGACTGCACAGCCAGGAAGTGTGCCACCTGACAATGACCGAGGCCCTTGGAACAGATGCTGAATCTGAACCCAACCACGCAAGCTGCGCATCAATGCCACAGTAACTGTAGCAGAATGGAGAGGACAATGTGACGTTGGTGTCCCAGTGCCATTGGTGCTCTGGGTAAGGCATGATGGAGGGTGGCAGTCTATAGCGTTGCCCCCCTTCAGTACTGGAGAACGATCTGGAAGGTGGGCCATCAAAACTGCAGCATAACCGGTTCACCTGCGAGACCCACAGGGAACGATTGCAGCAAAGTCCCTGGCGAGCGCAGGTGCTTATGGAGGACTGCGGAGATGTCCTGTGATCTATAAGCAGTTTGTATGTAAATAGTGTCAGTCCTGGTGCCACAGATGCCCACAGATTTCGATTGCCCCAGGGGCCCTGAAACCCAAAGGTATGTACCAAAGAAGCCTTGGGCACCTTCAGGGAGAGGCCCTGCAGCCCTCCAATAGGTCATCGATATCAAAAGGAACCAACGACCGCTAGTGCTGATAGTAATTTCCCTTGGCTCACCGATTCGTCCAGTAGTGTCGATGCTGTGAGTTTGATGGCCTCGCAAGCATTAAGGCTGAGAGCCTTGCTAGCGCACATTAATATTGATGGTGTGAGCATCTTGGAGGGTCCCCAATACTGGGATTGTTGGCTGAAGGGGCAGTTCTGCGCTTCCCAGTGCTCTGTAATGGAAACTACCTCAGAACCCTGAGGGCACTGGTCCACTGTATACAGATGCACCAGTGCATCAGGGTGCCTCAAATAGATGGTGACCCCTGCGCTCCATCCATAAGAGGCCAAGAACCCCTGTCCCCCGAGGGCAGCAGGGCTATGCGGGGGCTTCTCAGAGTCCCAACGGTCGATGGCCACAGTGGGAACAAGGGTGCTCAATGGCAAATCCAGCACCTGGCGGGTGGGGCTCAACATAGTAAAGGCAGTAATGAGAGGTATCAGTGGTCTGAAGGCCTCTCCAGTGGCCCCACACCTTTATGGCCTCAAGGGTGTCAATGGTATTGGGGCAGCACTGCCTCATGATGGCACTGAGGTCATGCTGGCACTGAGGTCACACATCTCGACAACCTAGTGGAGGCGAAAGCATTGAGAGCTTGCCAACGCCTCTACCTCACCAGCCCCTAGGGTGGCCATGCATACACCTTGATGGATGAAGGGTGTCGATGGCATCAAGGGTGCCAGGGGCATTGAGAGCACCATGGACATTGAGAGCAGAGCAGCACTGATGGTACCATGATCAGCACAGCATTGAGTGCAGCCAGGATACCAAGGCAACGAAGCCACGAGGGCACTGAGGCATCGAGTGCATTGAGGGCACCGTGACTTCAAGTGCATCAAAAGTACCTTGACATTGAGTGCCTCAAAGGCATCAAGTACATCAAGAGCACCGTGGCATTGAGTGCATCAAGGATACCGTGGCATCAAGTGCATGGAGAGCACAGAGGAATCGAGTGCATCGAGGGCACCGAGTCATCAAATGCATTGAGGGCACAGTGATATCGAGCACATCAAAGAAAGTTGGTAAAGAAAGAAAGAAAGAAAAGCTGCAGCTCTAGAAAAAATCACTTGCAAAACTGTAAGAAGAGAGCAAAGCTGAATACAATGAAAAATATTTTCTAATAAAAACAGAGCACGAGCTCCACAGCCACGAGACAACAGCTCCACAGAAAAGAAGAGACTGAAGGGCTGTGCCTAGAGGTGATGACTAAAGCTGCACATGCTCAGCAGGGCATGCTGAAAGCTCTAGAATCTTTGAGATCAAAGTTCTGTGCCAGGCTCCATCCAATGATGTCACCATTGTGTGAGGACTACCATCCTGCTTGTCGTAGGAGAAATAATCATAACTGAGAAGGATAAAGAAAAACATAGGAGAGGCCTTTAAATTTAACCACGCATTTACAGGGAAACTTTAAGAAGAATAGGGCCCCAATCTGTAGAGCTCTGGGTTTGAGAAATAGAAACTGTTTTCTTCTCTTTTGAGTTGGTTTGGACACATCTGGAAATATTTGAACATTCAGGTGGAAAAATAACTCTAAACGATGTTTAGAATACAATCACAGTACCCAGTCCCGGTCAGGTTCCCAAACAAAAAAGACACAAGCATAGTGGCTGGTTGTACTAAAGCTGAATCTGATGTTTCCCCACTGTAACTTCTTGACCTTTTTTGGTAGAAGGCAAATAATAAGACTTAAAAATAGGCAGGACTGATTGCTCAGGAACCTTTAGAACTTCAATTAAATATTTCTTAAACATGTCCTTTGCAGTATATTGTGGATGTTTTGGAAAATTAGTAAATCTCAAGTTCTTTCCACGAATTACATTTTCCATATTTTCTATTTTATAATGCAAACTTTGATTTTCTTTAAATAACATTGCCTCAGTATTCTTTAATGCTTGAATCTCGGATTTAGTAGTATTCAGAGTTTGTAGAACAGATGAATTAGAAGCTTCCAAAAGAATCAGTGTATTTTCAGTGTATCCACAATTGATTTTAACTGAGAAGTAACCAAAGCCCTGTGGCATCCCAAATAGTATCTAATGTATTAATTTTAAGTTTTACCAGCATAAAGTGTAATTTAGATGGTTCTTCATGTGGTGAAAAAATCTCCTCTTTTCGAGGCTGGAAAAATCCCTCCATAGATGAATCAAACGATGAAACTGCCTGTTCCTTGCCTGCCCTTGTAGCTCCTTCGCCGAAAAATACTGTCCCCGCCTCCAGGTCCCTAGCAGAGGCTGGGTTCACAGGCAGAATCCTTGCTATCGGGAATAGCACGATGAACACGCACGGTGGAGAGGCTCACCCATCTTCTCCGGCCTTTCCTGCCATGGGCTGCTCACCCAATAGAGCTCCTCTGACGACGTGGTTGTCCATCGGATCCTAAACCGGGATATCCAAGGAGAGCACAGGGCAAATCCTTTCCCTGGCCTGTCGTTTGTGCCCAGGATGCAGTATAAGAAAAGAGGAAAATAGCAAAGGTAAAGGAGCGATGGTCATACTACTATCACTGCAGTCACCATCTTAGATCCCTCCCTTTTCTGAATTTCAGCAGTTTAAATGCTAAGTTTTTTACAGCAGACTTTTAAAAAGTTATAAACAGTGTCAGGATTATGATGAGGAACTCTGAGAGACCCAATCATATAAAGAAAATTCCCACTCTCAAGCATTCCATATCACAGCCCAGACCAGTTCCATGAAATCTTTGGTTGGAAAAAATATGATCTAAACTATTGCTGGAATTTGCTGTTCTATAACTAGAGTCCAATTCATCCAAAGGGAATAGAAAAACATAAGAATGCCATGCTGGGTCAGACCAGGTCCATCAAACCCAACATCTTGTCTGTGAGAGTGGCCAGGCCAGCTCACAAGTACCTAACAGACCCCATGAAGTAGACTTATTTCCCATTACTCACTTCCTGGGATAGCAATAGCTTTCTTTAGTCTACTTAGCTAATAATGTTTTATGAACTTTTCTTCTAGGAACTTTTCCAATAGGGAGGCACATTTGTTTGAAATGAAACAGGACATGTCAATTTTGAAAAGCCTACTCAGTGTTGGTCCTACAAATGAAATAAATAAAAACCAAAAAAATTAAATAATAATTTAATTTGTAAAAAAATGTTTAAATATATGACCAGTAGACCATTGATTTATTTTGTGGATATAAGTCTTTGAGGGTCTCTGGAGTTTGGTTATTTGTTGGGGATTATTGTTTGTGATTGACCCTGTTATAGAGTCCATCATGCTAGGGTGAGAGATCATAGTAGAAATGTCATCTTTGTGAGACTTTCCTCACTTCAAATCACTTCAAATCTTCACCAAGGTGTACTGACCTGTTCGTACATCTCACTCTGCATGTAAAACTGGCCCTTTAACCCCCACCGACACCTCACATCAAGCTATTAGCCGCCCCTCCAATAGAGATATAAATACTTGACTGGGCACAAAAAGTTTACTGCACCATGTGATACTACCTATACGAAGCTATGTGATCCTATGGTGCGGTAACTCTAAAATTACCCCAAACAGCCCCCTTTTTCTTATTGTGGGCGTTAGGCCTGCGATACAGCATTCTGATGAATCTAGGGGTATGTTTGCAAAACGGAACATAAGAAAAATTTTGTTGGTTTTCTTTGCTTGTTTTGAAAAAAAATCCTCTAATTGGTATTGATTTGTTATTTTTTTATGTTTAATGTGTTCATTTTGATCAGAGTCTGTAATTTATAACATACTATTTGAGAAGATACAGATAATAAAGAAAACACTGCAGCATGTGAACTGTGAAAGAAATCCTGTAATATAGCAAAATTTGTTCAGTGAATTTAAATGCTGTTTCTAGGACTTGAAGAGGAAAAGAATAACTAATGTCAGTTCTTTTGCTTGCTCTCCACCCTCAGCAAACATGTCATTTGGAGTTTATTGAGAAAGCAAGCTGGGCAACTTTTTCCTGATGTATAACAACTGATTGACCAGATACTATGAGACTAGCACAAACACAATAAACAAACAAAAAAAGAAACTGAACTGAAGTAGACTCCTTATTTATTTATTTATTTACTGTATTTCTAGCCTGCTGATAGTTACTTCAGTTATGCTCAGCAGGCTACAATAAAAAATATAATACAAGAGTATAAAACATATACTGTAACAATTGAAATAAATCATTGTAAACTTCATACAAAATGTTCAAGAAAAAGCCTCAATAAACATTAAACTCTTCAGTTTCTTCCTCAAAATCTTAAAATCAGTAAGATGCCAAAGCTCATCTGGCAGTACATTCCACAGCCCTGGGCCAACAATGGCCAAGGCTTGGTTATGGGTCAATTGTAAATGGACCTCTTTAACCCTCCAAGCCTTTCCTGATCTATGCAAAACTTGACATATCAATTAGTCTTATCTTTTAATTCATTTCTTGCTTGTTTTATGTTTTAAGTTAAATCCAAGTTTTATATTATTTTATTATGGATGTTTTGTGTTTTATTATTTATTCTATGTTTATTATTTTAAATGATATGTATGTTACATTATAACCCGCCCTGAAGCTGGGAGGGGCGGGATATAAATACTTAAAATAAATAAATTCAAATGTTCAGATCGTAAAGCACTCCTGGTGTATAGGTACTAACTAATGGGCTGATACAGTAAAGTCTGCGGAAGAGCGGACGAACGCCCGCTCTCCCGGCGCGCGCACCGGCCCTTCATCGGTGCACACGATTCTGTATTTAAATTAGGTGACGCGGTAAAAACGGGGAAAAGGAGGCGCTAGGGACACTAGCACGTCCCTAGCGCCTCCTTTTTGACAGGAGCGGCAGCTGTCAGCTCAATTTTGCCGGCGCCGGTTCTCGAGCCCGCTGACAGCCACGGGCTCGGAAACCAGACGCTGGCAAAATTGAGCGTCCGGTTTTCGGCCCGACAGCCGCGGGCCGAATTCAAATTTATTTTATTTTTTTTTACTTTTTGGGACCTCCGACTTAATATCGCTATGATATTGTCGGAGGGTGCACAGAAAAGCAGTTTTTACTGCTTTTCTGTGCACTTTCCCGGCGCTAATTTCTGAAAGTAAAATGTGCGGCTTGGCTGCACATTTTACTTTCTGTATCCCGCGCACATACCTAATAGGGCCATCAACATGCACACGCGTTTTCCTCCCCTTACTGAATAAGGGGTAAGGGAAAACGCGCATCCAAGAGCAGGCTAACAGTGTGCTCCGTCGGAGCGCACTGTACTGTATCGGCCTGACAATTACTTAAATACGAGGGGACTGTAGCCAGCTGGGACTTAAAACTTAATGTGAGGGCTTTAAATTGAATTCTTTGCTGAACATGCAGCCAATGGAGCTCTTTTAACAAAAGGGTATTATTTGAAGTTTTAGGGGCTTTAAGGATCAGTCACATAGCCAAATTCTGCAGCAAGCCCAAAAATAGGAAATTGCAGTAATCTATGGTAGTAAAAATAAATGCGTGGGCAAGTGTACCGAAATCAGAGACTCCCAGGAATGGCCGAAGTTGGCGGAGCATTCTAAGTTTATAATATCCAGTAGAAAGGACCGAATGCAAATGATGTAAAAAAGTTAAATTACACTTTAAAAAATGATTGCAAGCAAGTTAAAACTATGCACAAGTGCCAACATTTGAGTCTAGGAGCCGCCATCAGAACACAGAGTCAGTATGAGCATAGTTGCAGTTTTAAACTGGAAATTCAGCAAGGGCACGCACCTAGGGTTGCCAACTGGTTGATATTCAGCTGACTTGGGACACATTTTATCTGTCCAGACTAGCTGCTGGCACAAGTTCAAAATCAGCAATTTGAAAGCCCGTTTTGAACTGGCTCTCTTGCTGCTTGCCAGCTGTGTGTTAAGATAAATATATCAGCAGGTGCAGGACTGCAGGGGCCCAGATGTGGAGGGGAACATGGCAAGGGTTGAGGTGCTCTCTGCAGCTCCTGCCCCCTTTCCAGCTTCCCCACCTGCTGCCTCTTGCTGTGGAGACAGGACCTGGAAGGAACTGCAGACAAAGGGGCAGCTCTTCTCTACTCCTAGAACTCAGCACAGAAAGGAGGACGAGGGAAGAGAATCACCACCTCCACCAGCCAAGAGACAAACGATGTAGGAGTTGGGAGAAAAGTTGAAAGACTAAAAACAGGTGAAGTGGGGTTGACTGCAGGGGGAAGGGGTGAATGCTGGGGGATGCAAGGAGTTGAATGCTGGGATGGAGCATGAGGAGTCATGAGGAAAAGGTAAATACTGTGGGGATGCAAACAGGCAGAATGGTGTGGGGCTGAGGAGGAGGGGAGAATGCTATGGGCAGGGGGTGATAAGGAGGGTATACATTTAGTCAAAAGGAACAGTGAATCTTGGGGGTGTTTGGAAGTAGGGAACACTTGTACGCATGGGGTAAAATTTTCACCTTTGTCCGTCTACACGACTATTTTTGAAAAAACAAATGTATTATTTGCCTTATTACTAGAAAACTGAATACAAAGCGAGGTACAACAAAATGATCCCAAATATAAAAATACCAATAACATTCTATTAGAACAGTCAGGAAAATTATAATTACTTAACAACTGCAACATGCACTTGATTTGAAGAAGAATCTCAATTACTTGTCATTTATCTGGTCACACAAACTTTCTAATAACTCATTAACTCTGTGTTGCCCTATTACTGTTGCTTAACCCTGGAGCCAGCAATCAGTCTCATAGTAAGATACAGACGATGGCAGATAAAGTCCAGACTGGTGCATCCAGTCTGCCCAGTTGAGATTCCTCTGCTTTGGGTAGATGAGCATTCATATTCCCACATGCAACCCAACACCAACTCCCCCCCACTATCTCGTCTTTTTCACCTATCACACCCATTTATCCACCACTGCCATCACAGGGCTGGTGCGATGGCATTAGGTGCCCCAGATCGGGATATACCTGACAGTGTTCACATGCATGTCACACTGAACGTATGATCGCCATGGGGCTAAATGTAAGCATATACTCTGCATCCACAGGAACTCCCTGACCCCCAACAATGGGTACACAGAAGAACTAGGATATTTCTTCTGTACAATTTGCCATACAAAAAAAGATATTCTGACTCTGATGTCGTCTCAATAATAGGAACAAAAACTCTCTCTCCTATCAGGTTCATTCTAATATAAAAAAAACCTGGAAAAAAAATACATTTTGCACATGTATAGCAAACTTGCCATACCATAGCAGCACTAATTCCAAGAACTCTGAGCAATATCCCTACCTATGAAAAGGCAGCAGTGCAGCACCAGTGCATGTCCTACTGAGAAAACAACAAAGACTGATAGAAATGTCTTGCTAGTAAAATACCTCAACCTTCTCCAAATATAGAATAAAAGACCACAAATTACAAATGTGGAGACAAAAGCGAACAGAAATTCCAAAAAGCCACTCTGCATGCAGTGCAAACAGAAATACACTCAGCAAAGTGCAAAGCTAGAAGAAATGCACGTTCCCAAAACTGACATATTATGGCTCTTGCACCCCGTCACTCTCCTTCCAAGCCCCCATCATCCCTCACTTCTCCCAACTGCTCCCTTTTAATCATCCCCCACACTCGCATCCCTGCCCAGCATTCCCAACATCGCTTCCCCACATCCTCTTTCCTGTGCTCCTTCTTTCCCCTGCTCGACTCTCCCTGCCTCCTTCCTCCCCTCTCCCCTCCCTGCTCAAATATCCCAGGCTCCCTCTTTCCTACTCCTTCCTGCTCAGCAGCCACCTCACTCCCTCTCTCATCCACCTCTCCCTGCCCAGCATCCCAATCTCCTCCCCACCCACAGGGTGAAGAGAGCATCAGCAGCATCACTTCCAGGCCCAGCAGGGGAAGATAAAGTAGGTGCCCCCTCGGGCTGAGACGAGCAGGAGTTGGTGATGTCTCGCTCTGATCTGAGGGAAGAAGGAAACAGCCTCCCACTGGGCCAGAAAGAGAAGGAAGAGAGTAGCGTTCTGTCAGGCTTGATAAAGGAGACGTCAGCTGACTCCCTCCCATGCTGATGAGAAGACAGCGGCTTCTTGTTGGCCCTGCGACATTACCCAGGACCTCGCACCATTGTGAGCCGACAACTTCTTGAGAACCACTGCCCTAGGCAAAGTTTACAGCCTTGTGTGACACCCCCCCCCCCCACCTCCCTCATACACAATTAAAAATGATGCGTTATAAAAGCTTTATACATGGAGAAGGATATTCAAAGTACAGTCTTCTGAGGTAAAGCAATAACATACAACACTTTACATGTATTGCTATGGTGCCTAAAAGAAAAACCTGCAAAAGAGGCACTTTGGACCTATATGGTATTAAGCCTATTGTAACAATACAGAAAGGGAATACAAACATTTATCAATTTTATTACAATTCAAAATATATGCTTTTGTATGCTATTATCATGTCTCAGATGATTAAATTAAAATATATATGTAACCCAAACCCGGTGTGTCAGTCTAGCACAGGTGAGACCATAAACTTATTTATACTCTTTGGGGCAGGGACCCTGACCAGCTCTTGTACCTCTTTTACTTCCCAAGGTGTAGGTTTGTTGGACTGGGGGAAGAAGGGAGTCCTCTCAGGTCCCGATGTGACAGGAGTGGTTGCCTTACACATTCCCTTGTGTTTCCCCTGGGGAGGATGCTGGTCTCTGTTGTGAGTGCAAAAATAAATACTCTGCAACCACTTGGTTAGTGTTCAAAATAAAAGTTTTTACTGTTAAGCGCTGATGGTGAATGTCACAAAACAAACTGCAGTACCACAGAACTCTCTCTTCAGTCCCTTTACAGCCTCTTCCCTCTATCTGTGCAGGACTCACGTACACCAAGGTCAGGAAGGCACCCACTCTTCTTGGATTAAGGGAAAGTGGAGCTCCCAGATGGGCAGGGTCTTTAGGATGGTCAGAACCCCTTCCAAGCTGAAGAAAATGGCAACGTCTATGGCACAGAGAGTAAATCCTCTCTTTCTCTCCCCACGGTAGTGAACACCGGATGGGAGTCCCCAGTGATGTTATTCCCTTTACTCACGCTTAGCAGATCTTCAGGATCTCCTTGATATTTCACAGTCTATTTAGTACTCTTCCTGGATCCTTGATGTGAGGAATCCTCTTTGAAACAAGCAGTTCTCTTGCTTCTAGCAAGAAGGGAGGGGCAGCCAAAAACCCTCCTCCTGGATCTTCTAACAAAAAGATTCTTTTCCTCAAATTGAAACAAAAACTAACAGCGCATTCCCCACCTTATAGCAGGTCAAAAATCACCACCACATCAGGGGTGTATCGTTCACATGCAGGGTTCCCCAATCCCTGCATGCAAAAATATGCCCAGGTGTCCAGCGAGGCTCCTAAATAAAAATATAAAAAATCCCTTAAATTTGACCCAGAGGGAACTCTACCAGACAGTTTGTGTACTGGAAGAGGAAATCCCTCGCAATCCTAGTCAGGAACAGCAAGCTGGGTTAGCCTGCCTTTACTGACTGGACCTGAAAAATAACAAAAGAAACTCTCTCTAGCTCCATACTCTCTGACACCCTGGGACTTCCTGCCAGGACGCCTCCACCCGTCGGGCCTCTCCGTGGGGTTCGTGGAGAGACGCTGGCAGCAGCGCCACACCCCTCCCTAGGCGCGCGCACATCAATAAACCTTTTAAAGGGCCCGCGGCGGGAACCTGGCCGCGGACCCCAATGCTGACGTCAGATCCTTCAGCCTATAAATGCTCAGGCCTCGCACTGAAGCTTTGCCTTTGCAACAGGTCTCCTCGGTTTCCTGTTTGTTTCTGAGTATTCGTTGCCTCTGTGTTCCTTGATCTGTGTTCTTGTTTGTCTCCAAGTTCCTGTTTCCTCGTTCGTCTTATCTGTACTTGATTGACCTCCTGGTGATGACCTCTGCTACGTCCGACCTTGCCTCCCTTCTCCAAGCCTGACCTCTCTACGTCCGACCTTGCCTGCCTTCTCCAAGCCTGACCACTGCTATGTCTGACTACGCCTGCCTTCTCCGTGCCTTGACCACTGCTACATCTGATCACGCCTGCCTTCTCCATGCCTTGACCACTGCTACGTCTGACCATGCCTGCCTTCTCCATGCCTTGACCACTGCTACGTCTGACCACGCCTGCCTTCTCCGTGCCCTGAACATTGCTACGAACGCCTATGCTACAGATTCCTTTGTGTCCAGAGTTCTATGTTGCTTGCTACACCATCTCATTGCCACCAGCTCTCATTTGAGTTTGACAGTGACGCCGCTGTCCCTATCCTCTGGACTTGGACTCTTAAGGCTCCAGCCTTTCTCTGCTCAAGCATCTTCAGTCAATCCTCGTTCCTTGGTGCTTGGGTTCCTGTACTGGGACCAGTCCAGGATAATACTATGCCTGTAGCCATCTGCTGGCTGCTGTCTCTGGGCTGAACTACCTGCCGTTGATGTTTTATCCTGAGGCCCACCTAAGTCCTGCCGTCCCTGGCACCCAAAGGTTCAACCCGAGGGGAACATGGGCTGGTATGGGTGAAGCTCCAGTGGCCTCCAGCTTCAGCCCATTCCTCCTGCTGACGGTGGGGACCCATTGGCCCTTGCTGCAGGTTGCGTCAACCCCACCTCAGCCCAAGAATCCACCTCCAGCTCAACAACTCCAGACTCCTCAAGGAAGTTGCTGTATATGAATGGAAACTTCCTCTGTTCTAACCTATTCTCTTTCTAATTGACATGGTCACTAAACACCAGAGCTTACTGGTAATCCGAGGATTGCCTGGGTTACATATATAAAAATATTTTTGAATTGTAATAAAATTGATAAATGTTTGTATTCCCTTTATGTATTGTTATTATTGTGTTGATTACCTTCTTGTGTTGTATACCTAACAATTGTAACCAATTGTAACTATTGTAACATATATTGGGTGTGGGCTTGGTCACCAGAAAGCCATGACTAAAGTGAATTACAATGACAATATAGTAAATCTCCCAAACCAAAACAGCACTAATTGCCAGCACGCAAACAGTAAAAACCTTAGTTAAGAAAAGACAACACTGCAAATATTACCCCAGGCCCTAAAACACCAATGCATCTATTAGCTAGGCTGCTATAGATTCCTACTCAGAAACTACACATTAGCAGAATACCTTACCTTGGTCACACATATAGAACAAAGTAGAGATGTGCATTCATTTTTCCCAAATTAGGCAATTCGGTATGGTTCAAGGGAACCGAAAAACAAATGGAAGTTTTCCGAAATTTTGGAAAACTTCATTTTTCGGGTTAGTGCGCACTAACAGGAGTTAGTTCCCCCGAACCATGGGAAAAACAAATGTTCCCACGGGGGAGCCCAAAACGAAGCCTGAAATGATTAAAATAAACGATGCACATCTCTAGAACAAAGACAGACCCTCACCAAATACGGAAAAATGTGACCATAAAGTATAAATTGAAACGTGCAGCAGGAAACCGCAATAAGTCAGACTGTATATAGTTAGGGACCTTCATTTTTGGTTTAAACTGATTTTCACCTTAATTGGCAGTCATCGGAAGCAGGGGGGGGGGGGGCACAGGGACCACGACAACAAGAACAGCACAAGTGATTGCTGTTGGTCCGGTGCTATCTCCCTCCCCCAGTGGCGGCCGCTGCCGCCACTGCAGCAACTCCTGTCAATACCTCTGCCACGATCCTGGTCACTCACACAATGCTGGTATGGAAGTGCCTCGATCCCTCTTCTTGCTCCATGGCTGTCGGTGCCTGATGACATCATCAGGCACTGACAGCTATGGAGCAGAAAGAGACTAGAGTCCTTGCAAGGCCACGATCTTTTAGGAGGTGACAGATGGGTAAGTGACTGCCTGTGATGGATGATGGCATCACGGCAGTGCCTGGAGAGTGGGGGAGGATTGGGAGAAAAGGACGCGGGTGATGGGATGAAGATGGAGTCTGATGGAGATAGTGTTAGGTTGCTCATTTGCCCTCCTGCTGTACTTCGCAGGCTTAGCCAGCAGAGGATCAGAATGTGGGTGTGTGAATGAGAGTGAGGAAGGGTATTAGGGGGAAGGGAGAGAACAAGGATGGGGAGTGGATGGATGGGGCAGAGGACAAAAGCAAGTAGGTGTGCGGTTAGGGGGAGAGAGTAGGGGCTGAAGGAGAAGAGGGGGCAGGGAGTGAGGTAGGATCCTGAAGGGGGGCTGGTGGCATGAAGAAAGAGGGAGGGGGCTGAGAAGAGATGCCTGGTCATTGTTCTGGTTGGGGAGGCTCCCTTCTCCATCTCCTCCTGTCCCTTTTGTACTCTCCTTCTCCTTTCCCCTGCTCCCAACCCCTCCTCTTGCTCTTTTCTCTCTCTTGCCACCTATCTGGGTCCATGCCCCTACGCTCCACAAGAAAAACAACAAAGACTCAGTAAGCCCAACACAGTACCGTTAATTATGTTGGGCCCACAGAGCCTTCATTGCTTTTCTTGGGAACAGACCTCTCTTCCTGGGCCCCAGACCTCTTCTCTTTCTCTTTAGCATCTTACCTCTATCCACATTCCCCTTTCTCTTTAAGCATCCCACCTTTCTCCCTATCCCCACTCCTTCTTGCTCTCTCCCCATCTCTCTCTTCAGCACCCTCCCTCTCCCCCCTTCAGCACTTTTTCCCTGTCCTCACTTCTATCCACCAAACTATGCTCCAATATTCACCTGGAAAAAAATGATGAGTAATTTTTTCCCATTTTTATTCTTGTGAAAATAAACCCTGATAAATTCCCGTGAAAAATACACAATAACATAAACACCAAAAATGAAGGGCCCTATATATAGTGGAAGAATGGAAGAACAGAAACTGCACCTAACAGCACAAAGCAAACAATAAAACCAAGAAATATAAAACATCTTAATAGTAAAACAATATTTCAAAATGGTTCATAAAATGTTCAAAAGAGAAGATGAATAGAACAACATCCAATTAATAACTCATATTCAAAATTTAAAAAAATTACCAAATTCCAAGATTTCAAAGAGCAGACATATCAAAATCCATATTTTCAAACAAATAAGGGTAAAAAATAACCCCCACTCTCCATACTTGGGAACTTTTGATTTCCAGTCACCTTTAGATTGTCATGGATTGGTGGGGGAGAGGGAGGCTGGACATTTTATCCTCTCTGTCATACATACACTCACACACACACACTTCCTAAGATGTTTGTTTTCTCTTTCACAAATACACTCTCATGCACACTTGTTCTCTGACACACATACACTCAAACATACAGACTCTCATACACTCACAAGCCCTCTCTTATATGCTCACTTTCTCACACACAAACTCTGGTCCGCACACACAAAGGTTCTCTCACACTCGCTGGTGCTCTCCCTCTCACCCACACAGGCAATCTCTCCCTTCTCTCCCCACAGGCTCTCTCCATTCACAGGTTTTAGCACCCCCCCCCCCCCCCAGCTCTCTCACAGTCACAGGCTCTTCCCCCTTTAGGATTTCTCACATTCACAGACTTTTTCCCCCCAAGCTCTCTCACACTCACAGGCTCTCCCTACCCCCAAGCTCTCTCACACTCACAGGGTCTCCCCCCAAGCTCTCTCACACCCACAGGCTCTTCCCCCATCCTCAGCTCTCTCACATTCACAGACTCTTCCCCCCCATGCGCTCTCATACTCACAGGCTCCTCCCCCCCACGCTCTCTAACACTCACAGGCTTCCCCAGCACTAAGCATACACACACGCACACACACACACACCGGGCCTCAGTTTCAAAATATCTATGTCTCCCCAGGGCCTCTTGTTGTGCTGCACAGCAGGAGGGGAGGTGCTGGTGGCATTTGTTTGTTGTACTGCAGGAGGGAGGAGAAATGCTGATGCCCTGTTCTTTGTAACATGGGTGGGAGGTGAGACATCAGTGGCTCCGCGGGGACCTTTTCTTGTTTGGTACAGGCAGGTGGAGAGGTGCTGACCGCCACGCTGAGTCATGGATGGGAGGGTATGTGCCCATGGATGAGATTACAACAAGGAGAGGGGGTGTTCCTGCATATTCACGCAACTTTCAGAACCTGTAGCGTCACCTTGGGCTGTGGAGTTAAACCACAGCGTCTTCAGGTTGTGTTAGGAGATGTGAATATGAAATAGCTGCACTCGATGGAGGGTTAAAATACAATTTCCAGACATTTTAGTACTCTGTCTAGCTTCTGGATAGTACCTTGAAATTCTGTACTGTCAGGAGAAAATCTGAACAGTTGGCAACTCTATGTGGAAGAGGAGGTGAATGCAGGAATCCAGAAGGTGGGAATGAGATAAGAGGGATGGGCACAGGGTGAAGATAAGAGCATTTGTATTTGTGGTGGGAAGGGTTTCCCTCAGAGTTGGCAAACCTAAACATGCACAGAGGTCGATTTTCAAAGAGTTTGTCCAGATAACTTTTCAAGTTACTCAGAAAAAATCAGAGATTTCAATAACTCCTGCAATCTCTGATTAAATCTTTGTTCTAGCTAACTCATTACCCAGACAAAATGTATCAGATAAATTGAGGTGGTGTTGGAGTTGTTCCAGGGCCTAGTTCAAGTTTAGCCAGTAAGCACTGATGTTCAGTACTAGGTATGTGCAGCCCCAATATTTTTAGTTCAGTTTGCAATTGGATTCACGCAGATAGTTGAACACCCTACTCATGAAGCTGGACATCCATTAGATCTAATCTTTATTAATTCCTTTCTATCAAATTCCGAACCCCCAACATGCCTTCCAGTACCATGGTTGGATCATAACCGGATCCAAACCCAAGTGACCCTAAAAAACATCAATATTAAAAATCATTTACCTAATACTACTATTGAATTTAGAAAGCCTTTCAAACAGGATGACCTAGTCGAATCATCCCCGATGGTGCTTAACAATTTAAAAAAAACTGATATTGATACCACATTATCTTCTTGGAATACCA
Organism: Rhinatrema bivittatum; assembly: GCF_901001135.1. NCBI lineage: Eukaryota > Metazoa > Chordata > Amphibia > Gymnophiona > Rhinatrematidae > Rhinatrema > Rhinatrema bivittatum. The sequence continues at coordinate 176,429,681 of NC_042616.1, forward strand.
TAACAACAGAATTAGCTAATACTTTATGTCCTATAATAAAAAAATAAATTAAACCATCAAATAAACATAAAGCTCCATGGTACACCTCTGAATCAAGGAAAATTAAATGCATGCTTAGATTGTATGAAAGGAAATGGTGAAAATTACCCAGAGTACTTTAACTAAATATAGATCTACCATTTATAAAACCAAGCGTGATTATTTCTCATGAAAAATCCAATACTTTCAATTCAATCCCAGAGTTATTTTTTCCTATGTGTCTGAACTAACTAAAGTAAGTAGACAAATTGAAAGCCAGGATGATCTGAAAATGAAATGCAACAAGCTAGCCCATTTCTTTAAAGAAAAAATTTCTAATTTAAGTAACAACATTCCAATGTCAAAGACTCAGCAGACTATTTTACACAACAACCCAGATTCTATCTGGGGTATTTTTGATAATGTCTCTACAGAACTTGAAATTTTAATCAAAAAGATGAATCCTGCTGCTTATCCATTAGATGCTATTCCCATCAAAGCACTAAAGTTGATCTCGAACATTATTTTGAAACCACTTGCTGATATCAATATTTCCCTCAATCAAGGCAAATTTCCTGAGATTCTCAAATGTGCTATAGTCAAACCCATTTAAAAAAAAAAAAACCACAGTTAGACACTTTAAACCTGGCTAATGATAGACCATTTCCAATTTACCTTTTGTAGCAAAACTAATGGAGAAAGTACCCAGCACAATCTGGTTTTCGCAAACTTTTCAATACTGAGACACTTCTTGTCTCTCGTCTACACCGTCCTCAGAGGACTAGACAGTGGTCAAACCTACCTCCTGATAATTGGGCCGATACAGTAAAGTGCGGCTGTGGTTACCCAGTTTTTAACCCGCTTTGGACGCACGTTTTGTACAGGTAAGGCGTACCCGCGATACAGTATCGGCTTTTACGTGTCCTTACCGCTTGCCGAAAAGGACGCGTATCCCTTTCCGCCCGCCGCATGAATATGACATGTTAATGATCAGATTAGCTATTCCCTCCGATACAGTAACGTGCGCCCAAATTATCGCCCTGTTAACCAGCTTATTTACCTTGTCTTTAACCTGAATATTTACCGCCTACCCTGTCCCTGGCTTTAGTGTGGTGTTCAGTCAGCTTCGTACTGGACAGCGCCATGGACAACATGTATTTACTGGCTCAGGCGATAGTTTTCATTTGGTTGAAAAGCAGAATGAGAAATGCTCGATTGAGAAATGCTCGAAATGCTCGGCAGATTGGACATCCGACCGGGCGCTCAAGCAGCAGTGCCTACAGGCGGGAAGGTCCATGAACGGAAGCCGCGACCTCGGACGTTCAAGGTCGCGGCGTCTGTTCATGGACCTTCCCGCCTGTATCCGGGTGTCCATGATTGGCGGCCCCGCTGCCTTGAGCGCCTGCTGGACTTCCAAGGTCGCGGCTTGGACGTCCGGCCGGGTGCTCAAGGCAGTGGGGTCTGTAGAATAGAACCATCCACTTACCTGATGCAATGACATTTCAAATGACATTTGTAATGACAGGTACCAGCGCACCCTGGATACTATATAGGTGCTGCATACCGCTCTATACAGTAAAATGGATTGCGAACGCCTACCGCTTCATTGACGCGCTTTGGACGCTGCTTGGATTTGCGTCTAATTTGAATACTGAATCGAGCGGTATGTGAACCAAAATATGCGCGTGGCAAACGAGCGGGCGCCCGGCACTGCCGCACTGTTTCTTACGCGTCTTTACTGTATCGGCCCGAATGTTAGACATTTCAGCAGCATTTGACACAGTCAACCATGACATATTGATCAATAGATTAGCTGAAATCGAGTTAAGGGATAATACAATTCATTGGTTTAAATCATACCTAGAAAAAAGATCCTATAAAGTTAAGTTAGGTATTTATGAATCACAAAAAATTGACCTTGAGACTGGTGTTTCTCAGGGGTCCTCTCTCTCTGCAATGCTGTTTAACATATGTATGTTACCATTATGTAAACTACTAGCTGGTCTTGGATTAAATTACTACATCTATGCAGATGATGTTCAAAATTTAGTACTGATTAAAGATTCTATAGAAAATTCATTAAAAGTATGGAACGTTTATCTCTCCGCCATCAAACAAGTTTTAACACATATGAATCTTTGCTTAAATGAAGCCAAAACAGAAATCTTATTAATATGTAATAAATTAAACGAACATTCTATCCGTGAAATTCATGATTTAAAAAGCAATCAATCTGTAGAATATCATGTTAAAAACTTAGGAGTAATTTTAGACTCAGAACTCAATTTTAAAAATGTTATTACCTCTATAACAAAAGATGGCTTCTTTATGTTGCATGTGCTTAAGAAACTTAAACCACTTTAGCATAATAATGATTTTAGAACAGTTCTACAAGCACTGAGTTTCCCGAAATTAGACTACTGTAATGCATTATTTCTAGACCTCCCTGCATCCACCACCAGACCCCTTCAGATCCTGCAAAACACAGATGCTAGAATTCTCACAAACACAAAAAAATGTGATCATATTGCCCCCATTCTGAAAGAACTTCACTGGCTACCAATTTCTTCTCGAATACAGTTCAAAACTCTAACACTAATACATAAAACATTATACAATGAAAGAATGGAATGGTTTAATGCCATATTACACTTTCATACACCACAAAGAAATTTGCATTCATCAAATAAAGGATTACTATTAATACCGTCCCCAAACTGGCTCATTTAAATACAGTTAGAGAACGGGCACTTTCCTTGGCAGGGCCAAAATTATGGAACTCCGTACCAAAAGAATTGAGAGCAGAGGTAAATCCTCAGACATTTAAAAAGAAACTAAAGACCTGGCTATTTCAGCAAGCCTTCCCAGATTGATTTTTCCTCTTTTGCTTTGTTTTAGTATTTTATTGAGCCTTTTATTTGTATTTTATTTTATTGACTTTTCTATGACCATTGTTTTTATATTTTATTTATGATGTGTATGTTCTATTTTATTTTTATACTGATGGATTTTATTGTATTTGTTTTTCCTCTGTAAACCGATATGATCCTGTTTCGTATACCGGTATAGAAAACCAAATAAATAAATACTTGAAGAAACTATTAAAAATAAAATAAATGAATCTTATCACAATAATGCCTCCTCATCCTTTGACTCCTGGGACAAAATCATCAATGAAATAGCGGATACCCTATGTCCAATCCAGAAAAAAACATTCCAATATGAAGGCAACACAACTAAACAAAAGAAACCTAGGTACAATGAAGGGTCAGGAGGCCCCCCCAAGCTGGCCAAAAGTTCTTTTTGGGCCGAACGAGCCGTCCGGCGCGAACGAGCCGGGAATCACGTGATGCCGCGTCACTCGACGTGCCACCGACGTCACATGCTTCTCGCCAAGGATTGCAGAAATGACGTCCTCACTCCTCGCTCGATCACCAGGGAGTTGTGGTAAGTCTGGGGGGGGATTAAGGAGGGTGAGGGGGTTTAATTTTTTTTTTGCACATATGTACATATACCCAACTCATTGGATTTTTTTTATGTCCATATTGGCCGCAAGTGGGACCCCCTTTCGGACATAAAAAATATGAACATAAAATTTTGCTCTGCACATCCCTAGAATGTAGCCCTTTAAGAATTAACTACAAAATCTTGAACGTCATTCAACAAAAGATAGGCAGCTAGTGCAATGACTTCAGAATTGGAGTGACATGCTCCAATTCTGCGGGCTACAGTGTTTTGAGCAATCTGAAGGATCCTTATTATCAGGTCGATACAGTAAGGTCGAGGTAGAAACAGTGAGGTAGTGTCAGGCGCACCCTTCCTCCCCGCACGCACAGTTCTCTTCACTAACTCCCCGATACCCTCCTCTAATCGCATGCAAATGCATGCCGCGGCTTTAAAGCGGTAGGGAAGGGTTATGCCCGCGTAACCCATTTTACTGTATAGGCGCTTAATACAGCGCCTATACAGTAACCTGGGTGCGCTGGTACCTGTCATTTCAAATGACATTTGAAATGACAGGCACCAGGATGTGTAAAAATCAAAATTTTTAAATACCTGTCGGAGGGCCGCGTGGGTCCAGGCAGCCGGCGGGATCCGGGGGGCCGGTGGTCGCGTGTTAAATCTAGGCCGCGGGCGGGTGGGCGCCTGTTCCGGGCGGCGGGGGGGGGGGGCGGGTGGACGCGCGTTAGTTTCAGATGGCCGCGTGGGTCCAGGCGGCCGGCGGCGGCGGGAGCCGGGTGGTCGCGTGTTAAATCTAGGCCACGGGCGGGTGGGCGCCTGTTCCAGGCGGCGGCGGGGGGACACGCGTTAGTTCGAGACGGGCGGCGGGTGGTCGCGTGTTAAATCTAGGCCGGGTCCGCACAGGCGCGCATTCATTCAGTGCCTCCGGCAGCCCCCACCGGCACTGAATGAATGCGCGCCTGTGCGACCCCTGCGATTCAGCGCTCATGGCGTGACGTCACGGCATGTGACTGCCTTGAGCGCCGAATCGCAGGGGTCGCACAGGCGCGCATTCATTCATCCAGGCGGAGGAGCCGGTGGCGAAAGCAGCCGGCTCCTCCGCCTGGATGAATGAATTCATTCACTGCCGGTGGGGGCTGCCTCGGCAGCCCCCACCGGCAGTGAATGAATGAATGTGCGCCTGTGCGACCGGAGGCAGCCCCCACCGGCAGTGAATGAATGCGCGCCTGTGCGGACCCGGCCTAGATTTAACACGCGACCACCCGCCGCCCGCCGGCCGTCTCGAACTAACGCGTGTCCCCCCGCCGCCGCTGCCGCTGCCGCCTGGAACAGGCGCCCACCCACCCGCGGCCTAGATTTAACACGCGACCACCCGGCTCCCGCCGGCCGCCTGGACCCACGCGGCCCTCCGACAGGTATTTAAAAATTTTTATTTTTTCTTCTGACAGGTTTTATGTGTCCCACATCATTACATTTTCTCAATCATCTCTGTATGGCTTTTTTTTAAAATTGTGTTTTATTGTTTTTGAGTATCTTAAGCGGTGTCGATGGATTTGTTACTAGACTCACAGTCCTAACTCCTACTAGGGGGAGGCGGTAAACTAACACGTTACGGCCGCGGCAAAACAGTGCGTTACTAATGAGAGAACCTGAGTGCCCGTTACGGTATCGGAGGGGAATAGCTAATTCCTTCATTATACAGCTAATTCGTTCATTTACATGCCGGGTGCAGGAAGGGTTACGCGTCTGTTTTAAGAAGCGCTACGGACGCGCAAAACTGGAGACTGTATTGCTGGTTTGCCTTACGCGTCCGAATTGTGCGCAGCGAGCTCGTTACAGACGAGAAATCTTCAACTGAACTTTACTGTATCGAGCTGTATGGAAGTAGGAAAACCTATTAAAACAGAACTACAATAGTCAAAATTATTCATTACCAAAGCTTGAACTACAGATTGAAAATTTGACAGCAAAAGGTAAGAGCACAAGTGTTGAATAATATGTAATTTATAAAATAGATTATGCACAACATTTTTGACATGGGGTTTACCAAATGTACCCTATAGATGTTTTCAAGGATTGCTTCTTTGAGTGAGTAGGCATTGTTGATATCTCTCTATTGTAGGTCAGACTGTTTAATCCAGTCCCTGCTCACAGGACTAGGACCTTTACCTTTTACTATTACTAATGGCAACTAATTTTTTTATCTGCACATGTGACTTACATATTAATGCTATCTTTCTTTGCTACTTGTTGACCTGTATGTATGCATCACCAACTTTAATATTTTAATTGGTGGCCCACTGTTCTTTGGCCATGACCAATAATATTGGCTTTAATATGATGGACACAGACGCCCCAATATCCAAATCAATGGTAATGCTTTTCCCATTAATGGCAACATTCCTTTGTAATGGTTTGTCTTTAGGATTTTATCTGCCGTCATATATAATGTAGACTTTGAGCCTCTGTTCTCCAAATAGTCCTCCTCACATTCCAGTTGGCATCTCTCTCTCTTATAAATATCTTTCACCTTTTTTTGAACAAGACTTGTGTGTCACATTTTGGCCTGATGGCTTTGTTTCTGACAAGGCCAGAACTCATTATTTCTATGGGGGTGTAACGACCCTTGCTGCTGTTGCATCCCTCCTCCAGCAGGGGTCCTCAGTGGCCTGCAGTCTGAACTGCACAGGCTTACCTCGAAGGCATATGAGGCGGCCTGTATCACACAGCCCACTGCCTCTTCATCAAGTAAGCCTTGCTCCCTGCTGTGCCCACCCTCTGTGCTTTACCTTGCCTTGGGTAAGATAAGATCCTGTTTTGCTTGTCTCTGCTTAGCTCTGTCCCTGCCCTGGCTTTGGCTTCTTGTTTGTCCTGCCCTTGTTTTATCTTGTCCCTGTCTTTGTCCCTCTGGTGTTTTCTCTCTCATGTCCCCTACCTTGCCTTGCACCCCTGGCCATTATGCAGCCCTCCTGTCAGCAGGGAAACTCGGTGGGCTGCAGTCTGAACTACAGAAGCTTGCCTCAAAGGTATATGAAGAAGCCTGCCATGACTTAAAAGCTTTCTTCACGCACAGCCCACTGCCTCATCATCACCTTTGGATTCTACCTGGCCACCCTTGTGCTTTACATTGCCTTGTCTAGAATCCTCTTGCTTGTGATTGCTGAGATTGTCCCTGCCCTGGCTTTGGTTTCTTTCTTCTCCTTCCCTTGTTTTACCTTGTCCCTGTCTTTGTCCCTCTGGTGTCTTGTCTCTCTGGTCCCCTGTCTTACCTTGCACCCCTGTTCCAGTTTTGCCCTGCCTTTGCTCTCTGCTTATTTTTCCATGTTCCCGTCTCCTTGTCTACCCTGGTTTCTGCTTGCCCTGCTGTTCCTCCACCTTGGACTGACTTTTCGTTCCTAACCCGCCCTTACCCTCTATGCTGCCTCGCTTGCTGCCTGCTCTGAACTCGGCCTACCTCGTCTCTACCTGAACCCAGGGGCGGATTGGAATATCAGGGGATTGGGCACGTGGTCTGCCGAGCGCGGCCGTGACAGAGCCGCGCTCGGCAGACCACGTGGTATCTCCTGGGCCGGCCCGGGCGGGTCTTCATTGGGAATCCGCCACTGCCTGAACCCCTCCTCCTGGTGCACTGCCAGCAAAGTCCTGTCATCCACTGGAGCCTGTGGGCTCAACCCAAGGGGGAGAGAGCTAATCAGGCATTAGACCCTACCCTGCCCTGCCCAGCTCTTGTGTCCTGTTCAATTCCTATCAGGGGATTACCTTTAATCAAAGTGTACGGCCATTACAGGGCGCAGAGACATTCTTGTGAACTCTCTGAATTTCACCTAGAAAATCAGGGAATTTGCATCAATTACCAGGTCTCCAGGGAAATACTAAAAAGCTCACTGCCTCTGTTTACTGCTCCAACCATCCCCCCCCCCCCTTCAGGAAGCCTGCAGGGAGAGAAGGAGTAAGCCTAGAGCACACACTGCAGGTGGGATGTCTGGAGAAACTGGAGAAGAGGGGCTGCATCAGACACAACTCGGTTTGAAGTTGTGATTCCAGGACTCGGGACTCGGCAAATTGTATAGTGAGGGTGCACAGGTCAGGAATCTGTGACTTTTAGGCATAGGCACCACCTCGGTGGGTGCTTGAGCACCCCCAATATTGTATCTTGCACTCCTGTAAATCAGTAGCTGAGAGCTCCATTTTGCAGGGCTGTGGAGGAAGGCAGTGAGGAAATGCTTCTGCCTGCTTGCTGCCATTCCTGTCTCCCCCTGAAGCCTATTGGTTGGGCTGTGGTATGTCTGACCAATCGGCTGAAGGGGAGGGCAGGAAGGAAGCATTTACTTATTTCTTCCCTCCCACCTCCCCCACAGCTGATTGTCTAGCTGTGTAATATCTGACCAATGGACTGCAGGGCGACCAGAAGCAGCAGCAATGTAGGACAGGTATAATGATGGGGCGAACTGCTGACAGAGGGAATAGGAAAAGGAAAGAGGGACAGTGGAGCTATAAGGAGTGTGAAAGAGGAGCGGTAAATGATTGTAAAAGGAGATACTGGTTGGGAGAGAGGACACTGTTCTAAGGGCCTGGAGAGGAACTGAAAGAAAGAATTCTGGCCGGGAGAGGAGGAGGTGAGGAACTGTGAGGAGAAGAGGGAATGGGAGAAGAGCTGTGGGAAAGGGTGAGTAGACATGGGCTGGGAGAGTAGCAGAGTGGGCTGAGAGAGGGGGACATGGGCTGAGAGAAAGCAAAAGGGAATGAAGGCTGGGAAAGAGGGGTGTGGGCTGTGGGCTGTGATAAGAAGAGGAGCAGAGGGGAGTGGTTAGTGAAGGGAGCTTAAGAGGAAAAAATAGGTGAAGAGGACTGGGAAAGGAACTGTGTGGACAGAGAGGAGGGGGAGCTGAGGGGGAGAGTTTTGAGGAGAGGATCATGGTGGAGGTAAGAGGCATGAAGGAGTGAGGAGAGGGGTGGAAGTGCCAGGCAGCGATGAGGCTAGGAGAAGGTGAGAGAAGATAATGAGCTTTTATCTTTATTAAAATGTATTAATCGCCTAAAACCTAGGCAATGTACAAAGCAAGAACATACATAAAATTTCAGTCAAACATGTGCAAACAACATACTAGCTGTGGATAGAAAGAGATATACACATGGAGGGAAAATAACACATAATAAAGAAATGAAAGGAAGACCTGAATATAAACTTTCAAAGAAAAGGGAATGAGGAGGAAGAGAGGAAACTAAGAGACAGCCAAGAGCAAGAAGAGATAGAGGAGAGATTCAAACTGCATCACAAAAATTGGAAAATTGTTTATTCAAAGTTTCGTGAAGATTTGTGTACTGGCTGGGCAGGTCAAGGGTGGGTGCCAATTAGTATCTGCCCTTTTCTTCCAGCCCTGCAGTCACCAGGGTAAATAAGGTATTTTAATGGAAGGGCGAAGAGGTTGTCTGGATTGCAATATCATAACCTCAAAATCTCTCTTAAAAATTGGCAGTTCCAGTACTGAGAGGGGCTGTGGTCAGGGCTTGAATTAAGGGAGACTGGAAATGAACATCCTCTACGTTATTCACAAAAATAAATAAAATATTCCCCTGTTATATCCCACAGGAGACAGCAGTTATCTCTGGGGTTTCCAAGTAGAGGGCAGGGAGCACTGCATGGGGCTGTGGCCCCAGAGCTGGGGAGGTACTGGCTGCAGAGCTGCTAGGGCTCAGGACACGCAGGTGGTAGAGGGTTCCTTGTCTGGACTTTGCATGCTTAGAGCTGGCTCTGGCCTGGAATCTGTGAGTGCCAGGAGAAATGCTGCTGGAGGTGGGGAGGCAGGTGCAGTTCCAGGAAAAGGAAAAGTGCCTGGCTTCAGCAAATGCAGAGCAGGGAAGTGAGCTAAGCTTGGGGAGGAGGAGGAATCACAGCTTGAGAGGTGAGCTGAGCCTGTCAATGAAGGGAAGCCTAACCTGCTGATGAGGGGTGGGAATCAGTGAATGGATGGGTGAACCAAGCATGCAGAGGAGGGCAGCTGGCTGAGGAGGGAACCTGCTGGGGAGTGGAGAGATGGGAAGAGGAACCGTGAGGGGAACACAGAAGGAGAGGTCAGTGGGGAAAGGGGAGCAGATCAAGCTAAGGAGATAGAAACATAGAAACATAGAAACATAGAAATGACGGCAGAAGAAGACCAAACGGCCCATCCAGTCTGCCCAGCAAGCTTCACATTTTTTTCTCATACTTATCTGTTTCTCTTAGCTCTTTGGTTCTATTTCTCTTCCACCCCCACCATTAATGTAGAGAGCAGTGATGGAGCTGCAACCAAGTGAAATATCAAGCTTGATTAGTTAGGGGTAGTAGGGGTAGTAACCGCCGCAATAAGCAAGCTACACCCATGTTTATTTGTTTTACCCAGACTGTGTTATTCAGCCCTTATTGGTTGTTTTTCTTCTCCCCTGCCGTTGAAGTAGGGAGCTATGCTGGATATGCGTGTAGTATCAGTTTTTCTTCTCCCCTGCCGTTGAAGCAGAGAGCTATGCTGGATATGCGTGAAGTATCAGTTTTTCTTCTCCCCTGCGGTTGAAGCAGGATATGCATTGAAAGTGAAGTATCAGGCTTATTTGGTTTGGGGTAGTAACCGCCGTAACAAGCCAGCTACTCCCCGCTTTGTGAGTGCAAATCCTTTTTCTTCTCCCCTGCCGTTGAAGCAGAGAGCTATGCTGGATATGCGTGAAGTATCAGTTTTTCTTCTCCCCTGCCGTTGAAGCAGAGAGCTATGCTGGATATGCGTGAAGTATCAGTTTTTCTTCTCCCCTGCCGTTGAAGCAGAGAGCTATGCGTGAAGTATCAGTTTTTCTTCTCCCCTACCGTTGAAGCAGAGAGCTATGCTGGATATGCATTGAAAGTGAAGTATCAGGCTTATTTGGTTTGTAGGGAGTGTAGGGAGAGGAGATGGATGAGGAATATTAAATCCCTTTCCCTACATATAAAATTCAAAGTATGCCCATTAAGTACTGGGAAAATTAAGTGCAAAAAGGGAAGAAAAGATGGGGAGAGGAGATTAGGAGAATGAGAGGAAAATGGAGTTGAGGGAGAGTAGTGGTAATAGGTGAGAGTGGGAGAAGAGACTGTGCTTTGGATGGGCTGGGCAGAATGGAGCAGGAGGGAGAAAAATCTTTAAAAATGGCACGGGCCAGCCATTGCTCCTGCCATGTGACAGGGGCCAACCAATGGCATTGATAGCCCCTGTCACATGGTAAGGGCAAAGGGCCATCAGCACCATTTTGATTACTGGCAGCCGACGGCCCGAGAGGGGGAGATCGCTCCCGGGACCCCGCTGGACCACCAGGGACATTCGGTGAGTCCTGGGGGGGGGGGAAGTTGGACACGTCTTGGGGAGTTTGGAGGGTGGGTGGTTGCAATTAATTAAATTTGAAGGGTAGGGGTGGGTTTGGGTTGTTTTGTTTTTTTTTTAATGTGCCCTTTCTCCCCCCCAAAAAAATGATAAGAAAATCACATGAAATTTTTTGGGTTTCTTATCGTTTCGTTGCCCCCCCCCCCCCAAAACGTGACAAAATAGGAAATATCTATTCCTATTTCATCACAAACGAATGTACATCCCTAATGTCCACATTATCTGCTCCTCTCTGGACATTTAAATATAGGCTGGTCAGTCAAACTCACAATCCAATGTGTTGTTTATTCTGTTTTGTTTTGTTTTTGCTGGGAGCACTGTAATTTGTTTTGAGTTCCACACCTCAAATCATTTTCAAAAGCTGGCTGGCATGCTGAATCAGGGAGGGAGAAGGGGGAAGATTGCTGGGGTCACAGAAGGAGAGGGAGTAAATTTGCAGGGAGGAGGTGAAACAGAGAAAGTTGATAGCATTATTCCCCCTCCCCCATCTCGTTAATCAACAGCAATCTCAGAGTTACCACAACTCAAGAAATTCCCAGGTATGGACATAGAATCTGTCACATGACAGTAATCTATGTCATTGAGAACCAAAAGGTACACTGATTGAACGGTGCCTTCTGGTACTCAGGGTATCCAGCGTGGTTTTGGACAGTTTATGCCCTGTCACTGTTACTAGGGTGGTTAGAGATCCCCTACAGATCTAAAGAATGTTGAATCATTTCCCTTCTGCAATGTCCAGAGTTTTCTTAGAGTCTAACTTGGATGTGGCCAGTGAATGCCCTTGGATCTTCTCATCGTTCATGCCCGACGTACTAAACAGTCCCTCAACACAGCATTCAAGGTGTTTCCAAATTCAAATGACGCAGTTCTGCCATGCAGATGGATACTGAACATTCCCAGAGGTGGAGAGGAGCTGTTAAATCAAAATTGCTGCATAATTTCAGATGGCACAAGGTTGTGGTGACTAGAAACGACACTGACCAAGTCTGCGAAGGATTTAGCATTGGGTTTTTTTACTTTTTTTTTTCTGGTGCTTCTAATCAATCCGTATGTCTATGCTCCACGAACACTCAGCAAAGTGGCAGCTTTATTCTCAACATCAGTGTCATTAGCAACAAAATACTGGGAAAGGCTCTCAGCATGCTGCGCCCAGTCCTTCCGAGCAGCATCGGTTCCTTTCCTGTTCCCATAAGCAGCCATTGTCCAGGACTTACAGGAATTAGCTGGTTGTAACTCGTCACCCGTGTAACATAAGCTGCTAGTCTCAGGTGAAAACAGCAACCGGTTATTTCAGAAATCTTCCTTCATACGGCTTTTTGTATTGTGGACACCTTGGGAAACAAATCCCCTCCTGTTAGCAAGAGAACAATCCGAGAATGCTCAGTAACGACTTTTCTGAAGGTGGCAGGCACATTAACATACATTACAGCACCCACGTATAAATTAAGGTGGAGACCACACTAGGCTGCTCTGCCAGGCGCAGTTTTGTGCTGTCACAGCATCCTATCTTCAGAAGGATGGCATGGCATAAAGTAGTCATGCGTTTGTGAAGGGAATACTGCTACTACTGCTGCTGCTGCTGCTGCCAAGGCAATGTATGCAATGCAAATTAGACTCTTTATAATTTTTATTTGTTTTTACTCCAACATGCGTATGCCAGTTCCCTGATATGGCATGTATTGTTACTTTCTTGTAAATATAGATGATTTTCTTCACCAGACATGATAAATTTCTATTTTGTGTTTACGTGTCTGTTTTTTTCCATTGAGTTAGGCTGCTTATGGGAGGTGGCCTTAAGTGATTTTATTTCACTTCATTAATTATGTGTCTTGTTCGCCATACAAATATGTGCTCAAGGCGAGTAACAGTAAAAACAATAAATACAATCAATATAAATATAAAATATTGAAGTGTAGGCAAGGATTTTGTCCAGTCCCTAGTTTGAGCTGTCATCATGGCTGGAACATCCCCTGTGTGCTTAGCTGCATATCTGACCGGGGTAATAAAGCATCATGGATGCTGTAATGCAGATGTGTTAGGCCAGTGGTTCTCAACTTAATCCTCAGGACATACCCAACCAGTCTGGTTTTCAAGAAAGCTGCAATGAATATGCATCAGATAGATTTGCATACAATAGAGGCAGTGCATGCAGATCTATCTCATGCATATTCATTGTGGCTATCCTGTAAACCAGACTGGCTGGGTGTATCTCACGGACTGCTTTGAGAACCACTGCGTTGGGCTATTTCACGTGGAAAATGATCTAAAAAGGCATAGAAAGGTGGATTCGATTTATACAACTTTTCTGTGCAGAGCCTCTGACTGGCATGTTGAGAGCATGATTTTGTAAATTAGGAGGGTTTTTTTTTAATTTAAAGATTACTGAACAGGTATCATGAAGTGTTCATATACAACAAAATTGTGTACTCATAGTACATCAGATGCAAATTCAGTACCATATCATATCTCCAATTTCCCGCTTAATATTGGCCATATCACTGTGAAGTTTGCAGAACCAATGCTGAAATTCAGCGTGTGTTGTGATGCCGACCACCAACAAGGCATCACCGTCATGTCCTGTCTCCATCTCATCTGCCTCCTCGTGGTCCACCGCCATTTCTCCTTCTGGCCTGATTGTGCCTGAAGCTGCAGTGGCTGTGAAGAAGAACTGCTTTAAATCTACGTGCTTCTTCTGCATGGCCATCCTAGCTATCAATTCTAAGCTCCCAAGCGATCTGACTCACCCCAGGATAAGCGAGGCATGCAATAGATGGGGATTTAGGCAGATTCAGGAGAGGAGCCACAGACTCAGGCAACCATCCCAGCACTGATGTCACTTCCTTCTAGGAGAATTTTTTTTTTTTAACTAAATCTTCACTTAATTCCATTTGACATATCACATATAGTAAATAGCTGAAATCCATTCATGGAACTCTTTCTCTAGCATACTTGCTTCCATGGCTTCTCACGCATCAGTAACTGAAACAAAGTGAAAACATTATTTATTTTTTCATACAGCAACTTAACAGATTGTTTTTAGCAGTTGCGCCCTATGCTATATAACATTGATGAACATATAATTATCTTTAATTTGAGCTATGACTGGTTGCTTTATATTATTAATAATGGCGACATAGCCAATTCATGTTCAATGCTTTTGCTCTTGGCAACATGTGAAAAAAGTGTTGGGGGATAAAAGTCGATGCAGTTGAGGATGTGCTTTGGTCAGATCTCTGCCTTGTGTGATTTACATTAAACTGTCCTAAGTCAGGAGACAGGATGCTCATAGAATTAGATGCCAAAAACGCCCATTAATGAAAGTGGTTCAGTTTCAAGAAAATGGGTAATGGTAGCTAGTGAACATACCTGGGATATGATGACATGTGAAAAAATGCTGGACACGGGATAAAGAATTAGCTAAAATTTATGATAATTTAGCACCAGTTTGGGAAGTATGGTCGTGGGACAGAAATAAATGTGCCAGATGGTTCAACCTTGAGCTAATTGAGCATCAGCAGTTGCTTTGTAGAACAGAAAGGGTTTGGCATAAGAACAAGAGTAATTCTGTTGCAGTCCTGCTTGCGGCAGGGCTGTGAGCAGGCTCTCATCCTTCTTCGGCCAGCCCGGTCCGACCCCCGATGTTGTCTTGCCAGCACGGCAGGAGCCGTGCCAGGCTTTCCTGCAGCAGCAGGAGGCCGCCATCATGCCAGCACGGCAGGAGCCGTGCCGGGGCTCTCTCCCATGGCTGGAGGCCTCCGACAAGCTTCTCATGCGGCAGGAGCCACAGCTGAGCATCCCCTGTGCTCAGGGGATCGCTGACCACTTCCCTGCACTACCCGACGGCAAGGAGCTGTTCGGGTGTAGCTCAAGCATTCAGGAGGCTGCCAACAGCGTTCCCATGTGGCCTGGAGGCCACCAACTTACCTCGGGCCCTCTATGGGGAGAGGGCCTGCATCCCCGGACTTGCCTGGCAGCTGGAGCCATCCCTGCTCCACCCTCTGCGGCAGGGAGCTGCCTCCAACATCGGGGCCTGTCCTGAGGCTTGGTTCCTCTTCAGTCCATCTTCCTGTCCAGCAGGGCCACTGTCCAGGGTCCTGTACTACTTCCTCCTAAGGGGCGATGCCACATCTCTCTTAAAGGGCTGGTGCAGGTGTGGTTCCTTCCTGACTCCTCCCAGAGTGTTTCCTGCTTCAGCCTACAAAAGGCTCTTTAGTTCATTCCTTCCTCGTCTTCGCAAGGAGCAATTTCCTTCCTGGAGCTAGTCTCCTGAGGATCTCCATCTCCAGCTCCTGCCTGGCATCCTTGTCTTGGGACACTATTCCTTGTTCCTGATTTCTTTGATGTTCTACATTCCTGGTCTCATGTCTTTGTGATGTCTTCAGTAGTCTGATGTCTCCGTTGCAGCCTTATCCTGATGTCTCCTTGATGTTCCATGTTGTCCAGTTGTCCGCCTGTCCATGATGTCCAGTTTCCGTCTGTCCATGATGTCCAGATGTCCACCTGTTCCAGATGTCTTCAGCTCCGCCTGACCCATCCCTCATGGTCCACAACCAGTCCGCTTGGGCTGGTAGGGTGCGTAGTGGCCCAGTGGTCCACGACCACTCTGGCTGGGGTGTGTAGGCGCTGCCTGATGTCTTCGTCTGCCCTGCCACGTCTGATGTCTTCGTCTGCTTTGACCTCTGTCCGGCCTGCTGCTTCCTGCCGCTTCCTTAGCGGCAGTCCGAAAGGGCTTGGAATGGTCAGAGGACCATTCAGAGACCACCATTGCGTTAGTGGTCTCAAGGAAGCGTGAGGTCCAGTCGAGGCTCAGGGTAAGGAAGTTTCACCGCAAAGGCGCACATCTCTCATCCCATGCTGGAGAGTGCCCCCTGGTGCTCTCTTCCATCCGCAGTGCAACAAATTCAAATAGACTTTCTTATAAGAATCTTTTGCAAGATTACAGGACTCATCAGAAAGTTAAACAGGTATTTTATGTAAAGAAAATAGAAAAGCCATCATCATTTGCACAGATGTTGCGAGATTGCGACTCTTTTGTAGATTATTTTGAAAATAAGATTGTTAAAATACAAGGAATGTTGCGATAAGATCCTAGATTCGTGTCATGGTTTGAGTATGGAGTTCAGAAATAATAGTTGGACAGAATTTGAGATTAGTAAATGGTTCACAGATTGAGAAAAAACGTCTTCTTGCTTAGATCCTTGTCCGTTCGTATATATTGTTTATTTATTTATTTTATTTATGGTTTTTATATACCGATCTTCTTACATTATATGTAAATCAAATCGGTTTACAGAGAACAGTTGAATAAGCTTGCTTGTGGGCAATTACATATAACAAAGAACTTTTTTGAGTAACATATTGTATAACTTTTTGAATAACATTTAAACATAAGAGCAAAATATACATGGCTAAAAACAAACATAAGAGCAAAATATACATGGCACAACAAAGTCTTATATGTCTAAATCTTAATGTTTTAGATTGAGCTTTTCTAAATATTAAAGCAACAAAAGTATCCTTATATAATATTACACACTTATTTATGAATAAGTTATTGGAAGAAGGAGGAGTACCACACAATTAAAGAATACAACATTAAGACCTATAGTGAAAGATGAAAATAAATTGCTGGGTGATATATTAAATTATTGCCCAGTGTCTAATTCGCTTACACTCACTAAGATTTTGGAAAGGTGTTTCCTTAACCAGCTTGAGGAGTATTTAAGTTCTATGACAGCCCTGCATGAAAACCAATATGATTTGTGAAAAGGCTATAACACGGAAGTTTTGTTTCTTTCTTTAATGGATACTCTAATACAGTGGTTCTCAACCTTTTCCCATCGTGGCACCTGACAGGCCACGCTCACATGTGTGACACACTGCTCATTACAATTCACGGAGGAAATAAAAAGTAAAGGTCCGGTAATTATTTTTATTGTTTAAAATGACAAGGAAAAGATACGTATTCTGTCTGAACAGAAATTGCATAAATAGTAAACATCCCACACCAAAACAGCACCAATTTCCAGCATTTAACAGTAGCCACCTTATCTAAGAAAAGGCAACACTGAAAATATTACACCAGGCCTTAAGACACCAATACATCTCCTATTAGGAAAACGGACCAAGTCAGGCTGCTATAGAGCCCTACACAGAAACTACACGCCAGCAGAAAACCTCACCTGAATCACATGTGCTGACCCTCACCTAACAAAGAATAAAGAGACCAAAATGCATAACTAGAAGTATGCAGACAAAAACTGAATTGGAAACCGCAACAAGCCAGAGCCTCTGTATGCAGTGTAATAAAGGAAAAAAGAAACGTCACCCATTCTTATAAAACAAATCAAGAAATATAAAATCAGTAGCAGTAAACCCATACTAACAAAAAGAACTGATTATTTCAAAACAGCTGATGAATGGAATATCAAATAATTAAAAACTCATATAAAAAATTCTAGATACCAATAAAATATTTCAAAATAGCAGACACAAAGACCAAGTAATGAAAAATAAGGATACAATTGTTTTTTTTCCTCTGCATACCTGGGAACCTTTGATAGACAGGTGTCCTGAGATTGTTTTGAATTAGCAGGAGGTGGGGTGGTTTGCTTGGAACTTTCTCCCCTCTCTGTCACATACCAGCGCTCTCAATTACACACCTATACACACATGTTCTCAGTCACTCACATATACACATGCTTTTTTTCTCACTTATATAGGCTCTTAATTACACATTTACACACATGCTGTCTATCTTTTCACGCTTACACACAGGCTTTCAATCACACACATACATGCTGTCTTTTTCTCTCACACACAGACTCTCATTCACATGCTTACAAACTGTTGCGATCCCGGGTCGGCCCCGGGACTGCCACTCACCCCCATGCCGAGTCCGGTCCGCCTCCACCTCCGTTGGGCCTGCACAGGCCTCTGACGCCGCTCTCCCGCTCCGGAGGAGCAGCCGGCGTCCTCCCGTGGTTGGCCTCGCCCCCTAGCCGCGCGCACGCGCGTTAGGTCTCCCGATTTAAAGGGGCCAGCGCGGGAAAGCACTAATTCCCTGCAGATGACGTCAGACGCTGCAGGGCTATTTAAGCCCTGCAGTTGGAGCCTTCCCTTGCCTTACAACGAGGTTCATCAGGTTCCCTGACTTCTAGTTGCTGCGTTCCTGGCTTGCTCTTCACCTACGACCCGGCTTGACTCCTGACTCGTCCTTCGTCTTCTCCCTTGGCTCTGGCTTCATCATCTGACTTCTGGTTCTGACCCGTTTCCGTCCACGACTCTGCTTTTCGGCTCTCCCCTTGGTTCCGGCTACTACGTCTGACTTCTGGCTCTGACCCGGCTCCGTCCACGACTCCGCCTCTTGTCTCTTCTCCTGGCTTCTTGACTTGGCTTTGTTCTTGGACCCCGTCTTGGACATTCGTTGTTCCTTGGTTCCTGTGTTCGTCGGCCCCGAAGATTCTCCTAAGTCCCAGCGGCCGGGCCCCTACGGGCTCCTCCTGGGGGGGGCTCCAGCTTCCAGGGTGAATCTCCAAAAGTCCCAGCGGCGGGACTCCTAGGAGCTCCTCTCGGGGGAGTACCGGTCTTCAGGGTGAAGGTTCCTCAGTCTACAGGGCCCAACGTCGTCCACCCTCCATCCCATTGCCGAGTCCTTGGTCGCATAGGGCTCCACCTTGTCCCAGTATCCAAGCCTTCCTCAAGTCCGTCGAGCCGCCTCCCGGTCGGGACGTTTGATGTGGGACTCCACAGCGCTCCATCTCCTTTTCTGACCGGCCCAAGGGTCCACGATCGTAACACAAACATGCTCTCTCATTTACACACAGGCTCTCAATCACATACTCACATGCTCCCTCACCTAAACCAGCTCTCAATCACACACATGCACTCTCTCTTACTTATACACACAGGCTCTTAATCATACATACACATGATCTCTCACACACAAAGGATCTCAATCACACGCATATACTCTTTCACACAAACAGGTTTTCAATCACAAATTTACACATACAGGTTCCCAATCGTAAACTTACATTCATGCTCTCTCTCTCACAGGCAGGCTCTCAATCACAGACATACTCTCTTTCACATATACAGGCTCTCAATCATTCACATACATGCTATCTCACTCACACACATACACACAGGATTTCAAACACACATGCTTGCTTGCTCATTCACTCTCCCTCCCTCCCTGGAACTAGCGGCAGCAGCAGCCTCCTCCCAACCCTAACCTCCTTCATTTTCAGCCCTCGCGCGGAGCAAGGAGTCCCATCGGCCACGGGGGTGGACATTCTTCTTCATTTTTCTGAGCCGCGCTGCTCATTCCTCAGTCCGCGCCTCTCTTCTGTTCTTCGGGCCGACGCTGACTACACTAGCATGATCTCTTCTTCCCGCGCACGCACCCGCTGCTCACCACTTCCTCTTCCAGGCCATGGGGGGGGGGGGGGAAGGGGGCGGAAAGAAGAGACCATGCTGGTGCCGCTGACTCCACCTGTTCTGCCATGTTCTGCCCGGGCGGAGGAGGACCGGGGAGCAGCTGGGTCAGCGGGGGACCGGGAAGTGTGGCGACAAACCTGCGTGTTCTTGGAGACACACTGGTGTGTCGCGACACACCGGTTGAGAACCACTGCTCTAATATGTAGTTTGGAGAGAGAAAAAAACAGGAATGGCTGTTTAAACAAGCCTACAATCTGTGATCCTGTCCCTTCAGTTGAAAATATATAATATGACATTTATATAATTCTATCTCTTGTTTAATAACACTAAACACACTTTGGCGACCTATTTACTTGCAATATTATTCATATTGTTATTTATCTATCATCTAATTCTGACCTTGTAAGATCTGTACTGTTAATAATGTACCATTAATTTGATACTCCAGCTCTTTACGCCCCTGCCAATCTAGTTTAATTTAGTTTATTTTAATTATATTATAATTTCAATGTTATCAGCGATGTATCACTATTTAATTATGTTGGATTGTAAAGCTTGTTGCTAATTTATGTTCATTGTAAACCGAGGTGATGTTTGCTAACGAGCCACGGTATATAAAAACCCTTAAATAAATAAATAAAATGTATTTTCTGCATTTGACTCAGACATGATGGGCTCAATACTAAAAGCGCGTTCAGCACTTGATAGCTGGATAAGTAGGACTTAGCAGGCTCTCTCTTAGCCAGTTTGATAGTGGGCGGATCTGGGCAGCACTATTTAGCAGATACCTTAACTGGCTAAGTAGTGACATTTAACCTTGTCCAGATAAGTTATATGGGTAAGTTATAACTGCCACTGAGCAGGTTTAACTTAACCAGATATAACTTATCCAGTTAAGTAGTGGCTTGTATGCAGATATTAAGCGACATAGAAGGGATATGCAGCGGCAAGGCTTAGGCCTGGATTCATCATTCATCGCTGAATGATGAATCCAGCGAAAACGGGGGGGCGGGCCTGCGAAAGCCAGCAGCCTTCGCACCACCGTGGTGTCTTCGCTGCCAGCTTTTGCACCGAATAGCTCCACCGTGAAAGGTGGTGCTATTCGGTGCCCTACTGGCGACGATAACGTTACTAACCTTATTGCCGCCAGCGAAGACACTTCCGAGTCTGCCCCCTCACCACCCCGACTCCTCCCCTCGCCACCCCGACTCGAATTAGCATGCTATCGCACGCGAAAAGCACTTTTTCACGTGCGATAGAGGCTTATCGCACGCGATACGGCCGTATCGCGTGCGATAAGCCTTTAGTAAATAACCCCGTTGGCCAGATAAGTCATATCTGGTTAAGTTACTTTAACGGGCAGCTTTCAGTTTTGGGCCTAATAAAAAGCGGGATCTCTGGAGGGGTGTTAAGTTGGTTTTGGTCCTTCTTAGAGGCAAGACAGTACAGGGTGCAAATGAGTTCCAGTTGTTCTAGATGGAGATCAATAAATGATGGGTTTTCACAGGGCCCGTCATTATCTTCTGCACTATTTAATATCGGGTAGATTTTAAATAGGCAGTGCACCGTTAAGTGCATGGCCGGGCCTTGCATTCACCAAGCCTATTTTCCAAAAGGCCCAGCCACGCGCGTAAAGGCCAGTACATGCATAAGTGCAGGCCTTCCTGCAAGGGGTGGGCTGGTGGGTCGGAACAGCGGACTGGGAGGGAACTGGGGAAACCCGGGATGTGTTGCTGCGCGACGTTTGCATAAATCCTCCCCCCCCCCCTTGTGCGCATCGCCCACACATATGCACGTGGATTATAAAATCCGGCGCATATGTGCACGTGGCTTATGTATTTTATAACATGTGTGGGCCGGCGCGCGCATTTTATTAAATCGCCGCATCCATCTGTGCGCGCCGGGAAGCATGTGCTCATGGACGCGCGTGCACTTCTTTCAAAATCTACCCCTATATATTTATCACCTTCGGGTTTTGCATTACAAGTGATGTGTATTTGGTTTTTTATATATGCAGACGATGTGCAGATATATTTACCATGTGAAAGCTCAGGTAAACTACCAGTAAGGGCTTTTAGTGCTTGTGTAGATTTTATTAAGACATGGATGATAGGCAATGGTTTATTATTATTAAATGTTGAGAAGACAAAGCTCTTATGTGTAGGTAATAAACCTTCAACTGTGGTTAATTCTAATCTTCAGATTGATGGCAAACAATTGCCAGTTCTTGTTGAGGTGCGTAGTCTCAGAGTAATTTTAGATTCCTCTCTGTCTATGAAGCCCCATATTAGTCAGCTGTCATGAATCAACTTTTATAAGTTAAAAATATTGCGATCCTTGTGGTCAATTTTACCTTTAGGGTTGTTTCATATAGGTTTGCCAGACAAGTTGATCAGAGTTTTGCAGCTAGTGCAGAATGCTGCAGCCCGGATGTTATTGGGTTTATAAAATATGATCATGTTTCTTCCACATTACAGTATCTGCATTGGCTGCCAGTTAAATGGTGAACCCGGTTTCGCCTTTTGGTCTTCATAAGTTGTTGCACACTGAGGAAGATTATGCACTAAAGAACAAATCATCTGGTTACACACTGAGAAGTTCCTTGAGCTCTGAGGCTGCTACTATATTATGTGAGCCTTCTTCCATAAGAAGTAGGCTCATCTGCACACATACAGGAGCATTTCCTTTGTTTCACCTGTGAAATGGAGCAGGTTACCAGTTCAGCTACGTGAAGTGCAGGAGGTAAAGGAATTTAGGAGAGGGATAAACACATTATATTTGGAGGCATATGATTGATTGATGCAATGTTTGTATATGTGGTGCTCCATTGGGACAGCCACTAGATGGCCCTAGGTCCCTGCTTACAACTTTTACATGTATGATCCTTCCATCCTTTTCAGCCCCTTTCAGCCTGGAGGGCTCTGGTTGGTTGCCTGTTCCTATTTAGTGCAGCCATTTTAGTGTTCAGTGGAGTCATTTAGAGTTGGCATCAGAGCAGTGAGGAGGCAGTTTTTCCATTCTCTAATGAGGCCTCCCAGCCTTATCATGAGCTTTATTTTTGAAGAGGTTCCTCTCTGTGCACCCCCTGCCAGAGGGTTGTCTTAAATTTAGTTGCAGTGAGATAGAGTTTTGCTGGATTTCCTTTGGGGCAAAAGGGCTCTCAACCCAGAGGCCTGAAGACCTGCGAGCCTACTCTACACCCTAGATGAAGCAAGCCAACAGTGATGTCCTTCTGTGTGAGATTTTTGATGTCCAAGTTTTATCCTGATTTTTTTTCAGAAGGGACGGCTGCTTAAACTTTGCACCCTTTGGAGAAGGCTTCCCCCTGGACACAAAGAACAAGGGCTAAAGACCTGTGAGCCCTAATCTACTCCCTTGATAGGGCAAACACCAGTGAGAGTGAAGAAGCAGTCACCAAGAGATTTTCAGAGAGCAACTATTCAGATATTGTTTTATGGGGAGGTTTTTTTTGACTCCCCACAGGGTTCCAGGGCTGAGATAGCCTGGTTCCTATGTTCTAAAGACTTTTCCTGCAAGAGAAGTCACCAGTACCAACATTGAGGAGAAGGACTAAGATCTTGCAGTTTCCCCAATTGGCTCTGCACTCTATGGGACTAGGACATGTTGGGCAATCGTGAATGAACTAGACTCAGGTGGGACTTTCCATGTTTGAGGGGACCCCTTCAATCGGATTCACATTTGGCCCACTGGGAAAGCTTTGTGCCCATTAAAATCACCATGGGAAGCATTACCCAGATACCTGAGATAAAGGACACTTACCCAGAAGAGAAAAACATCTTTGTAAATCAGTCAGCAGTAATTTCACCTTTATTAAAAAAAATGGACTTTTAAGTTAATTTTTAAAGAATCGATAAACTTTAATTTAACAGCCAGTGCCTTGTTCAGCCTGCTTTGTCCCAGCATCTAATACCACAGTGAGAGAGAGAGAGAGACACCACTGCGTGGGCCATAAACGAGAGCTTCCCCTCACAAAAAGGATTCCACCTTTTGGACAGAGTAAGATTATGGGAGACGTGCTAGCTGGATCAGCCCCAAATAATTAATGTTTGTGTGTTCTTGGGACTTAACATCCCCCCTCTCCCCAGCAAGGGTTACATATGCACGTGACCTGCCATAGTCCATGTTTCAGTATATTGATTTTATTATGGATATGATTCCATAATCCGCTTTTGACAAATTAGTATATTTAGAAACCAGCGGAATATAGGCATTTTAAATAAATAAAATAAATAAAAATAAATTCCAACTCTTAGAGCAAAGGTTTTCAAGAAAAACCAAACCCCACTATATAACCACAATTTCCCACAGAATCTATATTTCTGATCACTTCCCCCTAAATATAAGTGAGCCATGCCACCAGCCCACAAAAAAGTGGTGCTGACACTCTACTTATTTTGAACAGGCAACAAAAGTAAACATCTGGCGAGTTTAGTTGCTTGTTGCAAGTTCTACCTTTGGAGTTTGTTTAGCTATCATACAGTAAGTCACACTGCCTTGAGCAATGATCCTTGCTGGGTACAAAGGCATCATCATAAAATGGCTGGCGAAAGACTATCAGTGATGGTCCTAGCGTGTGCTTTGGCTAATTATAGCACTATTATGTCAAAAGCTTATGTGTGCAGTGTCTCTAATTGCTTTAATTATTTATGGATGGTAGAGCAGGCAAAAATGGGCAAAATCGCCTTTACTGTCAAGGGTAATTAAGCTTTGTATATGCAAGCAACGATACAATATTGTAAAACATAACTATATTAAAACTTGCAAGAACATATTTATGTGTCATAAAAAGGATCATAAAACATAAGCTATAGCTGCAGTTCATCAGAACTAAAGACAACCCCAGACAAGACAAGCATGTCAAAGTTTGGATGGTTGTGTATAAATAGAACAGACCAGCATGACTTGGTGATACAATTACCTTGCAGTTTATGGGAGTCTGGGAATCTCTGTGGCCTCACCATGCTGCCAGCTCTGTGGAGCTCCACATTACAGCACCAACACACACAATTAGAACACGAAAAAAAAACACCAATGTGGAAGGAGGAGAGAAAGATTCAGTATGGAGGAGGCCAGGCCTTGCAGACGGGCTACTGCTGAAACGTTAATGAAAGAAACCTGCCTTCAAGCACTGAAAGCAAATGACTTTGAAAAACTACAAGAGATTCTGGTTCAGAAAAAATTGGACGTGGACACGGTGTTTGAGGTGGAGGATGAGAACCTGGTCTTGGCATCTTACAAGCAAGGTAGCTACGTTTCCTGTAAAGCCTGACAAGTACATTTGACTCTTTAGTGTGTGTTTTAAAACTTTAATTATTTGCTCAGCTTTCCTTCTCCCTATGGAGTAAATTTCCAAAGGGAGTTTGCATGTAAAAATAGCAGATATATGCATGTAAGTAGCATGCACTCATGGATATGCTATTTTATAAAACGTCGAGAGCATGGGTACATTTTTCATTTTGTATGTACATTTTACTGGCAGAAAAAAGGGGTGGACTAGGGACGTTCTGGTTGCGGTTCAGAAGTACGCGTGGTAGTTGCTATTTTGTAAGAGATATATGCATATTCATTACTGAACTTATTTCTATACTTCTATACCCGCTAATTGACTGGAGCAAGTTTGTATGCAAGTAATTATTTTCAAAATAGTATGGGGTAGATTTTAAAAGCTTGCGCGTGGGCCATATACACATGTACGCGTGATTTTATAACATGCGCGCGCAGGCGCACGCATGTTATAAAATCCAGGGTCGGCACACACAAGGGGGTACACAGTTGTGCACCATGCGCGCGCCGAGCCCGCTCTGAGCCGCGCTGCCTTCCCCCTTTCCCTCCCATGCCAGTCCGAAATCCTGGAGGCTGAAGTAAGTTGCGCACGCCGGCCAACTGCCGGTGCGCAATCCCCGGCACAGCGGCAAATATGGCCTCTGTGCTGGGAGCCTGACCCCGCCCTGCCCCGCCCCTGGACCACCCCACCTGCCCCCTCTTCACCTCTGTTTGCAAGCCCCGGGACTTATACTCGTCCCGGGCTTTATGCGCGTCGCTGGACCTTTTTAAAATAGGCCCGGTGAGCGTAACCCTTTTAAAATCCAGCCCTATATGTGCATACTTTCTAAAATACCTGCCTCCATGTATTACTTGAGTTATTATGCATACGTTATATATATTATACACCTAGAATATATGGATGTATGTTTATAAAATAGGGAGATAAAGTATGCGTTTTTTGCATTGGAAGTACTTTCAGAACAAAACTATGAGGTATTTTATAAACTGTTCAGCTCCCACCACAAAGTTTATAAAATATTAGCATAAATCTCCTAGTGTCTATGTATGCATGCATGCAAATGCTGTACCACAGATGGGTTTGTGGTCTTATCTTTTCCTCCCTTTTTATACACACTGCACATTTCTCCCAACTTTGATCCTACACTGTAGAACCAGCATTCTTTTCCCCCACATATCTTTTTTCCTTGATCTACTACAAACACTACATAGACCCATAACGAACCTCTCTAGAGTCCCAGCATCTACCCCTGCCTTTTTTTCTTCCTTCATTATTTTGCCCTCCATTCTCCATCCACTTTACTCACACAGTTGCTCTCAAGTCCAGTATTGTCTCATGCTTCTGCTGCCACACTTCTCTGCACATAATAGCCCTCACTTCTACCCATCCATTGCCCCACATATAACCTCTTGTTCATAGCCCTTATAAGTCCATATTGAGCACTTCATGTTTTCCAGCATAAAACAACCATTATGCACCACTATGCACACACACCTGCAATAGCAGTGGCTAGAAACATAAACAGGCTTAGAAACCAAGATGGCTGCCCCTAAGCAGTAGCGATCCGTTTCTACTGAAATATATTTCCTGAAAACTGTTTTTTTGATGGGTAAACGCAAAGGAAATATTAAAAAGGGTAAGCCTGAAGAATTATTGGTTACCCTTTGTCAGACCACAGTTCCGGAGCTTGCACTTACTATTGCACCGGTGGCTGAAACCCGCTTGTCTGGAATTGGGGATGTGAGCCCGTCGGAGGCAGAGATTTCCCTCAGCCCTGACTGCTGCTGCACACCGAATCCTGACAGTGCCACCATTTTCCATGACTCCTCCTCAGAGGGTATGAGATAATTGGGTGGTCTAGCTGGGTTCTCTTGCTCTCATCCTCCTGCTCATCTGGAGCAGGTTTGGCTATGGAGGTCGGGGGGAGTGATGCAGGAGTCTCAGGAAGCGCTGTTGAATGCAGAAAGAACGGCTTTGCAATCTTCTCTGACTGGTGGATCTTCTGAAGAAAGTCCCAAAGTCCCTGCTGTTTCATCGTTATGCCCACTTATGGGCTCAGGTGATTTTGCTTCTTTGACGAAACTTCCTGTTAAAACTTTGGAAAGTTTGTGGAGAGTAATGATGTCTATTAACAAGTCAGTTACAGCTTTAGTGTCTATGACCTGACTTGCATAATCAATTTCAATCTTAAGAGCTTCGATTAAATTCTTTAGAAAGGAAGGTATTTGAAGGAGAGTCATCTCTGGTGAAAGTTCAAGAAGTGCAGGTTAACAGTATCAAAGACCTTTCTTCTACTTCGCATAGAATTGAAAATATTGAAAACTCTCTTAGGTCCTTGAACTTGAGGATTCTTAATTTTCCTCAAGTTCCCCTGATGGCACCTGCTGATTTATTTACAACTTATTTGAAGGAAGTTCTGTCAGTATAGAGGCATTATGACATTTTCTGTTTTATTAACCATTCCTTTCCATTTGCACCCTCAGTGGTAATTTTCTGTCAGGTCATGCCATATCACCAACCCAGAACTTTTTGAAACTTGCTTTCTTTTCCTGATTGGAAAACAGTGGAAGGTGCAGGCTGCCACTGGACAGAAACTGGTAACTTTTTTATTCAGAAAATTACTACTGAGCACCCTGGATAGGAAGACCACAGGCAATAAAGAAGTCTCTTCCATGCAATCCTTATTAGGACTGATCTGATGATGACTGTCATTGTGTCAAGAGGGGTTTTAATGAAAGGTACCAAAGCTATGCCAATTAAGTAGGTCTTAAGAAAAAAAACTGAGCAGATATACAGTATCAGATGAATATCCCCCATCAATTTCCTGGAAACCAGGCCTATTTGCAGCCCTCAAAACCTGGGTTGTACAGTTCTGTGATAGATTATATCTGAAAGGCTTGCACGTTCATTGAAGACATAGTTGTGGCATTGTAGTTGTTACCTAGGTATACACTTATGACTTTTAAATTTTTATTTATTTATTTATTTAAGGTTTTTATATACCGGTATTCGTCGAAACATCATATCAGTTTACATGCAACTTGTAACAGCAGGGAAATACATTAAACAGGGAGATAGGCAGAACTTGGAGAATATACAGAGTTATATAACAAGCTTCGGAAAGATCAAGTAGATAGTAAAAATAAGCAAAACATGGAGTTGAGGTTATAGTATACACGTGGGGTAGGAAGGGAGAGGGCAGAACTTGGAGGAGAAGGGGGTGGAGAAGAAAACATTTTTAGGGGGGTTCAAAAATTGCAGTTAATACATAAGTAGATATATCTTTGCGGGTAGACTATACAAGTATGGAGGGCAGCTAAGGTTACTGGCAAGGAGGGAGGGGGAAAGGGTGAAAGGTGAAGGAGAGCATGGGCAGGGGCGATGGGGTAATCTTGTTATTCCGGGAAGGCTTGTTTGAAAAGCCAAGTTTTAAGCTTTTTTTTGAATTGTTGAGTGCTTGTTTTAAGTCGAAGGTCTGGTGGCATAGCGTTCCAGTGAGTGGGACCTGCTATAGAGAATGCATGCACTTTAGTGGATATTAACCAATAGGTCTTATGTGGGGGGATGTGAAGAGTGCCTTTGTATACTGATCTGGTAAGGCGCTTAGAGGCATGTAGGCAAATTTTGTTGTTGGTCCACTTAATGTTACTGTTGTGGATGGATTTATGTATAATGGATAAGTTTTTGTAGAGGATGCGGGATGCAACTGGGAGCCAGTGTAACTCCTTAAGGATTGGTGTGATGTGTTCGTTTTTATGTGTGTTGGTTAGTATTCTGGCTGTAGCGTTTTGAAGTATTTGCAGGGGTTTGATGTGGGAGGCGGGGAGGCCTAGGAGGATTGAGTTGCAATAGGTAATTTTTGTCAGGATGGTAGCTTGTAGGATGGTTCGGAAGTCGTTGAAGTGTAGGAGGGGTTTAATTTTCTTAAGGCTGTGGAGCCTGAAATTTTTGAAGCACCCATAAAAGTATAAGGCCATCTAGGCCTCACTATAGATCAACATAGGGTCAGATTCACGATGATGCGAGATGTCCGATGCCATAACCATTTAATCTTATAATTTAATCTCATTATTTCCCCGCAAGCTGTATGTTATAATGCATTCATGCTTTTCAAGTCTGTTGCAAATTCAAGTTTGTTGAATGTTTATGTTTATTTATATTTTGTATATTTATACTTATATTTATAATAATTTTATTTTATTTTAAGTCGTTCGCTGCTTTATCTATAAGTTCATACGAAGTTAGCCCTGTTATCTGTACCCTCTTGTTTGATGTAATTTCCAACTTTGGTTCTATGTAAACCGACGTGATATGTACTAGTACAGGAACATCGGTATATAAAAGCCTTAAATAAATAAATAAATAAATAAATAAACATGGGGAAATTTCCAGCAATGGGAGGTTCCAAGAGAGGAAGATACTTTCATTTATTGTTCTGATCCATCCTCTAATAGCAGTGACTCTCAACCTTTTTTCCATTATGATGCACCTTACCAGTGCACGACACACTGCCCACTACACACTGCAGCTGAACTAAAAAAAATCCTAATTATTATTTTAATGTTAGAATTGTCACAAAAGAAAGATAAAACATTCTTAATTTATTTTTTACAAGCAGTTTTTGAAATTAAAGTTATTAAATGTTATTTTGTACACAAGTTTGAATCTTTGCATACTTCAGAAGGAAGAAATATGGGACTGATGTGCTGCATGCAGTTTCTCGAGACAGGGTTGAAGGGCGGACAAATTCTCGTGCATCTCACAGTCCACAGCAAAATATAATGATCCATTCTGGAGTTTAGAATTCTGGAGTAGAATTAGGACATTTCCACTTTCAACTCACCATACAAAAAATATATATTTAAATTCTGGTATAACCTCTGTAACAGCAATTCAAAACCCTCTTTAATAGACATTTTGTGAAGTAACACAGAATCTTGCAACAAAATTTCTCAGAAGATTTATACAAATGTAAACCCCTCTTTGGGGACCTGTCAGAATGTAGGGGCATGTGGTTTTCCCCAAGACCACTTTTACTCCCAACTCTCCTTCTCACACCAAAACACAGTCCATTGGAATTCCTTTGTCACCAGTTCAGGGAACCAGAGTTCATTCCAGCAGGAACAAGGATAAAACTTTGTTAAGGAAGTTTTTAATGATGGAATGTTTGAATTCTTATTATATAAATCATGTACCGTGTGATTTAAGGCCAATTGGATAATGGAATGATAGGTAATGAATACCTACGGACCGTGTAGTACACATTCACTCTCTGGAACCTTTACATTCTCTGGCACAGATTCTAGTATTCTGAGATTATGTATATAATGCAATTTATTGATAATATGTAGAAGTAATTTTAGATTTTCAAAGTTCAGTTGTTCAAGTTACAATTCCCCATACTATATGATATGCAAATAGTGGGCTGGATTTTAAAACCTACATGTGGGATACATTTGTGCGCGCTACCTGGCGTGCACAAATGTACGCCCGATTTTATAACATGTGTGCGCAGCCGCATGCATGTTATTAAAATCCGGGGTCAGCGCGTGCAAGGGGATGCATACTAGTGTACCTTGCGTGCGACGAGCCCTCGGGGAGCCGCGATGGCTTTCCCCGTTCCCTCCGAGGCCGCTTCGAAATCGGAACGGCCTCGGAGGGAACTTTCCTTCTGCCCCCCCCCCCCCCACCTTCCCCCTCCCTTCCCCTACCTAACCCGCCCCCCAGCCCTATCTAACCCCCCCAACTTTTGTTTAATAAGTTGCACCTGCCTCCGGGCAGGTGTAGGTTGCGCACGCCGGCCAAGTGCCAACACGCAATCCCCTGGCATAGCCGCTGTGCCGGAGGCCTCGGTCCCGCCCCACCCCTTTCACAAAGCTCCGGGACATTCGCACGTCCTGGGGCTTGCACGCATCTCCGGGCCTATGCAAAATAGGCTCGGCGCATGCAGGAGCGGTTACACGCATACATCCTGAGGATTTACGTACATAACCCTTTGAAAATCTGGCCCAGTGTTTTTACCTACCCAGTATCCTCCCTTTTCTTACCACTCCCTGAAGTGTTCTTGTAACATAGCCAGGAGTCCATATCGCCTTGGTCTGTCTCCTTCTGGTCTTAGGCCCACCTCAGCATGATTTGGTCTGTCTCCTTCTGGTCACAACTGTGGCTGGGCTGCTTATATCTACTTCTGGCTGGATCTAACTTTCTGGCCATATGCCCAAGGCCTGGTCATCTGCCCAAGTTGTTTGCATTAGGGCTGGTGCCTTGCGTTGCCTGGATACATTGGCCTGACAATTTCCTGAATAGACTGGGGCTGAGTGTTTGCCCAGATAGGTTGGGGCTGAGTGTTTGCCAAATTTCCAGGCTCCAGCCTCACTGTTTTATGGTTCTGTCTTATGCAAATCAAGGAGCAAGATTGCATGTCTTTCATCTCATTGGCTGGATCTCAGCATAAATCCACACCCCTAAAATGTCAGGGCACGCAATTTGTTACAGGTTATTTAGGTCAAAAGAGACCAAAATGGTTTATCACATATGATCAGGGGATGGAAGAATCTTCTGAATATGAGGCCTCTCCTCATTGGTTGTTTCTTCTCTTAAAATACATATATATACACAATATATATACATACAATATACCTCTTATTCTGCAACTTTCAGGTTCATCTCCAATCATGTCCTCATTCTCATCGATACTTGCCGAGTTCCAAAAGGCTTCTATTTGTCTTGCTGTACAGGATCCACTTGCTCTGCAAGTGACTGTTACAGCTCTGACTTTTAAATGCTATGAAATATTCTAAAAGGTCCAAATGCTGGAAAAATCTCTAGGCCTAGTATTTCTTGTGGATTAAATGCCCATTTTCTTGCATTATAAGAGGCTTATATGGTAGGCCAAAAATAAAAATGTCCATATGAGCTTATTCTGACTTCCTATCACTAATCTTATTTGTAATTCTCAACCCAAGCTCTAATCATAACAATCTCTGGGGACCTAGGTTCACTGTCTCTCAATCTCTCTTTGGTTGTCCTCACGGGTGAACTCACTATTCCAATTTCCTTGCTTTAGGGCACCTCTGACTCTGAAGACGGACGCTCGACACACTGGTTGGGTATTCAACAAAAAATTGCTGCAACCAAAATTACTTAAAGTCCAATTCACAACAAAAATTCTCCAGTTTATCTTCACATGTAAATAAACAGTGCAAAGGTCCTCTTTTCAGTTCTGTTAGCTGAGTTAGTGTCCTTCAGATGGCAGGCACTAGGGAAAGACATGAGTGAATATGGGTCTCTAGTGGGGACTAGGATCTCCTTGTCTCTCTCTCTCTCTGATGGTCTAAGCTGGACGTCTGGTAGAAGAAAACCCCCAAAAGTGTTCAAAATCTCTCCCCCTTCTCAGTGGGCAGGAACTGGTGGCAAAAGAATTCCTCCCTAAAACAACTGACAGAAAACTCTCTATAAAAGTACTTCTCTCTTCTTTGTCAGGTCACTGCCGTCCCCCTTATCTGGGCAGAAGAAATTGCAGCATTTTATCCTGACCTCCTAAGACAGGGATGACAAGCAGGCCAGGAGCCAGGAGCAGGCTCTCAAAAACAAAACTCACAATCAAAAACAACAGCTCTTCTCCAAACTCCTCTTTTATTCCTCGAGGACAATCCCTTCCAGACTGGGGGTGGGGGGAGGTAAGCAGCACTGACCAGGGCAAAGTCTCTTCCCTAAGTTCCAAGTTGAAGGCCCAATATGGGGAATCTCTTCACCACTCTTCCTTTTTTCCCCCCAATCTTTACAAAAAAAATACCCCAACCCAACAAAATACTCCCCTGTACTAGGCTTTGGGGTCCGACAAATGGGGAGCAGTCCAAACTGCAACTCAACTCAGAATGCCAAACCAAAACCCACACCACTTCTCGTGCAAAGCCCTCTTTTATAGTACACTGCTGACCAATCCAGGTGAGGTGAAAGAGGCTATTTTAGCCAAAAAAACATCCTTCAAAAATTGGAAGAAGGATCCATCTGAACAAAATAGGATAAAACATAAGCATTGTCAAGTTACGTGTAAAACATTGATAAGACAGGCAAAGAGAGAATTTGAAATGAAGTTGGCTGTAGAGGCAAAAACTCAATAAAAACGTTTTAAAATATATCCAAAGCAAGAAATCTGTGAGGGAGTCAGTTGGACTGTTAGATGACTGAGGGGTTAAAGGGGCTCTTAGGGAAGTTAAGGCCATTGCAGAAAGAGTAAATGAATTCTTTGATTCTGTGTTTAGTAATGAAGATGTTGGGGAATTACCAGTTCCGGAGATGTTTTCAAGGGTGATGAGTCAGACGAACTGAACTAAATCACTGTGAACCTGGAAGATGTAGTAGGCCAGACAGACAAATTAAAGAGTAGCAAATTACCTGGACCAGATGGTATGTATCCTAGAGTGCTGAAGGAACTCAAAAATGAAATTTTGGATCTATTAGTTAAAATTTGTAACCTATCATTAAAATTATTCAATGTACCTGAAGACTGGAGGGTGGCAAATGTAACCCCAATATTTAAAAAGGGCTCCAGGGGTGATTTGGGAAACTATAGACCAGTGAGCCTGACTTCAGTGCCGGGAAAAATAGTGGAAACTATTCTAAAGGTCAAAATCATAGAGCATATAGAAAGACATGGTTTAATGGAACACAGTCAACATGGATTTACCTAAGGGAAGTCTTGCCTAACAAATCTGCTTCATTTTTTTGAAGGGGTTAATAAACATGTAGATAAAGGTGAACTGGTACATGTAGTGTATTTGGATTTTCAGAAGGCGTTTGACAAAGTCTCTCATGAGAGGCTTCTACGAAAACTAAAAAGTCATGGGATAGGAGGCGATGTCCTTTCGTGGATTACAAACTGGTTAAAAGACAGGAAACAGAGAGCAGGATTAAATGGTCAATTTTCTCAGTGGAAAAGGGTTAACAGTGGAGTGCCTCAGGGATCTGTATTTGGACCAGTGCTTTTCAATATATTTATAAATTATCTGGAAAGGAATACGACAAGTGAGGTTATCAGATTTGTGGATGATACAAAATTATTCAGAGTAGTTAAATCACAAGTGGATTGTAATACATTACAGGAGGACCTTGCGAGACTGGAATATTGGGCATCCAAATGGAAGATGAAATTTAATGTGAACAAGTGCAAGGTGTTGCATATAGGGAAAAATAACCCTTGCTGTAGTTACACAATGTTAGGTTCCATATTAGGAGCTACCACCCAGGAAAAAGATCTAGGTATCATAGTGGATAATACTTTGAAATCGTCATCTCAGCGTGCTGCATTAGTCAAAAAGCAAACAAAATGTTAGGAATTATTAGGAAGGGAATGGTTAATAAAACGTAAAATGTCATAATGCCTCTGTATCGCTCCATGGTGAGACCACACCTTGAATACTGTGTACAATTCTGGTCGCCGCATCTCAAAAAAGATATAGTTGCAATGGAGAAGGTACAGAGAAGGGCAACCAAAATGATAAAGGGGATGGAACAGCTCCCCTATGAGAAAAGGCTGAAGAGGTTAGGGCTATTCAGCTTGTTGACGAGACGGCTGAGGGGGGATATGATAGAGCTCTTTAAAATCATGAGAGGTCTTGAACGAGTAGATGTGAATCACTTATTTACACTTTCGGATAATAGAAGGACCAGGGGGCATTCCATGAATTTAGCAAGTAGTACATTTAAGACTAATCGGAGAATATTCTTTTTCACTCAGTGCACAAGTAAGCTCTGGAATTTGTTGCCAGAGGATGTGGTTAGTGCATTTAGTGTAGCTGGTTTAAAAAAAGATTTGGATAAGTTCTTGGAGGATAAGTCCATTAACTGCTACTAATCAATTTGATATAGGAAATGACCTCTGCTATTACTGGCATTGGTAGCATGGGATCTACTTGGTGTTTGGGTACTTGTCAGGTTCTTGTGGGCTGGATTGGCCTCTGTTGGAAACAGGATACTGGGCTTGATGGACCCTTGGTCTGACCCAGCATGGCAATTTCTTCTTATCCATTTGGATGAAACCAGTGAAAGGCTCTTTTATGTCTAGGGCTCTGAATTATGGAATGCCTTACCCCATAGTTTAAAGGAAGAATCTTCCCTTTGGAAATTCAGGAAAATGTTAAAGACTTTTCTGTTTTCTCAGGACTTTCCGAGTAGTACATGATCTAATAATAAAAAGAAAATTAGTTTCCATCAAAATGGCATTTGTGGATGAGAAGCCTCATGATGTAAGATCATTTTCTGTTTAAGTTACAATATTGTGAAGGTCTAGTGTGATATGAGTAGATAACTATTCTACGTATGAAGCAGAGTATTTTGTTGGTCTGTGTGGTTTGTTTTATTTTATGTATAATGGATATTGTGAATGTTTTTCTGTTAACCATTTAGAATTTAGGATTTGTGGTATATATATATATTTAAAATAAATAAATATATTGAGAAAGATTTCACACTCTCGACATTTGACATCACTAGCAGTCTAGCTGATGCAGCCAATCTGGAAGTTCAACAGCACTAAGCTTACATCTGTTCAAATAAACCGCACTTTGGAAAAAGCTTGTGTAGGTGAGGAGAAGCAAAGCATACTGCTAGGGTGTGGAGAGGCAGCAAGGCTAGTCCAGCAGCTGCATGGCTGGGAGCTCAGGAAGGCCTTGCTCCAGGATAGTTTGCACTGTTGCTGGCCTGCCTAACTATGCATAAGGGGCATGAGCCAGACAAAAGGAGTTAGTTTGCCCCATTTGTAACAGGATGACTTACTGGTCATGTGATCAAATATGGTTCTCAATTGAGGCTGGAATGACTATTGGATGGTCCAAGCGCCATGATCTAAGGCCAGTGGGAATACAGCATACCTATTGTTTAGAGTCCCTGTATGAGCCAGAGACCTGTGTAGTGCTGCAGCTGCTTTCTGCTTTTGTGATACTATCTAAGTTGTGTGCCGAGTTTCCAGATACATCTGACACTGCACCAGGTACTTCAGCTGGTACATTGCCTTGAGATGAAGTAAAAGAAATTCCCACACTGTTCAGAAGGAGCAGCAAAGTCACAGGTCAGAATCAATGCAATAGTGGCAATTAAATGAGGTAAGTACTAGGGAAACAGGCCCACATTCCTTAGAAAGTTTTTCTGGGCCACAGGTTAAGGAGGCACTGGTAGTGGATAGAAGGCCCCAAATTGAGGAATAATTAGAAACAGTGGGAGGTGTTACTGGCCCCATGGGGGCCTAGTGAGCTATTTTAACAAACCAATGGATTACCATTGAGAGGCTTGGAGAGATGAAAACTGTCCCTTAAACCTGCTAGTGGGTCCCCTTAATCTGTGGGGAACACCATTTAGAGGACAAAGCCAGGGACAAGTCATATGATGTTGGGAGTCAGGAGGTGGATCCTTGGTCCGACCAGCGGAAAGGTACTGACGTAGATCCCCGCTAGATGGTGTAGGTCGGCAGGCGATACCGCCGCTGCAGGAGGGTAGCTCTAGCCCTGGAAGTCTGTAGCCTCTCCAGGAGATCCTATGGAGGCTTCGCCCTGGAAGCCCGCGGTCCCCCCAGGAGGAGCCTGTAGGGACCCGGGCCGCTGGGACTTAGAAGGCTTCGCCCTGGAAGCCCGCGGTCCCCCCAGGAGAAGCCTGTAGGGACCCGGGCCGCTGGGACTTAGGAGGGCGGCAGATGACGTAGACAGGTAGACAGACCAGATTCTGGGAAGGTGGCTGAAGGTGTAGACAAGCAAACAGACCAGGTTCAGGGCAGGCGGCTAGAGGCATAGATAAGCAAACAGAACAGGTTCAGGGCAGGCGGCTAGAGGCGTAGACGAGCAAACA
The DNA here is from genome assembly GCF_901001135.1 of Rhinatrema bivittatum. Lineage (NCBI taxonomy): Eukaryota > Metazoa > Chordata > Amphibia > Gymnophiona > Rhinatrematidae > Rhinatrema > Rhinatrema bivittatum. The sequence continues at coordinate 176,466,125 of NC_042616.1, forward strand.
GACCAGGTTCAGGGCAGGCGGCTGAAACAGGCAGGTAGACAGGCAGGGAGGCAGTAACAGGCGGGCTTGGTCAGGCAGGCAGACGAACAGGAACAGACGAGCAGGACCAGGCAGGAAGACGAACAGGAACAGACGAGCAGGGTCAGGCAGGCAGACGAACGGCAACTAGTTACTCACAGGAGTCGACCACGTTGCAAGGCAAAGTCCCAGGGTTGGACGCCAGGGTTAAATTCCCCTCAGCGTCTGACATCATCTCAGGGGCCGGCCAGAGTTTCACGCCAGAAGCCCTTTAAAAGAGGAACCCTCCACGCGTGCGCGAGTCCAGGGGACGGGGTCAGCAGTGTCCGGCGTCTCCCTCGTGGTGACGCCGCGATGTAGGCCCGAACGGGCCCAGCAGTTCCGGCGGCTCTGGTGGCGTCCCGCGGGGAAGAGGAGGTAAGGGTCCGGTCGCGAGGTGCGCGACCGGAGCCGCAACATATGATACCTTCATAAGGAAGCTCTGGAATCTACTAGACATTCCATTCAACTGACAGCCAACCCTCATGGATGGAATAGGCAGGTCCAGGCAGGTCCAGGGTACTACTGGTACCAGCAGTTGTCTGAGGAAGGATTTTGAGAATGGGGTCCCAGTGACGAGGATCATGCAAGTGTAGAGATCCTATCAGATCCCTAATAGGAGTTAGGCAGAATAAACCATTTGTGTGGGGAGTAAACATAGTGAAAATGTGAGTAGGTAGATCCATCTTTTGGGAGAAAGTATTTGGTAAGTTCCTCTGGTATACAGTATAAAGCCAGACCACCATTTTGGCATGTGGATTTTCTGTTTTTCCTTTCAGAGGCAGCATACCATGGCTGTCCCCTGATTTTTTCAGTTGTTTAAGTTTTACTGCCTCCTTGGAGCCTCTTAGTTTGGATATGGGAGTTTCTTTCCACCCTCCCTATCCCTTTTGTATTTTGATGCTGCTTTTGTTAAGTTTTGACTACCCAGTAACTAGAGACTCAGTCACTTTCTGCTTTTCCTGTTCTAATATTCTGTTATTCAATGACTAAGAAAATATGTTGATTGTTCACAAAACCCTACTGTTCCCAACTACTATGTTAACTCCATTTGATTGTAAGATAATTGCATATGTTGGATGAGAATTGCAGATTTGTAAACCATTATGATGGCTCTACCGAATAACGGTATATAAAACCCTACAAATAAATAAATAAATAAATAAATAAATAAATAATAACAAAAGGGAGAAGTTCCTTCATTGAAAAGGCACCTGAGAATCATCAGTATCCAGAGGAGGGATGATTTACAGCCATCCAGAGGAGAAGAAGGAAAGAAGGGAGAAAGAAGTTGAGATGGACCCCACTAGGGCCCATGAACATCTTCTACTTTGGAGAAGAGGAATAACAGGAGTATCATTCTGATGTTAGAAGTGAGAAGAGAAGAATAACTGGTGCCATTCAGGTACTGGGAGGACACTAAAGAGTTCAGAGAAGAAAACATCATGGAGGAGGTAGAAGATAAATGACTTTGTAAAAATGGATTTCACCTTTAATACTTCACCAACATTGAGTGGGAAGCATTAACTTTGCCTTATGCCAATGGGATGGGAGAAACATCAGGTTAAAGACTGAATCAATTGGCTTTAACATCTTAAACTTGAAATAAGGTTTTGAGAAGTCACAAATGTATTCAGAATACTTGTAACATTGAATATTGAACTAACTGCTATAATATTTTTATCATTTCACAACGTATCAGTAAAAGTATTGCTGGAAACCACCAAAGATTCCATGGGTTTTTCTTACTACATAGAGATTGATTAACTCATTAGTGCTGTTATCATCACTGCTGTATAGAAGAATTCAGATTGGGGCTTAAGTGTTGCAATGCATAGGACCTTGAAAGTAATCTTCCCCCTACTGATGGAAGGAACCCTGTAGTTTGAGACATTTTGACATTATGGGAGATTTACCATCTGAACTGTATTTGAGATATGGTCTCTGATACCACTATCCAGGTACAACCAGCCTGGGGGATACACAAGATTGTGTTTATCATACTCTGAGAACCTTAGTGGAAGAGAGCTCCACCATGGCATTTCACCAGGATGGTTTATTGCCAGTCTGGATCCTGGCAAATTATTCACTCCTAGCAGTGGAAGTGGACAATGGAGAAGGCAACTCTGAGATGCTCAGAAATCATTATGGTGTGCTAGAGGAGTATCCTGCTTTGGACCTAATTGCCATCTTATCTCAAATGACCTTGTGAGGGGTCTCTGGGTTGAGCCTGGATTCTCTGGACAAAAAATAAAACTCACCAACTGGTATAGGGAGAAGAGGATGGTAAGACTCCTAGTGTACAAAATCTGAGGGTACAAATGTCCTTATGTGCCTTTGCCTGTAATATGCATTACTGAGCTGAAGAGAGAGGAATGGATTTGTGGCAATATGAGAGGGGTATGACTTACAAATTTTCTGAGGATCATCTCTTAGGCTGCACCACTCTTGACAAGAAACATTAACACTGGATAGTGGGAAGGAGCATCTGCAAACACACAGCCATTATTGTAGAAAGAGTTGGAAGACCTCACAGATACTCAATTACTAACATTTAGTCAGGAAGAACTACTGCGAACATTCCTGATCCAGCCTGGTATAGCCCACAGACTTTGCCTGATGCTGTTCCATTACTACAGAAATGAACTGTTCCTGTACTTTCCTGTTGCAAGAATTTCAGTAAATTCCAGAGATGAGAAAAAAAAAAGGGCATTTTCTTGGTCTTTTTGTGTTGTGCTGGTTTATGTGTGTTTACTTCACAGGTGTTAAAGGGAGTTGGTGTTTATCTATGTCTTTAATAGAGTGGGAACATTTGAACTGTTATGGATTTTAGAAAAATCCATAACAGTAAGTCCATGAAGGTGATGGCCTACTTTGTAAAACAAGGATGCTGGAAGGCCTAAAAAAAAAAAAAAAAAGACTTGCTTATTTTAAGTACTTTTCTTCAGTGCTTAGGTCAAAAAGTTTACATGATTTTGAAAGATCAAGTCAAACCATAATACAGTTTTGATGAGAATTTGGACAAAAAAACCTTCTCATGGAAACAATGGTAAGCATTACCTGTTGTGTTTAATTTGTTAAACATTTATAAAATGGAAAATATCGTATACTGGAGAAAAATTTTCCAAAAAGTAAGAAAAGAAAAAATACATAAAATATTTTGAAAAATATTGAAAAAAATATATACACAATTTAGAAAAAACTTGTTTCAGAGCACTTTTCTCTTTTTTTTTTCTATTTGGTATAATTTTACTTGTATATTTTATACATTTTGGTGACTTTTCACCTTTAACTTTTTTTGAATTTTCAAGAAGAGGAATCCATCTGAAGGATATCTTCCACCATTAATTTTCATTTTTTTTTCAAGATATCTTCTGGTCACAGAGAAGTTATTGCCTTGAAAAATCTAAGGAGGCAATTTTCAAAAGGATTTATGCAAGAAAATGGAATTTATATGCATACATGGGCTTTTGAAAATTGCTACAATTTTAAAATCATTACTCACGCTAAAAGGATCATATATGTGAGTATCTGGGCTGCATGTGAGCAACACCAATTGTAAAAGCCACAAATTACGTGCATATTTGTGTGTGCTCAAGCAAAAAAAAAGGGGGTGGAAAAGGGGCAGAGTTGGGGACAAGGCATGGGCATTCCAGGGCAGGGCCAAGTTATTTGCGTAACTCTGTATTTTAAAAATAGCCACTGCAGCATGCAGTAGACTGTTAGTCACATATGATTACTTCTGCTCCTGATGAGGGGTAAGTCTTCATAAATCTCTGTTTAGACCTAGATCAACTTGGTGAGGGGTGTAGGTCAACTGGGTTGAAGTGCAGGATGAAGAACCAGAGGGATCTGAATGACCTCATGATGGACTGGGCAAACTAGTGGACCAATGGGTAAAACTAGGTATGGCCTTCACGCGAGCATGTTTTAAATTCCAATTCAATGCAATATGCAAATATTATCTGTGGCCAGCATGTAAGATGAGCCTAGAGCTACGCTGTGTCGGGGACCTCGAGCCCCGCCCCTGCCCCATCCCTTTTCTTTGGCCCCGGGATTTATGCACATCCTGGGGCTTTACGCATGTGTCCGGGCCTTTTTAAAATAGGCCCATGGTGCATAAGGTCACCTATGCACGTAAATCCCATGGATTTACGTGCATAGGCCTTTTAAAATCCGGGCCTTAGTGTCTCTGCTCCAATGGCGCCTGGTGATTCTGTGTTCCACTTGTCTTTTCAGCTGGCTTTAGTCACTTCTTCCTGCTGTTGCTGCTCAGCTCTGGACATCTCTGCTGCCTTTCTGGGGGCTCTTGGATTCAACATTGTCTCTCTTCTTCCCAGCTTCTGGGTGACTTATACCCCTCAGACTTTGGGACCTCTTCTTATGTACTCTGATCTAACTCCTCTTCCTCCATGCACCTCCTGGCTTTAGTACATGGATCCTTGTGCTCTTCTTCAGCAGTAGGAGTGCTCCATGGGCTTCTGTTTTTTCTTCTTCTTCTGTCTTCTGTGCCTCATGCTATAATTCTTCTTTTCTGCCTCCAGAAGGAGTTCTCTCTTCACAGTCTGACTCCTCTCTTCCTCCAGCTGGCCTCTATCCATAGTGCTCCTCTTCCTGCAGCACTGTATGGAGATATCTCATGTTTTACCACTGATTCACCAATTATGAATTATAATAGCCATTTACAGGCCAAATTCTGACAGGCCCCAAAAGCACTGTCACAGCAAAAAAGAAGAAAGAACTGTGCCCAGATGAACTTTACAACCTTTCTCTGTGGAAAATGAAGAGGTCTTGCCCTGATACACTGAAGGATACCTTATCAGATGTGCCTGTTTGTATGGGCCTGTTTAAATAAAGAAACCAGACAGAAGGACAATATGACTAAAGCATAAGCAGGAGTCATGATTCGGCCAAAGCAGAGTGCAGAGGTCATAAAGACCCCCACCATTGGAAGGAAGAAGGGAGGCAGTCTGAGACAGAGAAAAACACTCTGACACACAGCTTGGCATACAGATGAGGCAATTTTCCCCCCGAAGGAATTGGAGGGAGAAAAGGATCTGCAACATAGCAGGACGCCTCCCAAAGTAATGGGGAGGGAGAAAAAAGACCTGCAATGTGGCAAAAGACCCTCTGCTCACCACGTGATTATGCATGAGCGTATGCATATTTATCAGCTGGAAAGTATAAGACGAAGGGCAAGGAAGAGAAAAAGGAAGGCACAATCCCTGAATGCAAACCCTGGGAGAAAACTCGGAGAGCAGTGTTGCGCCATCGGTCGCAGACGGCTGCACCCTTTCTGTCTCACCTCTTTTCTTTCTCTTTCCTCTCCTCTGGGCAAGATGGCTGCCTCCGCCTCGCTCCGCCGACCTCTCCGGCGTCCCCGGACCGGCATGGGTGATTGCATTCACCATTCATTCACTAAGGTCACTTTTGAATTTGTCATGGCGGAAACCTCGGGGGCATCCCCACTGCATGATGTTACTACCTCTGGGTACTTAGCCTCCGATCTCCAATTCAGCTACGAGTTAGCAAGGATTCCGCTCCAGCTAATTTCGACTTTCTTCAGAGACGCCTGCTCTGAGTACTCGCTCCTACAAACCCTCTGGGGACACTCAAGGCACCCGCTCCTCGGGGGTCTTGCTTCGCTCCTATCTACTCTCCAGGTTTCCCAGCTCATCAGGATCCTAGGTACCTGCTCTCTGGGGCCTTGCACTCGCCTGCCTTCCTCCTGGGTTAACCTACATCTACAGAGGATATCTTGGCTCCAGCGCTCCGGGCCTTGCATCATCTCTATCTCCATTTTATGGAGGCCATCTCTCCAGCATCTGCCAGCCTTCGGGAGTACCTTCTCTCTTCAGTCTCTCTGCCTTGTCTCACCACAGAATAGATTCTCGGCATACCCCGCTCTGCGGACCACTACCGGATCTATCATCTCTGACTACGTCATCTATGACTGGGTTCTCGGCCTACCCCTCTCCACAGACCACTACCGGACCCTTCACTTCCAGCTTCTGGTTAGACCTTCTCTGCACTTGATACTACTCAGTACCTGGACTGAACTAATCATCAGAGACCTACTCCACTGGCTGAGGAATGCAGCCCGCTTCTCGGGTCTTGCCAACTGCTGTATAATAAAGCTTCTATTCTCTCTGTGGCCATTACTGAAGAGTCAGCCTATTGCTGTATTTTCCCCATGGGGCCCCTCCCCATGGGAGGAGTCATCAATACAGCAACCAGGGATCCACAAACAAGTCAAACTTAAAACAAGCAGATTCAGAGAGTGACCCTGAAACCTGTGCCGAAGCATCCCTGAAAGCGAAAGGGAGGCCAAAAGCAGACCAGCACTCCCTGCTATCAAGAAGGGAGAAAACTAGGTGTGGCCAGGTGATCAGAGAGGGGAGACCGTGGCTCAGGTGTAGAGAGTGACACTGAGTCATAGATGGTGAAGGGTGAGAACAAACCCAGACAGCTGGCAAGCACTAGAGACAGAAGCTAGACTCCTTCCTGGACAGCCTGCCCACTCTGCCAGTACCAAGCCCATGGAGAAAGCCTCTCCCCTGCCCACATTCTCCACTTTCCAGAAGGAGCCTGCTTCAGAGGTGAATAGAGGTATCGCCTGAGGTCGGGACCCAGGGTAAGTTAGCCCTAAGTATTAACTTATTAAGCAGGTTAAGGTTTATGGCATGTTTTGATACCACCCATGATACACAACTTTCTTTAGGGAAAACTGGTACTTAGGAATTATTTTCTAAATGCTATGTCCTGCCAAATCTGAGGAGAATACACATTGTCTTTTCCCTGAATTAGCACTGCAAGTATGGTGGGAGGGCAGCTGGTAGTGTCTTGTAGCAGACAGATCCCTGTACCCTAAACCTGCTTACAGCACAGCTCCAGTCACTGTCTATCCTGCCACTACAGTGAACTGAGCAATTCTGCTGGGTCCTCCTTCCATGTCATAGTTCCTCATCTACCTGCCTTTTCAGTTACTGTAGCATTTTTTTAAACTTCTGATTCTGCCTGCTCCTGGGACCTTGGGAAGTAAGTAATGTAAATATTTATTTTAGCCGCATGCTACATTACAACTAGAACAAATTTTTCCAGGTACTCTACCATATTATGAGAATGGTGTTAGTTTTGCTGTCACCTGTCACATGAGGTAAGGGCACTAGTATGCAACTCTCCTAGTTTCCATATAGATAAGACTGGAAGGATCATTCAGACCACCTGCTGCTTCTTTGAGAGCTAGCATTCTTCTGTCTGTGTACTAATGCTTAAACAACATACTTTGATTTTATGTTTGAACGTTTTATTAAAGTTTTGCAATAACAGTATGACAACACTGAGTAGGGTGTGGTCCTTAACCCTCCTCAGAACTAAACATCAACAGTAAACAGTCAGCTATTCCCCCCCCCCCCCAGTCAACACCCCCCCCCAAATGTTACAGAGATGTAGGTTGGTGAATTACATTCCATCAAAACAATAGAAGCCTGTTTGATTTAGCAGGCAAGAATAAAAAAAACAAAAAAACTGCACAGTTAATCATTCACTACAAGGCTCCTAATGCTACATAATGTTTGTGTATGGATTTACTGTCAACATAGACTCTAACTGTGAAACGAGGGATCATAAAAATGAGGTAAAAAGGGGGTAGACTCAGGAAATATTTCTTTACAGAGAGAGTGGCAGATGTGTGGAACAGCCTCTCAGTGGAAGTGGTGGAGTCAAAAACAGTATCTGAATTCAAGAAAGCATGGGATAACTTCAGGGGATCTCTAAGGAAGTGATGAGAATTATAATGCTAAATTAATTGGATGGATGGGCAGCCTGGATAAGCCATACGGTCTTTTTCTGCCATCATTTTTCTATGTTTCTATGTGAATATTTATGGTCTCATTAACTTTACCACAGCTCCAATTTTGTGGTAATTGATAATTTACATGAATTGGACTTTGTGCAAATGAACATGATTAACAATTTTTCTAAGATCACATGCAATTTTGGAAGAACACTTAATCAGCTGAATATAATATTGTGAATTGAATCAGTAGTACCGATTTAAACTAAGCAAAGAAATGGAAGGTGAAATGCAAGTTAATTTGTTTTTTAATTCTGTGTCTGCAGGTTACTGGCTACCTAGCTACAAGTTAAAATGCTCTTGGGCAACTGGACTGCACATATCAGTTATGCTTGGACATGTGGAGAGTCTATCGGTTCTGCTAGATCATAAGGCCACCATCAACTGTAGGCCCAATGGGAAGACTCCACTGCATGTAGCTTGTGAAGTTGCAAATGTTGAGTGCATTAAGATCCTTCTCAATCGTGGAGCTAAAGTCAACTGCTTTACTTTGAGTGGTCATGCCCCCTTGCATCTTTGTACAACAGAGGAATCAGTGCCTTGTGCTAAAGAGTTGATTTGGAGAGGTAAGTCAAATTGTAATTTTGTCAATGAAAATGAAATATACTGGTATTTTCACATAGGTAAATTCTATAAATTTGGTTCTGTCAACTTTAAAAACATGAGGGATGGGTTTCCATTATATTTGTCCATCACAGAACCTTCAGCTTTAGGAAACAATTATTTTGGAAATATAAAAGAAACAGCTTTACATAGTAAGATAGTAAATGATGGCAGATAAAGACCCATATGGCCCATACAGTCTGCCTAGCAAGTTGTTGAGGGTTGCAACTGCCGCTCCATACTGGTCACCCTCTTGCTTTCTGATGAGGGTTGTAACTGCTGCTCCATAAAGGTTATCCCTATGCTTGCAATTAAGGGTGGTAACTGTTGCTCCATTCAAGTTACCCCCATGCATAAATGTTACACCAAACATTACCACAGATTTCCCATTTCTTCATTTCCATCCTCTAGCTACTAGCGATCATTTGTGTTTATCCCATGCTCTTTTGAATTACATTATCATTCCATGTATCCATCACCCTTTCTGTGAAAAAACAATTTTGACATTGGCCCTAAGTCTACTCCCTTGGAGGAACAACCGCAGAAAATATTTTTTCATGGAAAGGTGGTGGATGGGCCACTTTGGTCTTTATCTGCTGTCACTTACTATGTTACTGTGTTGTCCTTGGAAGGAAAAATACTCTGGAAGGTCCTCCAGTGGGAAACAACATTCTTTAAATCCTGTTTTATCTTACAAATGAAACACCTCATATTTGTTTGATGTTCTCTCAATGACTTTTCCTTTTTCTTAGAGATAGATAGTTTACACTTAGTTCTAAAATAAAGAATTTATCACTCCAAATACTGCCTTAAAGAACTGACTGCATTTTTTAAACGCTTACACCTCTGCTCCTCAATTGTAGTAAGAGGGTTTCTCACAATATTTCACAATGCAATGGAGTACATGCTACTCAAATGAGAAGACCTCTCCCCTTTCTAAAATTAATTTACAACAGCATCCTGCCCATTCAGATACGTCCAGAGGAATAGTATCTTCTGCCCACCTCTGGAATACTCAAGGCATTGCACTCCTTTCCCATACGAATGCTCTTTGATATGGAGCTTATTCGTTGATTCTGAATCAGACTGATTCAGGAGTTTGAGCTCCATCCGCAAGCAAACATAGCAGCATCTGGACACTGTAAACATTCTGATGCAAACCCACACTGTTCTCCTCCTCTTCACTCTACTGGGTAAAACGTATCTGACTTAGGTTTACAAAAGCCCCTAGCTTCTGACACCTCACTTTTAAAGGAAAGACCTGCTCTAGCCCTTCTCTTTAAACCTGGGGGGAAAAACCTGCAACTTTCCCACAGGGGTCTCTAGATACCTTCCCTTGACAGAAATCCCCAACTGTACATCCAGCAGGATCTACTGCATTTCACTACTCTCTTTTCCAGGAGATGGCTTTGCTTTTGGTAAAACAAAGAGGCTTTACTATTATATAGATCATTGGCTTACAACAGGGGTCCCCAAACTATGGCCCAAGGGCCAGATGTGGTCCTTGGCTGAATTTCCTCCGGCCCCTGACAGCAACCGCAGAAGCAATGACAGGAGTTTGATCTGGCCTGCAGTGGAAATGGCGGGAATGCATTTTGCTCAGATATTTGAAATCGGAAGTGGAAGTGGCAGCACATCAGAGTGCTGTGGGCAGAGCATACTGGCGCAAAGCCACCACTGATTGGCCGTGTCATGCATTGCTGGTGTTAGTGGTGCTTGTACAGGTGGAGCCACCTGGGCCAAAGACGGGGGAGAGAGGCTGCAGAACAGCCATACGTTTTCTGCCCCTGTGGTTCTGCAGGACGGCCAAGGAATGCCAGTTAAGGATGGTGGCTCCTGGAGCTCCCAACCCCACTGCCATCTCATTGTTGTTGTGGGAGAGAGGGCATGGACATTATCCCGTAAGGATGCAGGCTTTGAAGGTGCAGAGGGCAGAAATTCTCATTATTCTAAACCCATATACCAAGTCTGAGTGTCTGTCCCTGGATTAGGATCTCCAGAAGGGGTTGTTTGCTGATACCATGAACCTGACATGTTGCAAGGGAGGGGAGTGAGAGGAGGGGGAAAAGAATGAGAAAGGGAAAGGACATAGAAAGGGAGCACGAGTGCATGGCAGGTAGGTGTGTGTGTGTGTGTGAGAGAGAGAGAGAGCGCACACCACAAACACATAACCACACCATCCCTGCCAACTATTCACCATCCACCCTCCCTGCCCCCTATTTCTCTTGGTAGCTAGATATTGGGGAAAGGTGGTGGAAGCAGGGTTGCCAGTTGTAGAAAAATATGATTACTGACACTATCTGGCACACCCTAAACCCCTGGGAACCCTGCCCCCTGCCTCCCCCCTTCCCCAGCTTTCCGAATCACAAAAGGGCCAGATATGTTCTTCCTCCTCAAACTCTTCTCAGCAAACAACTCTGAGGGTCTCTCTCCCCTGGAACGCTTGGTGATTTGAAATGTCCTGTGTGGCCCTTCTCTTGAAACGTTTGGGAACTCCTGGCTTACAGTATTTTTTTACTAGGCCAGTAAAGTTGTTTACGTGATATAAGAATGTCATTAACTGTCTGAACACATGAAATGTTTACAGAATACCTCTCTGCTTCTAAAAATAAAACAGTGTGACACCGAAGTGTGAGAGTAGAAACAAGTGTAGGTAAATCAGCCTACCAGACGCACTGTGAACAGATCTGAACAAAATGCGGGTTAGTACTAGAGAACTATAGAATACTGACTGACTGCATTGTTCATATCTGCTCACAGGGTACCTCGTAGGCTGATATACTTACACATATTTCAACACGGGGAGAACAGCTGCACCCGCCTGGTTAGCCACATGTAGCCAGTTGCTTACTTTGCTTGTTAAGAAGACTAGCCCTGCTTAGGAATTATTTGGAAAGAAATATAGAATAAAACTGAGTTACTGCATTGAGGTGTGCCAAAGCCGCATGCCTCTAGGCTCAACTATTGCAAGTTGAATTCTCCACAGTATTTTCTTGTGCTTGGACTATCATTGGAAAGAAGAGGAAAGGCAGTGTTCACATTTGCCTATCTCAACCACTTGCTTCTTCATCATCTTCTCAACCAACACTTGAGGTATTTAATTTTCATAGACAAGTTTCAGGAATGATTATACTTGAAGTTTTGAGCTCCTTTCTAGATGATCATCTGTCTCCTTAAGTCCTGATGGCCCTATAACATGCCATCATCCCCGAGCTACTACATCCCTGTCAGCGTCCTATACCTTAGGTGTCACGTCCTCTGCGGCGATATTCTGGCTTGGTTCCTGGTGTCCTGTTTCGGGTCTACATCCTATGGCCTAGAATAAGGGCATGTAACACTCACCGAGTTTATAGACCCAGCCTCCAGGACTTCCTGAGGTGCACACTGATGACTTCACTGCTGTTCTAAAATAAAAGCAGGCTCAGTTCCTTTGGTGAGTCCCTGAGCAATAGGTCCTGATCCTTGATCCTGTGCCATTGTGGTCCCTGATTCTGTTCTTCAGTGTTCCAGCCTTGCCTTGCTGGTGCCTGCTGACTATTCAGGACCAGCCCCTTCCTGCCAGTCAGCTGCTACCTTTTGGAGCCTAAGCAGTGCTGAGTGCTGGTTAGGCTGCATCAATCCAATAGCAGCCCCAAGGGTCCATGCACCCTAAATCAGGACAGTTTGTTCATGCTATGGACCCTGCTGATGTTCCCCTATTAGAGTTTCTGTGGGTCCTCTTGCAGATGGTTCAGCAACAACAGAAGAAGCAAGCAGGGGTGGCTTAAGGCAATCTGCTGCCTGGGGTGAGAGATACAATGGTGCACCCTCTCCCATGGCATGGTGCAGGTGAAATCACCAAGAGGGCAGGGGGAAAGCAATGGAGGGTGAAATCACTCAGTTTTTGGACCTGTTATTTTTTTATTCTCAGTCTTCAATGTCCCCATTAGGGGGCATCGGAGAAATGTTTAATGTGGCGGGGAGACCATTGGCCACCCCATCCCTCAGTCTAGTAATAGGACTCCTCCATTCCCTATTGCCTGCCTTCCACCCTTCTCCAGGATCTTCCCCCTGGGGACGTGAGAGGTTGGTGAATGGTGGGAGACTGTGTGTGTAGCACACTACCTCAGAGAGCTGATACAAAAATATTAGATGCCCTAGACAAAACGTACAACCTTTCATTCTCCTGTCCCTCCCCTCCCCAAACAATTAAAACTTATAACATTTGTATTGACAAAATGCGTAAATTGGATAGTGTTAACACCTTTTCCACTAATGTACTGAAGGATGGCCACACTTCCTTATTCAAGCCATGCCCGAACCATTTCTCCATCAGAGAAATACCTGCTCATAAAAGGTGACCAAGACATCATCCTCAGACCTATGTAGAAGCTCTTACACCAAAAATTGGGAGGACCGTCTGGGAAATGCAATATTCCAAACTTTGAAGGACGATGACAAACCTGCCCTCTACATGGAGGACAAGGCATTCCTGAAGATAATGAACAAAAGAATTCCTCAAGGATGAGTCGAATAGCTGGGTGGTTCTTCTCCTATTTTGAACATCCAGATAAAGCTCGGTTGGGAGTAGAATGTTGAGATGGTGAAAATTAGTGCTAAGTCTTCAACGTTTTAGAAGTTCAACATTCCCTGAGGAAAGACCAAGCGGTCTGAAACGAGGCCCCGTTGGGCGGATGGTAACATAGGTGTATTGAGTGAACGTCGGTTACTTTAGTTTTGGACAGAGCATTTAAAAAAAAAAACAAACAGTTTGAAAAAAACAGCTTGAATGTTTCATCTTGATTTACACTGTCTCATGGAAGAAATTAGTTTGAGATATTGGTTGAAGTAATATTCCAAGTTTTTTTATTGCACTTGACATGGTTAAAAAATATAAAAAATAAGGTTGGAGGTGGATAGTTGATGATTAAAAAAAGGTCTAAGCACCTTACCAAATGGTGATTATTGAATTGCATATGAAACTTTCCAGTCCTTCCTAAATAATTTTTTATAAAAATACTTGTTTATTAGTTTTTGGGTATTGATTCAAATTATACAGATCATTATCAATGACGGTGATATAGCATTTAATCATCCTAAATTAAAGAAATATTTTTTGAAGGAGGTGATAACGATTGAGGTATTTAGGGAAACATTCCTGGCATTTGGAAGGTTTGAAGGCTAAGGGATGGTATGGGATCTTGGTGGAAGAGCTGCAAGCTCTTAAACTATTGAGGATGAATTTCTAAGAGTTTAGGTGTTTAACGTTGTGCGTTAGGATCCTTAATTGACCCTTTTGAAAATCTATTAGGGCTGAGTGCCTAAAATTAAGCTCCTAGTTTCACTAGGTGCTTAAATTTAGGACTTAACTTAGGAGACTAAATCTAGGTAAATGAATAGCAGGCTTAAATTTAGAACCCTAAATTTTAGGATCCTAAATTTATGTGAATTTTCAGTTGAAAACTAGGTGTTGTGGTCTCTACCGCTTCCCTCTGCCTAAGGCCCAAGCCTGCCTACCTCCGCTTCAGGAATCACCGTGCTCCGGACCCCGGGGGCTTCTCTCACTCCACGTGGCGTCCGCCATTACGTGCCTGCTTCTCTCCTGTCTCGCGTGCATGCGAGGACGCCCGTCTTGAGCGCTCAACCCCCGGAAGCCTGGCCCCGCCCGTGCGGGTGACGTCACGCCCAAGTCCCGATATAACCGGCGCTCAAACTATCTCTCATTGCCTTGCAACGAGGTTCACAACTCCATAGTTGTTCTTAGTTGCGTTCCTGGTGATCTCCACGTTGCCTGCTTCTGACTCCGGTTTGCTTCCGACTTCCGCTTCAGCCTGCTGCCTGCCTCTGACTCCGGTTTTCCTTTGACCCCGCTTCAGCCTGCTGCCTGCCTCCAACTCTGGTTTGCCTCTGACTCCGCTTCTGCCTGCTGCCTGCCTCCGACTCCGGTCTGCCTCCAACTCCGCTTCAGTCTGCAGCCAGCCCTGACCTCGGCCTGTATCTGATTCCGCTTCAGCCTACAGCCTGCTTCAGCCTCCGGTTTGCTACCGATTCCGCTTCAGCCTACAGCCTGCTTCAGCCTCCAGGTTTGCTACTGATTCCGCTTCAGCCTACAACCTGCTTCAGCCTCCGGTTTGCTACAGACTCCGCTGCTGCCCGCTGCCCTGCCTTCAGCCGGCCCTCGGTCCTGTACAGCCGGTCCCTGTCTCCCGGGTACCTTGGACTGCCTTTCCTGCCTGCTTGCTCTGGTCCCGGTCTGCCTATCTGAATTCCTGGACTTTCTGTCTCAATACCAAGTCCCGGGGATCCGGTGCCCTACGGGCTCCTCCCGGGGGTTCCTGGTTCCTGGGTGAACACCTTCTACTTGTGGCTCCGCCCCCCGGCCTGCCCTGTCACCCTAGGTAGGCCGGCCCAAGGGTCCACTATCTCGCCAGCAGTGTCCAACTGCAACACTAGGAGGTAAATGTTGAGTAAGTTGGCCAGTGGCAAAGTTATCCGGATAATTTTGCTGCCTTATTCAATATTGGGTTAATAAAAAAAAGTGATCAGCACAGCAGCCACTGATCTCCCCATCCCGATCCCACCAAATATAAAATCAGAGTAGGCGGAGATGCTCACTTCCTAAGCCCACCAAATATATAATTGCAGCGGACCAAGGGGCCCCTTCCTGATCCTACCACATATTTGTGTGAATTGAGACAGAGATAACATTTCTTGCCCAAGGTTTCAAAAGGTTAGCAGCAGAAGGAAGATTGAAATGTTCATCCCTGAATTGCTTCTGATTCAGTCTTCATGGTCCAGTGCTCCAGACCATACCTCTTTCTCTGTGAAAGCTCTATTGCAGAGCTTTGTAATGTTAAAATGTACATATTGTACATAAAATGGTAAACACAATGCTTGCATTGGGTGGAGGCAGACACCCATCCAGTTTAAAGGTGTGATAATTTAGCGTCTGTATGTTCATGCAGGTTTTGCAATTGTTTTCCATAAATCTCATTTCTGACAGGTGCAAACGTGAACTTACAGACAAATAATGAGATTGAAGAGACACCTCTGCACACAGCCGCACGCATGGCCATACCTGAGCTCGTGGCACTTTACGTTAGGCAAGGGGCAGTGGTGGATAGTGTCAATGCCCACATGGAGACCCCACTTGCTTGTGCATCTTACTGGGCCTTAAACCTAAAGGAACAGCAGTACAGCACTGCCCATCACCTCATCTGCAGGATGTTGTTAGACTACAAAGCAGAAGTTAACTCTCGCGATGAGGATTTTAAGTCGCCACTCCACAAGGCTGCCTGGAACTGCGACCACGTGCTGTTGGACATGATGCTGCAGGCAGGAGCTGAAGCCAATATTATGGACGTCAACGGCTGCGCACCCATCCAATATGTTATTAAAGTGACATCTGTGCGTCCCGCTGCTCAGCCTGAAATCTGCTACCAACTACTTTTAAATCATGGAGCTGCTCGCATATATCCTCTACAGTTTCACAAGGTAAGATATTTCTGCTGTTTGTATACACCAGGAGAAGCAGATCTACTTACCAAGTACTGAATCCATACATTACAGTGCAAGGCGAGAAGTGTGTACACAGCTGCTTTGAGAAAAGTGCACAAACACACACACACACAAAATCTTGTTTGATGTCAGATGCAGCCAAACTGGGGAAAACATACAAATGCTAACTGATTGAGTCAGCCTAGTATTTACATATACTGAACCAAAAAAACTCCATCAAACTCTTATGTGCAAAACAGATGGAATAAAAAAAAGAGGGCTAGTTGGAATTATTTTTTCTGAGCCAAAGTCTACTGAATGCAAGGTTGGAGGCCCAATGAAAGGGATTATATTGGGGCTCTTTAATTCTTGTCTCTGAGGGCCACAAACAGATATGTTTCTCATGAAAACCAAAATATTAAAAGCAACCTGATTCTTATACTACATACTGTATGTGCAGATATACCTGATAAATATCCATTATGGCAATCCAGAAACAAACAGACCCGTTGTTTACAACCCTGAAGGACTTGTGCTCAAAAGTCCTGGAGTGCGCTAACCTTATAAACGGTGAATAATTCTCAAGAGCTAGTCATGAATCCATTGTTAGTCTTACAAGAATTAAAAAGGAACTCGTTTGCTGATTATTATTATGTTTTTGGCCTGGCAACTTCCCATTTTTCCTTTGGGCTTCTGATTCAATTAGAATCTGCCCTCAAATAGGGCAGTTGCACCACAGTCCATCATTCACAATTTCTCGGGGGTTTTTTTTTTTGTTTTTTTTAAATCCACCCCCCTCTACAACCCACTCCCAGCCATCACAGCACAGGTCCTTGGCAGGGACCGCAGAAGGCAGCACTTTTCAGAAGCCAGTATGAGTGCGTACCCTGAATCCCAGCCATAGGTATTGCTGTTGTTCAAGAACTCGTGTAGCTCCCATCCTGGCAAGCTCTTGGGCAAGGGGGGAGACCAGGCCTGGACCCAGCACCTCCCACACAGGTGGGAAGAGTTTGCACTCTTCACAGCCCCTTAGGAATTTCTCTCACAGGGGCTCTTCTGCAATCCAAAGTGATTGTTCAAAAATAAAGTCCTCTGCTGGCACAGATGAGCAGGTAAACAAAAGTCTGAAATGATACATCGATGGCTACTACACCTAGAGTTCCAAAGATAAAGTCCAAAGCACACAGAAAGAAAAAATATGTTGGTTTCTGTGCACATTTTCCCAGTGCTGCATACCTGGGGCAGGTAAGCTCTATATTGGGGCAGGAGGTCTCCTCTCCTGGCTCGTAGGATGCAGCATTTCTTTCTTCCTTTTATGTCACTTCTCCCACATCAGAAGAGCCTGTGGCTGATTCCTTTTTGTCAGTTAGAAACTGGCAGGCGGTTTCTCTTTGAACTCCCCAAAGGACAATCCTCTGTTTTCTCCACACCTCTTCACTTATTCTCCTTGTCTGAAGAAATTCCTCTTCTGTCATCCTCCTAAACTTAGAATTCTCATAGAAACACTTCTCAGGAGTTTGTGCTCATGATCTCCAAAAATGCCTTTCTTCCTTGAGCCCCCAGCCACCTTCCTTGGACAAGAACTCTCCACTTCTGGAGCACTCCTCTGTTTGAGAGAGGGCCCCGTCCTCTTACGTCCTTTCCCTCTGGAGAGAAAAACCCCACCAGAACCCTGCACAAGGAGGGGCACTTTCTTCCTCCACCAATACCTTCCTGTGGGAATGGCACTCACGACTCCCCCTGCACTCACGTGAGCACAAGAATTATATCAAATATAGAGCACATCCTAAGGAAACCCACCTTCCCTGGCATCACTATTGGCAACTAGGACCTGTGCAGGCCACTGATAAGGGGCACCTGTGGGAGTCCCTTACCCCGGGATTCCACCTTTGCAGCCTCCCCAGCCCTGCTCTGCCCTGCTGGCTCAATGATAAGTCAGGAAAAGGACAAGGGCTGAATATAGCCGGCTATGCCATTTAAATGGATAACTGTTAGGTTAGCCGTCTGAATGGCTTTTGAATGTTGACCTCCTGAGGATTTTCAAAGCAAACTTATGCGTGCAAGTTGCTTTGAAAATACTTGGCAAAGTGTAACGTACACACCTTCGGCACGGACTCCTCTCCAAACTCTGACCCTCTATCCCCTTCCCATTAGGGGCCTGGCCTAAAACTCACTCCATAATTCCATTTCCAGGAGCACTCCCGGATATCCTCTTTTTACTGTTACCACCCCCCCCCCCCCCCACACACACACACACACTATATCCTGCCTAACTTGTTGTGACAATGACCTTCACCTTTCTGATCATTTGGAACAAGGGTCAGGGAATGAGGGTGAAAGGAGGGAGACTGAGGAGGACACTAAGGAAATATTTCTTTACTGAAAAGGGGATGGATGCATGGAACAGCCTCCCAGTGGAGGTGATGGGGACAAGAACAGTATCTACATTCAAGAAAGCATGGGTCAAGCTCAGGGAATCTCTGAGGAAATGCTAGGGATTGTAGAGTGTGCATTTGGTGTGGCTCGGCAGACTAGATAGGTGTGTGATCTTTTTCTGCCAACGTGTTTCTATGTTTCTATCGCTCTGCTTATTGACTTCTAACCCTGACCCTTTTCTCTGGGAGCAGTATGAGGGCTAGTATCTTAAAAAAAAACCTTCTTAAAGCAGCACCAGTCCCAATATTGATCCCAGGGCACTCAGATATTCATCTCTCTCCCTTGGGAAAACTTAGCCCATTTAGACCAACTCTCTGATTCCTGTCTTTTAATCAGTTACCAACCCACAGTAGGGCATTGCTTTCTTTCCTGTGATTTTTTTTAATTTCCTAAGGTGTCTCTCAGGATGAACTTTATCAAATGCCATCTAAAAATCTAGATATACTATATCGATTGGCTCACCCTTATTTACAGGTTTATTTACCCCTTCTAAATTGAAATAGATTGGTAAAGCAAGATATCCTTTTGCTGAATCCGTGTTGGCTATTCCCCATTAAGCTTATGCTATTTTACCTGGCACTAATGCCAGATTCTCTAGTCTATAGTTTCCTGGATTACCACTGGAGCCCTTTTTGAAACTGGTATTACATTGGCCACCCTCCAGTCGTCACAAACTATGACTGATTTAATGATAGCTCACAGATTACTTTTAACAAGTCTACAATTTCATATTTGAATTTTTAGAGCTCTGGGGTGAATACCATCTGGGCCTCGTGATTTGTCAATCTTTAGTTTATTAATTTGCTCTGTTACATCTTTCAGTATCATAGTTATTTGCTCCAGTTCCTTTGAATCATCACCTTCAAAGATCATTACTGGTGTAGATATTTCCCCAATATCTTCTGCAATATAGGCAGAAGCAAAGAACTCCATTAGTTTTTCTGATCTGGCCCTGTGCTCCCCGAGTATCTCCTTTTCCCCCTGTTTATGTAGTGGTCCAATTGATTCCTTCACAGGTTTCTTGCTGGTCTGATCCAGTATAGCATTTCTTATGTTCTTATGTTAATCCAAGTCCTCTTTCAATTTCAGTCTGTACCCTTTCTGACTCCATCTCTAACACAATTCTTCTGCTGATTCTGCACCCTATACTGCGACTCCTCTCCTGGCCCCCACTGTTGACACTCCCTCCAATTTGCCCGCCTTCCAACTAAGTCTCCTTTTGCCACAAACTTCTCTCAGCCCCTCTAAATCAAAAACATTCCCCAAAGAACCTCCCTCCTACCTGCCCTCTGCTCCTTTCAAATTCCAGTCCCTTTCTGCCAGTGATGCCTACTGATATGCTCCTGACCTTTCTCCTACTCCACTCTACCGCCTCCATTCTATACCATCACCTCTCTCGATCCCAGTTCCCCTATTGATACTAGCCCCATTCTCCCATTCCATTCCCCATCACATCTTCCCAGGCAAGGTACAAGATATTAGGCACCCTAGGCAAACCTTACAGCCGTGCACTCCCCTGCCCCACACTCAATTAAACATTGTACTTTTATAATAGATTTTATATGAAAAAGAACATTCAAAGTGCAGTCTTCTGAGGTAAAAAGATCACTTTACAGCAACATGTATGTGATATTTATATGCACTGCTGTGATGCCAACCAGAAAGCCCTGCAAAATAAGCAAAAAGGACACTTGGAACCCATTTGGCATTAGGCCTATTGTGATGCATATTGGGTGTGGGCTTGGTCCTCAGAAAGCCATGAGTAAGCTGAATTATGGTTACAATATAGTAAACCTCTCATACTAAACCAGCAAAAAATACCAGAACTCAAACAGTTACAACCCTACCTATGAAAAGGCAATACTGCAAATATTACACTAGTCCCTAAAACACCAATGCATATAGCACCTTCCTCCTTCAGCCTCTGTGGCCAATGGAATGACTCCTCTTTCTTTGAGCCACATGGCCAACACTGCTATTCCTGCTTCTGCTTGATGCTACTCTGCCTCCTGCTCCTTCTCCTTTCTGCTAGTCACTCAGGCCAATACTGCTCCACCTCATCCTCCTTTTGGACTCATGGGCTGACACTGCAGCCTAATCCTGCTCCTTTTGGCAGCATGCAACATCACTTCCTCTTCTGGACCCACATGGGCAGAAAGAAGAAGATACAATTTCTGTTTGTTCTGGGAAATCATCAGACTAGAAGGACTAGGGGGCATTCCATGAAGTTAGCAAGTAGCACATTTAAGACTAATCGGAGAAAATTCTTTTTCACTCAATGCACAATAAAGCTCTGGAATTTGTTGCCAGAGGATGTGGTTAGTGCAGTTAGTGTAGCTGGGTTCAAAAAGGTTTGGATAAGTTCTTGGAGGAGAAGTCTATTAATGCCTATTAATCAAGTTTACTTAGGGAATAGCCACTGCTATTAATTGCATCAGTAGCATGGGTTCTTCTTAGTGTTTGGGTAATTGCCAGATTCTTGTGGCCTGGTTTGGCCTCTGTTGGAAACAGGATGCTGGGCTTGATGGACCCTTGGTCTGACCCAGCATGGCACTTTCTTATGTTCTTATGATGTATAGCTGAACCTGCAAGCATAAGTGCGCTCCCTAATGCTGGAAACTTTTCCACTTTTAAATGGTAATTCAAATATAGAAACGATAGTTTGAATGTGCTAAACATGCATGTAATTAAGTGAGCACTCATTAGAGGGCATGCAGGGTGATATATGCTATGATAATCACATGTTTCAGACATATTGTAAAGTAAGAGGCCAGATCAGGCTGAAGGTTTGCATGCAACATTGAGTTGCTCAAGTACGTTGCACACCAAAAGCCATGTTCTTGCTGTCATTTATTATGCATGCTTTATTATGTTGTACATCGCTTAGTACATTCTTAGGTGATTAAGACATCTTGATAAAAATAGAGAAAGATAAAGGTAAAGATGCGTCTGTATAATCTTTTCCCAAGAAAAGGAGTGATTTCTCTAATTCTCTGTAGTTACATAGTCCTTCACTTGTCAACGAAACTTCTAAATTTCTCTTAGCCACTTCTATACTAACATAATAGAGGTTTCTGATAATAGTGAAAGAAAATGTACAACAAAGAAGGAGGTTGGCAGACTGACCAATTTGGATTTGAATCTTTTGTGTTTGCATTTACCTCTGATATAATCAGACTGAGTTCTTATTAGGCATATGAAGCTCTGCTCTGACGTTGTGCCTCCCCGGGGAGATTCTATTTGACAGTCCCTTCCCTGCTGGGGAGCGTACGTTCAAAAGTACCTTCGGAGCCTGCTGGGAAATTAGAAATAAACTGCCAGTGAGCACTTTGCCGGAATGGCCCCAACATGGCCCTGGCTCCATCCCCAGCATCACTCCTTTTCCTCACAGGGAAAAGTACACATGATGTGGAGAGCGTACATACGTTTCCCTGCACTGAGGGGGTAGGGGAGAGGAGGCAGTTTTCAAAGGACTTCTGCTTACCCAGAATCTATCCTACCCCCTGATGGCGCCAGCCTTGGGTTAAGCGGCAGTCGTTTTGAAGAACCGGAGGTGCATGGCAGGAGTGACTGGGCATCTCTCCTGCCCCTGGAAGACCTAAGACCTGCCCATGGGGTAAGGACTGCAGTGGGGGAAGGTCAGGGTACCTGGGGGGAGAGGCCTCTCCTTAAGTGGGTTTGGTGGGCAGGGGGGGGGGAGGAACCCAGAGCTGGACCCAGAGGTATTTCTTTTTTAAATGTATCCACGGCTGCTTCTTCAAAATGAAACCAAAGAAAAAACAACAAAATTGAATTTACTTTTCTTTCATTCCAGTTTGAAAATGAAGCATAACAAAATAGGAAACTGACATTTCCTATTTCAAATTGCAGCACATCACTAATGAAGGCTCATGCCCAACAGAGGAAGAATTCAGTGAATCCTTTTGGGCACTGTTAAGATTATGTTTCAATAATGACTAATGCAGCTGGGCTGTTAAGAGAAGAGATATGGTCTTACTACAGTGCTAAGGAAGGGGAAGTCCAAAGTATGTGATTATTTTGTTGCTGCTATGATCTCTACTATGGAATCCTGTGACTCATCCTGTTACGCTTTTCATTGCTGATTGACTGCTGGTATTCCAGAAGAATAAAAGATGTGAATATGTTGAACAAAAGGGCATTGTGTGAAACGCTGATTAAGTAAACCCAGGAATCTGGATTTGAGGTTTTGGATCTACCAATGAATGGGAAAAGAAAAGACTGAAAATTTTGTGCATGGGGCAATCTGATAGTCACAGAGGAAAAAAGGTTGATTTGTTAATATCCCTGTTCACAATAAGCAATTAATCTGAGCTAGGTCTAGTCCTCCATCTAAACAAACCATTCTGTTTTTTCAACCCACAGAAATGATGCTGGTGTCATAAGGACTGAGGATCAGACCTCTTATTTTACGTGCTCATAGCTGGGTTTAAACTTACCTTTTAAGTGAAAGATTGAATATAACAAAAATACAAAGAAAAGCCTACTTCAAGACTGCATCTTTTCTAGCTGAAGTCTAAATGAGAACTGTATCACATCATCATAAATTATATGTTGCCGCACTCCTTTCAGGTACTAGAAGCGTGCCACTCCTACCCCAGAGCAGTGGAAGTGATTGCCAATGCCTATGAACATATCAAATCAACATCAAAATGGACAGCAGCAATACCTGCTGATGTGTTAAAGGTAATAAACCTTATTACTTTTTTTTTTAAGTCTTTAAGGCAAATATTCAAAAAAGCCAATGTAGGGAGACTCCCAAATTTGATGCACTGTTTTTGAATCTGATGGCGGTACAAGAGGATATTCATAGTTGCCTTGTTTGGGAAAATGTTTAAATGTTTTTTGCATGCAGTACTACTAAATACCCACCAGTTTAGCATTTCAGACATGTGAGCATTGTATTTTATGATAATGTGAGATGTTTAGAAAATGTTGTTTATGTTCCCTTAAAGATTTGGGAGTTCTTATATTGGGTGATCATGGTTTAGCGGAAGATATAAAAATAGGAACTTTTGGCGGGTTTTTGCCCTTTAGTTCCTACCCTTATCAGAGTAAGGGTGGGTAACAGGGACTTCCGATATGGGACCAGCTGGAGTAACCAAACTGTAGTCTGGCAGGGCCAAGGGACCCGCCCAAGTGGGAGTGGGGCTCTTCCCCCTCAACAGGAGAGGCCTGTGGCCATGGAGTGGCATGAAGTGGGTTTTTCCTCCTCCTGATGAACTTACCAGGAGGTGAAGAAGAGGCATAACCAAGGAGAAAGCAAGGTTTTCGCCCCCTCCTGAGGAAGTGACCAAAGTGGTAAGAATCTGAGGCTGTTCCCCTTCGAGGGAATGAGGCCGGAAGATTAAGGAGTGGGGTGAGTCTGTTAAGAGGCGTGCCCCAAGAGGGTCCCTTGATGTGCAGTGGCCCGGGTAACTGCATTGGGAGAAAGGTGGTATAGAAGTTGAAGGGAAGGTCTACGACTGTAAGATGAGTGAGAAAAATCATGTAAATGGGAAATTGCACTTGGATCCTACTGGAGGTGAATATTGATATGGATATGCTAAATGGTGAAATCCCTGACTTAAAAAAGGTTGGGAATGTTATACTGCTTGTGAAATATGAGTGAGTAGATCATTTCTTCAGAATGGTCCAAGAGAAAAATAGTGGTTACGGAAAAGATAATGGAGAGATGGAATGTACCATTATGTTCCTAAGTAAATTGAGATTATGTATAGATTATGTATAATACTGACTGTTGGAAGCCCGTGTATTTATTCAGCGACCTAAATCGTAACCTGCTCACATCCATGTATATGGTTGCTGGCTGGTTCATCCAGAAAAATAAAATTAACAATTTTGGGGAGTTTGAAACTTGGTGTTGCTACATTTATTTAGCCAGCACTGGGGTAAGGCATGGGCTGAGAGTTCATGGAGGGGAGTAGATGGGAATCCTCCCTGTCCAGTCAGCCACAGAAGAGAATGGAGTCAAATACACTACTCCTGTTGTTACCATAAAGGTCTACTTCACCATCTGCATGACAAACTTAAACAGAGTTGGCCAGATAAGTTATCGAGAATATTCAGTGGGATAAACATACCATTAAATATCTCTGAATAAAGTTAACTGGGTAAACCTACCTGGATAACTTTGCCACCTAACCAGCAATATTCAAATCTAGCTGGTTAGAGTTCAAAGTTATTTGGATATGTATACCTGGATAGCTTTTAGGGATGTGCAGACCAAAAGTTTATGTTCATAAGTCCATAAGTCGAAAGGGGGGGTCAATTTCGGTCAATATGGACATATGGAGAATTCCATAAGTTGAGTCTATGTCCATACGTGCACCGATTCCCTAAATAAAAATTTAAACCCCTCACCCTCCTTAATCCCCCCCCCAAGACTTACCAAAACTCCCTGGTGGTCTAGCGGGGAGTCAGGACGCCATTTCTGTACTCCTTTGCGAGGAGCACGTGACGTCGGCGTCACGTCGGAGTCAGGAGGTCAGGAGGCCCCCCCAAGCTGGCCAAAAGTTCCTTTTGGGTCCGACGAGGGTCCCGGAGCAAACGCGTGGGGAATCACGTGACGTCGGCGTCACTCTGACGTGACGCCGATGTCACGTGCTCCTCACAAAGGAGTACAGAAATGGCGTCCTGACTCCCCGCTAGACCACCAGGGAGTTTTGGTAAGTCTTGGGGGGGGGGGGATTAAGGAGGGTGAGGGGTTTAAATTTTTATTTAGGATCAACAATCGCGATTTCCAATGTATTCAACATAGCTATGTTGGAAATCCGATCGTTTTCGCCTCATCACTTTTTTAAGTTAAAAAAAAAAAAAAGTTGCGTTTTACCTATAAGTTCAAAACGAATGCACACCCCTAATAGTTTTAATATCATTGGTTAAGCAGTGATTAATGTGAAAAACCGCACCTCCCAAGCGAGCCTCATGACCTGAGTCCCCGCCCACTCCCTTTCTCCCCAGCCAAAGATCTCCCGATCCCAGAAGTAGTATTTTAAGTTGCAGACCTCTAGACCCAAAATCCTTCTTCTCCCTGTCCCTGAACTTTAAATAAAAAGGGCCACAGCTTTGCTTTTCCTCCCCCCCTCCCACCCCTGCCAAGTCATCTCCTACCCTCCTACCTTTCCTCCATCCCCCAAACGTTTACTAGCAACTGGGAGCTCAAATCTTGTATCTCGCATCAAGAATTGTTCTGGCGGCATCGCTGTTCATGTAGGCGACCAGCGTCGTTGTCAGAGTATTGCTTTGATAGCCATGCTTGTTGCTTATGTGACCAGTGTTGCTGTCAGATCAACGCTGGACACACTGGGAATGGATGCAAGATCCAAGCTCCTGGCTGCCTGTAAAGCTTTGGGGGCTGTGGGTGAGGCAGGAAGGTATGAGGGGAAAAACAAAGCTCCGGTCCTTACATTATTTTTTATTTGAACTTAGGGGAGGGAGAGGGGGAGGAATGATTTTCAGACCTAGAGGCCCACAACTTAAATGCTTGTTCTGGAGGTCTTGGTGGGAGGCGACTTAGATATTTGACTATTTGGCTGAGGAGGGAGGCTGGAGGTAAAGCCTCAAGGCCTGTTCAGGGGATGTTTGGTTTTTTTCACATTAATCACTGCTTTGAATATCACTGGATAAGTTAAAGTTATTTGGGAATATGTTCCTAGATAACTTGAAACCATCTCTCACTCACATCGTGACGAGGCTGAATAACTTATTTGGCTAACTCTAAATATCAGATTGAGATGAATAAGTTATTCAGCTACAATATCTCAGCTCTGCTCCAGAGCTCCTTCAAAAATGTCCCTACATTAAGTAAAATTTAGCCAAATAATGACTTATCCGACCAAAATTTAGACCGATAATTGCCAGAGATATTCAATAGTAGGTATTTATCTGGATAACTCAAAAGTTGTCTGAATAAATGTCTTTGAATATCGGCCTCTAAGTTTTGGATTGTTTGTAGCAATTCCAACACCACACAAAATCAAACACACTGATGAGAGATACCGACATGTTAGAAGAGGCATTAATACTTATGTTTTCAGACCTTAGTGTGAGACTGACAGCATCTCATTTGTGGATCTCATATCATATGATATGACCCAAGAAAAATTCAATACCAAAATCTGCTTTGTGGATTAGTCATCACATGATTTAGTTCCAAGCACTGCAAAATGTTTCTTTGGTGTGACTACTAGTCCTAACCTTAAGGATCCTGAAGCTTTGCTTCCCCACTGTTTGGAATGGACCCCAGAGTTGTAATGAGTTGTCAGATCTCAGCAGCCTCCAGTATGACCTCCTTTTGGTGGTGAAGACACGAGCAGTGGGGCTACACTTATTGTACTACTCAAATGATTTGAAACCATTCATACTTTACTATACCAAACCCTAC
Organism: Rhinatrema bivittatum; assembly: GCF_901001135.1. Lineage (NCBI taxonomy): Eukaryota > Metazoa > Chordata > Amphibia > Gymnophiona > Rhinatrematidae > Rhinatrema > Rhinatrema bivittatum. Next base: position 176,492,956 of record NC_042616.1, read on the forward strand.
AGCTTGGAGAGTTTCACAGCTTTTAACATTTGTAGACCAAGCAAGTCATATTAATATTAATATTAGCTGGTTAACTTGTCCTGGTTATTCAGTGGGATAAACATCCCACAGAATATTCCTTATTATCTTGCTACGTGCACTATCCAGGGGTATGGATTACCTGTGGATTTTGTCCCAAAATGCAGAGCTTGAAAATTGCCCCTCTACTTAGACAATTGTATATCATGTGTGTCCACTGGGATAACTGCTTTTAATTTGGAACTAGTTCCTGTCTCCCTGATGCTTGTGCTCTCAGTTAAAGAGTTATGTTGTAGTACAGTTATGTAGCAGCAAGTGAGGTATTTAAACAGCCAGAGAAGGCCAACCTGCCTCAAAGCTATACATGTGACTAAGTTTCCTGCTTCTGCTGTATATCCTCTAGATCATTGGTTCTCAACTTTTTTCCCATTGTAGCACTCCTGACAGACCATGTTCACATGTGCAACACTCTGCTCATTACAATTCATGGCAGAAATAAAAAAGAAAGGCCCAGTATTATTTTTATTGTTAAGAATGACACAAGAGAGTCTGAACAGAAATTGCATAAATAGTAACTTCCCATATCAAACAGCACCAATTTCCAGCACTCAGTTACCACCTTACCTAAGAAAAGGCAACACTGAAAATATTACACCAATACACCTCCTATTAGGAAAATGGACCAAGCCAGGCTGCTATAGAGCCCTACACAAATTACACGCCAGCAGAATACCTCACCTCACTCACATGTGCGACCCTCTCTTAATAAAGAATAAAGAGACCATAAAGAATAACTAGAAACATACAGACAAAAACTGAACTGGAAACCGCAACAAGCCAGAGAGACTGTATACAGTGTAACAACGAAAAAAGTGAAACAAATCAAGAAATATAAAATCAATAGCAGTAAAGCCATAATAATAAAAAGAACAGATTATTTCAAAACAACTGATGAATGGAATATCCAATAATTAAAAATTCATATAAAAAAATTCTAGATACCAATAAAATATTTCAAAATAGCAGACACAAAGACCCAATAATGAAAAATAATAAGGATAAAAAAATGCTTTGCTCTGCATTCCTGGGAACATTTGATATCCAGGTGCCCTGAGATTGTTTGAATTAGCAGAAGAAGGGATGGTTGCTTGCAACTTTCTCCTCTCTCTGTCACACACAACCTCTCTCTCTCACACACTGGCTGTCAATCATGCACATATACACATGCTTTTTCTCTCTCACTTATATAGGCTCTTAATCACATATTTATACACATGCTGTCTTTTCACACATACACACACAGACTTTCAATGGCATGCTTACATACATGCTGTCTCTTTCTCTCACACACATAGACTCTCATTCACACACTTATATACATGCTCTTTTTCTCTCACTTACACACAGGCTCTCATTCACACACTTACATACATGCTCTCTTTCTCTCACACACAGGCTCTCAATCACATACTCACTTGCTCTCTCACCTACACTGGCTCTCAATCACACACAGACACACATGTTCTCTCTCTTACTTATACAAACAGGCTCTTAATCATGCATACACATGATCTCTCACTTACCCATACAGGTTCTCAACCATTCACTTATATTCATGTTATCTCTCTAACACACAAAGGATCTCAATCACACACACATACTTACTCAAACAGGTTTTCAATCACACACTTACATATATGCTTTTTCACACATAAACTCACACACACACACACACAAAGACACAGGATCTCAAACACTTATGCTTGCTTGCTCACTAACTCTCTCTCTCTCTCTCTCTCCCCCCTCCGAACTAGTAGCAGCAGAAGCCTCCTCCACTTATTGCCCTCACGGCCTCAAGAAAGGAATCCCATCAGCCATGGGGGCTGATGTTGCTACTCTTTTGCTCCATGTCATGCTGCTCATTCTTCAAATTGTGCCTCTCTTCTTTTCTTCAGGCCGATGCTGCCCGCACTAGCATGGTCTCTTCTTCTCGCGAGTGTGGTTGCTGCATACCGCTTCCTCTTCCGGGCCGCAGGGGGTGAGATGAAGAGACCTTGGCTTTCCTGCCGCGTTCCGCCCAGGCTATCATCATTTTAAGCCCGGGCGGAGGATGAGTTCCTATTTCACTGGGGCAGGGGGAGCAGCTGGGCCATCGGGGGACCGGGAAGTGTGGCGATACACCTGCATGCGCTTGGCGACACAACTGACTGAGAACTGCTGCTCTAGAAGACAGATTACTGATCTGGTTTACTGCACAAGAAGAATGTGAGACCAAACCCTGGTAATTCATGGTAGTATTCTGTATATGAAGCTAAGAGCTGCCTGTCAGAATTCACTAATTCTTGGCTGCTTAGTCTTAGACTTTGAGGGGTGAATGGTGGTAATATGGACCCATGGCTAGAGAAAAAGGGCTATACAGGGGACATATTTTCCTGATCCCTCAATTTTTCTACCCAGTTTAATATATCACTAGCCTTCAGTACTAACAATTTCAGGTTCATTTACAGATCAGTACTCAGTGGCTTTCAGGGTCTCACTCTGATGGTGCACTTAGAAAACCACCTCATATAGAAAAAACGGTTGAATTAGCTCAGAGCTGAAACTTGTGAGCAGTAATGCTAATCACCAAGGCTTCAACACTAGATATCATCCATGTGTACAGCTTTCACAAACATTCATAATTCATTAATCTTTGTGTAGCATGTCAAAAATCTGGGACCTTAATGACTACAGTAAATGGCCCATGCTTAACTTCTTCCCATAGAAAACCATGGGTTATGGTTTCCTCAGTAGCGGATAGGGGAGAAAGTGTGTTTGTACCTTTAAGCCTTAATGATATCATGCAGTGACATCTAGTGGTATAAATGGTAAGACTTAACAGAGCATGTGCCCATTTCTATGCCTTTCCCCTCAGCTCTCAGTTTGAACTGCTATTTATATTTGCTTCCTGGTGAGGAAACCAATGGAGGCATGACATTTTTCCATAAAGAGAATAAAGGCTTGTGGTCTAGCTTTTTATTTATTTATTTTTTTAAGAGCCCTAAGAGGAATCATGGGGATACCACCAAAGAAAATAGTCTGCCTTTTGGAAGTCTCTTTATTTCAACTGCAAAGATTTAAGTTTATGTATTTATTTCTTTAGAATTTCTTCTATATCGCACATTCAAAGCCCTAAGTGATTTACAAGATAAAATATTCACAATCATAAACAAACGTAATACAAACATAACAAACAATATGTAAAATGATGCCATGTCAAATCCATAACCTCTGCATCAAAAAATAAACGCTATCGTGTATCAGATTCCATCCTTAACCTTCGCTATAGCATTAGCTCCTAAAAGCTTGCTCAAACAAATATGTTTTTAATAATTTTTTTAAAGTCCTTGGTGCAGGAAAACAGTCTCAATGAAATTGGCAAGGAATTCCAAATAATTGGACCTGCCACAGAGAATGTCCCCTTTCGAACCTCGGCCAGTCTCACACAGCACATAGAGGGGACATCTAACAATCCTCTCTGAGAGGACCTTAATTCATTATCTGGCTGATAAAAATATAACATTGAATTAACCCTTAGCAGAGCAATATAATTGAGTAGATTGTGTACTAATTGCACAGTCTTATACTGGATCCTTCAAGCAAATGGAAGCCAATGTAATTCCATCAAGACAGAAGTGATGTGGTCACATCTACTCAAGCCAGAAATGAGACATGCTGCAGAATTTTTACTGATGAAACTGTATTGGATTTGCCAGAAATAAATTCCCTATGCAGAGAGATCCGTTGTGTTGCTAAGGAAATTCTGTTGTTGATTTTGTTGTTTGTTTTTGTTTGTTTGGGGTTTTTTTTTGTTACTGTCTGTCTATTTACTGTGGAAGCCTGTGAAATTTGATCTTGTTGAGATATCCCATTTATGTATTTAATAAACTTTGGCACTGTTGGAGACACCCAATCAATTTTTGGATGGAACTGTTTTTCCAGGGTTTAGGTTCACTGGAGGAGGAAGTTGCCAGTGAACTGTTACTAGTCAGAAGAAGCCAATTACTTGAGAGGGTTTTCGATTCATCCAGAAAGGGAAAATATTTCTCTGTCCAGTAGAAAAACCTCTGAGCCCGGTCCTCTATGCCATCTGCTCTACACTTTTTAGAACCCCACTGACCAGTACAGTGATTTGGAATTCCCCAGCATGTGATCTTAATTTATGTATTCCAAGTAGGGGTTACACCTTTAACAACAAACAAATGTTTTGTTGTTGTTGTTGTTGTTGTTGTTTTAACAACTAGGAAGCTGTATGGGGAGAAAGTTAAAAAAAACAAAGAGACAGGAAGAATCACATATTACCACTGATCCTGCCATAGTCCCCATCCTCTATAAACTTCTCAAACTTAATGCGATCACTAAAAAGGGGCGGCATCAAGACCAGAACAGGAGGAGTCGGGGCGGCACTGGGGCGGATGCCGCGAAGACATGGCAGACAGCGAAAAGGTAAGAACCCTTTTCACTGCCTATTTCGCACCCAATAGCACCACCTTTTATGATGGCGCTATTGGGTGCGAAAGCCGGCAGCGATCGCACCACAGAGGTGCGATTGCTGCTGGCTTTTGCAGGCCTGCCCCCCGCTTTGCCCCGCCCCCCTGTACCCGCGCGATTCACGACGACGCGGCATCTTAGAAAATCTAGGCCTTAGCTAATTTTGTGTAGGCTTTTAGACTGTCCAAATTTAGTTAAAATATATTTCAGAAAACTCTCACAGAAAAGTGATGACCATCAGCAAGAAGGTCAATACAAGGTTTCTTTTTTTAAGATGCGGGGATTACGAATGCTTCTGAAAGATGTGTGAATGAACTGCAGCTGAAGTTGAAGCCTTGACAACTGGTGCTGCTCCTACTCACATCTTTCAAACTTGTGCTAATTCAACCATTTTGCTAAGTGTTAGTGTGCAAAAATGCCTCAAGTATTACTGAGCTGTATCATTATTTCAGAACCTGTAGGGAGACATGGACTGTCCCATTACATTACTAATGTGTAAGTTACTATACGGTATACAGCAAACACCAGAGGCAGGCAATTTCAGTCCCAGAGTGCCACAAACTGGTAGGGTTTTCAGGATATCCAAAATTAATATGCTTGAGAGATATTTGCATACAATGGAGGCAATGCATGCAAATATATCCTATGCATTTTCATTATGAATAACCTGAAAAACAGACCTATTTGTGGCATTCCAGGACTGTAGTTGACTACCCTTATACTTATACTGCAAAATAGAGATTTCCCAAAGGATATATAGAGAGTCAACAGCAGAGGTGAATCTTGAGTGCATGGCATGTGGCAGGACTTCTTAAGTTCAAAATTGATGGTGTAAAATAGTTGTTCATACAAATCAATTCACTTTACAATCAAATTATGAATTATGTATCTGAAAACTCTGGGTTTGGAAGGTGAGGTTCCTCAGTATGTAGCCTTTGTTTCCGTACATGAATGATTGTGTGGGTTCAGTTTGAGCTAGTTTAACAGTTGTTTAAATTGACCACAGGTGGCAAAAATTGTTAACTCATACAGGTCTTAGGAAAACAACTGTTATAATGTTCAAACACTTGCAAACCCCACTAGTTGTTGCGGTCTCCACCGCTTCCCCTCTGCCCGCTCTGCATTGCGCTTACCTACGCTGGTGGAAACGACGTTCTCGTGGCTCTGTTGATCCTTCAGGACGTCCGCCATTGCCGGCTCACCTCCCTGCCGCCATGCGTGCGCGTGAGGACGCGCACTATGGATGCACAGCCACCGGAAGCCGGGCCCCGCCCGGGTTAACGACGCCACGCCCCAAGCTCGATTTAACCGGCGTTCGCTTCCCATCTCATTGCCTTGCAACGAGGGTCACTACTGGATAGTAGTTCTAAGTTGCGCTTCACTTGTTCCACGTTCCTGACTCGACTTCAGCTCGTTCCTGACTACTCTTCTGTCTGCCGCCTGCCATCGACCTCAGCCTGTTCCTGACTCCGCTTCTGTCTGCCGCCTGCCATCGACCTCAGCCTGTTCCTGACTCCGCCTCTGCTCGCAGCAGGCCACCGACCCTGCTCGTGCCTGGTGCCGATCCAGCCGGCTGCCAGCCTGACTTGGGTTCGTCTTTGTTCCAGCTCACAGCTTGCTCCAGCTCACAGCCTGCTCCAGCTCACAGCTTGCTCCAGCTCATGGCACGCTACAGACTCCGCTCCAGTTCTCAGCACGCTACAGACTCCGTTCCAGCTCACAGTTTGCTTCAGCTCACAGCACGCTACAGACTCCGTTCCAGCTCACAGCTTGCTCCAGCTCACAGCACGCTACAGACTCCGTTCCTGCTCACAGCTTGCTTCAGCTCACAGCTTGCTCCAGCTCACGGCACGCTACAGACTCCGTTCCAGCTCACAGCTTGCTCCAGCTCACAGCACGCTACAGACTCCATTCCTGCTCACAGCTTGCCTCAGTGCCCAGCACACTAAAGACTCTGTATCTGCCCCTTCTGCTCCAGTACTGCTGGACTCCACTAGCCCCAGTCTACTGGACTACTGTACCTTACTCTCTGCCCAGGCCATCTGCTGCTATAGAGACTTACACTGTGCTCCTAAGCCCCAAGGATCTAGGACCCTACGGGCTCCTCCTGGGGGGTTCCTGGTTCCCGGGTGAAGACCTCTGCCTGTGGCTCCGCCTCCCGACCTGCCCTATCTCGGGGTAGTTCGGCCCAAGGGTTCACTCCTGGTCTGCAGCTTCCTGGACTGCAACACTAGTACTGCCTTCCAAATTTAGCTGCATGTAACAGTGGCATATAAGAGGGTCCAAGGAACAGTGTACTTCTGACACTTTTTCAGAATGGTGGCACATCTAACGTAATATAATCAACACATAAGAAGGAAAGAAGAGGTATTTTGTTTCCAATCTGCCTCCCCTTCCAACAAAGCTCAGAAATATCTGGTTTCAGACACAAATAGGCTTAGCAAAGTCTGGCCACTACTGTTGGCATTATAACTCCAATAAGTGTACTCACACTTTATAGTGCTTTATTTCCCAGAAAATGAGATTCCCATGGCAGCAAAAAGAAAATTATCACCCATTACAGTACATCCCAGGATAATTACATTGCAAAGTGACCTAATCCATTTCTCCTATGGGTAATCTCACTGCTTCACAAAGTTTGTAAGCTTCTTTTCAACATTTTGCATTTTTTTTTCTTCCCCATGCTCACAATTTTCCAGAGAGTTATTGTTCTTCAGAAGATGCACCTTCTACTGAGCCAAGTCCATCAAAATAGGATGTCGTACTGCCATCTCTGGGAAATCTTTAAAGATATGCTGCTCTGTCTCCAGCTCTCTCAGAAAAGCTCTGGATCTGTGATCAGATTGATGATCAATCACAACATGGACCAAACCACCTGGAGTCTGTCTCACAGGGGTGTTCCTGGGGCATACCAATATTTCAGGTTGCCAAAGGGCTACATATATGAGGAGATAGGAAAACCCATCCTCACATTCACCCCTGTTTTTTCAGGTGGCTAGGATTAAATCTGATCTGATCTGCTCAGTTCTAGTCAGTAGTAATTAATGCCACATATTTTTTGAATCATTTTTACTTTCTGCTTACTTACTTGCACCTTACTTTCTTCTATTACAGAGGCACTGGAAATTTTACGAGTCCCTCTTCTCGGTTTGCAGTAACTCTCCAAGGTCACTTATGCATCTGGCCAGGTGTGCTGTTCGAGGAGCATTGTGCAGGAAGTGCCATCAAGCCATCCCTTTGCTTTCATTACCACTGCAATTAAAAAAATATCTGCTTCTAGAACCAGAAGGAATAATCTACTGAGATGTAGCCAATGAAAAACAGTCAGTGTAAATATCCTTCCAGGACAACAGGTATTCATATCTGGAAAGCCTCATCTTTTCAGTGGCATACCTATGAACTTTCTGAGTCAGCAATGAATGTAATTTGGGAGCCTTCAATTATTATGGAGCATTCTGATATTATAGAGGGTAGCCCCACTGCATCCTATGGAGATTGATGAGGTGATTGAAGGGGATCTTATTCCCATGAATGGTGTAACTGAGGTGCAAGCTCTTGTAAAGGTCACAAATCTAAAACATGCTGCTTAGAACAAAGCCAGAATGAGAATGGTCTTAACTTCTTGATTCCCCTGCAACAGCCACTGATTGTCCAAGTACCCTTATTCTGGAGCCTTAGTTAAGTGTGTGTTGGTGCTGCTCACATTTAGATGTCTCATGTTAGAAAGAATTTGCTGTAGATATGTGGAAATACTTGACTTCCAGTCTCCAAGGTATACAGATTCTATCTCAGTTTTCAACTGAGTCCTCTTACTTATAAAGCATGCATGGCTAGATGCTGTCTTTAAAGAAAAGGACAGAACTGCATACTTAGGAGTTCTTCAGATGTTGAACCTGAGCTCTGGATATCTGGGAGATGGTGATAAAAAAACAATGTAGTAGAGAATGAAAGTGGGGCAGTGATAGTGACAGAAATCATCATGTAGGGGCTGGGGCACCTTTTCCTGCAGTTAGGTGCACTAAATGCAAAAGCTACAATTTTTAGAAATAACCGCCTGCACCACAAAACACTAAAGCCCTAATTTTAAAAGCCCAGCGTGCATTAAAACCGGGGGTGTGGGGGGTGTGTGTGGGGGGGGTGAGTGTGTTACATGGTGGCCAGGTCTTGCGCACGCCGAGCCCATTTTAGAAAGGGTCCATCATGTGCATAACAAATGGTACGCGCCAAAGAGCCAGGTTAGATGAAAGGGGTGGGCCAGGGCATGGTCTGGGCGGGGAGAGGAGGGGGGGCGGGGGATGGCCAGGACAGCATTCACATTAGGCCCTGTCCCGGGGAAGAGCACTCCGGCAGCCGGCCTGCGCGCGTAACTTACTTGTGCTCCAAAGGAGCATGTAGATTAAAAACCATAAAAAACACCACAAGTTAGGGTTAGTTTAGGGGTCGGGGAGGCGAGGGGAAAAGGGAGGAAGGGTAGATGGGGATAAAGGAAAGTTCCCTCCCAGTCCGCTCCTTGATTGTAGCGGTCTGGGAGGGAACTGGGCAAAAGCGTATGTTATAAAATAGCTGCATCCATGTGCGCGCGCCGGGAACCACGCATGGAAGCACGTGCAGAGTTTTCAAAATCTAGCCCTAAGTGAATCCTCCACCTCCTAATTTCAGTGTGGACATAATAAAAATGTTCCTGTTTTAAAAGATATGGATGACATATTATCCCCAGTTTCTCATTCTACAAACAGCTTTCTATTGGAGGATCTGAATGCATACTGACATCACCCAGCCTCTTAAGTCAACCCTAAACACCTTTGATGGCAAGACTGGATGGACTTTTTTGTTCTTTATCTGCTGTCCTTTACTATGTTACTAAGTGAGGCTTTGATAACTTTCCTTACTTACAAGGTAACATAGTAACTAGTAACGTAATAGTTATGGACCGATAAGTCTACTTGCCCCAGGGTGCCCGAGTGCTCCTACCTACTTTGTTGCTATGAGACCTTCCTCATTCTCTAGTTTCCCTTCCCTGCCCTTTCCATTGATCTGAATCTGCCACAAGCAGGCTTGAGGTTTGTCACTGTTTATCTTACTATTGCTGTGTTCCAGCAATCTTATGTCCCACAAAGAAAAGCCAAGAGGAAGTGGCAGCAGTCCCAAGACAACCAATGAGAAAATGTGTTGAAAAAATGTGTGTGCTTTATTTTAATCATTCAATAAAAGTACTACTAATAAAATACATGGGTATCCCAATACACTTAAAAGGAGAAGAAAACTGCCAATTGTCTGCTATTTCTACTTTATTTAGTCTACAATTAAAGCAAACTCATGGGTACTTGAGCGTTCCATGAGGACTGAAGTCCTCATGGAACGCTCTTTCACTGTGAAGTTCATTTCATTCCCAAAATGATATTAGTGTTTAATATTTATAAAATTTCCTCTTATTTAGTCATTTCTCTTATTTTGAATCTAAGGTAATTGGAGCCTTGTACTGATAGCATAACATTTTGTAATATAATTTATTATGTTGTAACATGTCTTACGATACTAGAATGTAAGGTGTGGAATTAATAAATGTTATTATTTTATTTCAGACACATCCTATCACCAAGGTATTCAAAGCATGGTACAACAATTAAATACATTCAATTAATAATTGAAATATCAATATTGATCCTTATCAGAGCCCCATGCAGGTCTTAATTCAACATATGACTTCTTTTAGATGTTGTTGATTTGTTTCTAGATTTTTGTTTACTTATTATTCATATTTTAACCATCTTCCAACAAAAAAACTGGTATACATAACATTCAATGACAAACTGCAAAGCAAACATAAAAATCAATATAAAATATATAACAAAAATAAAACAGAATGCCAAATTATAAACATGGATATACAAACCAGTGATCCATTCATAGACTTAAAAGCAATTATGTGTATTTCCCAGCACAGTTAGATCTAATTAAAATTTCCTAATTTGAATCCTAAAAAAAGTATGCATATTCTCAAAATGGAATAGCCATCTATCCTATGTCATTTCTAAAAATGTGATCTGTGTATACCTGTAGGTACTACATCAAGACTGAGGTAGATCTGTTTGCCTAAAAGAGCCATATGCTCATTCCATAAATCACAGCATCATGTATATTCTATGTTCTTGCTAATGGTTATGCAAATTGCTGTTTATTCTGTACTTTGTTTTTCTAGATGTATTTTGATTATTACTGTATTGTTTTTATTTTATTGTTTGTTGTTAAATATTTATGCTTATTTATTATGTATGAAGTTTTATTTTCATTGTCCATTGCCTCAAGGATCTGGTGGGTGAGTGTGAAATAAATAACTTGTATGTTGGTAAATGTAAGCATACAAAGCACCTCCTTCAGACCAGAGTATAATTGTACATACCTGTTTGATGTTTCAGGTCCTGGAGTTGCTGTTTTAGGATCTTCCAGATTAAGAGTCCAATCAGTAAAGCAGGCTCTGTCTCTCTTTTGTAAAGAATATAACTGGATCTGATCCAGGGAGCAATAATTTCCTTTAGGACATACAAGCCTGGATTTCCCACTTTGTAAACTATGCAGCATTTTAAAGACAGTGGGATAAAAAGGGCAACATCTCCTCTGTCCCTTTCATCTCAAGCTATTTGGCAGTAACTCCAGTTTGGCTTCCACCTTCTATTTCATGGAGACAGCCCTTGACAAAGTTTCCAGCAACCTCTTCATGGCCAAGGCCATGGGCCTTTACTTGATCTTTGCCCTCCCTGACCTATCTGTTGATTTTAACACTAGTGATCTTCATTTACTCATTGACACTCTATAATCACTTGAATTTCAGAACTGTATCTTATCTTGGTTCTCCTCTCAGCTATTTCACTGCAGTTTTAATTTATCTTCTAGAACAGGGACAGCCAACTCCAGTCATCAAGAGCCAAAAATAGGTCTAGTTTTTAGGATATCCACAGTGAATATGCATGAAATATATATGCCTAGATTGAAAGTAGTGTGTGCAAATTTATCTCATGCATATTCATCGTGGATCTTCTGAAAACCAGACTTGTTTGTGGTTCTTGAGGACTAGAGTTGGCCACCCCTTTTCTAATGGATCCTCCTCCTCCACCATTGTCTCATTATCAATGTGTCTCAGGGCTCTGCTCTGTTCCCTCTTCTCTCTTTACACACATTCTCTTGGTTCTCTGAACTCTTCCCATGGCTTTGAATATCATCTTTATGCCAGTGACTCCAAGATCTATCTTTCTGCACCAGAACTTTCATCCAGTGCCAAGTCTCATCCTGCTTCTCTAACAGCAAAGCCTGGATATCGCACCACCACCTTAAACGTATCATGCCCAAGGTAGAACTTCTTATCAATCCTTCCAAACCCATTTCCTCCTTTCCCTCTCATTCTATCTCTGAGAATAACACTGTCATTTTCCCAGTCCTCTCAGCCCTCAACATTGGGATCGTCTTCATCTCCTCTCACTCTTTCTCTGCACACATTCAAAACTGCTAAAATGTGTTCTTTCTCTATAAAATCACCAAAATCCATCCCTTCCTTTATAAACACACTGCCAATACCCATATCCAGTCTCTCAGCACCTCCACTTACACTACAGCAAACCACTTCTAACAGGTCTCCCACTGAAAAATCCATATCCATTTCAATCGATTCAAAATTCATGTTGCGTTTGGCGGTCCATGGGCTGCTCTCGAAAAACACTGCTCTTACCTCGCCAGCCGGGCCATTCCCCTTGCTTCTAGATGCAGCAAAATGATACCAGCACTCCTTATGGCAGGGTACCACTTCCTGATACAGCAATATGCTGCTGGCTCACCACCCGGCAGGACACCACCAACCTCAACCTGATGTGCTCCCCTTTAGGTGCATGCTCAGCCGACACCACTGGCTTTAAAGGACCTATGACAGGTAAAGCCCTGCGGTGCCTTCTGATGACCTCATATGCTCAGCTCTATAAAGGGCTCTTTCTGTCTCTCCCTCACTACCTCAGCAACAGGTCCAGCTACTCCTTAGTAGTGAGTGTTGTATCCCAGCATTCCATTCTTGTCTTCAGTCTTTGTTCCAGCCTGTTTCATCTTCCGTTGCCCGATTATTCCAGCCTTTGCATGCTTGCCTCAGCCCTATTCATCTCTCTCCCTCTCCTTTGGCGGAAACCCAGTTTGACCTCTGCCTGGACTTCAGATGCACCTGCTTTCCACCTGCTCGTGACCCTAGCTGCTTCGGTCCCTCCCTTCTTTCATTTGCAAAGATCCCACCTAAGTCCCAAAGGCTCAACCCAAGAAGAACGTGGGCTGGTGTAGGTGAAGATCATGTCCGGTCTCTGCCTCACCTGGGTCTGCCTGTTGATGGTAAGAACCTGCAGGGTTTCTCCCTGCAGATAGAGCCAATCTCACCATGGCCCAAGGGTCCACAGTCACAAAAGGGTGCTGAGGCCATGCAGCTGGTGGACTTGATGTCACTGTAGGCCATCCCTGGCATAGCTCACAGGATACAAGATCAACAAGGTGCCTTGGAGCTCCTGGCTGTGGTGATGGACTAGCTTACCACCCACTTGGTCACCCAGACCACTCCTGCAACACCATCTCCACCCATACCGATACTGCTACCTTTTTTCAGCATCCAGTTGGCCAATTTCTCAGATGTAAGCTCCACCCTGATATGCCAGGGACTCCAAATAATGTTGGGGGATTCCTTAACCAGTGCAGAATGCAGTTCCAGTTCCAGGCTCCATTATTCCCCGAAGACCGATCAAAAACCACGTACATTCTCTTCTTGCTTAATGGAACAGCATTGGCCTGGGCTTCTCCCCTCTGGGAGCAAGAGGACCCTCAACCTGCAACAGTTTATGGAGCAGTTTTGCACCATCTTTAATGAGCCAGGTCATGCAGCGGCGATGGCCTCTGATCTGCTCTACCTCTGTCAAGGTTCTGAACCTTAGCTGAATATGTGATGGAATTTTGGACATTAGATTCTGAACTAAACTGGCATGAGGACAGCTTAGTTGCCATTTTCTTAGAAAGCCTCTCTGGGAAAATAAAGGATGAGATTGCCGCCCGGGATCTTCCTACCTTGCTAGAGGCTCTCATTGTCCTAACCGGCAAAATTGATCGTTGTTTGCAGCAGAGGACTTGAGAGCCCATCCAGCATGAAGGAGTGTCCCAGCACCCAGATTTCAACATCCGCTCTCACCCCTGGCTGCCACACCTTCATCCTCTCCTCCTCCAGAAGAGCCGATGTAGTTGGGATGCTGATGCTTGGCTCCAGAAGTGAGACTCCATTGCAGACAGCAGCTCCTGTGTCTCTATTGCACAGACTGAGGCCAGTTCTTGGCTCAATGTCCACAGAGGTCAGGAAACTTAAACACTTATGGTCTTTCAGGTATATGATCCTATGTCTTACCATTCCAGCTCCCCAACTCCTCTTTTTGGTTACACTGGAACTGGGCCACACATGTTTCTCCATCCAGGCCTTTGTAGACTTCAATTCCAGAAGAAACTTCATTTTGCAAGAACTAGTCAACCAACTCCAAATTCCCACAGTCCAGATCACTTCTCCTCTGGTGATCTCCTCTCTATAGAGACACACTTCCAGGTCAAGTTATTCAGACTACATTGCCGGTAGCCTTACCCACCAGCCTCTTACATGTGAAGACCAGTTTTCATGTGATCTCCAGAACCAATCATCCCATCATACTAGGTCTCATTTGGTTCCAACATCAACCACACTTTGATTGGTCCACCTTACAACTCGCCCGCTGATGCCTCCTCATCCAGTGACAGTGGCTTCCTTATTTATGGGCCTTCCCCCTCAGTATATGGATTTCCAGGATGTCTTCTCAAAAAGAGTGCTGAACTCTTGCTCCTCATCACACGTACAACTTCAGCATTGAGCTTATCTCAGGAGTCATACCTCCACGGAGCCAAATTTACCTCCTCTCTCTCCCAGAGACTCAGGTTATGTTGGCCTATATTCAGTGAAGAACCACCTTCCCCAGCAGGGGCTGGGTGGTTCTTCACTGTGAAGAAAGAAGGATATCTCAGGCTGTGTTACCGCAACCTGAATGCCATTATTAAGAAGGACTGTCATCCACTACCTCTAATAGCGGAGCTCTTTGATCACCTACAGGGCACCAAGATATTTACAAAATTGGACCTCAGGGATGCATACAATCTCATCTGATTCAAGGATGGTGATGAATGGAAAACCACATTTAATACTCGCGATGGCCACTATGAGTATTTGGTCATATCTTTCGGGCTTTGCAATGCCCCGGTGGTTTTCCAGAAAATGTTCAATGAGATCTTTCATGATCTGCTATACACCTGCATGGTTGCATACTTGGATGACATATTGATTTTTTCTCACACTCTGAGTTCCCACCAGTGAGATGTTTGCATCATCTTGCAATGCCTGTGAGAGAATAATCTATGCGTCAAACTGGAAAAATGTCTCTTCAAACAAAAGGAACTTCATTTTCTCATATATATAATCTCATGAGACAGATTTCAAATGGATCCAGCCAAGGTAAAAGCCATCATGGACTGGCCTTGCCCAGTGGGACTCTAGGCCCTATAAAGATTCTTAGGGTTTGCTAATTATTACCACCAGTTTATTCCAAATTGCTCCTCCGTGGCAGCCCCCTTACTGCTCTTACTCGCAAGGGTGCCAAGACCAAAGATTGGCCTCCAGAAGCTATTGAGGCTTTCCAGAAGTTAAAAAACACTTTTCCTGACAAGCCTTGCCTATGTCATCCGGACTCCACATGACCCTTCATTTTATGTTTAAGTGTCTTTATTAGTTTTCGCATAAAACCAACCATGTCACATGACAAACACTGCAGCAACAATAGTTCCATACATAGGTAATAATGGCAACACATGCACACTGAGAACATAACAAATCCCAAAACCCACAATCCTCCTCCCCCTCCCTTGAACAAGCTCAGTTCAATACAAGAGACGCACGGAGATGCTGATGGGTTCTTCTCAGCCTCCCACTGTAGAGCGGTTAACTCCCCACTCTCCCCCCACCCTTCCCCCCACCCTCCCCTTAGGCCTTACTTAGGATTGAGCATGAGTGAAGCAGCGATACAGAGGGGTTTAAAGTGCAGAGGATGTGGACATATCATTCAGTATTAAACTGTGTGTCCTGTGGGGTAGTGATTGGATGTAAGCATCCCAAATGGGGAGAAAGGGCCTAGGTTTACGGACCACATCTATGCGTTCCACCACCTTCTCAGTCAAGCATAGCAGGTTTAGAGGTAAATGCCTCTACCCTGGGAGTAGGGGCTGGCCCCAGCCAACACTCTCCAGAAGGGGTACTTCGTCCATGTTCCTTGTTTTCTAAGAAGTTCTCTCTGGCCAAACGCAATCACAGCATTGGAGATTGAGAGCTCCTGGCTGTCAAACTGGCTTTTGAGGAATGACGCCATCTTCTCGAAGGGCCTCAACCCTGTGTCACAATATACACAGAATACAAGAACTTCGAACATCGACATCAAGCTCATCAGCTTAATGTGAGACAGGCCCATTGGTCTTTGGTCATCGCTCGTTTCAGTTTTGAATTACAATATCACCCAGGGCTCAAGAACCAACAGGCAAACTTTTAAAAAATTTTGAGGGTCACCTGACTGCGAGATGTGGGGCTCTGCAGAAAAGAAGAGACTGAGGGAACCCCGCATGCACGCGTGCTATATAGCATGTGTGAGCATGCTCAATGTGGCTCAGTAAAAGTTCTAGAAACTTTGACATAAGTTTTCCATGCCGGCCTCCACCTGATGATGTCAGCTTTGGGGCAGATTTTAAAACCTACGCGCGCCACCTACATTTGTGCGCGCTACCCAGCGAGCACAAATGTACGCCCGATTTTATAACATGTGCGCAACTACGCGCATGTTATAAAATCCAGGGTCAGCGCACGCAAGGGGTGCACACTAGTGCACCTTGCGCACGCCAAGTCCTAGGGGAGCCCCGATGGCTTTCCCCATTCCCTCTGAGGCTGCTCTGAAATCGGAGCGGCCTTGGAGGGAACTTTCCTTCGGCCCCCCCCCCCCCCCCCCCCCCCCCACACACACCTTCCCCTACCTGTCCCGGTCCCCAGCCTGAAAATAAAATACCCCTGTACCTTTATCACAGAAATTATGCCTGCCAGAGGCCAAGTGCCGGCATGCGATCCCCAGGCTCAGCGGCCGAAGAGAGGCCTCTGGCCCCGCCCCCTCCCCACCCCCAGACTGCCCATTTTTTCAAGCCCTGGGACTTTCGTGCATCCTGGGGCTTTACGTGCGCTGCTGGGCCTTCTGAAAATAGGCCCGGCGCATGTAACCCCCTCCTACGCGCGTAAATCCACTTGGATTTACGCGTGTAGGCTTTTAAAATCTGCCTCTTTGTGTGTAAGGACTGCCATCCTACTTGTCCTCAAAGAATGGCCTTTTTTTCACCACTTTGTATTTTGGTCTGAATCTGTTTAAATGGATAGCCAGTTTGTTTGTATAACACACCCAGAGCACATATAAAAGTCAATGGAATTAAGTCAAGACAGTTTAGACTTGAAAGACGGAGTAGAGAGGGCTGCCCTCTAATCCCTTTGCTCTTTTTACTTTTTTGAGAACCCCTAGCCTGCACAGTTAGAGATTATCCAGATATTAGGGGCAATGAAAGAAAAGAGGGAAAGGAACATAAGATTTTCTTATTCAGTAAGGTATTGAGGTATAAAGTAAATCTGGAAAAAAAATTGAACTTGTGGATCTGGGAATGTCTCAGGAAATGTGCTTTTTAATCAGAATTAGATTTTCTTATCAGTAGGCCCAGGGCTCCTTGAAAGACCTGGGAGTTAGGATGCCAAATAGACCAAACAGAATGTTCTCTTTTAATTATTCACCCCTACTAAATGCATTCAAACAGAATCTGTGAAAATGGATGCCTTTCTCTATCTCCTGGTTTCTTTCTTTTTGAGATGCTCCTGATCAAATTTCCCCCCTCATACTTAGGTGATTTTAAGCTCTGAAACTTTGACTTTGTTTGGAGAAAAGGGCAGGTGAAAATCAGGGATAAGTTTTTAATTGGACAAAATGTTAGAAGAGCTCTAGGCCTTCCTGATTTTGAGGCTTATGGATGGGCCTTGGGCCATCCATTTGAAAAGTATTCTCATGCTGTGGAATGCCCCTGAGGAGAAACGTTTGGTTGAGATGGAGAAATCTAACCTTCCCTGCAATATTAATTTCAGTCAGTTCTATGTATGCCCTACAAATTGGAAAAGACCTTGACTGTGGAGCATTCCTTCTTGAATTAGTCCTACACACAAGTCTCTTCTCGCTTGTCCTCAATAACCCATTTGTGGAAAAACCTATACCTACCCAAATATATTAAAAGAATTTACTTTTCCTGATTGCATAATCATGGCAAACAATATGCTGGAAAGTTTTCTAATGAGGGGAAATTTCGCTTCTTCCAGCAACTACAGGATAGAGTGAAAGGAGATGTTGTACTAGTACCATAGTTCCTGAGGTTGCATGGTCCTTGTAAAGGTTTGTGGGTATGCGGGCTCTTGGCCCAAGGTGAGCATTGTCACTACCTGTGGGGAGGGGCCCCACAGGTCTACACCGTCATGAGGCGAGGTCTGGCTCAGCAGTGAATTCTTGGGAGAGACTGTGGAATGGTTCCGAGGAGCGGGGCTGAGACACAGCAGGCATGGATTCCCACCATTTGTGGAACAGGCTGGAAGTCAGTACCTGGGCAGAGACCTCCGGAGGAGATGACGCTAGGCAGGCCCGTGGAGCGGGGAGCGCGACACGGGACATGCAGGAGGTATTCTGGAGAAGCAACCCCGAGGGGTGGAGTTACACAATGAAGGAAGTACTTGGTGCGATGATGTAGGCCAACCCGCAGAGCGGGGAAGCCCGAGTCAGGTCTCCAGCGAATGACGTAGGACAGCCTGAGAAGCGGGAGGCAACGGTAGGGCCTGGTAGCAGAGTCAAGGGTACAGCACCGAGGAACGGGGAAGCACTGATAGTCCCAAGGGTAAACGTAGGCACTACCCCGAGGAGCGGGAAAGCACAGACAGTCACAGGAAAGAGTGTAGGCACTTCCCCGAGGAGCGGGGAAGCATGGAGGTAGAACTCCCAAGTGGTAAAGGTGTTCCCAGAGGCAGCCCTGAGGAGCAGGGAGCCAGCAGGATAGGACTTATTAGAAGGCGCAGGGCTAGCCCGAGGAGCGGGGGAAGCCAGACCAGGTCCCTGTAGAGTGCGTGCACTGGCCCCCAAGGAGTGGGTACCAGGCAGGGTCCAGAGTCCAAGAAGTCCGATTGTGTCACACCAGGAACGGCAGAGACAGGAGCTCGTAGAGAAGTAGTGGAACTCATTGCCAAGTTGGCTAGCTGAGGGAGAAGGTAGAGTTTAAGTACTCTGATGCAATGACATCTTCAATCCGGGATGCCCAAGAGGTTCCCGCAAAAGGGGCTTTAAAAGAGGATCAGGTGGCACTCACGCACACCTAGTAAGGTCCGGGGTCGGCATGGAGGATGGTGGCATCTTGACCTCCAAGAGGAGCCATAGGGAATGCGGCGGCAGAGACTAGCCCGCATCACAAGCAGGCCTGGGGCACGAAGCAGGATGGTGCAAGATATGAGTAGACGCTGTCGCAGCCATCTGCAACCAACGGTAATAACAGTCCTTACTTCAGGAAATGGTGTGGAAAATTTTGGTAGAATGCAACCATTTGAAAATTTGCTTTTTGGGAAAGTATATAACAGGGGTTTAATTTCCAAAATGATTTGGATACTGCTAGATGAGATGGCTGATCTGATTGAAAGGTACAAGGATCTCTGGGTTAATCCCTGGTCAAAGATCTTGATAAAGATGAGTGGGATCACATAATATGGAGACTTTACCAGGGCAATTCTCTGTGCAAGACTAGTAGGGAGAATGGCTATAAAATACTGAATCACTGGTATCACACCCCTGTCAAGCTGCATAATATGAAGCTGAGGGACTCTGACAAGTGCTGGAGAGGCTATGAGGAGGTGGGTTCCAGGAGTCACATGGTGTGGACATGCCCCCTGATCAGACTATATTGGAAGGAAGTAATATCTTATATTTATACTATTATAGAGATTTCACTTCTCCATGACCTGGCAAGGATTTTGTTTGGCCTACCGATCCAAAGAATCACTTTCTGCCATAAGGGTAATATTCCCTTGGTGATCGACTTATTGGTTACTGTGAGAAAGAATGTAGCCCAACTCTGGAAATCATCGAAGATGCCATCTTTCACCATGTGGGTCCAAACAGTCCTGAAAGTTTTTCAATGGAACTTATGTACTTCTTTGTGAAATAGAGTTATCAGAATGTATTGAAGATATGGGACTCTTTCCTGAAATTTGCTAGTAAGGACATGGGGATGACATCATCAACTATTAGCAGGTGAAATCTATGGTTTGTCTATCACTGCTCCCAACTGGAGATAGGGCAACGGTTTGTCTATACTCTTACTCCCTTTATAGATTTGCTATTGTTGATGAGTGGAACTTTAGAGCTCTTAATGACTGTACTTAATTCATTTCTGATATCTAATTAAGAATGCCTGAGTCTGCTTAACAAGAATTGCTATTTTGTATGCTTCATTGATTTATTGTTCTGATCAAGTATTGTATTACTCCCTTATGGAATCCTTGCATTCAGTTTTATTACTGTGTGCTTTTCTAACTAAAAGAATTTTAAAAGCAAAAAAGAATTTGCTGAAACATCTTGTCTGCATGTCTTGACTCGATTGTAAACTCCAGGGAATAGGAACTGTCTCTTATGTGTACTGTTCAGTGCTGTGCAGTCTCATAGTGCTATAGTAACACAAAGCAGTAGGCTGGCCTAGTGGCTCGGGTGGTAAGGGCTGTTCACTGTCACACATAAGGTCCCATGTTTAATCCCTGTATCGCATCTTCTCTTCCCCAAGTCAGCTGGGCTGGAGATAGCTCAGAGAGGGGAGGGAAAGAAAAGTCATTCATGGTCACCACTTAAGGGTAGTAACTCGTGTCTAGATTCAGGACACAAGATTGTAGGCGTTTGGAAAAAGCCCTGGTATCTGGCCCATCACTGCAATGACTGGGCTAAAAAATAATGTAAGTTGGGAGGAGATATAAAATACCTGGGTAGTTGCAAACAAAGACTCCCAGTGACAAAGCCCAGCGCTGGTTCCAACTGAGCTAGAAGTACAAAGCAGCAGACAGAAACTACCAAGTCAAAAAAAAAAAAAGAGAATAAATATAGCACAGTAGTAGTTAAATAGGTTTCCCTACCCCAAAATTAAGATTCACTTCTTTATTTTTATGTTGAAAATACAGAATTTAAAGTTATAAGAAATTAAATCAGATAATTACACAAGAGAATGTAACTTTGGTGTCCCCCTTCTTCCACTCCCTGGGACACAATTTCTGAATTCAACAGTCCTGTAACCTCGTCCATGATCATGGAGTACTTCTGAATGTTCTGCTGGTAGATGCCTCATGGGGAGTCACTGTATAAATAGCAGGAGATGTAACTACAGGAAAGATTCAGTGCTGGTTGGAAGAGGCTGTCAGAGTACTGGCAGTGATCTGGGAGGTCTCATTTTTCTTTATGGCAGTGTGTGGCACCTACTCAAGATATGAAAAAACATTTGGTGGTAAGTAGATTAGCTGACAGAGAAAAAGATTTTAGACCATTTAAGAGGCACATTTTCAGTAAACTGCTCAATATAGCTAGTCTGCAGATGAAAAGACATCTTTAAGGATTCTGTAGATCATCAGTTATACTCTAGCTGGCCATCTCACTGCTGATGACTGACTGAAAATGTACCCTAGTAGGGATGTGAATCGTGTCCTCGATCGTCTTAACGATCGATTTCGGCTGGGAGGGGGAGGGAATCGTATTGTTGCCGTTTGGGGGGGTAAAATATCGTGAAAAATCGTGAAAAATCGTTAAAAATCGAAAAATCGAAAAACCGGCACATTAAAACACCCTAAAACCCACCCCCGACCCTTTAAATTAAATCCCCCACCCTCCCGAACCCCCCCCAAATAACTTAAATAACCTGCGGGTCCAGCGGCGGTCCGGAACGGCAGCGGTCCGGAACGGGCTCCTGCTCTGAATCTTGTCGTCTTCAGCCGGCGCCATTTTCCAAAATGGCGCCGAAAAATGGCGGCGGCCATAGACGAAAAAGATTGGACGGCAGGAGGTCCTTCCGGACCCCCGCTGGACTTTTGGCAAGTCTCGTGGGGGTCAGGAGGCCCCCCACAAGCTGGCCAAAAGTTCCTGGAGGTCCAGCGGGGGTCAGGGAGCGATTTCCCGCCGCGAATCGTTTTCGTACGGAAAATGGCGCCGGCAGGAGATCGACTGCAGGAGGTCGTTCAGCGAGGCGCCGGAACCCTCGCTGAACGACCTCCTGCAGTCGATCTCCTGCCGGCGCCATTTTCCGTACGAAAACGATTCGCGGCGGGAAATCGCTCCCTGACCCCCGCTGGACCTCCAGGAACTTTTGGCCAGC
This sequence comes from Rhinatrema bivittatum, assembly GCF_901001135.1. Taxonomy (NCBI): domain Eukaryota; kingdom Metazoa; phylum Chordata; class Amphibia; order Gymnophiona; family Rhinatrematidae; genus Rhinatrema; species Rhinatrema bivittatum. The sequence goes on from NC_042616.1 coordinate 176,515,024, forward strand.
TTGTGGGGGGCCTCCTGACCCCCACGAGACTTGCCAAAAGTCCAGCGGGGGTCCGGAAGGACCTCCTGCCGTCCAATCTTTTTCGTCTATGGCCGCCGCCATTTTTCGGCGCCATTTTGGAAAATGGCGCCGGCTGAAGACAACAAGATTCAGAGCAGGAGCCCGTTCCGGACCGCTGCCGTTCCGGACCGCCGCTGGACCCGCAGGTTATTTAAGTTATTTGGGGGGGGTTCGGGAGGGTGGGGGATTTAATTTAAAGGGTCGGGGGTGGGTTTTAGGGGGTTTTAGTGTGCCGGCTCACGATTCTAACGATTTATAACGATAAATCGTTAGAATCTGTATTGTATTGTGTTCCATAACGGTTTAAGACGATATTAAAATTATCGGACGATAATTTTAATCGTCCTAAAACGATTCACATCCCTATACCCTAGTAGCCAAAATGCCTTAGGAATACACCCTCTTCCGTTGGCCACAATATCCCTCCTTCTCACCCCAAGCAACCAAATTGGCAGAAAACTCCACCACCCCCATCATCAGCAATGATACACTTTCTCTCCCTGATCAGCAGTAGGACCTTTTCTCCCAACCCCCTAAGCCGCAATCTCTCGTTCCCCTCCTCTTGGTGACCCGATTGGCAGCAGAACAACCCCTGTGAGCCATGATCCCCCTTCCTCCCTCCAGCCCCCTGAACCGGTTCTCCCCTCTCTCCTACCTCCAGAGCTCCGGTCTCCAGAATCGCTCCTCCTTCCTCTGTGCCCTTCCCATGGCTTCTCTTCCTTACTGTGTCTATTGAAAAGATCTTGAAGAATCAGTCCTACCTTGAGGCCAGAGGATGAAGATGAGTCCATTGACTTACAAACTGGATTCTCCATAAATTATTTGGTTGAAAAACTGCCTCAAAAGTATGTGAAATAAAGTATCTGTTTTTAAGTATTTGCAATTGTACAGCTGAAGGGTTTCTCTCACCTACTACAGAAATTAGAGCACCAACCCAGATCATGTTTTCCATGCTACTGCCTTTTTGTGTTTTTGACAATTGTGTAAATAGTTGGCTAATGAACTGCTTTCTATATTTTATTTTTGGCTTGACTAGCTTTTGTGGCTCACACCTTTCTGCTTCACTTCTAATTTCTTTGAGACCCTGTTTGCACTCACAGACCACTTCAACATCTGCTTGACCCCTGAACTGGCCCAGCTATCTAGCTTGGCTAGTTATGGACTAGAGAGGCCACATATGGATATAGCAGAATCAGTTGAAGAGTGGATTAGGGAAAAATATTTTTAAAAATATGGTGTAGTCATAAGCAGATACACAGCTTTTATTCTAAACAAAATATAAGAACCAAATACAGTATATTATGACTAGCAAAAAGTGCCCGGCGTTGCTCAGGTATTCTGGTCTATAAGAGCCTGTATATGCATGTGCCAGTATATATGTGCCTGCACCTGTGGGTGTGGGTGCCTCTGCCTGTGTGTACTGTGTAGTTGCATGTGCGTGTCTCCATGTGTATGTGAGCGCCTATGCATGCACCTATGTGTGTGTGCGGGCCTGTTCCTGTGGGTATGGGTGAGTGTGGGTGTGGGTGTGTGTGCATATATCTATGTGCGTCTCTCTCTCCCTGTGTGTGTCTGTGTGTCTGCCTATGCGTTTTCATGTGTGTGTGGTGTGTGCATGTGTGAGCCAGTAGTATGAGCCTGGTCACACTTGTGAGAGTTTGTGTGCATTCCTGAGAGCTTGTGTGCACCTATGTGAGTGTGCTTATTCCTGCCTGTCCCTGTGTGGTGGGAGCATGAGAGACAGGGCTTTGCAGAGCAACGCTGGGTACTGTTCACTATTAGTGGACAGTACCCAGCGTTGCTCAGGTTGTCTGTTCGATATCAGCCAGGTTGTTTGTGTACCTGTGTGTGTAAGCTTCTGTGCCTGTGAATGTGTGGGCATGTGACTGTGTGTGTATGTGTATTGTGTGTGTGGGAGGGTGCCTGTGCCTATGTATATTCCTCTGTTTGTGTGTGTGTGTGTGTGTATGCATGTGCGAGCCTGCGTGCACTTGTATGCATTCCTGTGAGCTTATGTGTGCTTGTGTGCACCTGTGTGTGTGCCAATACCTGCTTATCTCTATGTGTGGAAGCGTTAGAGACAGGACCTTGCAGACAGAGCATGTTAGTGAACTGTATCTGGCATTGCTAGGGTTGTCTGGTCAATAACAGTCTATGTGTGCGCTCCTGTCTGTGTATGTGTATGTGTGCTCGCCTGCGTGTGCATCTTTGTGTGTGTCTGCTTGTGCCTGTGTATGTGGGTGCCTGTGTGTGCCTTTTTTTATGTATGTGTGTGTGCGTGCACGCAACAATGCTTTGCAGACAGAGCATATTGTCTTTGCACACTGTACCTCCCACTGTTCCACTTGGTAGCCACAGATAGACATGACAGTTTGACTGACCGAATGACTGACTGACACAAGGAGGTCCACATTAATTGCTGTATGGCTCGGCTAGTTAGCTGGCTAAATTTATCTGGCTAACTTATCCTAGATATTCAGATAGCAGCCCAGTTACACCACTGAATATATTTCACTGTCTTAAAGTTAGCCGGGTAAGTTTATCTGGGTAACTTTGGGGTAGGTCCAGGAGGCAAACAGAGTTAGCGGGATAACTTACCCAGTTAACTCAGCTCCCAATTACTCGCATTCCCCTCCCATCACTTAGCTGAATACTTAAAACATGTCACTTAGCCAGATAAGTCAGAACTTATCAAGCTAAGTGGCACTGAATATGGAGCTCCAGCCTTTTATCTATATAGATGAAAAAGAAAGGCACCAATTTACAGGCTTCTTTCAGAGCTGAGAGTAAGGTATCTATCTAGAAGGATGACATTCAACCTTTTATACCTGAATGTTGATAAGACAGAAGTGATTCTCCTTAATCACTTCCCCTTAAATAACACTCCATTATTCTTTCAATTTGATGGCAGCACTATTCCGATTGCAACACAAGTACACAATTTTGGAGTTTGGCTTGAGTCTAGTAAGTAAATTCAATAGTAAAAGGATCTTTTTCAAATTATACATATTGTATAGGATGAAACCATTGTTGAATCCTGTAGACTTGCAAGCACTAGTCCTTACAACTCTGGATTATTGTAACTTTATCATCGGGGTTCAGCAAACATTCTCAGGGCATTACCAACAGCACAGAATTCAGCTGCCCATATTGGACCGGATTTTCAAAAGGTTACGCTCACCGGGCCTATTTTCAAAAGGCCCGGTGACACGTGTAAAGCCCCGGGACGCGTGTAAGTCCTGGGGCTTACAAAAAGGGGCGGGGTGGTCCAGGGGTGGGGCGGGACCAGAGGCTCCTGGCACAGTGGCCATTTGCTGCTGTGCCAGGGATCACGCGCCGGAAGTCAGCCAGCTCGCACAACTTACTTAGGGCTCAAGTAAGGCCCTGCCCCTCGGACTGCCTCGTCCCTCCCCCTCCCTGTATCTTTTTGCAAGCCCCAGGATTTACATGCGTCCCGGGGCTTTACGCGCGTCAACGGGCCTTTTGAAAATAGGCCCATTATATCTACTCTAGTCACTTCATTGGCTTCCTGTACAATGGAGAATCCAATGTAAAATTGCAATTCTGATTCATACGTTATTAAGCCCTGCTTCTGTGCCATCCTACATGTTTACAATCCTCCTTGTGCTTTAAGATCAGCACAATGCAGTTTGCTCAAAGTCCCCTCACCAAGGCTTGCTTACTTAATGGAAACCTGAGAGAGAGTCTTCTCAGTAGCAGTCCCTATTTGGAATACAAAGCCGAAAAGTTTGCATTCCAGAACCTATATGCAGACATTTAGAAAACATTTGAAGGCCTTCCTATCCATTTAGGCATTTTAGCTTGGGGTATAAATCTTTGACATTCCTCTCAGGATGCCTTTGTTAGGGTTAGTTGGTATGTACGCCCTGAGCCGAGGTGAGAGATGGTACTGCCCACAGGGAGGAGCCCCTTGAGCCTCACCGTCGGGAGGCGAGGTCTCAACTGACATCAGATACAGTATCAGTCTACAGTCTTTATTAAAGAGACAGAATGGCACTACCCGCGGAGTGGGGGGGTGCCAGAGAGGAGGTCTCACAGACCCAGAGACACAGGGTCGGTGGAATGGGGATACCTAGAGAGGATACCTCTGTAGAGTTGGTAATGGTCCGCAGAGCCATGAGGTCTTCAGTAGAGATGGTAGTGGCCCGCGGAGTAGGGTACACCGAAGAATATCCTCAGCAGAGTCGGTAGTGGTCCGCAGAGTGGGGTACGCTGATGAGTTCCTTAGTAGAGATGGTAATGGTCCGCAGAGTGGAGTACACCAGAGAGGGTCCTCAGTAGAGATGATAGCGATCCGCAGATGAGGTCCTTAGTAGAAATGGTAATGGCCCGCAGAGTGGAGTACACCAGTGAAGGTCCTCCATAGAGATGATAGCGGTCTGCAGAGCGGGGAACACCAATGAGGTCCTCGGTAGAACAGGAAGTAGTCCACAGAGCGGGGAACTCATGAAAAGAGTAGCGATGGTTCCAAAGAAGCCCCGGAGAATGGGGGAGGCAGAAGTCCCAAGTGTTAGGCCCTCCAAGGAGCAGATAGCCAAGACGAGGAGAGGGCCCCCAAGGAGTGGGTACCCGAGACGTCTTACGCCTGGAAGCAGGAACTGGAATGCAGGTCCTCTGAGAGCGAGGGGGATTTGGCAAGAAGGGTTCTCTTTGCCAAGTCATCAGTAGGCAGGACCAGCTGGTTTAAATATTCTGGAGGGATGACGTCATCCGGAGGTCATCCCGAGGTTCCCGCCATGACATGCTTAAGACTGGCCCGTGCACTCGCATGCCTAAGGGATTCCGACGGCTAGATGGCGGTCGGCGGCGTCCATGCCACGCCGGGAGGCCTGGGAGCGGTAGGCAGGCCATCGGCAGCTGGCGGAGGCTGCCAGTCTACTCCACGAAGTCAGGGAAGTGAAGAAAGAGGTGAGCAACAGCGGTCGCAGCTGTCTGCGATCAACGGGCGTAACAGCCTTTTTCCTTTCAAGATGCTTTTGCAGGGATTTGTCAATTTTTTTCCTCTTGTCTCTCTTGTTGTCTTTAGTTTTATGTTTATCATTGTGTCTAGTTATGTCTTATTTTGTGATGAATTAATCATGTTTGTTTATATGTACTCTACCTTGAATGGTGGATAACCTGTGAAATAAATCTTTTAAAATAAACAAATAGAGCCAAAATTAAAGCAATGGAGCTATGAAACAGGCAAGTTTATATTTTGAATAATTTATTCAGTGCTGCTGCTCTAATAATTTCTCTTATTTTTGACGACTGTAAATTCCATTTATCTTAGTAGTAGATCTCTATATATGTAACCTGGGCACTCTGTCCTCTAGATTGTTGGTGGCCAGAATAGGTTCTTATGCTTGTTACAAAAAATATTTGCAGCAAGAGAATTTTGGGGTATCTCCTTCATTTGCTGTGATTATCAAATGTGATATATTACAATAATAGCAGCATGTTCTTGAATGAGATTCAAACATCCTCTTTTACTGTTGCAACAAAACATTTAGTAAAATAACAAGTCAGACATGGAGCAATTTGGTGATGTTCAACATGGATAATTCTTCTCAGCCAAATAGCATGAATTTATACAATTATATTTCACCTTTTCAAGTATATTAAAACCAGAAACCTACAAGGGAGTCAGTTGGCTTATTAGATGATTTGGGGGGGGGGGGGGGGAGGGGGAAGAGTGGAAATGAGGGGATAAGGAATGGTCAGGAAGGACAAGACCATAGCAGGACCTACAGGCCTGGAATGCCATGCCCGCTGACATTCGGCAAGAACTCTGCCCCCAAAAATTCAAACAAAAGCTTAAAACCTGGCTTTTCATACGAGTCTTCACCTGATCCTTCCCTCTTTCGCTCACTCCCCCATGCAGCGATTTGCAATATTCTTCCCTTGCTTCCACTTTCATCCTAGTACATTTCTTAAACCTTTCGTTATATTAACGTAAATATGATCAGTTTTATACCTATTTTACCAAACTATTGAAAACATGTACATATATTTTAATGCCCTCTATTCCTCTTTCCCACCCCTCCTCTCCCCCCTCTTGGTTTTCCACTTCCCTTTTCCACCCCTTTTGCTCCCTGCTCCTCTTGCTTTTGTATTATATTTGCAATATTGTTATCCTCCTTTTATTATATATTCATTATTGTATATACTCATTATCGTTCCCAGTTACCATTATGCCCTTTTACTTGTAAAGCAATGTTGCTACCCTTGATGTTACCTGGAAACCGATATGATGTTACCCTACGAATGTTGGTATAAAAAAAAACCAACTCTAAATAAATAAATAAATATTAATTCTTTGCTTCAGCGTTTACTGAGAAGGATGTTGGAGAGATGCCCACACCTGAACCCCTTCTTTCTAGGTGAAGATGGAAGGAAGGCCAAACAATTGCCGGTATGGTTAAAAGGTGAAGTGAAAGAGGGTATTTTAGCCAAAAGATCGTCATTCATGAATTTGAAGAAGGATCCATCTGAAGAAAATAGGAAAAAGCATAAGCATTGGCAAGTTAAATATAAAACATTGATAAGATAGGCTAAAAGAGAATTTGAAAAGAAATTGGCCATAGAGGCAAAAACTCATAATGAAAACTTTTTAAACTACATCTGAAGTGAGGGAATCGGTTGGACCATTAGATGATCGATGAGTTAAAGGGGCACTTAGGGAAGATAAAGCCATTGTGGAAAGACTAAATGAGTTCTTTGCTTCGGTGTGTACTGAGGAACATGTTGGGCAGATATCCATTCTGGAGACAGTTTTCAAGGGTAATAATTCAGATGAACTGATCCAAATCACTGTGAACCTGGAAGATATAGTAGGCCAGACTGACAAACTGGACTGGATGGCATATATCCCAGGGTTCTGGAAGAACTCAAAAATGAAATTTTAGCCCTAATAGTAGTAATTGGTAACCTATCATTAAAATCATCCATTGTACCTGAAAACTGGAAAGTGGCCAATGTAATTCCAATATATAAAAAGGGCTCCAGAGGTGATCCGGGAAACTATAGACTGGTGAGCCTGACTTCAGTGCCGGGAAAAATCATGGAAACTGTTATAAAGAATAAAATCACAAAATATTTAGATAGACATGGTTTAATGGGACACAGCCAGCTTGGATTTACCCAAGGAAAGTCTTGCCTCACAAATCTACATTTTTTTAAAGGAGTGAATAAACATGTGGACAAAGGTGAACCGGTAGACGTGGTGTATTTGGATTTTCAGAAGGCATTCAACAAAGTCCCACATGAGAAACTTCTATGAAAACTAAAAAGTTATGGGATAGGAGGCGATGTCCTTTTGTGGATTGCAAGTTGCTTAAAAGACAGGAAATAGAGAGTAGGATTAAATGGTCTGTTGTGTTTTCACAGTGAAAAAAGGTAAGCAGTGGAGTGCCTCAGGGATCTGTACTTAGACTGGTGCTTTTTAATATATTTATAAATGATCTGGAAAGAGATATGATGAGTGAGGTGATCAAATTTTCCAATGACACAAAAATATATAGAGCATTTAAATCTCAAGCGGATTGTGAAAAATTGCAGGAGGACCTTGAGAGACTAGAAGATTGGGCTTCCAAATGGCAGATGAAATTTAATGTGGACAAGTGCAAAGTGATGCATATAGGGAAAAATAACCCATGCTATAGTTACACAATGTTAGGTTCTATCTTAGGAGCTACCACCCAGGAAAGAGATCTAGGCATCATAGTGGATAATACATTGAAATCGTCGGCTCAGTGTGCTGCGGCAATCAAAAAAGCAAACAGAATGTTAGAAATAATTAAGAAGGGAATAGTAAATAAAACGATGGATGTCATAATGCTTCTGAATCGCTCCATGATTGTTATTATTTGTGATAGTTGTGGGTGGATCCTTGGGCCGGTGGCAGCTGACCACGCCCTCGGGGGAAGATCCAGAGAGGGACCACCGGTTAGGCTCAGACTTGGGAGACAGACACACACAAGTTCTTTTATTAAACTGTTTTTGAGAACCACCAGAGGTGGCAGTAGTGAGCTGGAAGAGCCTGGCTGGGCTGTAGTCCCTCAGGCACTGGAACAGCGATCCTGGATAACTGAGCTGTAGAGAAACTGAGATAGTGAGTAGGCAGAGTATGCAGAGTTCAGGAACAGAACCTTGATGGTAACACTCACACTGTAGTCTCTTAGAATAGCCCAGGAGCTAGAATGAAGTAGGCCCTCGAGGAGCGAGTTCCTGGTTCCAGGGAAAGCTCTGAGAGAGAGATGGTAACTCACTGGTATTGTAGGCAGCGGTGACTTCCTGGCAGAAGTTATATCCAGTAGCAGGTCTGGGAACGTGGACCCTCGAGGAGTGAGTACTGGTTCCAGACTGCGACCTGAAAAGAAAAAGAGAGAGCGAGGCCCCCGAGGAGCGGGTACCCCTGGTAAAGTCCGAAGAGGCAGAGTAGCAAGGTATGCGGAGAGCGAATCCCATCCGCGACGATACCTGGAGGCAGCTAGGTAGGAAACCTTTTGCTAACTCGATTAGTTAGCGAAATGAAAGACCTTTAAATATCCGAAGATGATGACGTCATCTCAGGGGGACGCCCCTGAGGTTCGCGCCACTGCTGGTACTTGAGTCAGGGCCGTGATGCGCGCGCACCCTTAGGCCTCAGGAGAACATGGCGGAAGGCAGCGTCTAGCCGGTCCGGGAACGCCAGAGGATGTTGGCAAGATGACGCCGCAGCAACCAAACTTCCATCAACCCAGGAGGGAGTTGCCAAAGAGGCAAGGAGGGCGGAGTGGAGACGTTGGGCAGCGATGGTCGCAACAATGGTGAGACTGCATCTTGAATACTGTGTGCAATTTTGGTCGCTGCATCTCTAAAAAGATAAAGTTGCACTGGAGAAACTGCAGAAAAGGGAGACCAAAATAATAAGTGGCATGGAACGACTGCCCTATGAGGTAAGGCTAAGGAAGTTAGGGCTGTTCAGTTTGGAGAAGAGACACCTGAGGGGGGATATGATAGATGGTTACAAAATCATGAAAATACTTGAAAAAGTTAATTAAATTGGTTTTTTACACTCTTGGATAATAGAAGGACTAGGGGGCACTCCATGAAGTTAGCAAGTAGCTCATTTAAAACAAATCGAAGAAAATTATTTTTCTCCCAATGCATAGTTAAGCTCTGGAATTCATTGCCAGAGGATGTGGTTACAGCAGTTAGTGTAACTGGGTTTAAAAAAGGTTTGGATAAGTTCCTAGAGAAAAATTCATAAACTGCTATTAATTAATAATAAGTAGTAGCTTGAGATTTATTTAATGTTTGGGTACTTGCCAGGTACTTGTGACTTGGGATTTGCCACTGTTGGAAACAGAATACTGGACTTGATGGACCCTTGGTCTGTTGGAAACAGAATACTGGACTTGATGGACCCTTGGTCTGGCCCAGTATGGTAATTCTTATGTTCTTATGTTATGTTCTTATGCTTTGTAACCGGAAGATATTGTCTTAGCACAGTACACTTCCACTGTTCTGGGCGCAACCTGGCAGCCAAAGAAAGACATGATGGTATAACTGACTGACCAATTGACGTGAAATTACACAGTACAAAAAGAGAATAAATAATGTGAAATGACTTCAATATGACATGGTTGATTATGACTGAACATGTCTCACATTTCTATGTTTTGGGGACTCATTTTATTTTGTATTGTTTGGCTACAAATTTGCCATTCTCCACAGTTCTACTGGAGTACTCTAGATGCACTTCATTTTTTTTTAGCATCAGCTGTAGCAAGACAAGAATAAGGAACTCATTTATGGTATTGCTCAATTTCTGCTTTCTAAAAGTGGGGCATTAATGATTACTTTCATTTTCCATGTTTTGCTCTGAAGAAAGTGTAATTTTCTCAGCCCTAGGGGGCTTATGAGTGACAATGAACAATTGTATATTATCCATAGAGCATGCTGCATGCCTTAGTTGCAGTAGTCCTCACTGCCATTTAGTGTCACTGTTGTTTCAAATAATTGGAACCTAAAATAGGTTCTGCAGTAAACAAGAGTAACATCACTTGCAAAAGCATCGACTGCAATATCCAGCTGGCCAAGTGTTTATTTTACTAACACACTTCTTATTTTGAAATCTCCTGATGTCTCTTCCCCATATGGATTGCTTATATTTCCTGATGTCTCTTCCCCATATGGATTGCTTATATTTCTCTGCAAAACAAAGTTCCTATTATTGAGTGATTGTTCTCTGTAAAGATACTGTAAAGTTACTGTAAAGATACTGTAAAAATACCAACCCTTTCTTCCCTACCTCGTTTATTCCCCCTTTATTGATTGTTTATAGTTCTCTGTAAAACAAAGTCCCTATTATTGCTTGTTCTCTGTATAGCTAGTTTACCTATTAATGATTGTTCATTGTTTTCTGTAAAGCTCGTTAGCTGCTTTTTGTTTACTGTGAACGGATGAGATGTTCCCAACGTTCGTCGCTATATATAAGATTATAAATAAATAAATAAATAAATAAATAAATAAACAGCCTGCTTCAGCTGCCATTACATGTGCAGCCAAATATCTTGTCCTGTCCCTCTTTTTTTAATTTGGTATATGCTGGTGCTCTATCTATCATCTACTTTACTCTGCCTCACTGATCCCACTTTTTTGCTTTATAATCTTCCTGAGATTTCTAGCTTCTATCTCTCACTTCCCCATTGAAGTTATGCATTCATTTTGCATGAAAGTACAAAACATAATGAATGAGGCTATTTTCAGTTCATACAAACGAAAAATAGACCTCAGATGAATATAAATTAAAACATTTAAGTCAAAAACAGGCCTGTGGCAGGACCAGGCCTTAGTCTAGTTCTATCCCTTGCCCAAGGCCAAAAAAGGTTGCAAGGCCAAATCCCATCACCAAGGCCAGAGCCTGGCCAAATACCAGGGTCTGACAGTGATTGGGTCCCTGTTGCTGAGGTCTGGGCCCGATGCTGGGCCTAGGTTTGGGCTTCAGAGACCTGGACCTGGCCTCAGCATGCTCAGCATCAAACCCAAGCCTAGATCTAGGCCCTGGCCTCTCCCAACCCCAGCAATGGGTCTGGGCCTTGGCGACAGCCAGGTCCTGACATCGGGTTTCAGCTACAGCTATTTTTCTTTTACATTGGATGTCAAAGGGGCCTTCTTGCATTGACTTCACTGTATAGCAAAAAATGAATTAGACGAATGAACAATTTTTTTTCGTTTGTTTCAAACTTAATGAAACAAATAGAGGCACCCACCAAACGAACTAATGAAATTAACCAAAGTTTACAAGGCTGCACATCCCTATCTCCCATCTGCAAACTGGAATGCTGGGTTAGTAACCCCACCTCTCAACACGAGTCACATCTGCCAGAGGGAAAGTTAAAAATCAGGGATATTAAGATATAAAAAAATACTAGACTCAAAAGAAATGTTCTACTGAAATATTCCTTCCCACTTAGGGACAAAAAGTAGTTGAAGCTGGGTAGAGGAGTAAAGTCATACTGCATATGAGTTAAGCAGGGAAAAGCTGATCCAGTCTTGGTGTTACCCCACTAAGGGGCAGATTTTCAGAGCCCTGCTTGCCTAAATCCGCCCAAAACCGGGCAGATTTAGGTGAGCAGGGTCCTGCGCGCCGGGAAGCCTATTTTACATAGGCCTACCGGCGCGCGCAGAGCCCTGGGACTCACGTAAGTCCCGGGGTTCTCCGAGGGGGCGTGTCGGGGGCGGGCCCGGTCGTCGCGGCGTTTCGGGGGCGTGTCGGCAGCGTTTGGGGGGCGGGTACGGGGGCATGGCTACGGCCCGGGGCGGTCCGGGGGCGTGGCCGCGCCCTCCGTACCCGCCCCCAGGTCGCGGCCCGGCGCGCAAGAGGCCCGCTGGCGCGCGGGGATTTACGCCTCCCTCTGGGAGGCGTAAATCCCCCGACAAAGGTAAGGGGGGGTTTAGACAGGGCCGGGCGGGTGGGTTAGGTAGGGGAAGGGAGGGGAAGGTGAGGGGAGGGCAAAGGAAAGTTCCCTCCGAGGCCGCTCCGATTTCGGAGCGGCCTTGGAGGGAACGGGGGTAGGCTGCGCGGCTCGGCGCACGCCGGCTATACAAAATCCATAGCCTTGCGCGCGCCGATCCAGGTTTTTAGCAGATACGCGCGGCTCCACGCGTATCTACTAAAATCCAGCGTACTTTTGTTTGCGCCTGGAGCGCAAACAAAAGTAGGCTATTCGCGCTCCTTTTAAAATCCGCCCCTAAGTCTATAAAATTGTAGTTCCAATTTCCTTTAGGATATTAGAACTGTTTCCTGAATAAAGGGAAAGTCTCTGCTGTCCTATTTCTCCCCTGGGCAGTGGGCATTGTAAATGCAGCTGGGCCAGAAAACTCTGCTGATAAGGAAAATATTTTAATTGTGGTCTTGATTCTGACATTGATTGTGATTATATTTTTGCATTTTGTTCCCACATTTTTCATTTCACAATACCTAAACGAAACTTTTTAAAAGTGACTTCTCAAGTGCAGGGGGTAGTTACAACAGCCTATTTATAACCCAAAGGAGATCTAATCTCTTCCCTCTTCCCTCTCTCATCCACCCATTCACCCCATACTCTGTTTTTCTTGCATCTAAATAAAATAAATAAAAATATATTGGTTTATGGCCTAGTAAGCAAAGACTGTGGCAGCCATCGCTGGGGTCCCTCCCGCGGCCATCCCTGCCGCCGCTGAGCCAACCACGTCTCTGCCTGGCCTTCCCCCGTCTGTGGCTCTTCCCCTGCCGGGCCTGCTTGAGCAGCACGCTCTTCCTGAATCATTTAAAGGGGCTACGACAGGAAATTGTCATAGCCCCTCCCTGGGACTCCTCCTGGTTTCCTCTATTTAAGGCAAGATATGCTCCTCAGACCTTGCCTTGGTTTCTTGGCTTCTGGTCCTGTGTGTTCCTGAGCGCCGAGTTCCTGCTCCGCTGCCTGTTCTCCTTGTCCTGTTCCCGTCCTTCCAGTCCCAGCTTCTGCTTCTCTCCTCGTTGAATGGATTCTTCTGGCTTCGACCCCTGGACCGGCTTCCGACCCTCCTTCTGGCTTCGACCCCTGGACCGGCTTCCGACCCTCCTTCTGGCTTCGACCCCTGGACCGGCTTCTGACCTCGACTCTGGACTGTACTCCGACCTGTCTACTGTATTCAGGGGCCCACCCAAGTCCAAGTGGCCCAGGTCCCTATGGGCTTCACCTGGGGGGACCGCAGGCTTCCAGTGGTGAAGAACCTGTTGGCTCCTGCTTCATCCGGCCTCGCCTTCCGACGGTAGGGACCTAAGAGGGTTTACTCTTTCGGGTAGCGCCAACTCTACCTCGGACAAAGGGTCCACCTTCAGATCTGTAACTTCAGCTTTAGCAGCATGAGTCATTGGTAAAATTTTAGCCATTTACATTATTTTATGTATTTTGATTTATGTAGCAATGTGATGTGATTTTATTGTAATTATATTCTGTTGTAATCCACCTAGTATGGGTTTCTAATACAGATGGAAAATAAATTATTTTAAATAAATAAATTAAATAAATAAACTTCTTGTTAAGAATGGAGAATCACACCTTTTCCCCCTACTAGCTCTTTCTTGTATAAACTCCTAAGCCTTATTCCTTGCACTCTTACTCAAAAAAATTGCTCTTTCTCATTTATTCCACCTATAATCCAGCCAGTTTATTTTTTTCCCCAGTCATGGTCCCCTATTAACTCAAGGCCTCTAATCTTTTTTTGCCTGCGTGTCTTGTCTGTCTGTCTGTCTTAACTAGATTGTAAGTTCCAAGGAGCAGGAATTGTTTCTTATGTCTCTCTGTACAGCACTTCATGCATCTGGTATGTGCTATACAAATGAGAATAATTATAATAATAACAATAGAAGGTAGGATGGGACTAAGCAAGGACTGAGTCAGGCAGTGCCTCATAGCCTGGAGTGATTTGGTAATCTCAATGCCCCCGTAAAATCAACAGTGCACCGACTGTGGGGAGTAACTGGGTGGCTTGGAGTTCTGACGGACATTGACATTCGAAACAACCTCTCTGAATAATCCTGTGCCCTCTTTTTTACTTCTTTGTCACTCCTACCAAGGCCACAGTACATGAAAAATAAGCAAAGATGCAATCACAGGCTGTTTATAAAAATAAGCGGAGGTTTTATTTGCAAAGGTAAAACAATGGGTTGGGATTGCACTCTGGTGGACACCTATGCAGTTGCTCTCTCTTTCCCTCTCAAATTTTCTGTATTTTAAGCAGCTGATGTCACAGCTTAAAGGGAGAACAAAAGTTAACCTATGCCCCTCCTCAGCCATTAGCCCCCTAGTTTCTTTATTGCTCAGGCTCTTTCCAGATCTTAGCAGCTGCCTGATTACAGCTGTGGCAAGTCATGAACCAGCTGCCACCCAGTTGCCAGGATCATAGTAATTATGGTGATGTAACTTGCATGCTGCAGCACATCACACAAGAGCTGAGCGAGATGCTTTGGTTGCCCTTTTTTTAGTTGTCTATAGATCAATGCTGGTACATCTCTATTTCCTCTATGACCAGTATCTTCAGTCCTGCCCCCTGACTGCTCCTCCGCACTGATCCGCTTTTCGCAGAACAAGTGAGTCAGCACATAAGGGCAGCTGGGTCTGAAGCTCTTAGCTTAGCAGATGTGGTGAGTGGCAGTGTTAGATCTATAAAGCTCTCTGAAGTGCTCAGGGATGGTACAAGGTTCCTGGCTGCCCTGGGTGATTTCAAAATGTGTTGCCCCCACCCACCTTGCCGACATCACGGTTGACAATGCCGCCCTCCCCATCCCTCCACCCTTGTTGACACTAGTGCCCAACCTCTTCCTCCTCCTCCCCCCCCCCCCCTCTCCCTGCTGCTGATGCACCATCTGCCCCCCCACACACCGACCCACTCCTATTCCAGGGACTCCACCACAGCTAAGAAATCTGGTCTGCTCCTTAGATGTAGACTGGATGGTTTTCAGGTGACCGAATGCTGCCACCTGGTCTTTCCTCTTCTTCTTCTCCCTTTAAAAGTGTGCCCAGGAGGAGGGAGGAGATGGGGCTGCAGCATTATGAGTATACCGAAGCCTGCAGCCTGATCTAAAGCTGCTCAGCATGGCAGTAATAAAAGAAGAGAGCAGCAGTGAGAAAGAAGCTGCCAATCTGCCACAGCAAGGGAGTAGGACTGAGAAGCAGGGGGAAAGCTGGTGAGCGGGAAGGGCAGCAGCAGAGGCCAGTTTTGACACCCCTTGCATCTAGGTTATGCTAGCCCTGAGAAGAAACTGTATAATGCATATTTAGATTGTTGGAATTTGAAAAATACATATAAAATAATTAAAAACTTACAAAACCACAAAATCAGATATTTAAATTAAAAATAAAAAGCATTTTTACCTTTGCCTTTATTCCCCATATCATACTGTCCTCTCCCCTCTGCTTTTATCTTCTGACTTCTCCTGAGTTCTCCGTTTTCTTTCCTTTTTACATTCCCTCCTATGACTTTTTCCAGTTCTCCCTTTAGCTGACCTTGTTTCTCTGACCTGCCACTTCTATCCAGCTTCCTCTTCTCTGCCTTTCATCCAGCAGCACTTTGCACATTTCATTTTTTGTTACCTCTCACCCCTTTTATTCCTCCATCATCCCATTTCAATCTTCTTTCTCTTCCCATCTATCTATCCCTTACTCCTTCCCAGCCCTCGGTCTACCCCTATCCCTTAACCCTTCTGTACTTCCAGCAGTCTCCCACATGACCTCTTGAATTCATACCCCCTCTTCTCTCCCCATTTCCAGGCTGCTTATATAATTCTCTTTTCCTATCCTTCTGTCTTTCTTCCCCCCCTCTCCCGTGGCTTCCCCTGCCCCTTTCCTCCCTTCCATCTGCCTTTGCCTCCCTCCTTTTCTTCTGACTCCCTGCTCTCCTATGTGGCTCCCCTCTGCCCCCTCCCTTCCATCCTCATGCCCTCTCTGTCCTCCTCCCTCCCTTATGTCACCCTCTCTATCTCTTTTCCCTCATGGCTCCTCTGTTTTTCCCCTCCTTTTCCCATGGTTCTTCTCTGCCCTCTTCTTCTTCCCTCCTTTGGAGCTCCCCTCTGTCCTTCTCTCCCTCCTCTTTATATCCCCTCTGTCCTTCTCTCCCTCCTCTTTATATCCCCTCTGTCCTTCTCTCCCTCCTTTTTATATCCCCTCTGTCCTTCCTTCTCTCCCTCCTCTTTATATCCCCTGCCCTTCTCTCCCTCCTCTTTATATCCCCTCCGTCCTTCCTTCTCTCCCTCCTCTTTATATCCCCTCCGTCCTTCTCTCCCTCCTCTTTATATCCCCTCTGTCCTTCTCTCCCTCCTCTTTATATCCCCTCCGTCCTTCTCTCCCTCCTCTTTATATCCCCTCTGTCCTTCTCTCCCTCCTCTTTATATCCCCTCCGTCCTTCCTTCTCTCCCTCCTCTTTATATCCCCTCTGTCCTCCCTGCATAGTTGCCAGGTTTTTTCAGCAGCAAGAAGTCCTATTGTAGTTCTTTCACAAGGCTTTCCTTAGATAATGCACCAGGTCCCCTGGGAAGCCTCTGAGGTCGCTGAAGTTAGGGAGCAGAGCAAAAAAACAAAAATATTGGGAGTGTTATAACAAAAAGGAGAGACTAAATGGAGATACACTAGAGTTTGTTAAACATTTCCTTCTTCTGTGACTGTGACTGACAGAAAGAAAAGAAGAAAGGGAGTATACAAAATAGCAGTTATAATTTTCTTTGTTCTCCTTTTCTCTTTTCCCTAAGCCCCAGGAAAGATAGCAACTCAAGTCCTGTCAGAGTTATAAACAAAGGAAGTCAAATTATTTAAAAACAACAACACAAAGCCTAAAATACAAAAATAAACAGAACCTTTCAGAAAAGCAATACTTGGTGCAGTTGTTTATTTCCACACAGATAGATATGAAGACAAGTAATTAGAAGTACTGATGGCAGGGAGATCCAAGATGGTGGCCACTTGAGAGAACATAGTTTTGGAGCTACATTTTTGCTGTAGCAATTTTTGCCTTTTCCCATTTCCTTATTATGCCACACACTAACCACAAGGGTAGGCTCAGAGAACAGTCCAGTGGTTAACCCAGTTCAGCAAAAGATTGTTGGGTTCCTTACCTCATTGGGAGAATTGCTAGGAAAAAAAAGTCCACAGCAGTGGTCACTGGAATGTGAAAAGTGGCACAGTGATGGTTTAGAGAAATTATTTCCAGGCCGCTGTAAGTTTATCATACATTTTTTAATGTTTGGTTTTTTTGTTGTTGTGCCCAATTGTCCTCTTCAATAATTTTGAATATTTTGTTTATTTCTATAGTTTGTCTTACCCCCACGATGCAGCTTTTTCAGCGAAACATGGCTCATCCTGGGGTTTGGAAGGATGTGATGTAGAAATAGACCCCTCATAACTGGGGGCTATTCGTGAATCCCTGCTTTATGCCTTTGCTTAGATGTAAAGAAAAATATAGCCAAGAAAGAATCTGTAATTACTTCCTCTTTTGGTCTTTATTGTGTACAGAAAGAAAAGCTTATAAAAATAGGGAAGCAATTCTAAGATACACATAAGAATTCATCTTATATTACCTAATAGTACTTTTGCTTTTATTCCCTATAAGGTTACAATTTTTTCTTAGCAAATCAAATGAATACTTTCATCACATTCATTGATTAATAATTTCTTAACAGTTAACTCTCAATATTATGCAAGGTTACACACTTCTTTGGTGTAAACAAATTCCAATTTTAATTGGTTTGTTTATATCCACTTTGTTCTGCTTTAAGCATTTCTGCCTTTACCTATTGTTGCACTTGGAGGTGGACCCTTGTCCTGGAGCAGTGGAGAACGGCTCCCTGGTAGGGACCAGGAAGCACCTGCCCCCAGGGGGCGGAGCACAGGAGGAGACAGAGGCTAGGATGAGCTTTACCACTGGAAGCCCACAGTCTCCCCTGGTGGAACCCATAGGGACCCAGGCCGCTTGGACTTAGGTGGGCCTCTCAGGATCTCTCGGAGAGGTAGTAGAGAGGCGTGCCCACGAACAGCAAGGGAGGACGGTCGGACACTAGGCTGTAGGTCTGGAGGAGCAAAAAAGGCCAGTACAGCGTAGGCGATGACAAGGCAAGCGACAAAGCCAGAATCAGGAGACAAGGTCAATGGCAGCCGGGGTCAGAATCCAAGGATCAGTCCGAGGAGTAGTCAATGAAGCAGGGGTCAGGTTCCAGAGGTCAGACGAGGTCACAAGGCAGGCAGAGGTCAGGATCCAGGCAGCAAACAGAATAGTCAAAGAGCAGGCCAAGGTCAGTACCAGAGAGACAGTCCGAGGGTACTACCTGGGGAGACAGGACAGTCAGACGCTGGAACAGAAGGACGCTGGACAAGGCTGGAACAGTAGGACACTGCAACAGTAGGATGCTGGAACAGTAGGATGCTGGAACAGTAGGACGCTGAACAAGACTTGAACCAGACTGTGAACGCGGAGGCAAACTAGTATACTTACAGTGCCGACCCAATTGCCAAGGCAAGGAAGTGCAGGCAGGGACTTCCTTATATTGTACGTTCAATCAGGGCACGCCGTGGAGCTAGGAACCACCCCTGGCCCTCAAGAGGCCGGGCGGTCCACGCGTGTGCATGTAGGGGCATGGACAATGCCACTGGAGACGCAGATCTCCAGCGTGAGGCCTGGTGCGCAGTGGAAAGCCCGGTGACTGCCGCTGCGGGACGCCAAGGCCTGGAAGAGCTCGCGGCTGCTGCTGGGGAGGCCGACCCATGACTTGCAGAGGAGCTAGCGAGGTGAGCAGGCCAATGCAGGGGCTGGGCACAGATGGGGCGCGCAACACCTATAAGCCACTGCACAATCTCAAATGTTAGCCTGTCATGATATCTAAAACACATGGCCTAAAGCCTGTTAGGTTACTCTAATCACCACAATTCCTCAGTTTTTAGATAGCAAAATCAAGTTAAATTATGCCATACTGGTCTCAGTATCCAATGGATTCCTCTCATCTTCACCATCAACAGGAATAAACTTATCTTGCACAAGTGTAGTGGGAACAAACACTGTCTTCAGTGCCATGACATTGGAGGCTGTAGATAGGAAACATTGTCCAGAGAAGGAACATTCCAATAGAAGCACCAACATTATGATGATGAGACTTACCCACTTAGCTATTGTCATTCCCAATCCCCCAAACCAAGATGCAATTCCCAAAATGTCCTAATCCCATGTTCCCTCAGCCTGAGGACTGTGCATGATAAGACATTTTTATTAAATCCCTAATATATATATCCCTAATATATATATATATATATACATACACACACACACATACACACACATATATATATATATGTGTGTGTGTGTGTGTATATACATATGTATATATGTATACACACACACACACACACACATATATTGCCTTCCCAGATCCTAACTAAGCCTTCCCAGATCCTAACTAAATGATAACAATTTTATAAGAGATAGTAATTTATTCAAGAAACTTCACAGTATAATGTATATAATGTAAATAAGGTAATCCTTACAGTTCTACTCTCTTATTCTTATCTCTCCTCCAAGTTTAAGACCCTTGTTGTAATGTAACTTTTTGATCTCCTTGCACTTGTTTATGTTCTGTTCTTTGTTCTCACCCCTTGTTACATGTAAACCGGCATGATGTGGTTTCTAACCATGAATACCGGTATAGAAAAAACGCAAATAAATAAATAAATAAATATATATATATATATATATATATATATATATATATATATATATATATATTAGGGATGTGCATTCATTTGCAACGAAATAGAGACGATATTTCCTATTTCATTTTGTTTCGGGGGGGGGGGGCAACAAAATGATAAGAAAGCCCACGAAATTTCATGTGGTTTTCTTATCGTATTTTGGGGGGAGAAAGGGCACATTAAAAAATACCCAAACCCTCCCCCACCCTTCAAATTTAATTAATTGCAACCCCCTACTCTCCCGACCCCCACCAAGACTTGCCTAACCCCCCCCCCAAGACTTAAAGTCCCTGGTGGTCCAGCGGGGTCCCAGGAGCGATCTCCCCCTCTCGGGCACCGATGGCCCTTTGTCTGTATCATGTGACAGGAGCTATCGGTGCCATTGGTCGGCCGCTGTCACATGGTAGGAGCAATGGATGGCCCGCACCATTTTTTAAGCAACTTAGTATTGGATCCTGGCAAGAAAATTCCTGGCTTTTATCTCACCCAGATAAAATGGACAAGCCTGAATCATTTAAGGATGAGCTAGGGAAGATGCTGCTATCTACCCCATAAATAAATATGAGGAACAGCCCAAATTATGATTAACCATCCTAATCAGATTAATGACTGTCTCATCTGAAGTATTGGAATGAATTAAAGAGCTTGTGATAATGACTGTCTCATCTGAAGTATTGGAATGAATTAAAGAGCTTGTGATTAAATCATAAAATACTGCATTTTTTTAGCCATATGAAGAAGAGATAGAATAAATCAGGAGTAGACAGAGTTTCTGTTTTCAATATAGAAGGCATGATAATGACAACAATGAAAGGGATATGTTGATGATGATGTTGGTGATGTTGGTGACTTCATCCAATTATGTGATGGTGATGGTGTCTTTAAGGTCTTAATCCAATCTCCTCTCTGCAGTTAAATTACAAGGCACAATGTTAACAAGAGGAAGGAAACACAACTAAAAGGAGGTCTAATATCCAATTCAGGATTCTGGTAGTGGCAGTGTTGAGGACCTGGATTTAATTTCTGGGTCAGGTCTTTTGCTCTCTGGATTGATTGGGGCTAGAGATGCAGCAGAGGCAGTGTTCATAGCCTTTAGACTGAGGAAGGATCATCATCATTTATCCCCTGATTACCCAGCCACACTGACTATTGCAATTCCCTATATCACAGTATTATTCCATAGCACAGCCTCAAGCGCCTCTAACTGTTGCAAAACCCAGCAGTGAGAATTTTGGCAGGGACCAAATCCTGTGACCATGTGAAGCTTATCCTGTGTAAGCTCCAGTGACTCTCCATTGAGAACAGGAAAAAGTTTAAAGTACTTTGTATTGTATTCAAATGCCTGAACCAAACAGCACCAGCATATTTGTCTCCTCCTAACAGGCCCTTTTATCCACTTCTTCACTAGCAACAGCAAGGCCTGCACATGCACAAGGCTTTGTGCTTTCTGTTGCTTTGCAGCCAACTTATGGAACAATATCCCACAAGACTTACGCAAGGAAACCTGTTACTCGTCCTCTCAAAAAATAATCAAAACCTGGCTATTCAGTCAAGCCTTATCCCGAATTCTGCATTTCCACACTCAACTTACTGCTAGGCAGGGCTTTATTCTGGCGGGATACATCAATATTAAGTACCGGCATCTTTTTCCCATTCACATGCTCCACTTGCAACGGTGACTGTATTCCCCAGCACACGTGCTATGGGTCGCTGGCAGGATGGGAACAAAAAGCGTGGGCATCAGGTTCCTATATATTCAGTTGCCTGTCCTGAGTTGGTGCCAAGCGATTAAGCCAGCTTCCTCTACCTGCGGGCGCTGCTGCACTTCTCCAACACTCCTGTCCTCCCCATTCCAAAAAATGGAGGTAGAGGAAGGTGGGATCTTGCACTGTCCAATGATCTGTAATAAGAAAGAATGCCTTTGCAGTGTCAGCTCCCCCCACCCTCTCCTTAGAGCCTCTGCTGCCTGCCCCTGCCAGAGGAAAGAAAAGGCTACGATCACAGCAGCTCCTGGAGGCTCCGCTTCCTGCCATATGCTCAAGAAATCAAAGGCTCTGCTGCTCAGTCAATTGTAGCAGAAATTTCCCCTTTCCCTGTTCCTGAAGTACCCATCAGTTGGCAGGCCCAAGAAAAGGCTATGCAGAGAAGGAGAAATCAGGGAGCCTACACTGTCTCCCAACTGTGGGAAGAAAGCAAGCCTCTGTAGCAAGCCACTGCCCGCCCACACCAGAGGCAAGGAAAGGCTCTTTGACAGATGACTGCAGCAGCTCCCGGAGCCTCTACTGCTTGCTGACTGCCCACTGCTCAGCCAATCATGGCAGCTCCTTTTCCCTCCCTTTCCTCCTGAGACTGATGTGTGTGCCAGCTGGCAGGCCAGAAGAAAGACTCTGCGGAGGATGAGGAAGCAGGGGAAGGCTGAACTCCACACTCTCTCCCTCTCTCCCTCTCTCAGTCTGCAGAACTATCTGGCCTGAGAGCTCAGCTAGGAGCAAGACCAATTTGACTGTTGCCTCCCAGGGATAGAAATGCTGTACCACCTGCGTTCCAGGCATCCACCACCCTCTCCGTGAAGAAATACTTCCTGACATTGGTTCTGAGTCTACCTCCCTGGAGCTTCAAATCGTGACCCCTAGTTCTGCTGATTTTTTTTCCAACGGAAAAGGTTTGTCGTTGTCTCTGGATCATTAAAACCTTTCAAGTATTTGAAAGTCTGTATCATATCACCTCTGCTCCCCCTTTCCTCCAGGGTGTACATTAGATTCTTCAGTCTTATCTCATAAGTCATTCGATGAAGACCATACACCTTTTTGGTCGCCATTCTCTGGACCGCCTCCATCGAGCCTCGCCTTACCAGACACCTCCCCCGCAGGTTGGGTTCTAGCAGCTGGCAGGACTTAGGTGGGTCCCTGGAGTGGTCAGGCAGCAGACCGGAGCTACCAGAAACAGGTGAAAGGTCAGAGCATGCAGCAGACAATGGATACCAGAGACAGGCCAGAGGTTGGGACAGACAGCAGACAAGGCTAGGTCAGGTCCAAGGCTAGGGTCAGATCCATGCAGCAATCAAGGATGGTTAAGGTTCGAAGCAGGTGTTAGAATTGGGAGATCAAGCCAAGAGGAGACAAGGAGAGATGAGATAGGACGAAGGCAGAGATAAGAGCATGGCGAGACAAGACAAGAGGCAGAAACACTAGAATAAAACCAGAACAATGTAGGAACAAGGCTGGAATGCAGGAACACAAGCAACGTGCACTGAAGGCACAAGGTGCTTCAGGAGACCCATTGCTGAGGCGTTTGTGGATTCTCAGAAGGAGCCTTATATATGGGAACATCAGTGACGTCATCAGAGGGTTCATGGCTGCCTTTCTGCTGCAGGCCCTTTAAGAGTCTGGACATCCGACGCATACGCACCTAAGGGGGACAAGGGTAGCAGCAACATGGTGGCATCCTGTGCTGTGCTTGGTGGCATTTGATTGCTGGCTGCGTCCCAGCTGAGGGGAACAGTTGGTGGCATCAGAGTGAAGGAAGTGGCTTGCAGGGCTGTCCTGCAAGCTGCCAAATGAACATCAGTCCAACTACCACTCTTTGTGGCACACCGCTAATAACGCTCCCCTCCTCAGATTGAACTCCATTTACCCTTTGTCGTTTCTCACTCAATCAGTTTCTAATCCAGTCACTTTAGGGCTCACACCAAGGGTTCTCAGTTTATTTATATCGCCTATGTGGAACTGTGTCAAAGGTCTTACTGAAATTCAAATACAATGCATCTACTGCTCTTCTCTAATCCAACTCTCATCACGCAGTTAAAGAAATTGATCAAATTCATCTGACAAGACCTACCTCTAGTAAAGCCATGCTGTCTTGGAACTTGCAATCTGCTGGATTCCAGAAACTGCACTATCCTCTGTTTTAGCAGTGATTTCATTAATTTGCTCACCAAAGAAGTCAGACTAACTGGCCTGTAGTTCCCAGCCTCCTCCTTACTTCCACTTTTATGAATAGGAACCATATCTGTCTGTCTCCTGTCCTCCAAAATTACTCCCGACTCTAAAGAAGCATTGAAAAGGTAAGCCAGTGGAGTTGCCAGAACTTCTCTAATATTTTTGATTGTACCCCATTCGGCCCCATCACCTTATCTACTTTAAGTTTAGTTAGTTCCTTTTCTGAAAATCAACGGAGGTTTACCTCACTTCCAATCTTATTTGTATTGTTTTCTGTGGTTCTGGACCTGACCCTTCCACAGTGAATACTGAACAGAAATATTTTTATTAAGTAATTTTGCTTTTTCCTTATCAGACTCTACATATTTCTGTCCTTCACATCTGAGTGTCAAAATGCATACTGGAGCAATATGCATAACTCCTTAGGTGGCTCTCTGGACAGTTTCTGGACATGTATATTCCACATTTCTTCATGATAGGATAACTCTGATTGGATAGATATAGAAAGATGTACACCAGAGTTCAGTTCACTAGGTTTTTCTGCCATTCACTCTCTATGGGGCGGGATTCCTGAAACAGATTCCTTGTTCAATTTCAGCTTTGATACATACTATGCATCCCCTATGAAATGAGGATGAATTATTTGTTAAAAGATAATAGTAAACTAGAAAGTCTGAAGGATGATTAACATCCCAATTCTCCCCAAGGCTGCCATTTATTTAGGTCAAAGACAGTAATGTAGAAACTCACTTGGAAGGAATGGCCATGGCTTTCTTTTGTTCCTTCCCCTCAAACTCCAAAATATGCAAGGATTACTCCCATGATTTGAGCTGTTTGTCTTTTTTAATACTGTTTACATAATGATACTTGCGTTTTTTGTGCTTCTAGGAATGGATTCCTTCAGCTGTCTTGCATTCCTAAAAAATGTCAGGCATTGGCCTTTCAGGGAAGTGGCCCAAAGCAGGATAGCACTTGTGCTCTGCACAGGTCCTGCAAACTGCTGGAGCATATGAGAGATGTGCTTTGATAGCAGGGCGTAGGGGAAAGGGAGCAACAAGCAGGACATGTGCTTCCCACACTTTTAAGTGTGCTGACTCACTCAGCTTTAGGTACAAATGTTACCCCATGGACTGTAATTCTGCTGTCACGTTTGTCTTTCTAATGACAAAATAGAAAGGCATCTTGGTTGCATGATGTAACTCAACAGCAGCCATGAATTACAGCAATATACACGGCCAGTGGATAATCAAAACTGCATGTAGAATAGTTGCATATAGACTGCACCGTCTTCGGGAGGAAGCAGAACATTTCCATTACCAACAGGATAGGTATAGGCCAGAGGTCAGCGCAAATGTAAGTGGTTTGCAGGATTCAACCTGTGGAATTGCTCTTTTCTAGGGATGTGAATCGTGTCCTCGATCGTCTTAACGATCGATTTCGGCTGGGAGGGGGAGGGAATCGTATTGTTGCCGTTTGGGGGGGTAAAATATCGTGAAAAATCGTGAAAAATCGTGAAAAATCTAAAAATCTAAAAATCGCAAAACCGGCACATTAAAACCCCCTAAAACCCACCCCCGACCCTTTAAATTAAATCCCCCACCCTCCCGAACCCCCCCCAAATGAGTTAAATAACCTGCGGGTCCAGCGGCGGTCCGGAACGGCAGCGGTCCTGAACGGGCTCCTGCTCCTGAATCTTGTTGTCTTCAGCCGGCGCCATTTTCCAAAATGGCGCCGAAAAATGGCGGCGGCCATAGACGAACACGATTGGACGGCAGGAGGTCCTTCCGGACCCCTGCTGGACTTTTGGCAAGTCTCGTGGGGGTCAGGAGGCCCCCCACAAGCTGGCCAAAAGTTCCTGGAGATCCAGCGGGGGTCAGGGAGCGATTTCCCGCCGCGAATCGTTTTCGTACGGAAAATGGCGCCGGCAGGAGATCGACTGCAGGAGGTTGTTCAGCGAGGCGCCGGAACCCTCGCTGAACGACCTCCTGCAGTCGATCTCCTGCCGGCGCCATTTTCCGTACGAAAACGATTCGCGGCGGGAAATCGCTCCCTGACCCCCGCTGGACCTCCAGGAACTTTTGGCCAGCTTGTGGGGGGCCTCCTGACCCCCACGAGACTTGCCAAAAGTCCAGCGGGGGTCCGGAAGGACCTCCTGCCGTCCAATCGTGTTCGTCTATGGCCGCCGCCATTTTTCGGCGCCATTTTGGAAAATGGCGCCGGCTGAAGACAACAAGATTCAGGAGCAGGAGCCCGTTCCGGACCGCTGCCGTTCCGGACCGCCGCTGGACCCGCAGGTTATTTAACTCATTTGGGGGGGGGTTCGGGAGGGTGGGGGATTTAATTTAAAGGGTCGGGGGTGGGTTTTAGGGGGTTTTAGTGTGCCGGCTCACGATTCTAACGATTTATAACGATAAATCGTTAGAATCTCTATTGTATTGTGTTCCATAACGGTTTAAGACGATATTAAAATTATCGGACGATAATTTTAATCGTCCTAAAACGATTCACATCCCTACTCTTTTCCATAGAAGTAATGGACTCCTAAAAGCTGTGGAGCCAGAAGAATGTTGCTAAAGAATGACCTCATTTACTAAGCATTGTTTCCATAGACACAGAATGGGAGAAAAGCTTTAGTAAATCAGGTCCAAAGATGGCTGGAAGATTTTCATCCCTATCAAGGGAGAAATTTCAAAGTTAAAAAAATTAAGAACATAAAGAAAAGGAGTATGAAATGGTAATAGTTGGTTGCTCTTCTTGGTTTCATAATCAAAAAGAATTGCAGTAAATTAATCATTAGCACTGGTTGTGCACTGTTGAAATTTTAAATAGATAAATTAAGTAAAATTTTGGATTCAATAAATAAATGGCTCATCTTCTGTCTAGCTTTTTCCCAGAGAAGCTAGTAGGTCCTCACCATGTTATAGTGGCATGGAACTTCAGTTGGGCAGGCCTCACCAGATCCTCTGCCTGCATTTACACTGGTGCTACTAGGTTCCTATGTGTCCCTAAAACTCAGCAGCTATATAGGTAGAGAAAGCCAAGGCAATGCAACTCCAACAAAAGGATCTTGTATCTTAATGCTGTGTGAAACAAGGGTGCCTTTACTATCAGGTACACCCAAAGAAATAGTTGTTTCTCAAAGGCCTGATAAGTCTGTTATTTTATATTTTTATCTACTATTTCTATCTATTTCTAGGAAGTTAAAGGCTGATATTTAATTCTTCTAATGCTTTTTTGCTTTTTATTGCTATGGATTTTAGTGTTTAACAAAGTATTAATTGTTATTATTGTACTTTTTTTATTTTACAGATGATTATTTTATTTTTATTGAATTTGTAAACCATTGTGACGGCTTGTTCCAAACGACAGTATAAAAAAAAACTTATAAATAAATAAATAAAATAAGGCCCTACTACCACTCAGCTGAGCTTTCTACAGCAAAATCAGGCCCTCTGGCCAGATAGAGGTATAGGTATCTCTGATTTTGTGGCAAGATATTTTTAGAGCACACATGGAGATGGAAGATTGTGAGTGCAAACAAAGTTTGTGGGGCCCACAAACTTGATAGTTGAAGAGATGGGTAGAGGTAAGAAACAAAGATGGAAGGTAGCTCACCCAGTTCCCAGATACAGCAGGAAAATTGGATAAATTCCCCAGATGTATTTCTTGGTGCAATGATTTAGGAACACAATCCTAAATAGTTGATAATGAAAATAAAAAAAACTAAACATAAGGCAATAAAGCTGAGTTGCTTACCTGTAATCAGGTGTTCTTCAAAGACAGCACAATGTCAATCCTCAAACAAGGGACATCATCAAATGAAGCCTGGCATGGAAACTGGATTTCAAAATTTGAAACATGCCCTTCTGGGCATGTGCAGCATGCTATACCACCACATGTTCTTGTGGGGGCCACTCAGTCCATAATTTAGCTTAGACTTAAAGAAACAAACTCCAAGGTGAGGCGGGCGGGTTCTGTAAGCACTGACATCCTGCTATCCTTGGAGAACACTGGTTAGAGGTAAGCAACTCAGCTTTTCCCAAAGACAAGCAGAATGGCAATTTTCACACAATTTTGAGCTATAGACTGCCCTGAATGAAAAAAAGGGAGACTCCCAACAGTGCCAATAGGCAGAAACTGTTTGGCAGCAACAAGCCATTTCAGAATTTTCTGATTTTTTTTTAAATAGGGGCAGTCTACAACCAAATAGGCTCTGGGAGGAGGCGTTCAAGTTGGGTTCTACACCTCAGGTTTGGGTAGTTTGTCCTCAGGACAAACTACCCAAACCTGTCGCATTGGGAGTTCCTGTCTATGTGGTGAAGAGAACTCCATGTCATAGCCTTGCAGATCTCTTCCATGGAAGTTGATCTTGGGTGATCTACTGCTGCTGCCATGGCTCTAACAATATGAGCTTTGACATGACCCACCAGCTTCAGGCCTGTCTGGACATGACATAAGGAAATGCAATCTGCTAGCCAATTTGAAAGGATGCACTTGGCAACAGCAATTGCAGGCTGAGTGAACTTTCTCGGAGCTTCAGTCAGCTCCAGGTAGAAGGCCAAGGCTCTCTTGCAGTCCAGAATATGTAGCGCTTGTTCACCTTTATGGACATGTGGCCTGGGAAAGAATGCTGGAAAGACAGATGACTGGTTAAAGTGGAAGTTGGACAGGCAGGAACTTAGGATGTGTGCGCATAACCACCCTACTGTGAAAAAGCATGGTATAAGGTAGATAAATCATTAGGGCCTGGAGCTCATTGAATCTGCAAGCCAAAGTAAATGCCACCAAAAATATGACTTTTCAGGTCAGGTACTTCAGCTCACAGGAGTATATAGGCTCAAAGGGAGGTTTCATCAACTGGGTCAAAACCACGTTGAAATCCCAAGACACAGGAAGCAGTTTCATGGGAGGCTTCAAGTAAAGCAAGTCCCACATGAAACAGACAACTAAACACTGTATAGAGATGGGTTTACCTTCTACATGATGGCAAATGTCAACTGCTTTGAGGTGAACTCTGAATTGGTCTTAAGACCTGACTCAGGGGGGTCATTCTTTAAAACGTGACTTGGCCGTATCGCGTGCAATAATGCCCTAATGCACGCAGTAGTGACTGCATCGCAACGTTAAAATTGAAATGAGGGAAAGGGGAGGGGTTAGGGCAGGGTTTGGAAAAAAAAATTTTCCGGTACTGCTATGGGCGATAATGTTTTAGACATTATTGCCAGCAATAGTGCCGGAAATAACACCACCTTTTACGATGATGCTATGGGGGCGATACTGTGCGCCACAACCACGGTGGGTGAAAACACACCGCCGCAATGCGGCTGGGTGCACACTATCGCCCCCACCTCTTTTTTTCTTCGCGGCTCATCATTCTACTATATTTATAGCGGAATGATGAATCTAGGCCTCAGTGAGATGTAGAATTTACTGAAGCAATATCTAGAGCCTTTCCCCTCAAACTACAAGGTAAACCTCCTCTATTACAGACCATAGGAGCTCCTTGTAGAAGTTTTGCTGGAAGCCAGAAGAATATGAGACATATTCTCAGGAAGATCTAAGGGGTGTAGACCTACTCTCTCAACATCCAGGCTATGAGGGCCAGGGCCCCTGATCTTGAGTGATAAAAGTTGGGGAACTCCCCAACCTAACTGAAATCCTGATTGATATCTCTTGAGGAGCTGAAACCAAATGTGTCTCAGCCAATAGGGAGCTATGAGAATCATATTTCCTTCTGATTTTCAATACGTTCTGGGGATATGCATATAGTAGACCCTAACCCCAATTCAGAGCAAATGCATCAGAGGATAATTTTCCTTTAGTCCCTCTTCTGGAGCAGAAGAATGGGACTTTTCTGTTTAGAGAAACACAAACGGATCTACCACAGGTGTGCACCATTTGTGGAATATCTGGTTTTGCTATCCTCTGTCCAGAGACCACTCATGGGGTTCCAGTCTGTCCACCAGGGCATTCTTCTTGCCCACCAGGAATGTGGCTCTAACTACCATTCCCTGCGAAATGGCCCAATCCCATGTCTTGACAGTCTCCTGACAGAGGAAGTATGATCCCATTAATCCCTGCTTGTTAATACAGAACATTGTTACTTGGTTGTCTGTCTGGACTAGGATAACTTTGTTGGCTAACTGATCCCTGAAAGCTTTTAGAGCATAGCATGTTGCTCTTAGTTCTAAGAAGTTTATCTGATAAAAGTTATTCATGAGTGGACAAAGGTCCTAGATACACAGTCTATCCATGTCAGCTCCCCACCCCAGACTGGACACAAATGTCATTTGGCAATTTGAAGTGGAAGAATTTGAAAGGGTATTCTCCTGGCCAGACTGGCATGAATCAGTCACCAAGATAAAGAACCTGTCCAGAAATCCTGAGTGATTTGATCCTAGTGCAGTCTGAGAGTTCACTGGGATTTTACCATATGAACACATGCCAAGGCAGTAACATGGACTGTTGATGCCATGAGGACCAGCAATTTCAACATGTCCAGTGCTGATTTATCTCCTCCACTGTGGATAACAATGTGATAATCCACTCCTGTGGGAAGAAAGCTCCCGCCTGAGCTGCATCTAGAAGCACTCTTATAAATTTCAATTGAGAAGACGAGCTCAAGTGGGGGAAGTTGATGACAAATCCTAGCAACTCCAACATGTGGATGGTTTTGCTCATTGATTCTGTAACACTGCCTTGAGACATTCTCTTGCCCAGCCAATTGTCCAAGTAGGGAAGCACATAGAGAAGATCATAGTTAGAGATTTCTTGTTCCATGAGCATCTCAATCTTCCTCTCACAAAAGTGCTAGGAGTCATTCACTGCTTTGCATCCTGCCTGCATTGCAACTTGCATGTGAATCAAGTCAGAGGCTTTCTCTGCCTGCTGCTCCTTCTCCCTCCCCCACCCCATTTTTCCACCTCTGTCCACTGCCCCTCCCGCTGTCTTTTCTGCTTGTCATCCCTCTCTATCCCTTTCCATGGTCTGAATACTATCCCCACCAATCTCCTCCCACTGACACTTCCATGCTCTCTACACTCCTCTCTTGCTGCTGCTCTCTCCAGTTACATTCCTCCCTCACCTGTCCCTTTTCACTTATACCCTCTCTATTACTGACAGAAGCAATAAACACTTACACACTCCTTTCAGTCACAAATATCCATAAAATAAAAAGGAAAGGAAAAAAAGAAAAATGGAAAGGAAAAAAAAAAAGAGACAGACAGTCCAAGCAATACTCAGAAAACATTACTAATCTTTTTTTCTCTGGAATACCTTTTTTCCTCTCCTGAAATCTGCACTGTCCCCTCTTCTCACAGCATTGACAAGGGTTTGGGAGAAAAGCTAGATTTATAAGGTTTTCAGAAAGGAGGCAAAGACTGCACTGAGCATGCTCAATGGAATCACATTTAAAAATAATGGTCGTGCGAGTGTTCATGATAATGCATGTTAATCAGTATCGTCTTTACATGAGCCAAACATGTCCCTCTCTTTGTAACTAATTTCAGTAAATACAATGTTAATTTTCTGATACCTTGTGATTACAGCAAAAAATTAGCACAGCTTAGTAAACAGAACCCAAGTAAACTAACATTGCACTGGCATTATTTTATTACAAGAAAAAGAAACCAATATGAAACCCTCCTACACAAATAGCTTAAGTGACGGAAAGATAACCCATATCCGACACAGCAAATTAATCTTTTGTCGCTACTTTTGTTTTGCGATAGGAGATACTGTACTTACACAAATCACATGTATGCTTCTGATTCTTTTTGTCATTGCCTTTTACATCCACAGATTACAGCCCTTATCATGTCCACATACTGTAAGTGGCCTTTTAATACACAGTAAAAACAAGAGAGTAAACGTCTTTCTAGTACTTGTCTTTGGATATTCAGTTCATAGAAAACTTGAGTAATGAGCATGATTTTTTACAAGCAAGGGAAGTTTGGTTAATAATTTTCCCTTCCTCGAAAGTATAAAAATGTTTCAGTATCTGCACTCTTCACTCATGGACTCTATATTTTAATTAATGCCATTGTTCATAGAAGTTTAGCCCCCAAGACAGGGAACATTTTTAAACTATGTTGTCTGAGCAGCAGTTGATGATCCCTTCGCTCAACATACACTCTCTCTCTCAGTATATTCTGCACAGTGGTCACTAAAATGTGTAGCATGTGATCACCCGCCCAATCCTACTGTTTGCAACTTGCTCAGTATGCAAGATTCCATTTGGCTAAATCAAAATCACTTCCTGCAGTGGAAACAAAGAGCTGTTAATTGCTGTTTAGAATAGGATTTGTGTCGCAAAACCTAGTATAGATCTATTTTTTTTGTTTGCTATAGGATACCAATTAAAATATCCACTATCCTTAGAATCCATCCAAGGAAGGCTGACTTCCTGGCTTGATGATAGTTTGAAAAGCTGCCAGCAAACCAGTTTCTAACTCCAGTACCAAAGCTACTGGATGAATCCATTTTTTCTTCAGCAGTACTGCAGCTTGCAAAACTTGGGCCACAGTTTAAAGTTTGTTTACCAGCAAACTTTTTTTTTTGTTTGTTTAATATAAAGCCAGACACTCAGAGGTCAATATTCAGCACCTTTGTCTGGTTATGTTCAGGACTTAGACAAACAGCGGAATTTCAAATTCCCACACATTGAACATCTCCGGGTTATCTGGCTTAGTTTTTAGCCAGATAACACCATCCCCACAATGCCTCCAGGTTAAGTTACCCATCCTAAGTTATTTGTCATTATTTGGCTGATTTAGCTGGATAGCTAAGAGTTCTGGAAAGCAATACTAGCCAGAATTATCTAGCTCGTTTCTCAATAGCCAGGTATACTCTGTGGCATGCCTGTGCTGCAGAATATCCAGTATAAATTAGATGGATAAGTTTATCTGGCTAATTTTCCGCTCTCAGCCTGGCTGAATATTGGTCTTTCAGTGTTTGCTGGATAAGTGCTAGGGATCATGACTCCTAGAAAACCAGATTGCATATCTTAAGTACTGTTGTAATGTGGAATTTCTTTCTCCTGAACAGTTTTCTTAGGTATAAAACAGATTAAAATATACATTGGAATACAATTTTTTCAATGTAAAAATATTACTTTGTTCATAATTTATCACAAAAATGCAGAACACACATGTTTTTTCCCTAAGTAATTCCTTATAATAGCATATATATTTAATGCTGAAAAACTGAAATAGCTGTTCTCTTCTTAGGTTTGGTAAGCTTAACAGTCACTGTCTGAAGCCTATATTTATCTGGTCTTCATGGTTCCCATGACACCACCTTTCTTTTTCTGACCAACGCTGGGACAGTACAGTTTGCCATCTTCTTTTTGGCGGAGTAACACTTTCTGGAAATGGTCCTTAGTTTGATTCCCTTCACATTTCTTGGAACCGCACGCTGTGCTGCCACTGCCTGTTACCTTGCCAGGTTCTTGGGTTCACTGCTTGGGACACACCAGTCATCAGCTTCCATACTCATCTGATAATGCTTCCAGGCAGATTTGTTAAAGACAGGCAGCCTTTCCACTGACTCGCTTGACAACGCCTGAAGCAAAGATCAGCAAGTAAATAAAAATTAATAACCTTTATTTTATCTTACCGTATCATTTTGAAACATACTGTACAGAGGACAATTTTTCAACAGCCATTAATCTAGGTAAAGGAAAATTGGTTCTTACCTGCTAATTTTCATTCCTGTAATACAACAGATCAGTCCAGACAAGTGGGTTTATGCATCCCTACCAGCAGATGGAGGCAGAGAACAAAAACTTTGAGGCACTGATACATAAATGAGAGTGCCACCTGCAGTCCCTTAGTATTGACCTGTACCCAAGCCAAGATTAGAAAGCATTCCCCCAAAACAGGGTGAACCTGAAAACCCCAGGGTTGGATACCCCTGAACTGGAGACCAACATAGCTCCAGTACCCAAACAGCAAGTCAATCATTTGATTCAACAAAAATCGAAAGAATAACTGATAAGAAAATATGTACTATACAGTGAAATATACCAGGAAAACCAATCTTTTGGTTGCAACTCCGGGGCGGGTCTCTGGACTGATCTGTGGTATTACAAAAACAAAAATTAGCAGGTAAGAACCAATTTGCCTTTCCTGAACTTACCCAGATCAGTCCAGACAAGTGGGATGTACCAAAGCAAGCCTACACCAGACAGGAACCCAAAAGGCCCACTCTCACACTTTCACCGAAGGTCGTATCCTCTTGTGACTGAACATCCAATCACAAGTGTTTGGTGAAAGTATGAAGCGAGGACCATACAGCGGCTCTACAGATCTCTTGGGGAGACACCAACTGACACTCCGCCCAAAAGGCTGCCTGAGCTGTTTTGAGACCCATCGGAATGGCTCGGCCCTTACAGATGTAGGCCGAACAAATAGCCCCTTTCAACCAGCGAGTCAAAGTAGCTTTAGAAGCTTTCTCTCCCTTCTTAGCTCCACCAAATAACACAAAAAGATAGTCCGAGTGCAAAAAGGAATTAATTACCTTCAAATAGCACAACAGAGTACGACGCACATCCAAAAAATGGAAATCTCTACCCTTCGTCGAATCTCTAGACCATTACGGGAAATCTGGCAAATCAACTGTCTGGTAGCAGACAGGCTTTGGCCCTCTTGAACATATATATGCTGCCCCTATGCCATCTGCTGGCAGGCCTAGGGATCATACACTACATTTACTCAGAAGACATTCAATTAATTCTACCAATAGACGACACAATTGAAAAAACACTAAATCTAGCAAACATGTACCTAGACATAATAAAACAACTACTAAACCAAATGGAACTGATTATTAACATTGACAAAACTGAATTCCTACACCTAGAGAGAAAACATACTGTAATCATTCAAACCCCGATAACACTAAGAAATAACCAGACAATTGAGCTAGCTGAAAAAGTAAGGAATCTAGGAGTAATAATGGACTCAGAAATCAACCTGAAACACATATCTATAAAAGTAAGGGAAAGCTACGCAAAACTTATGATCCTCAGAAGATTGAAACCATTACTCACACCTGCCCACTTCAGAACAGTATTGCAAACACTTGTTTTTTCTAGCACAGACTACTGCAATGCACTTTTACTAGGACTCCCAAACACATCGATAAGACCGCTCCAAATACTTCAAAATACTGCAGCCAGAATACTGACGGGAAAAAAGAGGAGGGACCATATAACAAACTCTAGCAGACTTTCATTGGTTACCCATCGAATACAGGATAAAGTACAAGGCCTTATGCACCATACATAAACTAATATATGATAAAGAAGCAGACTGGCTAAACAAAGCTTTATGAGTACACGTCCCACAAAGAAACCTTCGCTCAGCAAACAAAGCACTACTAACAGTTCCTTCAGTAAAGTCAGCAAAACTAACTCAAGTGAGAGAAAGGGCCTTATCATTAGCAGGGCCCATACTATGGAACACAATGCCCCCTGCAATCAGATTACAGAGTGATCTCAAAACTTTTAAGAAAAACTTAAAAACATGGCTCTTTAAACAAGCCTTTTCTAAAGAGACTGGAGGATAGAGAAAGTACAGGGAAACGCAGAAGAGAATGAACACAAAACCACTACTATAAAATGCATGATATTAATCTATTCAATCTTACAACTAAAAAAAGTAAAACTAATAATGGAAAGTAACTTAATAGTACACCCGGACAAGACCAACATTACTCAAATACTGATTTTATTTGTGAAAATTGTAACCAAACTTATTTGGCACCTGTTAGAATGTATGATAACCGACATTTACATACCTTATTTTATGTGCCTATTTGTAAACCGTTGCGATGGTATATAACTTAGCGACAGTATAGAAAAGTTTTTAAATAAATAAATAAATTCACATGGAAGACAGAAACCACTTTCGGCAAAAAAGAAGGCACCATATGTAAGGACACTGTTAGTAATACGCAAAAAGGAATCATGACAAGAAAGAGCTTGAAGCTCTGAAATCTGTCTGGATGAGCAAATCGCGACCAGAAAAAACGCCTTCAATGTAAGATCCTTCAAAGAAGTACTTCCTAAAGGCTCAAAGGGTGCCTCGCAAGACTAAATTGAGTTTCCAATCTGAGCGTGTCTTCCGAAGCGGAGGCCTTCCATGCTTCACCCCTTTCAGGAATTGGATGACATCAGGATGGGATGCCAAAGACCTACCTCGCACCTTGCTCCTAAGACAACCCAAGGCAGAAACTTGGACATGGAGCGAACTATAGGCCAAGCCCTTGGACATGCCCTGCTGTAGAAAGAACAAAATATGCAGAACGGACGCTGACAGAGGATCCAGCTGTTGTTGCAGACATCAGGTCTCAAAAACCTTCCATACTCTGATGTAAGCCATGGAATTAGCAGGCCTTCTCGCCTGTAAAAGGGTAGTAATTACTGGTTCTGAATATCCCTTCATGTGCAAACGCCACCTCTCAAAAGCCAAGCCATGAGACAAAAACGATCCTCCTGATCTGAAAACATGGGTCCTTATTGCAATAATCCTGGCAGATGAGCCAGCCGAAGAGGTTCATCCACCGCCAGATCACCCAGATCCATGAACCATGGATGCCGCGGCCATTCTGGTGCCACCAACACTACTGTACCTGGATGCGTCTCTATGTGCCATAATACTCAGCGGAACCCACCACCAGAATTGTAGTCTTCTTAGTGACGGCTGAGACTGCCGCATCCACCTTAGGGATTTTAAAACGATCTAAGTGCTCTTCCAGCAAGGGATAAAGCTTAGCCTACCGACATTTAAACCTGTGCCCGGGGAATCCCATTCCCAGCTAACCACCTTCTGAAGCTTCTTAAGTATGGAAAAGGCACTAGGTGGACCCTGCAGCCCATCCAGAACCAGATTGACACCCTCATTATCTGACTCTTCCTGAGTTAGCTTCACCCCCAACTCTTCCAACACCTGAGGGATGAGAGGGCAAAGCTCCTCCTTCTTAGACAGACAACTCGAAGGTCATCCCCGTCAGTTGCGGGTTCTTCTAGGAGGTCCGGATCATCCTTGCCCACGTCTGGATCCAGTTCCTGGCCCCCATAGGGGTCTGCATCCGGATCCGCACCTTGGGGAAACGCAGCGTTCTCCTGCATCTCATTGGAGTCATCTAGATCCCTAGGGTCACCCTCCACTCCAGCGCCCAGCAACTCCAGATGTCCGCATCCGCACTCAGAACCGCCTGCCAAAGCCAGTCTCTGTCTCTTGGTCGGGCCCAACCTTCTCTCTCTGGATCTCCTCTGTCCTGAGCCTTCTCTAGTCAGGAAAGCCTAATGCATCAGGACAAACTCGGGGGGGGGGGGGGGGGAAACCTGCAGGTCCCCAATCCCTTGAGTAGAGACTGGACTCTGAATCCACTCCTTCTTTGTGCGTCTCTTCAACCTCCTGCACTGCAGGAGAGGGGGACGGGAGTCACAGAAATCCCAGCTGGCCAAGGCCCCCTGACTGCGATCCATGAGAGAAGAAGCAAAGAAGAACCCTCCCTTGGAGCCAGCTGTGACACCCACGGATCGAGAGGCCTTCCTGGCCTTTGAATGCTTACTGGAAGAGTCCTCCCCTCCCTTAGCACATGCTGTACAGAGGGATTGGCCATTCAAGTGGGTTGACTAAAGCCCACAGGCTTTACAAGATTCCATGCACAGCTTATCCACCATGCAGTTGACACCTGGCCTTAGCACACTGCCGTGAGCAAGGCCGCACCACGTGAACCCTGCCGAGTCGCGTGAAAACGCACACCCTCACCAGCCTTGACGACATGCGGGAAAAATGACAGCAGCATACATCCACACTGATGGCGTGTGGGACAAAAAATGGCAGCGGCCTAAGGGCCACGGGAGCAGCACAGTACCCACAAAACCTTCCCCCGCCGGCCTACGGACTAAGCATTTTGCCCCCATGGACACAAAATGGAAAAAAAAGCTCTTTGGCACATCTGGCCCAGTTTTGTAATTTTAATGTATTGATATGAAAATGGGTTGAAAAAGCAAAGCACATCAAGCAACACTCCATCTGCTGGTAGAAGTGCATAACCCACCTGTGTGGACTGGCCTGCCTGGATGAAGAGGAAACAGTGTTTTCAGGAAATTTAAATATCGATAGGGAAAAAGGTATGCATGTGCTTTCCCTGGCCCCTGGACAATCACAACCCCCTACAGATTGTTTACCTATCAATATATATATTTTCTAAGGAAACACCTTAGGAGCATGCAGCCAGAATGCCCAGTCTTTTCTCACCCAAGCCTGAGATAAGTGAATGAAAGAAGTACTTCCATTTTAGATAAAAAATATTTTAAAAAATCATCTAAGATAACTAAATTATGAAAGTACAGGAAAGATAAATGAATGGACTGTAGCTTTGGTTGAAGCCTTGGTGATTGGTGTTGCTGCTTACAAGTCTCACACATAAGCTAATTCAAGCCCCTTTTAGATCCATGTGTACAATAAACATGCACATACTATATATCTTTCTGTTTCATTTTCATGAAAACTGAGCAAAACTTTAAATGTTTAATGTTTCAAAATAATTAAACTCCAAAGGTCTTTTGTGCTGACTGTATCAAATAATATTAAAGTGACTCTGATAGTTTTTGTAACTTTGGCAATGCAGCAACAGTATTCCTTCCTTCCCTTTGCATGCGTGTGCACTTCTACCAAAGTTAAAAAGCAGGTGTTGCTCAGAGTCCGCAAGACTGTGATGTTCCATGAAGAGCCGTGCATAGCGAAGTTTTGAGAAGTTTTAGTCTAATCAAGGAAGAAAACTGCTAAAAATGCATCTGAACTTTGCAGGAGTACCTGCATTCATTCAGAGGCTAATATTCAGTCGTTACTACACTGAACAAGTTAACCGGATAAACTTAACCAACTAATTTGGGTGAGATATTTGGTGGCACAGTCACTTCACCTCATATACTTGGCTATCTTATAGTTAACTGGATAAGCCAAATAGCTAGATAAGCCGGATAAGCCAAATAGCTGTCCTAGACTTATCTGGCCAACTAAGGGGGTCATTCTCTAACGCTATCGCACGCGAAAAGTCCCTTTTCGCGTGCGATAGCTAGCTGGGGCGGAGTCGGCCCCGGAAGAGGAGGAGTTGGGGTGGCACCGGGGCCAACGCTGCGGACACATCGCTGGCGGCGAAAGGTAAGATTCCTTATCACTGCCAGTTTTGCGCTGAATAACTACACCTTTTATGGTGTAGTTATTCGGCGAGAAAGCTGGCAGCGATCGCACAGCGGAGGTGCGATCGCTGCTGGCTATCGCAGGACCGCCTCCCACTTCGCCCCCCGTTACTGCCGGATTCTCTAAGGTCTGCGACCTTAG
The DNA here is from genome assembly GCF_901001135.1 of Rhinatrema bivittatum. NCBI lineage: Eukaryota > Metazoa > Chordata > Amphibia > Gymnophiona > Rhinatrematidae > Rhinatrema > Rhinatrema bivittatum. Next base: position 176,554,117 of record NC_042616.1, read on the forward strand.
AGAATCCAGGCCTAAGTTGGATAAAACTGAATGTCAGTATTTATCTGACTAACTTACCCCTAGATTCATCATTCCACGATAATTATAACAGAATGATGAGCCACGAAAAAAAAAGGGATTGGGGTGATAATGAGCAGGTGGCCGCATTGCAACAGTGCGTTTTCGCCTGCCGCGGTTGTGGCCACACTGCACACTATCGCCCTGTAGTGCCAATGAAATAACTGTAGCTTTCTGGCACTACTGAGGGCGATAACATGAGATACATTATTGCCCACAGTGCTACAGGCCCCTAATTTACCTAAACCCCACCCAAACTCCTCTCCTTTGCGGTAGTTATTGCAAACGTTAGGGCGTTATCACGTGCGATAACACCCTAACGTATATAGTAACAGCCCATCGCTATTTGATGAATGACCCCCTTAGATAAGTTGCTGTGCCCTGGAGCGACCTCATCCTGCCTCTCACTTATCCAGCTGTTTGGCCAAATAAACAACTGGCTAAGGTGTGGTCGCTGAGGGGTCTGAATATTCAGACAGCCCCGTTTAGCCAGCTAAGTGGCACTGAATATCAACCTCTCAACAGCCAGTCTATAGGAATAATGGATGTTTTATGCATGCAGATGATCCTGCAAAGTTCAGATGCATGTTTAGCAGTTTTCTTCTTGAGTTAGATTAGTACCTTCAAAATAACTCCACTGCTCCCTTCTACTCTAAGAAAAAAAAAGTGCAATTAATACTTAAAACTTTAATATTAAACTCTTATTTTTAATTCACATTTCATCACAAAATACACTTTACCTTTAAATAGACAACTGCATCTGTTCCATAGCCTTCTGTTGAATACAGCTTCAGATCTCCTTGGAAATATTTAGCATACAGGCGTGAAATTGGCAAACCATAACCAAACCCAGCCTAGAAGCAAAAGCATACAATCAGTGGTTAAAGCATTTCCATACCTACAAAACAGAATACCAGAAGCATCTTGCAAGAGTAGTAGCAAGAAGTGCTCAAAACAGATTTCTTTTTGCTACAAGTAAAGTTCAAAGAGGAGTGTCTTCTATGATGAGGGTATGACCCAAGGCAGCTTCATCTATTATTGCTTAATTGTGGGAAAAAAAAAAAAAAAGAGCATAAAAAAGCTGCATAAATTCAAACATGAAAACACAGAACAAGCTTTTACTAATTAGTGGCTATTCTTATGACAGAGATAAGACTTATAGAAAGAATAAGGTGAAGCAAAGCTCCCTTGCACACAGCTATAAACAATCCAGCATAGAGGTTTTTATCAAAAATAAAAAATAAAAACATTTAATTTCACTTGCTATTGAATAAAGTGTTGGTATCATATAACATAGTGCTTAGTGAGCTTTGACAGCACAGTGCTCTGCACTCAGACATAAACATGTACCATATTCTGTACCATAAGTTAGTCAGTGGCAATCAAAACATCAGTCAGTCCATTAAACACAAATTTATAAGAAAACCATACTGCATCTTTATTTATTTATTCATTTTATTAAACAACTTGCTGTGTAGGCTGGATGGACCATTTGGATTTTTATCTGTTGCCATGTACTGTGTTACTATTTGATATTCTGCCTTTTTTTACGGAAAGCACAAGGCAGATTACAAGAAAAGATATGAGATACATTTGGGTACAGAGAGAGGGGCAATTACAGGGCAAGTTAGAAGGATAAGGTAACAGTAACACAGGCAACATTTATTTATTTATTTAGCATTTTTTTTATATACCGATATCCGTATTGGTTTACATGAAACTTAGAGAGCATCACCATAATAGTAGGTGATGCTTTTACAAGGAACATGGAACAACAAGGTGCTTATATAGAACAACAAATTGATTATAAAAGAATGACGTTATTTTACAGTCTACGTTGATTAGGCATAGATGAAAAGAGTGAAATTTTGAGGAGGAAGTATGGTTAATGTTGTAGTAATAATTTGAGTGGAGAGAAAGAAGTAACAAATCAATTAACTGGCTAAATATAAGGGACAGAAACTGAACAAATAGGGAGGAAATTACACGAACATAAATGTGAACATAACATGTAGGGAAGACCTCCCCAATAATCAAAGGGTGGGAGTTGATGGTGGTAAGGTATCTTCCAGAAGATACAGAAATTTCTAATAATCAATGTGCAGAAAGGGAGGTCTCTGCTAAGAAATCAGGTGATACAGCAACCAATCTAAAATTATTTATTTATTTAAAATGTTTTTATTCCTCTTATAACAATGGATCAGGCTAAGCGGATTACATGAAAATAGTTCAAAACAATAATGCAGGAGGTGGGGGTTGGGGTGGAGGTGGAGGGAAAGCATCAGAAGTACCTAGGGGTGGCAAAATCCATCCCTGAATCTGTACACAATACTCAAGGTACAGTTGAACTATGGCTCGATACAGAGGCAATATGATATTTTCCATTTTATTCTCCAATCCTTTTTGGATCATTCTTAATATCTTATATGCTTTTTTGATTGCCACTGCATACAGTGCTGAGGATTTCTACTGATTGTATGCAAGGATTCCAAGCTCTTTTTTTGGGGAGGACTCCGAATACAGAATCCAGCTATATTAGGGATTACTTTTCCCTATGTGCATCACTTTGCATTTGTCCACGCTAAATTTCATCTGTCATTGACCAGTCTCCTAGTCTCAAAGTCCTTCTGCATTTTCTCACAGTCCACTGCTGTTTTAACAACTTTGAAATAATTTTGTGTCATCTGCAAATATGGACACCTGTTCCCTTTTCTTGATCATTTATGAGTAGTACAGATCCCAGAACAAAGCCATTTGGCAATCCGCTAATGACCTTTTTTGTATTTAGAAAACTGACCATTTACTCTTTGTTTCGTGTCTTTCAAACAGTTATCAATCCACAATAGGACTTTGTCTCCTATCCCAGGACTTTTTAAATTACAGATTTGACTGCGGCTCCCACTGTCCTGAGGATTAAATTGTTTAATGCTCAGTCAATGAATAGGAAAGATTTTTTGATCCGTGACACGTTTCTGGCAGATACCTGGATAGTGGATAGAAATTTACGGTGCAAATTTCAAACTTAGGGCTAGATTCATCAAACTATCGCATGCGAAAGGAAGAGGGGCGTGTTTTATGATGATAGCCTATTTATCACAAATGGGCCGATACAGTAAAAATTGCGGGAGAGCGCCCACTCTCCCGGTGCACGCACAGGACACTCGCGCACGATACAGTAAATTAATTTATTTAAATTAGGGCCAGTGGTAAAAAGAGGCGCTAGGGACACTAGCGCGTCCCTAGCGCCCCTTTTCGGACAGGAGCGGCGGCTGTCAGCGGGTTTGACAGCCGACGCTCAATTTTGCCGGCAGTTCTCGAGCCCGCTGACAGCCACAGGTTCGGAAACTGGATGCCAGCAAAATTGAGCGTCCGGTTTTCAACCCGCAAGCCTATTTCAATTTTTTTTTTTGCTTTCTGAATCGCGCAGGAATGCCTAATAGGGCCATCAACATGCATTTGCATGTTGCGGGTGCTATTAGGTTCGGGGGGGGGGGGTTTGGACGCGCGTTTTCGATGCGCTATTACCCCTTAGTGAATAAGGGGAAAAGCTAGCGAGTCGAAAACGCGCGTTCAATCGCGGGTTAACAGTGTGCTCCGCCGGAGCGCACTGTACTGTATCGGCCTGAATGTGTGCTATCTTAGCGCTTCGCATAGGTATTACCACAGACTGCGATAACTTTTTTGCACTTAGTGCTAATACCACAAATATTGCAGTTTGTACCTGCAACCACTGGGGGGAGCAGAAGCGAGAGAGCGAAAGACTAGCTATAAGGCCCTTCTAGTAGTTAGCTATTTATATCTCTATAGCAGGCCCACCTAGTAACTGGAGGTTTAGGTAGTAGTGTAGGAGTTAGGGGGCCGCTTTGACATGCAGAGTGAGAGACGTACGAACAGAGCAGTACACTCTTGTGAAGATTTGACATCCTTCGGCATGAGGATGAGATGTGTACAATGTTCGTTCTCTCTCTCTCTCAGACGTAGCCTTCCCCGACGACCTCTAGCACCCACTGGTCGGAGGTGATCTTGGTCCACTCCTCATAAAACCGGGACAGTCTGTCCCCGATTGCCAAATCCAAGGAGTGGACTTGCCTGACTTCATTGGGAAGACTTGAGTCCGCCCGCTCCCTGGACGGACCTGCCTCTAGAAGACTTTCCTAGACCTTGAAAGGACTGCTGTCTCCCTGAGGGCTGTTGTGACGTGGAAGATCCAGCAGATCTGCCAGGGCGAAAACGTCTTGCCTCTCGAAAACAGGGTTGAGAGGAAAAGGGCTTCCACGCTACCTTCTTATCCTCCAGCAGCCTGTTGCCCCTGGTCTCTCCCAGAGACTTCATGAGTTGATCAAGGTCCTACCCGAACAAAAGCTTGTCCTTAAAGGGAAGGTTACACAGCTGCAACTTGGATGAGAGATCCGCCGACCAACTGCGCAGCCACAACAGTCGTCTCAGCATCACCACCAAAACCATGCTACGTGCTGTAGTCCGCATGAAGTCATATAAGGCATCGGCCACATATGCAACCTCCGCCTCGAGGCAGGCTGCTTAGAGTGGCGACAGCATCCCTGCGGAAGACTGTTCCTGAGGCTTCTGGATCCAACATAAAACAGCGCGCTGCATCAGACTGGCACAGACTGCCACTTGGAGCCCGTTTAAGCTGTACTTCCAGCTTCCGATCCTGCAGGTCCTTCAGAGCAGCTGCCCCGGTGACCGGAATTGTGGTTTTCTTGGTGACTGCTGATACAGCGGCATCCACCTTCGGGATTTTGAGGGAATCCAAATGATCCTGTAGGGAGAGCCATTGCTCTCCCCACTTTCAAGCTGGAGTCTGGGAAGTCTCACTCCTGGATCTACTTACAAATGGGGAAGGCGCTGGGGGGTTTCCGCAGCCCGTCCAACAATGGATTAACCCCCTCATTATCCGATTCCTCCAGGAGAGCTTAACCCCCAATTCTGCCAGCACCTGGGGGATAAGGGGTCTCAACTCCTCCCTCTTGAACAGGCAGACCATGCGTAGGTTGTTGCCCTCAGCTTCGGGCCCCTCAAAGGCCCCCCGATCATCCTTAGGGTCATCCAGATCCTGGTGATGCCCCCAATCCGGGCCAGCATCCAGGTCCCCCACCGGAGACAAGCCACCCTCATCCTGAGGGTTATCCAAATCCTCCGAATCCCTGGTATCTGAACCCAGGCGTGCTGAACAGGGACCCCGAGGCTGCCCCCGTAATCCCGCAGCCCTCGATGGGTCACCCCTCAGTCTCTTAGTGTTCTGAAGGACTGACCTTAACACGCCTCTTCCCGGTTTCCCTAGCCAGGAAAACCTCATGGAGAAAAAGGACAAAATCAGGCGAGAAGCCCCTCTGGTCCCCCGAGGGCCCTTCCGGACTATCAGGATCTGGCCCAGATGCTGAAGCACCCTCCCCCACCCCCTGCACACTCCGTGCAAAGGGAGAAGGGTTGAGATAGGCGGACCAGACTCCGCAGGCCCGGCAGACCTCCAACGGCCTATCCGTCATCCTACCTGAAAAAACATCTGTGCGCTGGATTCATGAGGGGGGAGGGGCGCACCATGCAGCCGCCGTGGAGCAGAAGCTAGAGGGTGCGCCGCTGCAAAGTTCCCACAGCATGAAGCTGAAGCGTTGACGCCATAGGAAACGCACGCGGGGTGACTACTGCAAAAACCACAAAAGTAGGGGCATTTTCCCCCAGCTGGAGGCACCCTCCTGAGGCAGCAGAGGTCGATCCTCCGCATCCTGCATAGCCCGGATCCTCCAGGGCCGACCCTCGACGATCCTGCCAAACAGGCCACCTGACAGACAGCCTAGGCACTCAGCCTGAGCTGTTGCTGCTGCTGAGCCTCCTACCTTTCCCTTTTTTTTTTTAAAGAACCCCAGCAGCAAGAAAACCCAGGAAAGAAAAAGAGCCCCAAAGGGGCAGGCGGAGGAGGACTTCGGGACCCACTGAGGGAACCAGTCCCCTGGCTATCAGTGGTCCTGGGGTAGCGGGCTAAAAACTGCCAGGGGTATCCAACCCCCCATTTGCCTGGCTCAACCGGAGGGATGGCCCTCAAACGGGAACCTGGCACCTCGGGGAGCAGAAATCTTCCAAACACCAGATCAGTCGAGACTGCAGGTAAACACCTCTACCGTCTGCTGGAGGCAGAGAAATACTGAGGGACTGCAGGTGGCACTCTCAGATTTGTAGCAGTGCCCAAAGTTTTGTCCTCTGCCTCCATCTGCTGGTAGGGATGAATAAACCCACTTGTCTGGACTGATCTGGGTATGTTCAGAACCCCTTCCTGACTTCATTTTTTTCTCCTCTTAATACTGCTCATCCTCCTACCTTTCTGTGTCTTTTTTCTATTTTCTATTTTCTGAATGCAATTTTTGCTCTTACTTTTGTCTCCCATTTCTCGGGTGAACCATAGTAGTCTCTTGAGTCTCTTTGCCTTGCTAACATTTATTTAACTTCTTTTACTATTTAACTTCTTTTACTATACCGATACTCAAGACGAGGTCTTATCGTACCGGTATCATACCTGACACAAAGATTCGTTGCCATTTCTAGATGCACCACTTTCTCATGATCTGCAGACTCCCTGATGTCCATCCTGAAGTGGCTGAGTCCAGTGCAGGCATAAGCTGGCAGCATAGCCACTGCAGGTTGCTGCCTGCAGGGCTGAACCAAGACTCGCTATTTTGATCCTCATTATTCTTGAGCACTGTGCACCTTTGGCAGAAATAGTGTTCTTCCTCGTGACCGTGGATACCAGTGTATCGAATTGCAGGACTTTCAGCTTCTCTCTTTGTTCTGCCTGTAATGCATAAAGCTTCACCATAGCTTTTCCGATTCTAAGGTTGAGTCCAGGGAATCTCACTTTGGAGAGACCCAACTCCTTGATCACCTGATGTAAGGGGAAAGGCTCTCATAGGCTTCCTCATGCGTACCATTATAGGATTCCCTGTTGCCTTGCTCGCCTCTTCCATGCCCAAGACTTCCAGGGCTTGAACAATCAGGAACAGCAGCTCTTCCTTCCTAAAGAGACGAATCACTGAGGATTCTTGATCTTCCCTCATGAAAATCTCACCGTCCCCCAAATCCTCCCTCTGGGAAAAACTACCAAACTGTCAGTCTGGGAGGACTTCTTCCCTGGTCCCATTCCACGTAGGTCCTGGACTCCAATCCCCAGAGAATGGGGAGGAAGTGAAGAGGGCCTGGTGCATAAGCAACATAAACTCTAGTGAAAATTGTGAAGCAGATGTGCAGGAGGAGAAAGAAGACTGGAGCCCCCTCAGAAGAGCTAGCTATGGGAACTGAAGGAGGAAACTGCACATCCCCAGAGGCAAAAATGGAGGCCCCCCATGTCCCTGAAGCAACACACAGCTCCAAAATGGTCGCTGTTCCTGCCGCAGCTACAACAGCACCAGTGAGAATCTCTCCACATTGGGATCATCACCCATACATTTCCAATATGACACTGCCCTTTGCTCCGAGTTTTCTATCCTCTTCCATGCCACTGGGGCATTAGCCACTTCCTTTGTTCCCGGTGAGGTAGGAGCCGTACACTTTGCACATACTGCCGTGCTTTGAGTACTCCACAGGCACGACATCTCTCCCACTCCCTTACCTTTGCAGTTGGAAGCATCTCGTGGCTGTCCCACGCTCCCCCCCTCCCCACCAACAAGTTACTAACTGGCAACCTTGACCAACAGGCAAGGCTGCAGAATGGCTGTGGTGGAGGAGATATGTATGGGGTGGCACAGGTAAGGAGGATGGCTCTAGGTATCTGGTCAACCTTCATTCTATGGCACTGATCTTTCAGTAACCTTGGAAGCCCCTTGAATCAGCCTATGATCTACTGTTGCTGGTTCAGGGGATTGGTTCTGTTCAATATTTTTGCAAGCGATATTGCAGAAATGTTAGAAGGAAAAGTTTGTCTTTTTGTGAATGATGCTAAGATCTGCAACAGAATGGATACACCTGAAGAGGTAGAGAGAATGAGACATGATCTAAGAAAGCTTGAGCAGTGGTTAAAGGTTTGATAGATGGAATTCAATGCCAAGAAGGGCAGACTCATGCATTTGGAGTGCAGAAATACAAAGACGCTGTTATGTGATAGGGGGCGAAAGACTGATGTGCAAAGACCGAGAGAGAGACCTCGGGGTGATAATTGTCTGATGATCTGAAGGCGGAGAAGCAATGTGACAAGGCGGTGGCTAAAACCAGAGGGATGCTGGGCTACATATAGAGGGATAACCTGCAGGAAAAAGGAAGGGGTAATGGCCCTGTACAGTTCCTTGGTGAGGCCTGGAGTATAGCTCTGGAAAACATATCTCAAAAAAGGATTTATTTTATTTATTTATTTATCAGGTTTTATATACCGTCATTAAGAAATTTTCCATCATAACGGGTTACAAAGTATTCAAAATCAATAAAGTAATCATAAAAGCCACTGTTGGAAACAGGATGCTGGGCTTGATGGACCCTTGGTCTGACCCAGTATGGCATTTTCTTATGTTCTTAAGAGGAAAGATACAATAAATAAATAATAATAAATATATTATAATTATGATATTACTTAATAAAAGAGAGCTTAAAAGAGTTGGAACTTATAGTATAAAAGGATAGAAACAGGATGGAAGCAGTCCAAAGAAATGTAACCAAAATGGTGAGGGGTCTGTACAGGAAGACTTATGAGATTAGACTGAAGGAGCTAAATATATATACTCTGGATGATAGAAAAGAGAAAGGAGATGATACAGAATTTTAAATACCTAAAAGGAATTAATGATACACGAGAATCAAACCTTTTCCGATGGAAAGAAAGCTGTAGAACCAGAGGTCATGATATGAAACTCCAAGGGGGTAAACTCAGGAACAATGTCAGGAAATATTTCTTCACAGAAAGGGTGGTGAATGCATGGAATGCCCTCCCGGAAGAGAAAATGAAGGCAAGATTGGTCTTGGAATTCAAAAGGGCGTGAGATAAACAAAGAGGATTCCTAATGACTAAAGGATGTAAATGAAGAAAAGGGGTAAACTGGGGTAATCTGCAAAGAGCCGCAGTTGTTACCCTTTACAGAGGCATGGAAATAACGTGCATGGAGCAGCAGTTATATGTCATTCAGGTATGATTTCTCTGTGCTTACCAAAGGGGCATTTCGAGAATTATCCATCACTGGCGTAGGTGCTGTAGAATACATGTAACTGAAGAGACGCTCTATTTTCCTCAATGGGACACCTCCTCCTTTGTCCGATATCTGATTAAAAATACGACAAAAAATGAATATTTTATTCATGGAAACATTTTAAATAGTCATTTTTTAAATGTTCCTTATCTACACGTCTACCAGGAGCAGAATCATTCGGCATTTACAGAAGATATGCACATAACATTGTAATGGGATCTACATGCCACACTATGGGGCCGATGCAAAAAAACTCACGCTGAAAGCGGGCGCTGTGTATTCAGCGCCCGCTTTCATAACGCGCCCCCAGGCACCTCTCCTGGGGGCATGATGCAATATTTAAATTAGAGCTCGCGTTGTCGAGGAGGCGCTAGGGGCGATTGCGCGCTCCTAGCGCCTCATTGACAGCGCAAGCTGGAAAGAGGTCCGCTGTGGTGGCTGTCCGCCGGTTAAGAAAACGGACGCTAAATTTATCAGCGTCCTGTTTTCCTAACCAGCACACATGCAGGGGTTAGGAAAATGGACGCTGATTCAGCGTCCATTCTCCCAGCCTGACTACTGGCATCAGAAGTTACGGAAGGAGTCCCTGTATAGAAAAGGGGAAAGTACAACCAAAAGGGAAAAGTGGGTGTTTCATATCGGTGCTCTGAAGCTTTTTCAATATATAAAAGTAGACTAATTTAGAGTAGTCCAAAGGCATTTTGTGCTTATAGGACAAATAATTACATTTGTAATATTTTCATATTTATTTATTTATTTAATTAAAAATACTTATATCCTGCAACTTCCAAATTTAATATTGGTTCATGGCATCACATAAGTACATATATAATACATAAGTATCAACAAATATATAACTACATCCATATATTACATCAACATTACATAAAATTTACACATCTCATTAAAACCATATGCTTCTTGAAAAAGATGTGTTTTGACCCCCCCTTCCTTAAGTCTTTCACAGCCTCATTCCTCCTACCTCAACTGGCAAATCATTCCACTGTGCTGGGGTGACAAAAGAAAAAGCTAATGATTTAGTTTGAGATAACCTACCCTCTTTCATTGACGGTGCATTCAATAAACCCATGGATTGTGAACACAAAGTTCTACTTGGGGTATAACATAACAGCATTTTCTTCCTCTAAATCTTACAGAACAAAAGTGGAGCGTGAGAAACTGCAACCCTACATGCAACTTATGAAGAATTTTACAAATATAGAATAACAGAGACAAAAAGGACAGGCGCATATAAGAATGACAATGAGACAGTGCTTCTTTAAGAACCAAAACAATTCAGAAAGGTGTGAAAAATGAAATCAACTGTGAAGTAAGAGGAAACCACAGTGACTTGTCTGCCAACTGACTGTAAATCATCTTAGCTATCAAGCTGCTTCTTGTTTTTAAAATCTCATGGCTAAAAATTATGACAATTGCAATCCTGCCCTTATCAATATGAAAAAGCAGACCCAGACATCAGAAAATGCTTAGGAAAAGCATTTAAGAACCAGCCTCAGTCCAGCGACCCCGATAGCTTACCCTTAGCATATAGGTTTACAACAACTTTCTTACAGTCTTCGAGTGGCAGTAATGAGACTACAGCCTAAATAGAAAATTGGTTCTTCCCTGCTAATTTTCATTCCTGGAATACCACAGATTAATCACAACCCTTTACCCAAAACCCACTGTATTCCAGTTTACCTTAGTGTGTATCCACAAATCCCAATCAATGGTGCAACCGGTCAATTTTAACTACTATAATTCTTTAGCCAAATCTGTATGTGGGCCCCTTACTCCAAGGGTCTGTATTTTAACACAGACTCTGATATGGTATAGGGTCACCTTGCTTTAATTACAACATCTTTTTTTTTTAGACGTTAAAATTGTTATTACTTTAAAGTCTCAATAGAGCATTCACTTATTACTTCTCGCTTCTAGCGCAATATTCAGAGATACAGGAGGAAAAGTGATACTCATCCAATCCAATCTTGGTTAGTCTCCCGACACGATCGTGTTTCGGACAGAGTCCTGCCTCAGGGGGTTTCCTTCAGTATCCGCATCTAAGAACACCATCCAATGTTGAATGTTGCAAATCTTGACATTCTTATGTTCTTGGCTTTCATGTTCTTCTTAATCATGCGCAGGCCCGTCTGAGCCACGTCCACTCTTGGAATGGCATACCGCACAGAGTGATCCTTTTATACCTCGAACCCGGAAATTGCATCATCGGGAGCAACAGTCTCCTTTTATGTCGGGTTGTATCTCTTAGAACACAGTAACGCAGTGTCTTCATCTTTCAAGTCAAACAACTTGAATAATTTTCCAGACCACTACCCTTTAATATCACACAGGAATTGTTTATAGTCGGAAAATTATCTTTCTATAACTTGCCATAATCGTCTACAGTCTTCCTTCACATCGACTTATCTTGATGACTCCACCACGTCATCGGTCACATGGGTTTCCTTAATCGTGTGAATCACCATCACCGCGTCATTTCCCATTCACCAAGATCTCTATCACGACCACATTTTTCAGGGGATATTATATCTCATATCCCCCATCACGTCATCACTTCTAACTTCGGACGCATCGGTCACATACTTCATAAGTCTCATAGTTCGAGATTTATCTTAGTGGATAGACAACATCCTCAATCACTTGGAGCTCTATCGCGTACCTAAAGACTCTCCAAATCCTCACATGCGCTAAGGATGGTAATAAGGTTATTACCACCTGCAATAAGGTTGTAATAACTTCTTCTGAATACTCCCCCCACCCCCATCTTAGCCATCTCCTTTCAAAAGCCAGGCAACAATACAGAAGTGAGCCGCCTGATCCGAAAATATTGGAAAAGATTTGACAGATGGACGAACCTTAATGGCCCGTCTATGGCCATGTTGATCAGATCTGCGAACCACAGACAATGTAGCCACTCCAGAGCCACCAGAATCACATTGCTCTTATGTTTCTCTATCCGCCGTAGCACCTTGCCCACCAGTGGCCATGGAGGAAAGACGTAAAGAAGAATACCTTGATGCCACAGTAGACCCAGAGCATCAATTCCTTTTGCCCTTTGTTCTCTCTGATGGCTGTAAAAACGAGACACTTTGGCATTCTGTTTGGTCACCATTTGTTGTGAATAAGTCGCATGGCCATCTCCGACAGCTCCCACTCTCTAGGGTCTAGCTTCCGCCGACTGAGAAAATCTGCCTGAATATAGTGCACCCCAGTGATGTGAGATGCTGCCAGCTGCTCCAAATGCTGCTCTGCCCACAGACCCTACTCCTGGGCCTCCTGATCTACCACCTGACTCTTGGTTCCTTCCTGCCGGTTGAAATAAGCCACTGTCGTTGCATTGTCCGATAGAACCCGCACCAGATGGTCGTGTAACTGTGGCAGAAAAGCAAGCAATGTGACATGCACCACGTTAGTCTCTAACTGATTGATAGACGATGAAGCCTCTTTTTTTGACCACTGGCCCTGTGCCGACTGATCCTGACATACTGCCCCCATTCGGAAAGGCTGGCATCGGTGGTAACTATCACCCAATTTGGGACCTCCAGTTCCACACCATGCTCCAAACTGGCACAAATAAGCCACCATGAAAGACTGTCTCTGCCTTCCCCCTGGAGCGGAAGGGATAGATGAAACTCCTCCGATAACGGATTCCTATGGGAGAGAAGAGCTCTCTGAAGAGGCAGCATATGCACAAACGTCCAAGGCACCAGCTCTTATGTCGATGTTAAGGATCCAAAATTGCTGAAACTTGCCCTCCTTTTTTGGTACGATGAAATAAATGGAATACCTTCCTGTTCTTTGCTCCTCTAGAGGAACCTGCTCTATATCCCCCAGACTCCGCAAGGTAGTCCTGAACAACTACCCACTTGGCATGAAGAGCACAAAGGGAAACTAAGTAAGCCTCTTGTATTGGCCGAGTAAATTCTAATGTAGCCAACTTTTATCACACTTAGGACCTACTGATCTGTAGTAATTTTGGCCCAATCTTTGTAAAAAAGCCTTAAACACCTTCCAGTGGCTGGAACCAAAGAGTGGATCGTCCTCACCTCATTGTGAAGACTTTGTACTTCCAGTTCCTGGACCAGGGTTGTCTCAGAATGGCTTCTGTCCACCTCACAATGACTGTCCCCAGGACTGTGCTCTACCTGAGCTCTGCTTCTGGACCCCGAAGAATATTCTGGCGAAATCTTATTGTTTTGAAAGTGTGCACGAGTGGGAAAATAACTTCTGCCCTTTGGTCTGTCCTCTGGTAGGTTATGCTCTTTGGATTCTCCCAGTTGTTTCATTATCTGCTCCAAGTTCTCTCCAAACAAGAGCTTGCCCTTAAATGGGAGGGCACCCTATTGAGATTTGGACCAAACATCCACCAACCAGTTTCGTAACACAGAAACCTCCTGGCTGACACCGCAGACATCATAATCCTGGGAGATGTTGTAATCAGATCATATAAGTCATCTGCCCCATATACCAAAGCCGCTTCTAATCACTCAGCCTGACTTGCTGCAGCCACCAACGAAGCCTCCTGCTCTTGTAATTGCTGGACATAGCACAGGCATGCCCTCTGCATAAAATTACTGCAGTTCGCAGCCCTTATGCCAAGACTTCACAAATCTTCTTTCAAATGAACATGTCTTAATGCAGCAGACCCCGCTACCAGAATGGTGGTCTTGGTTACCACCGACATCAAAGCTTCGGACTTTTGGAAGTGCCAAAAGCTCCAAACTTTCTTTCGGCAACGGATACAGTTTTGCCATAGCTTTGCCAACCTTTAAACTGGACTCAGGAGTGTCCCGCTCTTGATCTACCAACTTCCTCACCAACTTATGAAAGGGAAAGGCTTTCACTGGACCCTGCAATCTGTCCAACATGGGATCTGCCCTCTCCAGATTGGACTCCTCTTGTGAAATCTTAATTCCAAGTTCCTTAAGGACATGCAGAATCAAGGACCAGAACTCTTCTCTACACCACCTTAGGGTCATCCCCCTTGGCTACTGGAACCTCTTCTGGTTCCTTGACAGGGTCCACCCCATTTGGCAATGAGTCTGCTCCTGGGGAAAATTCCGTCACAGTTTCAAAGTCCTCTGAGTGTTCAGTAACCCTCTCGGGACCACTTGTATGAGAAGAGAGACCCAAAATATGTCAAATGCTCAACGACCACTTTCTTTTTGCCTGCATGGGTCTTTTTATCAGTCGAGGATCAATAGTGGACCAAGATAGGGACTAAGGGTTCATATTCCCTGCTGCCTTCCTAGCTAAATATGCCTATGCATCAGCAGCACAAAATCCACAAAAAACACTTGCAACTCATCAGAATTCTGGTCCAGAGGGAGATCTTTGGAGCCAGAACCTTCTTGCCCCTCCCCAGTACAGGGCACTTCAGGAGAAAACTGAGGTGGGGATTCAACTACCTCCCCCGCATTCGGGGGAGGTAGGTGAATCCCCACTCCGATGGCATTGCCAAAGAATTCAATATGGCTACCGTTTCCACACTGATGGAAAAGCCTCAGCGCTAGACCCCAACATCCACAGGGCTCGTTTAGGCTTGGAAGCAGTGCTGGGCACACCCAAAGTGCCTTCCCCTCCAGAAATGCAAATGGTGCACAAGATGGCTTGAGAAAGACGTGACTGCGATTCTCCACAAGAATGTTAAGTCTTGTAGTGTGCCATTACCACGTAGCCTGGAGCCACACGCTGCTTCAAACACCACCTTACTGAGCCTCAGAAAGGTAGCTAGTGAACAGCTCTGCACCACCGATTGTCATCTTCAGTGACTGAATGCTGCAAATGTAACCAACAGCGAGGCAGCCACACTTACACTCTTTATGTTTTTTTTTTTAACAAAACTTTAATGCTCTCCCAGCACTGGTACAGAAATTAAAAGGAGATACTTCTCTGCTCAGCCGGACTGATCAAATGCAGAGCTGTCAATGGGACTCAATGCTGCCTCATGGAGGATGAGGGTCCTGGACCACCAGATTTACACCCCCACAGAATCCGAGCTACAAAGAAGGGTCACAAACCTCCTGTTTGTCCACCTCAAACCAGGAGGGATGGCCCCACCAGGATCTACGATCCCTGGGAGGAACTGGAAAAAAACCCATCTACTTCTTTCTGCTTTTTCTTTTTATTCTCCAGACTGCAGGTTTTACACCACTACCATCTGTTGGAGATACAGAAATACTGAAGGACTACAGGTGGCACACTAAGTTATATGGCAGTGTCAGTGAAGCTTTTCTCTGTCTCCATTTGCTGACAGGGAGGCAAAACCTAGGCGTCTGGACTGGTCTGGGGTATGAACAGGAACGCCTGGCTTCACAGCTCATGTTATTTATTTATTTAAAATCATTTATCAACCGCCACTCCATCGACTGCAGCAATTCACAATTAGTACTAGCTGAAAATACAGACGGATCAAAAAATTGACCATAATTCCATGCCCCCCTACCCTCCCCCCACCATCGCCCCAATAATCCTGACATTCAATCATGGGTGAGGTTTATTGGACTGACGATACAAATCACAGTAAGAACCCAAATGAACTGGAGAAGAAAGGACAAAATCCAACCTTAATTGCTGATTTTCTCAATTGTTCTCAATGTCATGGGTTCCTTAGCATGATTAGAGATTGCAACATGGTATGCCATACCCATGGGCAAATACTTGCTGTGAGTGGTTCAATCACAGATGGAGGGGTTTTTTTTTGTTTTTAGCCCAGTCCCAAGTCAATGCTTAATGTAGGAAAACAAAGACCACTATTTTCAAGAGTTTCTTCCATTCTCCACTTGTTGAAAATGACAAAAAATGATTACCTTAATTGTTAGATCTTCTTTTCCTAAGACAACATTTACTTCAACTGGAGGGAGTGAAGGACTATTCTCATGACTTTCAACTATTGCTCTCATTGAATTCTGAGGAAATAAATACCACAAAAGAATCGTCAAAAACATTTAACAACAATTATCTGTATCTCATACTTTTACTGCTTGCAAATGTTTGCTAAAAAAATAAGTGGATTTTGAAAGATAAGAGGTTTCCCTGAATATGCAAGTTGAATAGGGTGTATATGAATGAACACATTTGTACATGGCAAGGAAAACTTGCTATCTATCAAACAGGGATGGCAACTTTGAGTACTATTAGAGGTCAATTTTCAACCTCCCCATGGGCCTGCAAGCTAATTTTCTGCAGAGTTTTCCTTTGAAAATCTGGCAGTAGCTTGTGCCACAGAGATTTTTTTTTCTTCACATACTTTTAAGAAGCAAAGTACACAGGTTAAGCAACGTGGAGAAATTTCCTTACCTGTTAATTTCCTTTTCATTAGTCCTGCTGCACCAGTCCAGTCACGACAAGTGGGTTATTTCCTCCTACCAGCAGATGGAGGTAGATAACACAGTTTTTCTGTGTGACATCATAGCCACTTCTTAGGAGGTGATGCTGGCGGCGGGAATCCAGTATCCTTCTGACAAAGCTTCGGACCAGAGCCCCAGCAATTAAACCCCAATTAAATGTCAATATAAAAACTGTGAAGATGTTTCTATGCAACCTGAAACAGACGGAAAGAAGGAACAAGAAAAGAGTGAAATCTCTCAACCTTAAGACAATACACAAACCTTTTGAAATAATACAGTCTCGCTTCCCACGGGGGTCCTGGACAAGTGTAGCAAGACTAATGGAAAGAAAATTAACAGGTAAGGACATTTCTTCTTCCATCTTGTCCTGCTACACCAATCCAGTCATGACAAGTGGGAAGTACCAAAGCTTCATCTACCTGGGCAGAAGGAAGAGAGGGCTGCTTGGAGAACGCTTGCCCCATACGATGTAACTTCCTGCACCAGTAGGTCCAGCCAATAATGCTTCACAAAGGTGTGTAGTGAAGACCAAGTGTCCGTCCTGCAAACATCGGCTGGCACCAACGCATACACCTCCGCCCAGGATGCAGACTGAACCCTGGTGAAATGCACGCACTAACTCTGGAGGATTCTTTCCCTTCAGCACATAAGCCAACGCCACCATCTCCTTTATCCCGCGGGGAGGCTGCCTCCCCCTTACACAAACCTCCAAAATGACAAACTTGTCTGACTTGCAAAAGGCATTAGTAATCTCCAAGTAATGCAAGAGAAGTCTCCTGACATCCAAGCGTCTGAGGGAACGAACCTAAGGACCACACTCCTTCAGGGATACCTCCCACTCCACAGGAATAGCGATACACCTGATCACAGCAGAAACCAAGGCACCCACCACTGGCACATGAAAACATTTCTGGAGCGCTGTCTATGGAATGGGGTACAGTTGCTGCAGGAGGCTGACCTCCTGCAGGTCTGATTCTGGGGACTCCCACTCTGCCAACATCATCTCCTCCATTTCCGGATGCAGTGGGAAGGTGATAGCAGTCTTATATTTACCTTTAATAATGGAGTCTCACACCGGAGTCTTCTGTGGCTTCAACTACTCCAGGCTAAGACAAGTAACTACCTGATCAATCAAAAGCCCAATTTCATCCCGACAGGAGAGACAGTTGGTCGCATCATCTTCCAAGCCAGGGGGAATCTCCCTCTCCTCTGGAGACTATGAGCTCCCTGTGTCTCCAGGATCTTCTGTGCCTATAAGATCCTCAGGATCCCCCCAAGAGGGTCAAGGTGCCTCAATTGCCAGCTATGCCCTCTTAACAGGATTTTGGGGGGATAGAAACTGGACAAATGCCCTCTGGGGGTTTCGATGGGGCCCTTTTGTGCCTTCACTCCCAGTCGAGTGAAGGCACAAAAGGCCTTCACTCGACTGGGAATTTTGGGGAAAAATCTTCCCAGGGCCCCTGGGAGAGATTTTTTTCTCAATGCTGTTGCCCCGCCAAGTTCAACCAGGGCCTGAAAGGGTCTGGGAGCTACAGATGGGCTCATACTGCTGGCCTAAGCCAGTGGCCTGACCCTAGAATCTGCACCAATCCAGACCTACTGTATGGAAGGTGGATCCTTGAGCCGAGACGAGGTTGTCGCCACCACCAAGGGGAGGCCCCTGGTGGTCCTAGTCGTCGGGAGGTGGTTCCGAGGGAGAGAACCCAACAGGACCTTCACCTATATGAGCCCACGTTCCCCACGGGTTGAGCCCTTGGATGCAGGGGTCGGCAGGACTTAGGCGTGGATCTCTCAGACGGCAGGCGGTAGACGGGTCGGACGTGCCAAGGGTTGTTGCAGGCAGCAGGCTACATGAGATGGAGGCCAGGCTGAAGATCAGGGCAGGCAGCGGACAAGCAGAAACCAGGAGACTAGCAGGGTCGGAACCAGAAATCAATCCACAGGAGCAGGAACGAGGAGGAGCTGGAACAGGATGAGGGCTGGAGCAGGAGCAGGAGGAGCAGCAGGATCCGGAGCAGGAGTCAGAAGAATCACAGGAACGTGGGATCAGGATGTAGACAACACGCACTCACCAGGAGCTGAACCTATTGCCGAGGCAAGGAGGAAATGGCAAGGCAGGGTATTTATACTGCCTTGTCTGACGTCATCATCCCGGGCTGCGGGGAACTTTCACGCCGATGGCCCTTTAAATTGAGTCCATGCGCGCATGCGCCTAGGGGGCCTGGGGATCGTAGCAGCGTCAGGGGTACTGCGAGTAAGCTGCAATGGCGGCAAAATGCACCGGGACGTGGCAGCAGTGGAGGATGCTGGAGCGGGCTTCCTGCCCGTGCAGGTGAGGAGAATCGCCCGACTCCCTGAGGGCCAGGGCGCCTAACACCTGCCATTTGCTGCAGGCAGAAAATACTGGATTCCTGCTACTAGCACCACCTCCTAAGTAGTGGCTGTGATATCACACAGAAAAACAGTGTTGCCTGCCTCTATCTGTAGGGTTGCCAACTGTCCTGAGTTTTTCTGGACTATACAGAATTTTGAGGTACTGTACTGAAAAAAGAGGAAAGGCGAAAATGTCCTGATTTTAGCCCTCTAGTTCCAGATTAGCATTTGAGCCTCCCCACGGTTATACAATGCAGTGTGTGCTTTAGTAGCTACACTATATTCAGTATGCATTGGTGTAAAGGAATATAGGTGGACCATCCTTAAAAGCCCAGTATCAAGCATTTAGCTTATTCCACCTTAAGCCACACACACACACACACACACACACACACACACACAGGAACCCGCTCTGCTCTCAGAGCATTTCCCTACAAGGGGCCATATTAAGATAGACCCAGACAGAATAGGAGGCCTCAGAGCAGAGAAGGAAGCCTAAGGAAAGACTAACACTGTATTCCATGAATTGCTTTGAGGCTTTTTCTTAGAAACTGCTGAAGTAAGCAGGTTTGTTTCTGCTTGTTTTTTGTCTGTAATCAATTAAAATTTGAGAGAACAGCCAGAGTCCAGACTAAATCTCTCCTCTGGCAAGCCAAAGACTCCTCACGGTGTCAGAGTTGGATACATTTATTTTGTGTCCTTGCTTAGACTTCAGTCCATGATTTAATCAAAGGCTAAAAAATGTAAACAGTAGTGTGGTTCCTGGATTAGTAAAAGCAAATCTTTATTGGCGTTAAGAACTAGTGGTCAAAATATTACGCTCCAAAGGGGTAGCCTCAAGAGTAACTGTTGTGTTTCGCGGCCGTGGCGCCCCACGACCGCGTCCCCCTACCTGACTCATAGCGCCATGAGAGCCCTGGGGGAGGGCTCCGACTCGGGGCCGTGCTGCCCGTTGCAGGGGAAGCCGTCCTGCTTCCCCCAGCGGCGTCTCTCCTGCACCGGGGAGATTCAAGATGGCCGCCGCCATGTGATCCAAGATGGCCACCGTCAACTCATTTGCATTTAAAGGGACCTGGTCCCTTTAACCAGACTCACCTATGTCCAATGATCCAGAGCAGAGGAAGTATATAGGGAGGCTTCCTCTGCTCATTCCTTGACTTGGTGAGTTTCTGCTGCTTGCTCCTGTTACGTCTTGGTGATTCTCTGGTTCCTGACTTCGGATTGGCTTACGGTGATTCTCTGGTGCATGACTTCGGACTGGCGAGCGACGACTCTCTGGCACTCGACCTAGGACTCCTTCAAGACTCCGTCTCCAAGGGCCCACCTAAGTCCCAGCGGCCCGGGTCCCTACGGGCTCCTCCTGGGGGGACCGCGGGCTTCCAGGGCGAAGCTCCAGTTGGCCTTTGCACCATTGCTCTGACCTCCCTAGGTCCACCTAAGTCCCAGCGGTCGGGTCCCTACGGGCTCCTCCTGGGGGGACCGCAGACCACCAGTGGTGAAGACTCAGCGCCTCATCTCGTCTCTTCACCGCCTCCGTATTCGTCTCAGCCTCCAGTGCCAAGGCTCAGCTGCTCCCGCCTCCTGTTCTGCCTCGCCACCCGACAAGAGACCCAATGGACCCTCCGAAAGGTATACCATCCTCTTGTTGGCCAAGGGTCCACAAGCCTGAGCATAACAGTAACATTGTAAAATATTTCTTCACAGAATGAATGGTAGACGCATGGAGCAACCTCCCAGGGGAGCCATTAAAGGCAAAAACAATAAGGTAGTAACTTTTAAACAGCCATGTGGGCGCACATGTATGCATGTATGCTGACTTGCGCCAAAGGACACAGCCATTTTATAACATACACATGTATATGTATATATGTTATAAAATAGGCTGAACATGAATACATCTGCGCACAATTTTCAATGGACGTGTGCATCTGCGTGCAAATTCCACGTCTACTGTGTAAGTTGGGGAAATTTTGCAAGGGGCGCGCAACAATACCATAGGTAGTTTTCCCAGTTCGTTCCCAGTTTCCCAGTTTAGGGATAGGAGTAGCAAAGCCCCCTAATTTTATAGCCACCCTTCCTCCCGTAAGCCCTGACCCTTAAAACCCTGCTGCTTGACCTAAATTCTTTTTTGTTACTACTTACACGTCCTCCATAGCAGAAGAAAATTTACATGGCAGGGGACCCCAGTGTGCACCTGTGAGCATAAGTATTTACACGCACATTTTTTGACCAGGTCACGACATGCCCTCACCCTGCCTACGGCTCAGCCCCTTTTTAGAAACTTTTCACTTTGCACGCAGCAGGAGATTCGAGCATCCATGGGCGACATAAGATCCGCTCAGTACGCACCGGCCCAACTTTTGCACATATATCCTGCTTTTGGCACACAGGTTTTTTAAAATCTATCTTTAAGAGTTCAAGAAAGCATGGGACAAGAAAGAGGATCATTAATTGCAAAGAAATGAGGAGAAAGTCAAAGATCAACTGCAGTCTATGGCACTGTAGCAGCAAGTAAAATGGGAATACTAGATGGGACCTTATCTGCAATTATTGTCTACATTTATAATGTGAAGATTGTCAATGTCGCATGTGCATAGCTCCACCAGCAAAGATATTAAATAGTATCTCCAAATGTTCAGATATTTGATAGTTGAAAGTTGGCAACCCTATCCATCTGCTGGGACAGAGAAATAACCCACTTGTCCTGACCGGACTGGTGTAGCAGGATGAGATGGAAGTGGGGATTTCAAATTCAAATCCCCACATGGACTTCCACAGGTCTACCTTAACCCCTTGCGTGTTACCTTTTCCCCCACAGGAAAATGCTTACTACTTCTGGCCAAAACAAATCTCACCTGAACAGATATAGTTTTTGGCCTGTTTTTTTCACTCTCGGTAGTTGCCACCCCCTTCCCTGTTCCTGCAGTTGTCCAGCGGACCCTTGTGACCCAGAGGGCGAACCCTCAGCACCTTTTGTTGGCTGGCAGAGGGTGTCATAATATTGGCATTTGGCTTTCCCAAGCTTGAGTACCTTACCTCTGAAGTACACCAAGGCCCAGCAGAATAGAAGCCCAAACCAGATCCCTTGCATCACAGCACAAAAAGCTACAGCCCAAACAATGGGGCAAGTCACAAAGAAATGAGCTTTAAGAGTAATATGAAAAATCTGAAGAAGAAAATGAAGTTTGCAAAATGTACCTTAAAAAGTTCAAACAGCATGTGATACAGATGAGAAGGAACATAGACGATATGAATGGACTGTCCTGGTGCTTTTCCTGAAAGAAAAGAAATTAATAAATCATTGTTAACTTTCATTTATTGTCTAAAAAAGTACCCCTCAAACTCGCTTCTTTGCCTATTTCAAGGAGTCCTCCCTTTTGCTGTGTGCTTGACCTTGAAGCTCTGATCCCTTGGTCCTATGAACCAAGTCCTGGATCGCAAAAAAACACATATGGGGCAATAAAGTCTGGGAGTACTTTTACCAGTAGGTTCAAACTACTGGTAAAAGCCCCAGGCAAAAAGTATCCACAGAGAGCTGCACGTGCTTTTCCTCTGAAAATCAATGTGCATCATTGCCTCCCCTGACCAAATCCTGCCTCTTCTTTTCCTGGGTAAAAGCATAATCCCCATACGTACTCTTATCTGGAGAAAGAATGGGCAATTTTCAAAGGGAATTCTGCTAGTAAAACAGTGTTTTATACTCACATATGGCCTTTTTTTTTTTTTTTTTTTTTAATTTTATTTTTATTCCACTTTATATTATTTCCAGAAGATAATCACAGATAAGTACACACAAATCAAAACAGAAAGCAATATTCATACAAAAAAGAAAATATGAGTTATACATAAAACTTATCTATGAATCCTAAGACTGGTACTGAAAGAAATAACGGAACCTGTCTAAAAGAAAACAAACAGGAAGCAGCTTCAGCTGAAAATTAACATTTTGAAGAATCTGTGTTTGAACTACTATATTTCTAATTCTCTCCTACTCCTAAGGTTGATGAATTTAGGACTCGAGGTATGTTCGCAGCTGATCCGGATGATTAAATACATATCTCGTGTTTTGATAAATCAAAACACATTTACAAGGAAAACGTAAAACATATTTCGCTCCCTTTTGGATTACTTTCTCTCTCATGGTCAGAAATTCTTTTCTCCTCAACTGTGTGCTTAAAGATACATCTGGAAAAATCCTAATTGGAAATCCATGAAATTGAGAATTTTGATTTTTAAAATATAATCTCAATATTAGATCCCTCTGAGAAATATCAGCACATTGTATTATTAAAGTAGCCCGAGTTTTTATTTCCATATCTGATGACTTTTCTAACAGTTCAGACAAGTTTGTATCTTCACTTAAATTTCCTTGTTCTGGACATTCTGTGCCCCCTACCATATGAGATATATAATAAACTCTAGAAATTACAGGAAGCGTATTATCAGAATACTTCAGTATTTTTAGAAGATAACTCTTAAATAATTCTCTAGGGGACAACAGATGTGTCCTAGGAAAGTTGAGAATTCTCAGATTTGCCCTTCTCATTTGATTTTCCATCTGCTCAATTTTATTTAGTTGAAATTTTTCTGACTTTATTAAGTTCACCTGAACTTTTTCAATCTCTTCAATTTTATGTTCTAAATTTATCATTGAATTTTCTACCTTCTCTGTTCTAACCTGGAGTTCTTTATTGTTATCTAAACTTAATTGAACTATTTTAGTCAAATCATTTATGGATTTTTGAATTGCAAGAATCATACTACCAATTTCTTCCATTGTAAATTTTTTGGGCTCAAAAACTATGGGACCAGCTGACAATTCCCCTTGTCCACTTTCCATCTTTTTAACCCTAGGAACCAATACGGTACTATCCCCCTGATTAGGACTTAAAGACAGCGGGGACTCACGAGTCCGCAGTGGTACCTCTGTTCCCATTGCCTCCCCCTTACCCCCCGCTGGTAAAAAGTCCAAACTCTGGGTGGTATCCTCAAGTGTTATTACACCTCCTCCTCTTCCCGTTGGCTGTTCAGGTGTTGAGGGAGCTCCAGGGCTCAAAGATATTTCATTAGTCAGGGAATTGAGTTCCTGCTCCTGAACTTCAATTCCAGCGACTTCAGCACCTGGCGTTAAAGTAGTTCGACCAAAAATATCCTGAATTCGAGGCTGATTGCTATCAATCACAGGTGTTGAAGTAATTGTTATTCTCCCCTTCCTCTTAGTATGTGGCATCACTATGAGGAAGGGGCATCAAAGGCTTGGCTCAGTAATTTAAAACCTAAGACTTCAGTTAGGGTTTTGGTTACACAGTTATATTTTAGACAGGGTCCAACATATGGCCTTTTAACGAAACTGACCGACCAGAGTGTGGATAAAGTAATGCACATATTTATTTATTTTATTTATTTTAATTTTTTCTATACCGGCATTCGTGATAATATCACATCAATATCATATGTTTTGTGTAAGTTTGCCCAGACTGAGCAGAGGCATTGCCGACAGTGGGGTTTGTACTTATGTGAAAACATCAGGATTTCCAGAAAGTAGGCGTGTACATTTTCTAGAAAACATTCTGCACATATTTTATCAGGTGTGCAGGGAGATTTGGTGAGATAATTTTCAAAGTGGACTTATTCACATAGGGATAGATTTTATAAATTTGCGCGAGCGCGTACTTTTGTTCGCGCACCAGGCACGAACAAAAGTACGCTGGATTTTATAAGATACGTGCGTAGCCGCGCGTATCTTATAAAATCCGGGGTCGGCGCGCACAAGGGGGTGCACATTTGTGCAACTTGCGCGCGCCGAGCCCGGCGTGTGCTGCCTGTTCCCTCCAAGGCCGCTCCGAAATCGGAGCGGCCTCGGAGGGAACTTTCTTTCCTCTCCCCCGCACCTTCCCCTCCCTAACCCACCCCCCGGCCCTATCTAAACCCCCCCTACCTTTGTTGCCAGATTTACGCCTGCCGAAAGCAGGTGTAAATCTGCGCGCGCCAGCGGGCTGCTGGCACGCCATCACCCGACCCAGGGGCTGGTCCGGAGGCCTCAACCACGCCCCCGGCTGGTGCCACGCCCCCGGTCCCACCCCGCCCCCTGACACGCCCCCTCCCCGCCCCTTTTATGAAGCCCCGGGACTTACGCGCGTCCCGGGGCTCTGGATCCCCACATCTTTATTTGTAGATTTTGTGCCTGATTTCATCACTGAGGATTGTACTCATTTATCAATGTTATGTCCCAACAGCATCTGTTTGATATCTATGTTAATGCTAAATTGGAGATTTCTGTCTCAACAGATGGGGAAAATAAAACAAATGGAGGTCCATATTCAAAAGCCCTTTAGATGGATAAATGAAGTTAAAGTTTACGCTTCCAGCGTTGTCACTGTCAGAGCATTGCTGGAAGTGCCGGGAGCAGGGCAGCGGGTCCCTTGCTCCCAGCACAGATAAAATAGATATTGGCCGGGGGGGGGGGGGGGGGGGCAGGAACCATGATTCTTCATGGAGGGTGTTGGCAGGGCCAGTGCAAGGGGATTAGGCGCTCTAGGCACCTTCTGCCTTGCACCCCCCCCCCCCCGAGTCACACCCCCCCCTTGGTCGTGCTAACACCCCACGCACCCAGTTGCGCCCCCCCCCAGTCGTGCCGACACTCCCTCGCCCCTCGGTCACGACCCTGACTCCTTCCTCTTTGCCGCCACCGCTCGTGGCTCCACGTGGCTCGTGCCCCCTAATGTTTCGGCGACCTAGGCCCAGGCCTAGCTCGCCTAGTGCTTACGCCAGCCCTGGGTGTGGGGATGGCAGGGAGGTAACTGAACCGCGTATTTAACAATTGGGACTGGAGACCAGGAACCAGTGACCACATAAATGCCAGGCACTAACTCATGTTTTAAAAAAAAATAATAATTTTTTTTTAGAGAGGGGTGGGTGTAGGAGATGGCCTGGCAAGGCTTGAGGGAGGGAGAAATTAGTTCCCCTCTAGTCTGTACCTTTATTTTGTAGGGTAATGACAGTGCTACTTAGCTGGATATCTTTTAAATATATCCGGTTAAGTAGCGTGTTATCCGACCACTCAAGGCCACACAACAAAAACTTAACCGGCTATATTCAAAAATAGCCAATTAGATTTTTGTTTTTGTTATCCGGCTACATCACTTTAGACTGGTTATATTCAGCAAGACGTTTATCCTGCTGAATACATATAACACAAGCAATCTGGCTAACTTTAGCAGGATAACTTGTCCACTAGCCAGCTTACTGAATATGGACTACATTACGGTTAATTACAGGACCCAATAGGGCACAGTCAACATATCATGGATTAGAAACCTGACAATATCAACTATAAAACTCTGCTGCAAAAAGGCACATGCCACTTTTTTTTTAGCATTATTACCAAGCAAAGGATTTTATATCATATAGAAAGATTTTAAAATACTTTATGGTTACCTCTACTACACTGCTGCATTATAGGAGGAAAAATGATGAAAATGAACTTAGATGTTACTGGCTACAGCTCTGTCTTTCTTACCATTTGTCTGCTTGATTAACAGGTGTGGGGAAGTCAAGTAGTACTGGTCACACAACATCTTTGAGCTCTCAAATGCATCTGCAATATATTGTACAAAGTACATTCTCTTATAATACAACAGGCAGGACCACAGCTTTTAGGGCTGCAAAATGAATCACAACACAATGTATGGGAAGCATATGGCATAATGCATATACTAAAGCATATTACAGAAATAATTTATTGAGGGAATTATAATATTGTCTCCAAGAACAAATATTTTGAGTACAATATTCAAAGAATGTTGAGAATTCAAATATCGGCACACAAGATATTTGAAGACTATATGCACCAAAAGAATTTCTTTGAATAAAGGCACTTAACTTTAACTTGAGGTGCATAAATTTAGGCCAGGTATAGGAATGACCTAACCTTAGGCACTTAACATAGGTGCCAAGCTCCTAAAATTCAGTCCCCATCCTGTCTTCATCCTCTATTAAGGCCCTAAATTTACAAATTAGCTGGCTAAGTGCTCAAATCTTCATTTAGCTAGATAACTTCTGAGTTGTCCAAGAGGAATAGCCTAGTGGTTAGAGTAGTGTACTATGAACCAGAAGACCAGGGTTTGAGTCCTGCTGTCGCTCCTTGTGACCTTGGGCAAGTCACTCCATTGCCTCAGGTACAAAAACTTAGATTGTAAGCCCTCTGGGGATAGAGAAATACCTACAGTACCTGAATGTAAACCAGTGTGATATCTCTTCAAATGTCGGTATATAAATAAATGCTTTTGAATATCAAATTCTAGATGCCTAACTTTGAAGTTAGGTTCCTGGGTCTTTTGAATATCGGTCTCTTTAGGATTAAGAATCACCAAATTTCAGTGGCTGTTGAATTTTGTTTGTAAATTGCATGACATTCATTTATAACCACAAAAATTATCTTTGCCTAGCTTTTCAAGCTATGTGGATTGTTGCAAAGACCATGGGTACTTATACCTGTGGCCTTTGCAGCAGTTCTCAAAAGGAAAGTATGCGCTACTTTCCCTTTGAAAATCGCCTAGGAAAAAAAAGTACTTGCAGAGGTTTGCACCTCCTTTTTCTGCAGATAATTTTTCCCTGAAAAATACAGTGCTTAGTTCTGAAAATGTAAAAAACTTATGCACTTTTGTTGCCGTCCCTGACCTACTTCTGCCTCGGAACCCACCTACTTTTCCCGCAGGTAAAATAAATTGTACTGTCAATCCACATGTATACTTCTACCTGCATACAGGCAGGCACATTTCAGACAGCCTTTTACCAAGGGTAAATTGCTTTTGAAAATGGGAAAACTGGTGGTGACCATAATAAAAAAAAGTTACTGCGTGTCGAGAATCCAGAAGTAACCATAAATAAAGAGACATTAAAAAGCTGGAGAGAATTCATACCATGTACCACCTCTGTCACATCACAGCAAGGATCAATGCTTCCTATGTGTTTTGGGTGATCTGGATTTGTACTACCATCAAACAGAAGAGCTGTTTTAAGAAAACAGAAAATATGATTATAGATCAGATTTATATATTTATATGCACAAAACAAAAAAGTTTTCGTAGATTACATAGCTACGTCAGTTAAGCTAGTGGGTAGCCATGAAATAAGGAGATTCACTGAAAACTTTTAGTAACAATATTTTTACCATAAGCCAATAGTACACTTTAACTTTAGTCAAGATACATCCCTGAATGCTGATCAGAGATTAATTTAGATCTACAGGATACAAGTCCTCTCTCTTTCTCTTTGCCGTATATGTATGTGGTAAACTTATACGGTAAATATATTTGGAGCAGAAAATCAAGAAAGATAGTAGTAGTCAAGGAGGA
The DNA here is from genome assembly GCF_901001135.1 of Rhinatrema bivittatum. Lineage (NCBI taxonomy): Eukaryota > Metazoa > Chordata > Amphibia > Gymnophiona > Rhinatrematidae > Rhinatrema > Rhinatrema bivittatum. The sequence continues at coordinate 176,582,452 of NC_042616.1, forward strand.
ATACCACAAAGAAAATGTGGTATCCTACCTCTGCTCTCTGGTATTCCATCCTATGATGGAAGGGAGAGGGCTCATTGGCAGACAAGATTCAGGCTGAAATACCACTAGCATTCCAGTTTTAGAACAGTTACAGAAATGAGTTCGCAATATTATAAATTTCTTTTTTAATCAAATTTTATAACATACTTGCAACCATTGGAATAACAGAAAAAGTCAAATACTCCAGAATAGGAGAGATCCAATAGTTATAAAAAGAAAAAAAACTTGAAAAAAAAAAGAAAGAAATAAACAAGTGTCACCACCCAAAGAAGAGGAAGTATGTCCAAAATAAACAGCAAACCAATTAAAGTAGATACACTAACAGAGCTATCAAATAAATTATCCAGCTCAGATTGTCAACTTTTGTCTTTAAGGAAGGTAGATAACTGATCAAGATCTGTAAAAATATATGACTTCCCCAAACATTTTATAAAACACTTTAAAGGATATTTTAGAATAGACTGTGTTCCCACATGAATAACTGAGCCTTTTAATTAAAAAAATGCTTTCTACACAGTTTAATGAGAAAAGCAACATTAGGGAATAAACAAATTTTATAAACCAAAATCATCTCTTTCACAGAAATAGAACTTAAACACCCAATTATAATCTGTTACAAGCATACAAGAAACTAACACTGCAACCTCACCAACTGCCCGAACTTCCCCACCTTGAGTTATCTGTTACATTCCAGTTCTACTTTAAGAAAACCTTTACCATTATTTCTCACTCCAGATGGCAAAAAAAACCACTCAAAAACACTATGTGAAGTTGGGGGAGAGGAAATTAGGCATCAACAAAACTTTTAATAAATACCACTTAAATAATTCAATTGGAGAAATGCAATTTACTTTTGAAAAGCTAGTACACCTTAAATTCCTGTATTTTATAGCATTTTATATATTCACCACCCTTTTCTTCATCATAAAATTACCTTTAAATAATAACCCTTGCAAATCCCAGAATTGTCCTCAAAAGTCTGAGTTCCTTGATCAAATACAGCAATTTTCCTGTCTTGCTGCAAAAGAAGTGCTTCTAACTTTTCGGTTAATATTTTAGTACGATTCATATTAGCAGGTACAACAGCCTCCACTCTCCCAAGAGCTTCCCAAACAGTTTGCAATATTACATCACCCTACATTACATTACAGACCAAAGAAGACTGACTGAAAACTTTCCCAAATCAACATTCACACAAATTCTGTAATACTGAATCCTCTAAGATTGGAGCCACTGCTAAATGCACCACTGAGCTGTTGTCGAGTCTGAGAATATTCATCAGGAAATCCAGCCCCCTCTCTTGCACCGCATCTACAACTTTCACCAAAGCTACAGACAACTGCATCAACCCCAGAAGTAGCCGTGCAGTCGGCATCCCTGTAGGCTCCATCACTGCATGCATTCTCTGCAGGATTCAGAGGCATTGCAGGGGTCATCAGGCTCAATGACACACCTTCCAAAGTTAGTGCCGATGAAGAGCTTCCACTCCATTCAAGCAGTGAGGAAGCTGCCACGGAAGGAGACACTATGAGAACACCACTAGTGCTGATCAGGCCCTTCCTTGTTTACTTTACGTTTTCTTTTGCTAATAAACATCACCACCAAAGGCAAACAAAATTTCAATAGCCAGAGTCCTCATAACCACATACAACTACAACAGAAAAAAACAAGTATTTCTAAGGTCGACACCATATTGGATCTCAATGCTATATATTTCTAACACTGTACATACATAGACACACAACAGAAAAAGATCATATGACTCATCTAGTCTGCTCATCAGTCCAATTTATCTTGTCCTTACAATTCCCATCACTTCCTTGGAGATCCCTGCATTTATCCCATGCTTTCTTGAATTCAGATACCATTTTTGCCTCCACCACCTCCACTGGGAGGCTGTTCCATACATCCACTACCCTCGCTGTAAAAAAATATTTCCTAAGATTACTCCTGAGTCTATCCCCTGTCACCCTCATCCCATGACTCCTTGTTTTTGAGTCTCATTTCCATTGAAAGAGGCTCACCTCCTGTGCATGGAAACCTTTGAGATATTTAAATGTCTCTGTCATATCTCCCCTTTCCTCTAGGATATACATGTTTAGATCTTCGAGTCTATCCTCTGGCCATTTTAGTAGCCACCCTCTGGACTGACTCTAACCAGTTTACATCCTTTTGAAAGTGTGGTCACCAGATTTGTACACAGTATTCCAAATGAGATCTCATAATGCATATATTAAAATTTTGCATTTTAAAGAGAAATACAATTTTGCTTACTATGCTGGTTAATTAGCATCCTTATGGAGATACGGCTCATGTAAAACCGGTCCAAGAAGTACTGGACATTTTGATTGGTGATTGGATCCACACCAAAAGCTTCTTTGTACTCTATGATTCCTTGCGCCATTGTGGGAACCACATTGTTGTGTCTGTTTCGGATGGTGACAAGGGTCTCTGTAAAGCTAATCACCAGAACACCACAACTTTAGAGTACTTCAATTTAAAACTTACAGAAATAAATTTGAATGTCACCGGTACCCTGAAGACAGGCTCTATTTTGAGCAGGGTGCTCTTGGATTTGATCTGAGTTTCAGGGTCTCTCACTGCCCCAACTTTGGGTCTCTAGTAGGGTTCCCATCAGCTGTGGCCAACCTTCATGCTGAGATTTCTTACCTACTTCTCCAGTACGTAAAGTATCCTGTATGATCCAGTATTTATGTTATGTTATAATTATTTACTGCCTCCCTCATGTATAAGGATTACATTAGGAAAATTGTTTCTTACCTGCAAATTTTCATTCCTGTAGTACCACAGATCAGTCCAGACTCCTGGGTTTTGCCTCCCTGCCAGTAAATGGAGACAGAGAAAGTTTCATTAACACTGTACATAACCCAGTGTGCCACCTGCAGACACTCAGTACTGACCAGTACCCAAGCCAACCATAAAGTTCTAAGCAAACTCCCTCCCCTCCAACGAGCTGGAAGAAGATAAAGTTGCCCAAAAAGACAATGGAAAACTTGTTTCCCAAATTTAACATAAGTGATCTGCATTGAAAACCTTCAACAACTCTGCAATATATACAAAGCAATAGTACGAGCGGTGGACTCTCTCCCCTAGTAAATGGGCGGGACTCTGGACTGATCTGTGATACTACAGGAACAAAAATTAGCAGGTAAGAACCAAGTTTCTTTTCCCTATACGTACCCAGATCAGTCCAGACTCCTGGGATGTACCTAAGCTCCCCTTAACTCTGGTGGGACCTGGAGAGTTCCACTCATAGAACACTCTCAAAGCACATGGAAGCCAAAGCCCCGACATCCAAGCGATAATGCCTAGCAAAAGTGTGCAACGACTTCGCAGTAGCCACATAGAAAATTTCATGTTATGTGACCTGTTGTGACTCAGCCCAGGAAGTCGCATGAGAATACGTTGAGTGCGCCCCTAAACCCCCCGACAATGGGTGCCCTTTAGAAATGTAAGTCGACTTGATCGCTTCCTTCAGCCACCGCATAATTGAACCTTAGACGCCTTACTTCTCTTCTTTGGACCATTCCACAGTACAGAGAAGTGATCTGATCTACAAAGAGGTGATCCAATCTACGGAAATCATAAGTGATCTTTATATACCTCAATAATGCACGCCTCTCATCTAAGAGCTCCCCCACAAGAGGCATAGAGGAATCCAAATCCAGAAAAGCTGGAAGCTCCACTGTCTAATTAAGATGGAACGCCAATACTACATCAGGCAGAGAAGAAGGCACCACGCATAAAGAGACCCCCAAATCCGACATCTGTAGGAAGGGATCTCGACACTACAGCACCCAGCACTCTGAAATTCTCTTGGCTAAACAAATAGCCACCAAGAAAATCACTTTAAGAGTCAAATCCTTAACCGTAGCTCTCTTTAGTGGTTCAAACCAAGCCTCACACAATCCTCTACAGACTAGATTCAGATTCCAAGACAAACAAATGTTCCTCACCTGAGGAAGCAAGTTCTTAGCTCCCTGAAGGAATTGTATAACATCCAGATGTGTCTCCGTACCCTGGAGACAACTCAATGTGTTACCTGGACTCTCAGAGAGTTAAAGGCCAGTCCCTTTACTTGAACCTTCGGTTGAAAAGCCAAAATATGTGACACTATAGCCTGAACAGGCTGAGGCTGCATTCTGTCAACAGCAGACCAAGACTTTAAGATACTCCAAATTCACAAATACGTCAAGGATGTAGAAAGTTGCCTAGCCTATAATAAAGTGGAAATAACCATTTTAGAATATCCCTTCCATCTCAGTCGTTTCCTCTCAGAAACGAATCTGTGATACAGAAGTTAGCAGCCTGACCCAAAAATATTATGCCCTGATGGACAAGACAACTGATGTCTGAACCTCAGGAGCCTATCTGTGGCCATGTCAACTAGATATGGGAAGCATGGTCGATACAGCCATTCTGGAACTACCAGGATCATGTTGCACTGATGTTTTTCTATTCGCCATATCCCTTGTCCACCAGAGGCCACGGAGGGAAAACAAAGAAGAATTCCTCAAGCCCACGGCAGAACCAAAGCTCCAACTCCTGTATCATTATGTTCATTGGCTGTAAAACCGTGATGCCTTGGTGCTCTCTTTGGTCGGAATAACCCCATCTTCCGTAAATGAGATACATTGCTGCCTCCGACAACTCCCATTCCTCGGGGTCTAACTTTCTCTGACTGAGAAAATCTGCCTGAATGTTGTTCACTCTGGTGATGCGAGACACTACCAGCTGCTCCAAGTGCTGTTCTGCCCAGAGAATCAACTCCTGGGCCTCTTGAGCCACTGCCTATTTTTTGGTTCCGCCTTGATGGTTGATGTAGGCCACAGTCATCGCTTTGTCTGATAGGATCCGTACCGGATGACCGCATAACCTTGGCAGATAGGCAAGCAAGTGAAATGCACCAATTTCATCTCTAATCGACTGATAGATCATGAGGCCTCCTATTTTGACTACTGGCCCTGCGCCAACTGATTTTGCCACACCGCTCTCCATCTGCAGAGGCTTGCAGCAGTGCTGACTATTACCCAATTCAGAACTTCCAATTCTGCACCACAATCGAGACTGGTGCAAATAAGCCACTACAAAAGACTGTCCTTGGCTTCTCCCTCTAATGGAAGAGGAAGATTAAACTCTTCCAATAACAGATTCCAACAGGAGATAAGAGTTCCCTGCAGAGGCCACAAATGTGCAAATGCCCAATGCATGAATTCCAATGTCGCTGCCATAGAACCCAGGATCTGTAAATAGTCCCAGACCCTAGGCACCGAAAGCTCTAGCAAAAGTCTAATCTGACTCTGCAATTTTAGCAATCTCTTTCCTTGAGAAACACTCTCTTTATCAGCATGTCAAACTGAGCTCCCAGATACTCCAGAGTTTGAAAGAGGACTAAAGGACTTGTTGCTAGGTTCATAACCCATCCTGGAGACTTCAAGCGCATCGGTACTTTTTGTACTGATTGTCAATAGAGGTCCTCTAGTTTTGCACAAATGAGCCAGTCTTCCAGACACGGATGCACCAACACACCCTCTTGCAATGTGGCCGCCCCTACCACCATTATCTTGGTGAAGGTACGCAGAGCAGTTGCCAGCCGAAGGAAAGGGCTCGAAACTGAAAATGTCCCCTTAGGACCATGAACCTCAGGAATCTCTGATTCTCTGTCCTGATGGCTATGGGCAGATATGCCTCTGACTAGGCGAAAAATGCCAAAAGTTCTCCCTTGCGTACCGCTGCTATGACGGACCTCAGAGTTGGACCTCAAAGTTTCCATGCGGAAACAGGGAACGAGAGCAGAATTTACCTTCTTTAAATCTAATATCTCTTGAACTAGATACATGGGAGAAAGAAACAGGCTGCTTAACTTTAAATTTACCTCTGGCCACACTAAGCATGTTCAGGGTCTGAGCCAACAGACTCTGGCCAAACCAAGCGTGTTCAGGTCTAAGCCAACAAACTCAGCAAGACATCTCTGTGAAAAAAGAAAAAAAATCTGAGCACAGACGGAAGCGTCTCTCAATCATATCCAATATCTCCCTCTTCTAGAAGTGAAAAAGTCAACTCCCCATTGACTCCACTGATTTCTCATGATCCGCATCCGCTCGAACACTGTCAAGGAGAGCCTCCCTGCGGCATTTGCCCACTGTGACTGACAAATGCGAGGCCTGAGCACGTGATCCCTACATAGTAGATTGCTTTGCCTTCACTGGATGCCCCTGCAGAAAGGTCTGCAGGCCCTGGAAACATTCCACCAAGGAGAAGGAGGCTGGATCTAAACTGGAGCTCATAGGCCCAACCTTGCTCTCTCCAAACTCTCTCTCTCGGGGAAGCTTCAGCCCTCAGGAACGAGGAGAACTGACCAGTGCCTCACCTCCCACTCCACTCCCCTCTAGAGACACCATAGGCTGAAAAGATGTCCCAATATGGGCAAAAGCTGTAGTAGTCAAATCGCTTTGAGCAACTAAATAGCACTGACACAAACGGAGAGAGAGAGTGAGGACTGAATTTCTATCAGATAAGTAAGGCACTTGGATTTGTTTGTCCCTGGTGCCTAACTCTCCTGAATTTCGGCTCTAGGCAGCCTCCTGCGTGCACACCAATGCCACCTGGGCATATACACACACCCCTCCAGGACACGCACAAATAAAGGCTCAAGACTAGGTTGAGGTCATAAGTGCAGAAGTACATGTGCAAATACGCGTTCCAGTCTAGGTTGTGGCCATACACGCACAAGTACCAACACAAATACGCGCTCAAGTACCTGCACACATACGCACTCAAGCTCACAGATGTATGCGCTCAAATCTAGGCCACAGTCCCCTCACATGCAACTCCCACGCAGTGAGGATGTGCGCACTTGCCTACACATGTGGGAAAATAACCGCTGCCATGGCCTACCATATGGCTAAGCAAAGCTTGCCTGCACCTTCAGCAGATTTAGGCCCAGATCCATTCAACATCCGGCACCGAAAATCATTGAAGGCCTGAAGAGCTTCTCAACAGCTCAGGTCTTTTGACTGGCCGAGAATCCATAGAGACTGGGGTTCGAGAGCCAGAATCTCCTGCTGCTTGTTCCACTAAATAAGCTTATGTAAATTAAAACCGGAAGAAGACCTCTACCAGAACCAGAGACTCCTCCTTGTGCAAGTGCCTCTCTGCACCTCCATGAGACAGGGAACTGCCGGCGATAGTTGAAGAGGAGATTCCCCTGCCTCACCTGTCGACACTGCTAGGGAATGGAAAATGGCTGTCATTTCCATGCTGACAGGAAAAGCCTCAGCGATAGACCCCCGTTGCCCATGAGGCTCATTCTACTGGTGCCTGCCATGCTCGGCACAGCTCCCCGAACGCCATGCCGCTTCTGCCACATGCACATGCTGCTCCTCACCACATCTGCGGCACTACCAGCACAATGGCAAGCATGGGAACAGTTCCTCTGTGCCACAGAGCCACACCTTGTCTCCTCTGCAGGCAGAGAAGCTGCTGAAAAACAACATCACTGTGCTCCCCGAGCTTCTAAGGTAGCTCCCCACGAAACCACGCTATTGCACAGATTTCTCTAACTAGTTCCCTAGTCTCTTTTTTTTTTCTTACTCTCTGAGAACAAATAAAGATACATAAAAACAAATACTTTCCTTTGGTGCAGAGATTCCGGTTCCAGGAGGGCAGGCCTCCTGGAAAATCAGAAAAGAGCCAGACCACTGGCTATATCCATCTCCATTCGCCAGACTTTAGCAACCCAGCCCAGGACAAATGTATAAAAGGGATAATTCCATGCTCCACTGGGCTTGCAGTACAGAACTGATAGCAGATTCCACCTCTGTCTCATGGGGGCTGAGAGTTCTGGAGCACCAGATGTCCACCCCATGGACCTCCGGACAAAGCTATCAGAAGAGTCATCAACCCCCTGCTTGTCCACCTCAAATCAAGGAGATGGCCCCAGTAAAACCTCACGACCCCCTGGGAGGATCCAGAAGTTTTCTTATCTTTTAATCTTTTTTTTTCTTTTTCTCTAGACTGCAGGTTTTACACCATCTACCATCTGTTGGAGACAAAGAAATACTGAGGGGAATGCAGGTGGCACACTGGGTTATATACAGTATCAGTGAAACTTTCTCTGTCTCCAACTACTGGCAGGGAGGCAAACTCAGGAGTCTGGACTGATTTGGGTACGTTTTTAGATCTTCTGCAAACCTTCAAGATTACAGGTGATTAAAACTCGTGTATGATGTCATGTTAGGAGTAACCTAGTGGTTAGAACAGGCTGAGAACCAGGGAAGTGAGGATCAAATCCCACTCTTTGTCAACTTAGGTAAGTCAATTCACCCTCCATTGCCTCAGGTACAAACTCAGAGCCTGATTTACTAAGGCTTTTCTCTCATTCCGTGTCTATGGAAAAATACTTAGTAAATGAGGCCCTTACAGGTGAATTTGCAAAGGAGTTACTCATGTAAATGCAACATACTATTGTAACAATTTTCAAAAGCCATTTAGGCACATAAGGTGTACATACGCGAGTAAATCCTATGGACAATTCAATGGCATATATTGTAGCAATTTTCAAAAGCCCATTTACCCAGGTAAAGTGCATTTATACATGTAAAACCCATTTCTAAGCACGTAAATGCTTTTGAATATCATGCCTTTAGACTGTAAACCCCCTGGGGACAGGGCAATACCTATTATACCTGAATGTAACTCTCCTTGAGCTATCAATGAAAAGAAATAAGCTGAATTAAAAAATGTTTAGTCTTACATTTAAGATTCCTAAATGATTTAACAGTTTTCTCAAGAGGCTACTGAGCTAACTTTTACGATTGTGAGACGGGCAGAATGCATCCAGCAATTTCCTTCTGCTTCTCTGGATTTACAGTTCAGTTGGGTCTGGCTTTGCTGAGGTAGTAGCCATGTGCTTGTACACTGCATTCAGACAGATGCTGTACCCCAAAGAGGCTCTGAACTTAAAAATAATAAATTTCAAAAAAAGATCCTTACTCAGATAAAGTTCTTTCATCCTCTGGGTTTTTATCTTGGAATTCTATTATATCCATTAAACTCTGAATGTACCTACAAAAGAATCAAAACAAAAATTCATTAAGGCACATATGAAGTCAAACTGCATCTTTAGTTTCATTTTATAAACGTGAATGGCAATAAACAGAGAATGTGTCCAATAATGAAGAAAAATAACTTTTTAGTTACCCTGCAGTTTCTAAGATGGCAAATTACGGCAACAGCTTTTTCAACTATGCTCCTTATATGGTATTATTATTAAATGAGTTCACAGAGCTAAGAATGTTTCTCGGGACAAATGCAAGGTGTTGCATATAGGGAAAATTAACCCTTGCTGTAGTTACATGATGTTAGGTTCCATATTAGGAGCTACCGCCCAGGAAAGAGATCTAGGCATCATAGTGGATAATACTTTAATATCGTCAGCTCAGTGTGCTGCAGCAGTCAAAAAAGCAAACAGAATGTTAGGAATTATTAGGAAGGGAATGGTTAATAAAATGGAAAATGTCATAATGCCTCTGTATCACTCCATGGTGAGACCGCACCTTTGAATACTGTGTACAATTCTGGTCACTGCATCTCAAAAAAGATATAGTTGCGATGGAGAAGGTACAGAGAAGGGCATTCCCCAAAGACTGAACTCACCCACAACCCTTTAATCCAAGGACCATTCATAAGGTTGTAAACACTCTGCTTAGGAGGTCCACCTAAGATAGATGTCCAGGAGATAAGCATTATGCCGAATGGTCCACAACCAGATTTGGATGGCTTCCTTGCAGACAGTGTAGGAGCTCATGCCTCCCTTCTTGCTCATATAGAACATGGCCACCCAGTTGTCTGTCTGCCTGTTAGCAAGGTGAGAGACCGATCCCAGCAAATAAATAGCTCACAGCTCCATCAAATTGATCTACAGATGGCTTTCCACTGTGGACCACAACCCCTCCATCCATGCGGACAGTGTGTGCACCTCACTCCTTCATGGAGGTATCAGTAACAAGATCCCCTGGTACGTTGGGATGAATAGTGAGAGGCCACCTTGGTAACCTCCTAGTTCATCCACCACTGAAGGGTTGACTTCATCTCAGAGGTCACAAAGATCTGGTGGAATAATGACTGATAGAGCCACTGGCTTTGGAGGGCCCATTTAAGACCTCGTATGTGCAGACAAGACATGCACCAATGCAGGCATGTGTTCCAGAAGAACCAGAGCCAATCTCACTGACGCTTAGTCCCACTGTAGAACAGAGCGCAATAGGCTCATCAGTAATGTCATTCTTTCGACTGGAGGAAATGCTTTCTCTTTGACTAAGTCTATCTAGGTTCTTCTGAACTGGATCTCTGAGATGGGGTCAGGTTGGACTTGGAGAAGATAAACAGGATCCCAAGAGATTGGAAAAGTCTAATGGTCACTTTGAGAGACTCCAGGACTCCTGGCAGAGACAGACTTATCACCAACTAATTATGCAGGTATGGGAATATGCAAACTCCCTCCCCAATGAAGCTGTATAGCCAATACTGCAGGGCATTTAGTAAACATTCTCAAGGTCGCTGAGAGGCCATAAGGGAGCATCTTGTACTGGTAATGAACATCTTTCACCACAAACCTGAGGAAAGGATGAATGGAAATATACAAAAAAGCATCCTTCGGATCCAAAGTGCACACCGTATCCCTCGGTTGAATGAAGGGAAAAATTGTCTGGAGGGATTTCATCTTAGAGCCTGTTGTGCACATCTTCCCAAAGGCCACTTGCTCTCACCCACATGAGCCTTTGAGTTCTGATACAAGTGGTCAAAGTCCTGGCCATTGTGTCAAAAGGTTTGTACATGGAGCAGTTCATGTTTCCCTATAACCTCTATAGCTCAGCAGAGTTCTGGCTACTCCAGGTCTGACTATCCTGTCAAAGACTGAACTTCTGCATACATTCATTCAAATACTGAATCATGTACAGCTGATGAACATTGATATGGATGCTAAACATGGGTTCCTGGAAGACCTTCTTCCCAAATATGTCTAAAAGGTTTGGGTCCATCCCAAGATTTGTGTTAAAATGATCATAAGTGCACAGTGCATGCTTCAACATAGACTCCACCACCACCAAGTCATGCAGCAGCTGAACTGCCTCAACTCTGGGGAAAGACTGCTCCCTATACTTAAGGGTCTTCATTTTCAGTTTTTATTTTACTTTACCTGGCAATTTCAATATTATAACAAAAAACAAATTTCTCCTGTTTTTTATAACAATCATTTTTCCAATGATTTGTTCTGTTATAACATTGAAATTACCAAGAAAAATGAAATCTGAAAATGAAGGTCCCTACCTATAATTTAGATCCAGCTTTCAGACCACCGAAAGTTAAGATATCGGCATCTACCACATCCTCATCTGTAGATCTTTTAGGAGTCTATGTACCGGAATGAACACAGCATCTGCTGGAGGTTGAAAAAATAGAAGAAGCCCAAAGACATACGTTCTTGAAACTGCGTTCCTCCTGACACAGATGGAAAGTATTTGCCAGCTTATCTAGAAAGCGTGAGTGGCAGAGATCTTTTGGGGAGACATGTGCTGGGGCTAGTCTGGTAAAGGGTCAGAAGGAATCTTGTGGAATCCTCATCCTCTCCCAACTACGGCAGTACGTCAATGATAATAGCAGAAACCAGGGAGATCTCTGCTGCTCCAAATAGGAAGCTTCCGGAAGAAAATCAGAGCATACCAATGTCATATTTCCCCCATATGATTTGTGAAGGAACTCCCCTTGAGGAGGCAAATCTACAACTTCAGGGAGGGGGCTCACTATCTGAGGTGAAGCATGAGCCTCTGAGGGGCTTCAGGTGGCATTGCTCGCGTAAATCCGGGCGGATTTACGCGAGCAGGGCCTTGCGCGCCGGCGCGCCTATTTTCCATAGGCCTGCAGGCGCGCGCAGAGCCCCGGGACTCGCGTAAATCCCGGGGTTTTTTGTCGGGGGCGTGTCGGGGGCGGGGCCGATCGACGTGGCGTTTTGAGGGCGGGATGCGGCGTTTCGGGGCGGGCCCGGGGGCGTGGTTTTGGCCCGGGGCAGTCCCGCGCCCTCCTGAACCGCTCCTGGGTTGCGTCTCGGCGCGCCAGCAGCCCGCTGGCGCGCGTAGATTTACTTCTCCCTCCGGGAGGCGTAAATCTGTGGACAAAGGTAGGGGGGGTTTAGATAGGGCCGGGGGGGTGGGTTAGGTAGGGGAAGGGAGAGGAAGGTGAGGGGAGGGCGAAAGAGAGTTCCCTCCGAGGCCGCTCCGATTTCGGAGCGGCCTCGGAGGGAACGGAGGCAGGCTGCGCGGCTCAGCGCGCGCCGGCTGCCCAAAATCGGCAGCCTGGCGCGCGCCGATCCTGGATTTTAGTAGATACGCGCGTAGCCGCGCGTATCTACTAAAATCCAGCGTACTTTTGTTTGTGACTGGTGCGCCAACAAAAGTACGCGAACGCGCATTTTTTAAAAATCTACCCCTAAGGCTTTTCTTCTATTCTGTGTCTATGGGAAAATACCTTGATGAATCAGGCCCTAACTTTGCAATCCGACCATTGACTGATTACTCCTGATATTCAAAAAGTATGCCAGTAAATGAATCTTCCCTCACCCCCTCCGAAGCAGGTAAAAGTGTGTGTACACAGGTATTATGCACAAACTTTAACCCATATTTCAGGCAGACAATTTTATAAAAGGACATTTCTGTGAATAAAGCACTGTTTTACTTGCAGAAATACCTTTTAAATTTATCCTCTTAATGATCACCTTGATAACAGGCTGCCAGAGGAAAACCAACTTTTTGCTTCTTATATGAACTTGCAAATCTAAGATGTTCCTTTTAAGTTAATTGTACGGGATTATAGATTTAGTCAAATGTAGCTACCTTTTATACCAGTGTCTAGAATTTAATTTTGCTGTAGGTATTGGTTGGTGTGTTTTCTATCCTCTGAAAGATGTTTAGGCAGTCCAAGCTACAACACTGCTTTGTTTTGTGATACATACCAGCTCTGCACCAGCTGCACTGAAGGGGTCCCCAGCAACAGATCAGGAAGAATATCAATTTCTCTCATGATATTTGCTAGCCTCACTGGAAGTTCTTGTCGCAGAAATACAAAAGACGTCCTTTCACATCCATTAGCTGAACCTAAAAAATTATTAGAATTTATGAAATTGTTTAATGAATCATATTTTTTTTTAACACAAACAAGTCCACCAGCTGGATAAATCTTCCTCTCTCTCCTCAACCTGTTTTTGAAATTGTGACTCTATTTGAGAACAGTGACTCTTCCATCCTATACATACGGAATAAAATTATTTTGAAAATACAGTCCTATAAAACTTAATAGGTATTGCTAAATTTTATTTCTTCACTTTACCTTCTCTATCTATCCCACAGTCCCTTAATTCCACTCCTCATTTTCTTACAATGAAATGCTAAAGGACTATGTATTTATAATGCATTTATAAATAAATCTATAAACTTATCTGGCTAAATTTGGAAGGATATTCAGAGGTGCAGCCACACTAATGAGTATAGACTGTTATCTTAAAGAAAGCCAGATAAGTTTGTCCAGTTAACTTAACTCCTCCCAGAAATGCCCTGGGTTACACCTCGATGTTATCTAACTACATTTTAGCCAAATAATGAGATATTCAGCTAAATTTTAGTTGGACAAGTGCTCACAAAATTCTAAAGTCAGCATTTAGCCAGATAACTTATGAGTTATCTGGATAAATGCCTCTGAATATGGACCTCTATGCGTTTGGTCTTGTAACTATTTGATTTAGCACATCTTTCATTTTTCCAACAGTTACCACTACAGAGCAAATTCTAAGGCTCCTTAATAGCAATGTTCCCTCTGGTCCATTCAGCCTACTATCCATAAGTTTGGACCAATATGGGTCACAAGTCCAACAGGCTATCCTCATCAGATTAACATCCAAGCCTTTGAATACACTATGATATGCTCATCATTTACACAGTCTTCTCTCCTCTCTACTAGAATCAAACTCACATTGCTAAAATAAATGCATAGAATGGCAGCAAAGATGTTTTATTCACTGATCCATCAAAAATGTAACAGCATTTCCATCAAAAATGTAACAGCAAATCTGATTATACTGGATAGTTTATGTGGGGGGGTATAACAAATTTAGCAAACTAATTAAAAATAATCTCTACGTGGTGTACAATTCAAACAATATAAAATCCTATGACTTCTCCCCCATAAACATTAACACTCTCACTTGCCGTAGGGTGAACAAGGAAAGCATGATTTATTTACAGGAATCAGAAGCCTGTTGGTTTTTGGGCAACTCTGCATCCATTAAAAGTATTTTTCAAAAGAAGGCGCACTCAGTTGATTATTGTGCTCTTTTCCTTCAGTTTAACTTTATATACATATATAAAGTTTGAAATGAAAGAAGAGAGCACATACACATCTTCACGGTGAACTGACAAAATTAGCCAAGATGCCTTCATTGCCCTCTTACCTTCTATTCAAAGCATAAGCTCTCTCTATACAAGAAAGATGCCCATGCCATTGTCATTTTCCCTAACCCAACACCCATAGAATATAACTGTAACTTTGGAACCAAATGGTACAGTGGACCTACCATACAGGTCTGTGACATAACCATACCCACATTTATAAAAAGTACTTTGGATGTACTATAAGTACTTACTGAGTAATATAAGTTGGTGCAGGGAAATTTTCTGGGAGTGAAAGCAAGTTAGCTTACCATAAATGGTGTTTTCTATAGACAGCAGGATGAATTTGCCACAGCATATGGTTGACATCATCCTATGGTACTGAACTGGCTTGTCTCTCCTAGCTAGTGGTGCTTTAAGCTCTTCTGAGCATGTGTGGGAATTCTGGCATGGGTGTTGGGTCATGAGCCTCCTCAATCTATTTTAAAGCTAAATCTAGTTAAGTAGTTGACTTTTCAGGGAGGTGGGTGGGTATTTAGCATGGCTAATTCATCCTGCTATCTATGGAAAACAGTGTTTAAGGTAAGCAAACTTGTTTTTTTCATTGATAAACATGGCTGAAATAGCCATGACATGTGAGGCGTCCCAAGCTGAGGGTTGGAGTGTTTATTGAATAAACAATCAGGACCCCACCATAAAGAGTGGACTGAGTGAACAGGCTATACAAAACTGCTTATCTGAATTTACTGTCATTGTTTGAGAGGCTGTCCAGACAGTAATGAGATGTAAATATGTGTACTGATGACCAAGTTGTAGGTTTGCAGAGGACTTCGAGAAGTACCACTCGCAGATGAGCAGCAGATGAGTACATAGCACTAACTTGATAAGCTTTGATGGAGTCTAACTTGTAAGCTGTTGGTGTGTAGAAGTGTTGACTCCTGTCTGCTATCCAGTTAGACAATGTACATTTGATGACTGCTATGCCCAGTCTGTTAGGACTGTACGATATGAAAAGTTGCAAACCTTGATGATAGGGATGAGTTTCTCTTTTGTAGTAAGCTAAGGCCCTTTTTGCAATGTAGGGTATGAAGACTTTTCTCACTTCATGAGTATGTGGCAGCAGGAAGAAGGTAGATAATACAAAGGCTTGGGCTTCTGTAGAAAACATTGATGGAAGTCTTTCACCAACAGAGAGGCCTGAAGATTTCAGGCTGGTTCTCAATTCTTCCAGGATATGAGGCATTCTATATTGTTCCATCTCCTGGAGTCTAAAATCTCCTGCACTTCGAATTCGTTATCAACCTTGGATATTGCTTCCGTGGGGCTGGAAGGTCATCAAGATGGCCGAGAGAGAGAGTCAAGTGTTTCAACAGCGAGACAAGGAAAATATTATGTATTCTCAATGTGGGTGGTAATTTTACCTGGTAGGTTGCAGTCCCAATCTGCTGCAGAATTGGGAATGGTCCAATAAGCCAAAGTGCAAATTTGGTTTGATGGCATTTTAACTTGCAGGTTCTGGGTACTCAGCCATACTAGGGCTCCGGGTTTAATTTGTGGTGCTAGTCGTCGCCTTTTGTCACCTTGTTTCTTGAACTGGCTGGTTGGTTGCTTCTCTTCTAAAGGTCTTTAAGATCTCGCCTCAGCATGTTACAGGGCAGGGTCCTGAGATCAGGACTGAGAGATGTATACAGAGGTGATTGCCATAAACGATTTGAAAGGGTGATGACCCCGTGGACCTGCCGATGTTGTTATGGCAGAACTCTGATCATGGGAGGAGATTAGCCCAGTCACTCTGCCACTCGTTGACGTATGACCTTAGAAAATTCTTGAAGATTTGGTTAATCCATTCCATCTGCCCATTTCCTTGAGGGTGATATGCTGATGTGAAGTCCAAAGTAATTACAATTTTTTTTGCAGAGCCCTCTCCAGAATCAAGCTATAAAATGAACTCCCCGGTCTGAGAGGCTACTGACGCTGATGCCCCAGTTGCAGCCATTCAATCCAGCGCTGCCTGAAGATTCTTCTCCAACTCTGCTTCAAAAACATTGTTGATGCTAATACAGCATAAGAAGGAAGTGTCATTGTCATATCTTCCTGGGTTACTCAAGGAAGATCAGTAGCTGGTAACCAGTCCCTTGGAGGCTGTTGCGATTACTAAGAAGGATGCTTTCCTCTCTACAGGAACAGTTTGGGGGATTTAGAGCTGCAGACAAATCTCCCCACTCCCAGCATCATGCACCAATGGGAAACAATGTAGATGCCTCTTAGTCTTCACCAGTGCCTGGCATTGGTGCTCTTCGATGCCAGTGCCGAAGAAACAGAATCCTTTGCTTTCATTGGATGGGGGAGGGATGACTAGATGATAGTCTGTCTTCCTGGTCTTGATGTGTACTCTTTGTCAAGGGAGATGGATGCTTCCTTGATGCTGATGCACCATTAGTGTCTGGTGCAGCTCTTGGACCCTTCAATGTTGATGCAGATAAGCCAGACTTACAGAACAATATTCTCTAGGAGTTATCTTCATTTTTATTGTAAACATTTTTAACCCATTCTCTAGGGTTTCACTCAAAGCGGTGTACAATAAAAACATTCATAATAGTAAAAACAAAACAATTTAACTTACAAGACTATATCTCAATCATTTTCATGTTCTTTCTCCAGGCAGAGCACACATCTAACATGGGAATCTGTAACAGAAGCGAGATGTCTGCACCGAGAGCACTTGTTGAAGCTGTTGGCCCTCATTTCTTTCTCTAGCATAGCCAAAACATTTTCTGACAAATGAGATGGTCTTTGTATTTAATGGAATTTTGAAGAAACGATTGCTATCCTAAGTGGCTGGACTCGTCTTAACTAAAATAATTTGCGCCATACGATGTCCTGTCACTGAAAAGCACCACCACATGCAGCACAACACTTCGCTCTCAATTGTGTATATAAAGATTGTTTGACTTGGCTACAGAGTTCTTCTCATTGAAGAGTGCCATAAGCTTTGATTCCAATACTCCTTGAGGTTTACTGAATGTTTTAAAGTCAATCTGATATATTAAATCAGTTGATACTTCCAGAGAGTATATATATTGCACCAGAGCACATTCTCTGGATGTTACCTAAAATGAAGAGCCCCTGATGCAGCCATAAGGCAAAACTTTGGCCAGAGTCGGGCATGTTCAATAAGAATTAAATAAAATCCTTTCCAAGGAATCGGTCTGGTTTTTGTTTTTCCATTTCCATGGCTTTCCTGGACCGTTTACAGTCTTGTTTTGTGGGCCCATTAGTACCAGCCTCACTAATCCAAGGCAGGCAACATCACTAGGTCATAATCCCTAAATTTCCCTTTCTTTTGTTCTTATCACCACTCCCTCTGCTTCTAAGGGAGTGAAAAATGTGCTGCTTTTAGAGCTGCAACCTCCCATCTCTTCCTGCTACTGTCACAGAACATGATAGGAGACTAGGACCATAAGACCCATCTAGCGTGCCCACTCTCATTCCCGGCAAAATGCCCAGTGTCGGATTTAAGATACCATTTTCCCTTTTAAAGCTATTCTAGCACACTGCCCTAAAGTAGTGTTCCCCAACCTTTACAAGCCCAATGCACACCTACATTAACAAAAATGATGTGTGGCACACCAGCCTCTGTACAGGCATGGAGAGGACTCAGATGACCAGAACAAGAGCTAGGAAAGTATTGAAAGTCACAAGAGAGAGAAGGAAGACACACATGAAATCATTGCAATTAACCAGTTCCCTCTATATCCAAATGCGGGAGAAGAGAGAAGTTGATGAGATGTGGGCAACTTTCTCTGTTAGTTGCCTTGACTGCTGCATGTGGCTACCAAATCTCCTTCAATATTTCTGCTACCAGGGCTCAATAAAGTTACAACCAGCACTCAATGCACTCTGTTTCTATTTTAGTCAACCTGGAGATGACTGAGGCTGCAATGATTAAAAGAAGATGGGTCAGGAAGGAGTAAAGGAGGTGGTGGCTATGTGCAATTAATGCCCTGCAATCCACCCATTAACTACCACACTCATATTGTAGGTAGAAAGAGGTGGTATGTTCTCAGAAAGGAGTGCCTATAGGTTTATGAGTCACTGCTGGTGACTCTTTTTGCTGTAAGGTGTTGAGAGAGAGCCCAAGTACTGGTGTGAATCTGAGTATCAAATAGTGGTGACTTTTCCATGGCACACCTGATCAAGTCTGAAGGCACACTAGTATGGCAAAATAGTTGGGAAACCCTGCCCTAAAGCAAGTGTAAGCAAACTCCTCTTTGGCCAGGATATTTGGTGACTTCAAAATTTAGTACCCTTGGAAGCTGCCTATGTTGCCCATTTCTAAATCTAAGCCTGCCAGTGCCCCACACACAATTCTGTAGGAAACTAGCTTAACAAGGCATACGCCACATCATGTTTACTGCACTGAGCTGCTACATCAACAGATCCTGGTTTGAATTCTCAAAATATCATTCACAGTATGGCATTGAACAAATATGTTTACCCTCCTGCGGTCAATTTGCTTTGTAAGCCCTTTTAGAAGGAACTATGCACTCGTGGTTTTTCTCCTATAGTGCTTTATAAGTAATAAACTCAAAATTAAGACTGTGCTCTATATTACACAGTTTGCTTTTGTAGAATATGTATTTACTAGCCTGCGCAGTCCAAGAAAATTAAGGCCACAGAAAATAATCTTGGTGTATTTAAGATTGCACCTAAAATTCTACACTTAAGGCTTTCCACTGGGGTACAACCTGGGTGGAGAACAGTACCAGAAATGTGATAAAATGTTGTGACTTTAAAAAAGTATTACAGTGCACTAATAAACCGCGTAAGAACACCCCCCCCCCCCAAAAAAAAAAAAATCTACAGTACCTCCAAAAACTGTATATTATACTTGGTCTTGCTAAAGCTCTTCCGATTTTAAAATTCGATCCATGCACAATAAAGTAATGCAATAAACTATAAAGCTGTCAACACCAAACAAAATTTTCCCATTTATCGGGTCAGGATAGTGTCAAGGGCTGCTGAAGCAAGGAAACCCAGATGCATCACTAGCACAACATACAGCATTTAAGCAGAACCAGTCAGCGCATCAGCATTATTTGTAAAATCGGTAGCCACGCTATCATCTCTTACCAAAATCCAAGAACTGCTTCATAGACAATGGAGAAGGCGAAAACCTCGAAAACCTTTCAATCTGTTTGGGTACATTGGCCAACGCAGCATTTTTCATTAAAAACCGGACAAACTTCATTTTCTGTCTCTGCCTGGGTGGAAAACAGGGAGTGCACGGAAAGCTTGCTGAGTGTTACTGTTCTGTTCGTCTCCTGCCTTGTCTCCCGCTATATACATCCCGAGCCCCCGTACGGTGCTGCGCGAACCTCCCCGACGCTCCGCCCCCCCCCCATCCTGGCCGGGCCACTCGAAAGGCGCAGGGGCCGGAAAAAAAACAATTCCAGAAGTCGTTTTAAAAGGGGCGGGGTTCGGTCAGTGCACGTGCGCCTCTTTCTAGGAATAAATCGTTATGGGTGGGCTTCGGCAGCCTCTCCTTCCCACTCTATGCCTTTCTTGGTTGCCATGGTTACGGGTATAGAGGACAGGCGGAGGTACAGTTAAGCACAGGTTCCCTGTAATTTTTATGAATGACTGCCCCTGCGTCAGGCCGTGTAGCCTCAAAATTTGTCTTTCATTCCCCACCACAAGCATTTAAAAAAGGCTATATAAGGCAGGCGGAACATTTTAGGGACGCCGGGGGTAAATCCTCGTCAGAAGCGGTTTGGGGCGGGGGTATCCCCAGCCGCATTATTGGGGGGGGGGGCGAGGGTATGTAATTTTTTTGGTGTGAGGATATGTCTTTTTTTTTTTTGTTTGTTGTCTCCGGGAAACTCCAAGACCAGTTCGGATTTAACTTTCTGCAAACTCGGGAGTCTGCGTGGACGTAAATGTTGCGGCCGGCACATCCCCCGCTCTGTCCTGATGGGGAAGTAAAGGGAAGAACATGGATCGAGGGGAAAGTGACTCGTTTTGCGCCGTTTACCCAACGGGAGCTTGTACCCCAGTCATTGGGGCGTCGGTCCCTGGGCGCCGCTGCACAAGCGATTGGAGTGCGTGCGGCCCCGGCTTGTTTACCGACGGGGGCGCGTCAGGTCACCCTTGCCCCGCCTCGCACGGCTCCGTCGTTTCTAGGAAATCTCTCGCACTCCCAGAACCTGGCTGGCTTGCCGGAGAACAACAAGGATGTGGCTTGCCGTTCAGCTGTTGGCCCCGCCTCGGTATCCACCCCATAATAGCCAATGATATGGTGACGAAGTTGGCTGCCGCTCCGTGATTGGTCGGCGAGAGGTGGTAAACAAATTCCGGCCTCCTCCGGCTGCTCGAGTCTCTGCATGCTTTGGCAGATCAACAGCAGGGAACGGAATGTGCTGACGGGGGCGGGGATCCCCTGAGCAGAGCTGAGAGTGCTCGGAGATGCGCGTCACTAACCCTCGTCCTGTTTTGCAGGAGGGGTTTGCGCCTGGTTTGGAGTTTATTCTCCGGCCATCTGCAGTGCAACTGAAAGAGCTGTGCAGGCCAGGCAATTTGCCAAGAGAAAAAGTGCATGCATATCCAATGTACACAACGTATGGCACCATGCACTGTTACTTTTCTCCATAGGTACCTTTCCTCTTCTTTTCCCCTCTCTCCCATCCCCTACCCTATCAGTAAAGCCTTTCCGTATCTCCGTCATCAGGGACCCTTCCTCTCACATCAGGCCCTTCATTCTCTCCTCCTCCATCAGGCAACCCTTCCTCCATCAGGTACCCCTCTTCTCCCTTTTCCCTTCACCAACTCCTCACCTATCAGGCACCCCCTTTCTTTGCTATTAGCCATCTCCTTCCACATGATGTTTCCACCGGGCACCTCTCCTCCCTTTCTCTAGGAACCACTTATTTAAACCCTTCTGACCTTCCCCCATCAGATACCTCCCTTTCTCCCTTCCTCCCCCAACAGTTACCTCTCCTTTCTCCGCCAAGCACCTCCTCCTTTCTCAGACCTCATTCTTGCGTCATGTGGAGTCTGAAGATCTTTTATCCCCTTTACTGTCTCATTATGGATACCTGCACTGTGGGACTCAGTAGAGCTCTCTACAGCTTCTCCAGCCTCTGGCTTTGCTCCTCCCATTTCTACATGGTTCAAGTTCTATATGTATGGAGCCCTCATATGGTTAAAATAGAAGATCATGGAACTGAATAGGAGGGGGACAAGCAGCAGGGAGCTGAAGGGGGATATAGCAGCAGGATTTGGGGGCCCAGCCATTGCTTCTTCGGTTCCTATTGTTATGTTTTTGTATAGATGTGAACCCCTGGGTCCAGATGAGAGATGTCTCCGCCCACAGGGAGGAGCCCTGTGGGCCTCACCATCGATGGGCATGGTCTCAGCAACGTAGGACACAGATAGACTTTATTATGAAGGAAGGAAAAGCAAACCCCGCAGAACAGGGACTGCAAATAAGTACAGTTCTGAGCAAAGGGTATGCCCAAGGTGATACCACAGATGTGGACATCCGTAGTGGCCTACAGAGCGGGGTATGCCGAGGATGACTGTACTGAAGATGATGATGAACCAGTCTGAGGTGTAGGAACCCAGAAGTGGATCTTGTAGTTGGTATGGCAATACCCTGCAGCATAGGGTATATTGGAACAACTTCTACTGAAGAGGAATGGTAGTGGCCCAAGGCCCAGAGAAGCTTCAGTAGGGCTGGTATCGCTGAAGTCTGTAGAAAGGTACTCACAGTGGTAATTCCAGGAGAGTGACCCGAGAAGCGGGTCAGGTCATAGTCCAAGGCAGGAAAGCCCTCTGAGGAGCGTATAGCCAGGAATGACCACAAATGCTCATAGTCTAGGCAATAAAATCACAGACCTGCAGGCCCTAATAGTAGAGGCAGACATGGACATCATTGCTGTTACAGAGACATGGTTGGGATACGGCCATCCCAGGCTATAATTTATTAAAGAAGGACAAAGAGGACAGGAAAGGGAGAGGAGTAGCTATTTGTCAAAAACAATATCTAAGCAACTGAAATGCAAGGGAAGGGATATGGAAGAAGCATTATGGGCTGATCTGAAAAAGGGAGATGTTGCTTCGATTTACATGGGTGTGGTCTGCAGGCCTCAGATTCAGACAGAAGAGCTGGACAAAGATCTGATCGAAGGGAGAAGCGTTGCTTGGAGATTTTAATCTGCTGGATGTAGATTGGAGTATCCCTTCTGCGGAATCTACAAGAAGCAGAGAGATAGTGGATAAGTTCTTGGAGGAGAAGTCCATTACCTGCTATTAATCAAGTTGACTTAGAAAATAGCCACTGCTATTACTGGCATCAGTTGCATGGGATATACTTAGTTTTTGGGTACTTACCAGGTATTTGTAGCCTGGATTGGCCACTGTTGGAAACAGGATGCTGGGCTTGATGGACCCTTGGTCTGACCCAGTATGGCAATTTCTTATGTTCTTATGTTCTTAATGCGGAAGGGCCCCCGAGGAGCGGGTACCCAGAGCATCCACACACCAAGAGCAAGACTGGAACAGGAAGTCCAAGAATGGAGCGGATTCAGCAACGAGGAAACTCCATGCTAACTCGTAGTAGCAGAGGGCCAGTCAGCTTAAGTACAGCAGCAAGTTGACATCATTGGGAGGGGATGCCCCCAAGGTTCCCGCCATGACATGTACAAAGGAGGCCCAACCCGTTTGTAGCACTCTTCTAACATTGAAGCTGTACATGACAGCTGCCACACAAGTCCACAGCAGCAAAACTTCTACCTGGTGGTGTGCTTGTGCAAGTCCCTGGCTGTTCTGCAATATGTCCTCCAGAGATACACATTTGTCTGATCTGACACAGTGAATATGCTAGGCCCTAAATGCACAGGCCGCAGCTTCTGTTTTACTAGTGTGATGGTCAAGACAAACTGTGGCTGACCGATCACTATAGGGCACACCTGATCTGGGAGTCCCTGCAGTGTGGACACTAAAAGGTTGTGCTTAACAAATGGGAGGATTAGAAAAGCCTATTGTTTAAAATGAACCCAAAGAAAGTGTGTGGTGTGGCTGGTCAACCACAAAGCTTTGTGGCAAGTGCATTGTTTGAGTACCCAATATTAGCAGGCCTCTCCAGCATGGAGAGAGAAAGCCAGGCTCTGGAGGGCCTGCTTGTAGACCTAACTGTTCAAGCCACTTGTCATGTACCCCATGCTATCACATCCTCCACAGCACCCCCTCCCCCCATATCCGTGCAGTTGGGTGGAAAGACATAGCCGAAGAAGGAATAGAGAAAAAAGTATGTCTTACCTACAAGCCGTCCTCAAAATTTTCAAACAGGGCCAATTGCCTAAGTAAGTATAAAGGAATTGTGCGCGGCTCCCAGGTACCTGGCCACCACGTTGAAGATGCGCAGTTGAGCTTCACAGACCACTTGCACATTGATGGAGTGGAATAGCTTTCTGTTGCGATACATCTTCTCCCTGTGACAGGGTGGGATGATGGCTACATGAGTGCAGTTGATAGTTCCCAAAACATCCAGAAAGTTGGCAATGGCATAAAAGCCTCTCTTGAATTCCATCAAGTCCTGCCTGTCACGAAGGAATACTATGAGGTGATTAATGAGGTCATGCACAACTGTTATGGCCTGGCCCAGACAGCGGGAAAAAGAGGTTTAGGACATTCCCCCAATGATCCCTACTGTTGCTTGGAAGGGACCAGATATTATAAAATGAAGGATAGACAGTTTTGTGAGGGCCAGTATAGCGTGGGACCTTTCTGTGACCGGATCCAGATCCCCTCTGATTTCTTCATATAATTCCAGGATAGCCTGAAAGCTGAGGTGATACCTGCTAACCACATATTCTTCTGGCATGCCCAGCAATGTGGTTTTTGGAAGAAAGATGCTCTCTCTGTATCTGCGTTGTGCTCGCCTGTGTGGCAAGCCTGCCATGGGCCCTGACACACTCCCTGCAGGACCTGTGGCTGTGGCTCTGGTGCAGGGACTTCTCTAGGAGGGGTTGGAACCTTCCTTGTCTGTTGTTGCGGTTGTTGTTGTTGTTCTTGTTGTCTGCGCTGAGTATCCCAAAGCAGCCAGTATCCCACTGTAAGTAAAATTGCCCCAAAAATAGTAGCTTTAGGAAGACAGGCCTAAAAAAGGTGTTTTTATTGGCCCAGGATGGATTGGTAGGTGTATCTGATGGAAGGCCTCATTGTATCATGCACAATAATAGCCACGATAATAGCCATGCATTATTGTGCCTTAAATTGGTGCTTCTGCCAATTCCCTTATCAGTAACGGTCCTACGTTAACTCAAGACAAAGTTAGGAGACCCTAATTTGCATTAACTCCTCCCATTTTCCTCCTGGTTTGTGTATGGGTGGGTGGGGGTTACAAATAACATTTCACTATTCTGTTGATTTTACTATAACATAATGTATTCAAAAAATGATTTCTCAGATTTTTCTACAGTTTGTAAATCCACTTCATGCTCATGTTTTCAAACAGAATGACAGAGCTTTGGGGAGAATACTCTAACACTATGTATGACTTTTCAATCAAAAGCAAATGATTTATATACAGAAACATCTTACTGTGTAAAGGCAGTTTTCTTATGCTCTGCTAATCAGAGTTCCTATGGTTGTTGATGGTCTATATAATCATTTAGAGAAATGGCTATTTATCTGTGGAAATGCGGTCTTTGAAAATTGCCCACCCTATGTTCTGGTAAAATTCTGCACACAGTGCAACCACACATGTAACTTTACTCACAGTGAGCAGAAGCGCTTTTGGGGGGCAGGGTTGGGATGAGGCTTGCACTTATGTGCAAATTTTAAGATTAAAAAATGTGCACTGAATTCTACACAGAAAGAGTGCCCACACAAAAAAATCAGGTACAAATCTGTGTGGATACCTGTTTTAGGCGATTTTCAAACTGCCCATAAAAGTGCAAAGTCCGACTTTGCACCAGTTTTCAAAAGGAATTTCCCTCTTACTGGATTATGAAATAAATATAAAGATTCCAAACAATCTGGTCCAAAAACAATGTAAGGATGCTTCAAGGGGGTTTTTGTGAAGACAGAGTTGGTGGTAGTGAAGAAGCAGAAAGATATAACCGCATAATAAGATTGAACTGATCAAACTTTTGGAAATAGGCAAGGCTGTAGGCATGTTAAAATTTGTCAAAGATCAGCATTAAGTTCTGCTTCTGCTTTCTCAGCTCAACTTACAAGAAATCATTGTTGCGTCCGTCGGTCGCAGACGACTGCGACTTCTCTGCCTTACCTCTCTTCTACCCTTTTCCTCCTCCCTGGGAAAGATGGCTGCCTCCTGTGCTGATTGCTGAAACCCCCGGTGTCTCCGATACAGCATGGGTGTCTCCGTCTGCCATGCTTCTTCCTGAGGCCTCCTAGGCGCGTGTGCACAAGCCACCTACGCTTTTGAATACGTCATGGCGGGAACCTCGAGGGCGTCCCCACCGCATGACGTCAGTACCTCCGAGTATTTAAACCTTCGCTCCACTCTAGCCCAACGAGTTAGCAAGGACTTCAGTTTTGCTACTCTAAATGCTTCTAAGCTGCTCGCTTGGATTCCTCACTACCCTCTGGGGTAACTCGCTCCTATGGAAGTGTCATGATCCGCTATGCTGGTGGGAAGAGCAATCAGATAGGGGTGTCAATCTGATGTATTCCGTAGGCGGACTTAGCAATCTGTTGTTATAGACTGCCGGAGAAAGTAGTAAGTGCATCCTTTGGCCGGTGGCAGATGACCACGCCCCCGGGGGAAAATCCCAAGAGGGACCACCGGCTAGGCTTAGAGTATAGAGACAGACACACACTAGTTCTTTTATTAAACAGGTCTTGAAACCACCAGAGGTGGCAGTAGTGAGCTGAAGTGCCCAGTAGGGCTTTAGTCCCTCAGATACTGTAACAGCGATCCCTGGATGGCTGAGCTGTTGAGAAACTGTAGATAGTGAGTAGGCAGGGTATGCAGAGTTCATGAACAGATCTAGATGATAACACTCACAAACTGGCCTCAGGGAGCTCAGGAGCTGGAAGGGATAGGCCCTCGAGGAGCGAGTACCTGCTTCCAGGGAAAGCTCTGAGAGAGCGATGGTAACTCACAATGATGTAGATAATGATTTCCAGGCAGAAGAGAATCAGCAGATAGTCAGGAACGAGGGCCCTCAAGGAGCGAGTACTGGTTCCCGTCTGTAACCTGAAAGGCAAAGAAAGAGAGCAAGGCCCCTGAGGAGGGGTACCTCTGGTAAGTCCGAGGAGGCAGAGTAGCTTAGGCAGGGAACCCAATCTGAACCTTAGCCCTTGCTAACTCAACTAGTAGCGATATCAGAGACCTTTAAATATCGGAAGCGGATGACGTCATCTCAGGGATCTCAAAGGTGCTTACAATTTGGTGCGCATTCGTGATGGAGACGAATGGAAGACAGCTTTTAACACCCGCGACGGACACTTCGAATATCTCGTCATGCCCTTCGGATTAAGTAACGCATCTGCAGTCTTTCAAAATATGATGAACGACATCTTATGGGACTTACTATATCAATGTGTATGTAGTAGTATATCTTGATGATATTCTGATCTCACAAGATCTACAAACACATCAAGAGGACGTCAAGAAGGTTCTAAGACGCCTGCGGGAATACCACTTATACGCAAAACTAGAGAAGTGTGAATTCCACAAGGAATTTGTACCCTTCCTGGACTATATTGTTTCTAAAAACGGGTTTCAGATGGACCCTAAGAAATTAGAAAGCATCCTGGATTGGCCCCAACCTATAGGCCTGAAGGCAATGCGCCACTTCTTGGGCTTCACGAACTACTACCGTTCCTTTATTAAGAACTACTCATCATTGACAGTTCCTCTCACTGCTATGACCAGAAAGGGAGCCAATCCCGCCAACTGGTCACCTGAAGCCATATCAGCCTTTCTGACTCTCAAAGAGGCTTTTCAAAAGAAGCCATGCCTCCATCATCCAAACCTGCATCGCCCATTCATCGTCGAGGTCGACGCATCGGACGTCGGCATGGGAGCGGTTTTGAGCCAGTACAGCGAATCCAATATGCTCCATCCCTGCTTCTTCTTCTCAAGGCGATTCTCGCCTGCCAAAAGAAATTACGGAATTGGAGACAAAGAGTTACTTGCAATCAAGCTGGCCTTTGAGGAGTGGCGTCCTTGGCTGGAAGGCGCACAACACCAGATAGTAGTGTACACCGATCACAAGAACTTGGAGTATCTTAGACATGCTCAATGACTCAATCACCGTCAAAGCAAGATGGCACTCTTCTTTAACAGATTCGATTTCCTCTTGAAATACCGTCCGGGAGAGAAGAATACTCGGGCTCATGCCCTGTCACGATCCTTCTCCCCTCAGGATGTGCCTGACGAACCCCGTCATATCATTGACCCCGGGAGAGTGGTTCTTGCAGCCACTCATGTCGTACCCGCCGGGAAGACGGTTGTGGCTAGAAATCAAAGGAAGAAACTGTTGAAGTGGGCACACGATTCCCGCCTAGCCGGCCATTCTGGGCAGAGTTGCACTTTGGCTATGTTACAGCAGTATTACTGATGGCCAACCATGAAAAGGATGTACAAGCTTATGTGTGGTCTGCTACAACCCCTGCCAGCGCCGGATGAACCCTGGACACATATAGCAACTGATTTTGTGGTAGGCTTACTACTCTCCAACGGGAACAATACCATTTGGGTCACCGTTGACCGCTTCTCCAAGATGGCACATTTCGTAGCTTTACCAGGATTACCTTCTGCTGTGGAGTTAGCTAAACTCTTCACCAAACATATCTTCCGCCTTCATGTAATGCCTAAGCATATTCTCTCTGACAGAGGAGTACAATTCACTGCCAAATTCTGGAGAGCCTTATGTAAAAAATTTGACATCTCCTTGGACTTGACCTCCGCTTACCACCCTCAGTCTAATGGTCAGACTGAAAAAAAGAGCAGAACACTTAAACAGTTTCTACGGTCCTACGTTAACTCAAGACAAAGTTACTGGGCAGAACTGCTGCCTTGGGCAGAATTTGCTATCAATTCGCATCCTGCTACATCTACAGGGTCTTCTCCCATCCAACTCGTCTATGGACGACAACCGCTTCCTCTTCTGCCAATTCCCTTATCAGTGGCTTCTCCTGCCACACAGGCTACTGCAGCAGAGCTATCTCAGCTTTGGAAGCAAATGAAGGACCTGCTCCTCAAAGCAGGACAGAAAGCAAAAAAGATCTATGATGCTCACCATCGAGAGGCACCTCAGTTTCAGCCTGAAGACAAAGTCTGGCTGAGTACCAAGTTCCTCCGTTTTAAACTACCTTCAGCATGCTTTGTGCCTCGCTATGTAGGACCTTTTGCAATACTTCGGCGCTTGGGAAATATGACGTAAGGTCTAAAACTACCTCCATCTATGAGAATACACAACGCCTTTCGTGTCTCTCTGTTAAAACCCTTGATGCTTTCAGAGTTCTGCAAGAAGACCCCAGAACCCACAAATCTGGATACGAAGGACGACATTGAATATGCCGTAGATGACATCTTGGATGCCCGTAAGAGAGGCAAGACGTGGGAATACCTCATCTCCTGGAAGGGCTGTGGACCAGAAGAAAACTCATGGGAACCTCTGGCCAACATCATGGATAAAGACATGGTACGTCATTTTCATCTCGCACATCCTCAAAAACCCAAACCACCAAGAAGAGGTCCTGAGGGGGCCCTTTGAAGGGGGGTACTCTTGCGTCCGTCAGTCGTAGACAGCTGTGACCTCTCTGCCTCACTTCTCTTCTACCCTTTTCCTCCTCCCTGGGAAGGATGGCTGCCTCCAGTGCTGATTGCCGAAACCCTCGGCGTCTCTGACACAGCATGGGCATCCCTGTCTGCCATGCTTCTTCCTGAGGCCTCCTAGGCGCGTGAGCGCATGCCACCTACGCTTTTGAATACATCATGGCGGGAACCTCGGGGGCGTCCCCACTGCATGACGTCAGTACCTCCGGGTATTTAAACCTCTGCTCCACTCTAGCCCAACGAGTTATCAAGGACTTTGGTTTTGCCACTCTGACCGATTCTAAACTGCTTGCTTGGATTCCTCACTACCCTCTGAAGTAACTCGCTCCTACGGAAGCTCTGGGCCTCTCACTTCTATCTGCTCTTCGGGGTTCAACTACCTAACCTAAGTACACCCGCTCTTCAGGGGTCCTATCTACTTTCTTCCAGGATCCCTCAGCGCTCCTAGGTACTCGCTCCTCGAAGGCCTATCCTGCTCAGGGTATCCTGCACCTCGGACCTCGGGTCCTTCTCTCCATTCTTCTATCAAAGAAGTTACTAGCACTGCCACTCTGTGAGAATTGCTACGCTCCAGCTCTCTTTATTCCACCCTTCAGGTTCGGTTTATCCCACGCTGCGGAACACTACCCTACCCAGCCTTGCTAAATCCGGGTGAGACCATCATCTATAGAGACTGTCTGAGCTTACTGTGATATCGCTGGCCTACAGTACTATCCCTTCCTTGAAGCAAGATTCAACTTACATCAGTAGTACAATAAAGCTTTCTTTCCTCAATGTCTGCTTACTAGAGTCTAGCCTATTGTTGTGGTTCTCTACGGGGCCCCTCCCTGTGGGAGGAGTCATTGCCACTTCGACCAAGAATCCACAATATGCCACAAACCCAACACATATGACTTACAATAATATAGTATTTAGCATATTTTAAATAAGACCTTTAGCTAATCAGTTGAAAACTGATATGGTAATGAAGAAACTAACTCATTGGTGTGTACGTTTGGGGTAGGGGTGGGGGGTGACATGTAACCCATGGTAAAATGTAAAGATCTCTGAGTTAAGAACACAAGAAGTTGCCATACTGGTCAGACTGAAGGTCCATCAAGTCCAATTATGGCCAATCCAGGATACAAGTACCTGTCAAATACCCAAACAGTAAATAAATCCAATGCTACTAATGCCAGAAATACACAGTGGCTATTCCCTAAGACAGATTAATAGCAGTTTATGGATTTCTCTTCCATGAACTTATCCAACCTTTTTTAAACCCAGCTATGCTAACTATTTTAACCACATCCTCTGACAACGAGTTCAAGAGCTTAATTGTGCGCTGAGTGAAAAATAATTTTCTTTGATTTGTTTTAAATATGCTATTTGCTAACTTCATGGAGTCCTCCTAATTCTTATTTTATCTAAAAGAATAAATATCTGATTAAAATTTACCTGTTATAGTCCTCTCATGATTTTACAGAACTCTATCATATCCTCCCTAAGCCATCTCTTCTCCAAGCTGAACAGCCCTAACCTTTTTAGCTTTTCCTCATAGGAAAGCCATTCCATGCCCTTTATCATTTTGGTCACCCTTCTCTGTACCTTCTCCAGTGTAATTATATCATTTTTGAGATGCGGCAACCAGATCTGCACACAGTACTCAAGGTGCAGTCTCACCATGGAGCGATACAGAAGCATTATGACATTCTCCGTTTTACTGACCATTCCCTTCCTAATATTCCTAAAATTCTGTTTGCTTTTTTGACCACCATAACACACTGAGCTGATAAATTCAATGTATTGTCCACTATGACACCTAGATCTTACATCTGGGTGGTAACTACTAATATGAAATCTAACATCGTTTAACTACAGCGTAGGTTATTTTTCCCTTATATCCATCACTTTGCACTTGTCCATCTTAAATTTCATCTGCCATTTTGATGCCCAATCTTCCAGTCTCACAAGGTCCTCCTGCAGTTTATCACAATCTGCTTGTGATTTAACTATTCTCAACAATTTTTATGTCATCTGCAAATCTGACCACTTCACTCTTCGTTCCGCTTTCCAGATCATTTATAAATTCTGTATATAAAAAAGCACCAGTTCAAGCACAGATCCCTGAGGCACTCCACTGCTTACCTTTCTCCACTGAGATAACTGACCATTTAATATTACTCTTTTTCTGTCTTTTGACCCGTTTTCAATCCACAAAATTATATGGCGTCCTGTGTCATGACTTTTTAATTTTCTTAGAAGCCTCTCAAGGGGGACTTTATCAAATGCCTTCTAAAAAATCCAAATACACTACATTTACTGGCACACCTTTATCCACATGTTTATTAATCCCTTCAAAAAAATGTAGCAGATTTGTGTGGCAAGACTTCCCTTGGGTAACGCCATGCTAGCTGTGTCCCATTAAATCATGTCTATCTATATGTTTTGTGATTTTGTTCTTGAAAATAGTTGCCATGATTTTTCCCAGCACTGAAGTCAGGCTCATTGGTCTATAGTTTCCAGGCTCACTCCTGGAACCCTTTTTAAATATTGGGGTTATATTTGTCATCCTCCAGTCTTCAGGTACAATGGATCCTCTCCTCTCAGTGCTCCAGTGGGAGCACTGAGAGGAGAGGATCACCTTGCTGGTGGATGAAAGGAATCAGTAAGTTTTTGCTTGGGACATTGTCTTTTTTAAAAGTATTGGGATAAAGTTAACTATTTGGGAATATTATTTAGTGTGTTTGTGCTTTTAATAGTAAGGTAGTGAATAAACAAGTTAGACTGTATTTTTAAATAGTCAATAAGGCAGCTAGTAAGCAGTAGGTAGTGTGTTTATTTTTAAAAGTCTGTAAGGCAGCTAGTAAGCAGAGCTGAGTGTTTGTATTTAATAGTCTGTAAGGCATCTAGTAAGCAGAACTGAGTGTTTGTATTTAAAAAAACAAAAACAAAAACACACAAACCGCCCCCCCCCCCAAAAAAAAAAAAAATTAGTAGCCAGAAGCTAGAAATAAGCTAGGAGCAGTGTATACCTAGATAAAAAGGTTGAAAAGTTCAGTTCAGTTACTCACCTTGGAAAGGTGTTGAGGTAGTGTGATTTGGTTTGAATAGGTACCAACATTTGTTAATCAAGAGAGCAGTGAGTCACTCTGGCTGACTAACTGGTTAGACTGCTCGGACTGACCCTCGGATTCTGACCCCTACCTGATTGACTACATCTCCTGATTCTGTCTCTGGCTCTTGCCTTGTCATCGCCTACACTGTTCTGGTCTTCCTTGCTCCATCTGAACCTCAGTCTCAAGTCCGACCGCACTCCCTTGCTGTCCGTGGGCATGTCTGTCTACCACCTCTCCAGGAGACCCTGCGAGGCCCACCTAAGTCCAAGCGGCCCGGGTCCCTACGGGCTCCACCCGGGGGGATCGCAGGCTTCCAGTGGTGAAGCTCATCCTAGCCTGTCTCCTCCAGTGCTCCACTTCCTGGGGACGGGTGCTTCCTGGTCCCTACCAGGGAGCAGTTCTCCACTACCTCAGGACAAGGGTCCACCCCCGAGCGCAACAGACTGTGCTTCTAAGAAGGTATTAACATTGTCCATGCCTATTGTACACTCTCAACCTTTGTATATACACCTTTCATTTTTTTTCTATTTTTCTCATTTTCTCGGTCTCCCTTTTAGAAGTTTAGTGCTAGAACTGTAGATTTACTTATTGTCCCCTTCCAGTCATTAATTCAAATTTGATTATGTTATGATAACTGTTGCCAAGTGGCCCCACCACCGTTACTTCTCTCACCAAATCCATTCATTCCACCAATAAGTAGATCTAAAATAGTTCTCTCTTTTGTTGGCTCCTGAACTAATTGCTCCATGAATCAGTCATTTATTCCATCCAGGAACTTTACCTCTCTAGCATTTCCTGATGTAACATTTACCCAGTCAATATTGGGGTAATTGAAATCTCCCATTATTACTGTGCTGCTAAATTGGTTAGCTTACCTAATTTCTTTTAGCATTTCATCAACCATCTTATCATTTTGACCAGGTGGATGACAGCATATTATTATCACTATACTCTTCCCCAACACACTGAGTTCTTCATTTGCTCTGGTGATTTGCAATTCTCCTAAGATATTTATTTTATTTATTTATTTATTTAAGAGTTTTATATACCTTCATTAAGTTATTTACCATCATAACGGTTTACAATAGGGCACCTATATCAAAGAAAGTATAGATCCTAATTTACATAGATGGTGCCATTCCGATTCGGTAACAAACAGTATTAAGAATAATATGGTTTATGCTAAGGAAATTACCTTTAGAGAAATTCCCTTGGGGGATTAAGTGTATTGTGGTAATTCATCCTGATGGTTTGACTACAGTTAAAAAATGGGTGAACTAATTTCCAGTATTATTTGGAAAATATATGCTGGGTGCTCTATGTCCGCTTAGCCTTATTTATTTGCCTGCGTCATTTTCTTTCTTGAAGGCTTGTTTGAAAAGCCAGGTTTTGAGTTGTGTTTTGAAAAGTTTATGATTACTCTGAAGTCTTAGGTCAAGGGGCATTGAGTTCCATACTGTGGGTTCGGCCAGAGAAAGTGCACATTCCCTAACTTGGGTAAGTCTTGCTGTTTTTACAGATGGAATGATTAAAAGAGCTTTGTTTGCTGATCTTAAATTTATGTGTGGGATGTGTACTCGAAGTGCTATGTTCAGACATTCTACTTTTTCGTCATGGATAAGTTAATAAAGATGTTTCTCTTTGCTCTATGCTATTAAATGCTAATTTTAGTGCCCAAAAAACATCACAATAATTTTATAGAATGTTTTACAAGCTTGTGTTACAAGGTTTGAATTTAGGAGTGACCCAATATCACTGTTTTATTGTGAAGGCTCATCATGGTCTGCAACTATAGTGGTCCAGTGTACTTCTAATTCCATGCTGCTCTGTTGCCTATGTGATGGTAAGCCCAGAGAAACATACAAGAGAATAACATGGAAAACAAGGGGCCGTATGGAGGATGAAAAGCCCATGGAGAGAAAACAGAAAAGACACTTGAAAGTTTTCAAATATGCAGTGAGGGAAGGGACACACAACTCTGTATCATTAAGCTCTAGGGATGTGCAGCAGGGAGAGATATGTTTGATTCGGTATTCGTATTTGCCGGGATCCAAATCCATTACATCCATTTTCGGGGAACCCCGATTCGTCCATTAGTTATGTATGGTATTCGTTTCCCATTAAAGTTAAAAACAAACCCATCCCAACCCTTTAAATTTAGCCAGATAGATGGGTGCCACCCCTTAGAGTGACAGGCAGAGCGTAGAATATAAGAACATAAGAAAATGCCATACTGGGTCAGACCAAGGGTCCATCAAGCCCAGCATCCTGTTTCCAACAGTGGCCAATCCAGGCCATAAGAACCTGGCAAGTACCCAAAAACTAAGTCTATTCCATGTAACCATTGCTAATGGCAGTGGCTATTCTCTAAGTGAACTTAATAGCAGGTAATGGACTTCTCCTCCAAGAACTTATCCAATCCTTTTTTAAACACAGCTATACTAACTGCACGAACCACATTCTCTGGCAACAAATTCCAGAGTTTAATTGTGCGTTGAGTAAAAAAGAACTTTCTCCGATTAGTTTTAAATGTGCCCCATGCTAACTTCATGGAGTGTCCCCTAGTCTTTCTACTATCCGAAAGAGTAAATAACCGATTCACATCTACCCGTTCTAGACCTCTCATGATTTTAAACACCTCTATCATATCCCCCCTCAGTCGTCTCTTCTCCAAGCTGAAAAGTCCTAACCTCTTTAGTCTTTCCTCATAGGCGAGTTGTTCCATTCCCCTTATCATTTTGGTAGCCCTTCTCTGTACATTCTCCATCGCAATTATATCTTTTTGAGATGCGGCGACCAGAATTGTACACAGTATTCAAGGTGCGGTCTCACCATGGAGCGATACAGAGGCATTATGACATTTTCCGTTTTATTCATCATTCCTTTTCTAATAATTCCCAACATTCTGTTTGCTTTTTTGACTGCCGCAGCACACTGAACCGACGATTTCAATGTGTTATCCACTATGACACCTAGATCTCTTTCTTGGGTTGTAGCACCTAATATGGAACCCAACATTGTGTAATTATAGCATGGGTTATTTTTCCCTATATGCATCACCTTGCACTTATCCACATTAAATTTCATCTCCCATTTGGATGCCCAATTTTCCAGTCTCACAAGGTCTTCCTGCAATTTATCACAATCTGCTTGTGATTTAACTACTCTGAACAATTTTGTGTCATCTGCAAATCTGATTATCTCACTCGTCGTATTTCTTTCCAGATCATTTATAAATATATTGAACAGTAAGGGTCCCAATACAGATCCCTGAGGCACTCCACTGTCCACTCCCTTCCACTGAGAAAATTGCCCATTTAATCCTACTCTCTGTTTCCTGTCTTTTAGCCAGTTTGCAATCCACGAAAGGACATCGCCACCTATCCCATGACTTTTTACTTTTCCTAGAAGCCTCTCATGAGGAACTTTGTCAAACGCCTTCTGAAAATCCAAGTATACTATATCTACCGGTTCACCTTTTTCCACATGTTTATTAACTCCTTCAAAAAAGTGAAGCAGATTTGTGAGGCAAGACTTGCCCTGGGTAAAGCCATGCTGACTTTGTTCCATTAAACCATGTCTTTCTATATGTTCTGTGATTTTGATGTTTAGAACACTTTCCACTATTTTTCCTGGCACTGAAGTCAGGCTAACCGGTCTGTAGTTTCCCGGATCGCCCCTGGACCCCTTTTTAAATATTGGGGTTACATTTGCTATCCTCCAGTCTTCAGGTACAATGGATGATTTTAATGATAAGTTACAAATTTTTACTAATAGGTCTGAAATTTCATTTTTTAGTTCCTTCAGAACTCTGGGGTGTATACCATCCGGTCCAGGTGATTTACTACTGTTCAGTTTGTCAATCAGGCCTACCACATCTTCTAGGTTCACCGTGATTTGATTCAGTCCATCTGAATCATTACCCATGAAAACCTTCTCCATTACGGGTACCTCCCCAACATCCTCTTCAGTAAACACCGAAGCAAAGAAATCATTTAATCTTTCCGCGATAGCCTTATCTTCTCTAAGTGCCCCTTTAACCCCTCGATCATCTAACTGTCCAACTGACTCCCTCACAGGCTTTCTGCTTCGGATATATTTAAAAAAGTTTTTACTGTGAGTTTTTGCCTCTACAGCCAACTTCTTTTCAAATTCTCTCTTAGCCTGTCTTATCAATGTCTTACATTTAACTTGCCAATGTTTATGCTTTGTCCTATTTTCTTCTGTTGGATCCTTCTTCCAATTTTTGAATGAAGATCTTTTGGCTAAAATAGCTTCTTTCACCTCCCCTTTTAACCATGCCGGTAATCGTTTTGCCTTCTTTCCACCTTTCTTAATGTGTGGAATACATCTGGACTGTGCTTCTAGAATGGTATTTTTTAACAATGACCACGCCTCTTGGACATTTTTTACTTTTGTAGCTGCTCCTTTCAGTTTTTTTCTAACAATTTTTCTCATTTTATTAAAGTTTCCCTTTTGAAAGTTTAGCACGAGAGCCTTGGATTTGCACACTGTTCCTTTTCCAGTCATTAAATCAAATTTGATCATATTATGATCACTATTGCCAAGCGGCCCCACCACCGTTACCTCTCTCACCAAGTCCTGTGCTCCACTGAGAATTAGATCTAAAATTGCTCCCTCTCTTGTCGGTTCCTGAACCAATTGCTCCATAAAGCTATCATTTATTCCATCCAGGAACGTTATCTCTCTAGCGTGACCCGATGATACATTTACCCAGTCTATATTGGGGTAATTGAAGTCTCCCATTATTACTGCACTACCAATTTGGTTAGCTTCCCTAATTTCTCTTAGCATTTCACTGTCCATCTCACCATCTTGACCAGGTGGACGGTAGTATATCCCTATCACTGTATTCTTCCCTGATACACAAGGGATTTCTACCCATAAAGATTCAATTTTGTATTTAGTCTCATGCAGGATGTTTATCCTGTTGGACTCTATGCCATCCCGGACATAAAGCGCCACACCTCCTCCCGACTGCTCCTCTCTGTCATTGCGATATAATTTGTACCCCGGTATAGCACTGTCCCATTGGTTATCCTCTTTCCACCATGTCTCTGAGATGCCAATTAAGTCTATGTCATCATTTACTGCTATACATTCTAATTCTCCCATCTTACTTCTTAGACTTCTGGCATTAGCATACAAACATTTCAAAGTTTGTTTTTTGTTTGTATTTTTATTCTGCTTTTTAATTGATAGGGATAAGTTAGAATTTTTTAGCTCAGGTGAGTTTTTAGTTACAGGCACTTGGACTACTTTTCTAATTATTGGAACCTCACTGTCGAGATGCCCTAATTCTAATGCATCATTAGTATCCTTTAAAGATACATCTCTCCGAACCATGCACTGCTGAGCGACTGTCGGCTTTCCCCTTTGTTCTAGTTTAAAAGCTGCTCTATCTCCTTTTTAAAGGTTAGCGCCAGCAGTCTGGTTCCACCCTGGTTAAGGTGGAGCCCATCCCTTCGGAAGAGACTCCCCCTTCCCCAAAAGGTTCCCCAGTTCCTAACAAAACTGAATCCCTCTTCCTTGCACCATCGTCTCATCCACGCATTGAGACTCCGGAGCTCTGCCTGCCTCTGGTGACCTGCGCGTGGAACAGGGAGCATTTCAGAGAATGCTACCCTGGAGGTTCTGGATTTAATCTTTCTACCTAAGAGCCTAAATTTGGCTTCCAGAACCTCCCTCCCACATTTTCCTATGTCGTTGGTGCCCACGTGTACCACGACAGCCGGCTCCTCCCCAGCACTGTCTAAAATCCTATCTAGGTGACGCGTGAGGTCCACCACCTTCGCACCAGGTAGGCATGTTACCAGGCGATCCTCACGCCCACCTGCCACCCAGCTATCTACATTCCTAATAATCGAATCACCAACTATGACAGCCGACCTAACCCTTCCCTCCTGGGCAGTAGGCCTTGGGGAGATATCCTCAGTGCGAAAGGACAATGCATCACCTAGAGAGCAGGTCCTTGCTACAGGATCCTTTCCTGCTACACCTGGTTGGTGCTCTCCCATTATGAGACCTTCTTCCTCCAAGGCAGCACCAGGGCTGCCAGTCTGAAGTTGGGACTGGACTACTATGTCCCTGAAGGTCTCATCTATATACCTCTCTGTCTCCCTCAGCTCCTCCAGGTCTGCCACTCTAGCCTCCAGAGATCGGACTCGTTCTCTGAGAGCCAGGAGCTCTTTGCATCGCATGCACATGTACAACTTCTCACCGGTGGGTAAAAAATCATACATGTGACACTCGATGCAAAAGACTGGGAAGCCCCCCTCTTGCTGCTGGACTGCTGCCTTCATCTCAATTTTGATCAGTTCCTAGTTAAGTTTTAGGTTGCTATGGGAGTAGGAATGTGTCTAAGTTCCTTTAAATGTATTAGTGAATTCACTATATGTCTGGTAGTGGCCTACTGGGGTCTGATCGAATTCTCAATAAAGTTTTTGTTGATGGGTTTTGTTTTTTTTTTTTGTGCAAGTGGCACCTGCCTAGTCTTTCTGCATTGGCTTTGTCATTCCTAAGTGCCCATTTTACACCTTGATCATCTTATAGTTCAGCTGACTCCCTCGCAGGCTTTTTACCTAGCATGTACCTGAAAAGGTTTTTATTATGAATTTTTGCTTCCACGGCAAGCTTTTTTTCAAATTCTGTCCTTGCCTTCCTTATCAGTGCTTTGCATCTGACTTGCCAGTTCTTATGCTGTTTACTGTTTTCTTCATTTGGATAAGAACATAAGAAATTGCCATGCTGGGTCAGACCAAGGGTCCATCAAGCCCAGCGTCCTGTTTCCAACAGAGACCAAACCAAGCCACAAGAACCTGGCAATTACCCAAACACCAAGAATATCCCATGCTACTGATGCAATTAATAGCAGTGACTATTCCCTAAGTAAACTTGATTAATAGCAGTTAATGGACTTCTCCTCCAAGAACGTATCCAAACCTATTTTGAACCCAGCTACACTAACTGCACTAACCACATCCTCTGGCAACAAATTCCAGAGCTTAATTGTGCGCTGAGTGAAAAAGAATTTTCTCCAATTAGTCTTAAATGTGCTACTTGCTAACTTCATGGAATGCCCCCTAGGCCTATTATCCAAAAGTGTAAATAACAGATTCACATCTTCTCCTTCAAGACCTCTCATGATCTTAAAGACCTCTATCATATCCTCCCTCAGCCGTCTCTTCTCCAAGATGAACAGCCCTAACCATTTCAGCTTTTCCTCATAGGGGAGCTGTTCCATCCCCTTTATCATTTTGGTTGCCCTTCTCTATACCTTTTCCATCGCAATTATCTCTTTTTTGAGATGCAGCGACCAGAATTGTACACATTATTCAAGGTGCAGTCTCACCATGGAGCGATACAGAGGCATTATGACATTTTTCGTTTTATTAACCATTCCTTTCCTAATAATTCCTAACATTCTATTTGCTTTTTTGACTGCTGCAGCACACTGAGCCTACGATTTTAAAGTATTATCCATCCACTATGATGCCCAGATCTTTTTCCTGGGTGGTAGCTCCTAATATGGAACCCAACATTGTGTAACTACAGCAAGGGCTTTTTTTCCCTATATGCAACACCTTGCACTTGTCCACATTAAATTTCATCTGCCATTTGGATGCCCAATCTTCCAGTCTTGCAAAGT
This sequence comes from Rhinatrema bivittatum, assembly GCF_901001135.1. Lineage (NCBI taxonomy): Eukaryota > Metazoa > Chordata > Amphibia > Gymnophiona > Rhinatrematidae > Rhinatrema > Rhinatrema bivittatum. The sequence goes on from NC_042616.1 coordinate 176,622,532, forward strand.
CTTCCTGTAATGTATCACAATCTGCTTGTGATTTAACTACGCTGAATAATTTTGTATCGTCCGCAAATTTGATAACCTCACTCGTCGTATTCCTTTCCAGATCATTTATATATATATATATATATATATATATATATATATTGAAAAGCACCGGTCCAAGTACGGATCCCTGAGGCACTTCACTGTTTACCCTTTTCCACTGAGAAAATTGACCATTTATTCCTACATTTCCTGAAAGATGGTCTTTTAGCTAATATAGCCTCTCTCACCTCATCTTTTAATCATGCCAGCAGCCGTTTAGCCTTCTTTCAACCTTTTCTAATGCATGGGATCCATCTAGTTTGTGCTTCCAAAAATTTATTTTTAAACAAGGTCCATGCCTGATGTAAACTCTTAACTTTTGCTGCTGCTCCTTTAAGTTTTTCTTTTTTTTTATTTATAATTTTAAGGTATCATATTACAACAACACATAAGTATGCATATAAGCTAACGGACACGAAAAAATCGCCATACATAGGTTAATGCTATATTAAGAAAAAAGAGTGCTGGCTCCTTAGGAACACAGACCCCTGCCACCTCGGATATCAGCTCTATTACCCCATCCCAATAGGGAACCAGTTTGGGACACTCCCACCACATATGGAGATATGTCCCTCTGCCTCCACATGCTCTCCAACAATACAAAGACAGCCGCCGGCCCATTTTAATTTTTTTTTTTTTAACTTTTTTTACTCTTCGGGACCTCCGACTTAATATCGCCATGATATTAAGTCGGAGGGTGCACAGAAAAGCAGAAAAATAGTTCTCTCCTGCAGGTAGAAGATGCCCCCTTGAGTATCCCTCAACCCTCCACCCTCCTCCCCGTCACTAGAGACTTCCCCTAAAGCCCCATATACCAAAATTGGTCTCCTTAATATCTTTGGCAGAAGGAAATTGGTCTTCTTGCTTGCCCTAATGTCGATTTGAAAATTGTGATTTGGAGTTCAGATCAAAGTTTCATAGGTTCCATTTTCAAACTGATACCTGCAAGCAGTAGGAAGAAGATCAACTCCCTTCTGCTGCCAAAGATTTTGAAGACAATAATTCCAGGACCTGAAGATTTGGGGAGATCTGGGGCCTGGAGGCCTTCAGTGGAGGATGGGGCTTTTGGAGAAGGTTTGTTTGGGGGGGGGGGGGGGGGGGGGGCTTCTACGTCTAAGGAGAGAGATGGCTGTTTGCTGAGGAAAAGAAAAAATTGGAATAGCTGGGTGGCAGAGAAGAGGAGAATGGAAATTCCTTGTGCTAAACAGCCTCTTTACTTTGGGTCAATTAGCAATACATGGGGAAAACCAAGCTGCTGAATGGAGCACATTTACTGCAGCATGTGCATGTTACAAGTGGCCAGGAAGTCTTGTTACAATGCTGGTTCTACTGCAGCTTAGTAAATAGACACCTATATTTTTCTTTATATCTCTACCTCTGCCTGTCTCTCTCTTATCCTGTTGCGCTTCCTGGCCGCGCTGGTACTACGACCGTGCCTGATCACCTGGAACGCCCTTCTACCAGCTCCTCTCTCAATCTCAGTGCTGCTCGTCCACGAGCATCTCCAGGCTCATCAGGGCCTTCCACCTCGCAGCACTCCTCACGCCAGGGCTCAGCGTCCTCCTCGGCATTCATCCTGCCCCCTAGCGCGCGCACACGTGCAGAGCTCTCCTTACTTTAAAGGGCCAAGTGCGGGAAACTCACGGGCGGCGCCCGATTCTGATGTCACCTGAGCCCTCTATAAATAGGGCTCAGCCACTAGCTCATTGCCTTGGCAATTGGGCTGTTCCATGGCTCCCTTTCCAGTTGCCCATCGGGACCCACTCCCTGTTGACCGCACCCTGGGACCACCGTTCCGTCCGGCGTCCGTTCCACAGTGGCCAGGGCCCTGGTCTGGCGAGCACCTTGTTCGGGTCATACACTCCAGTGTCTCTAGTTTGCCTGTTCCAGTGTCTCCTGTTCCCTCGTCTCTCCATTCCTGGTACTACCCTTCGGACTGATCTCACGGTAATGACTTTTGCTTGCTCCTGACCTCATCTAACTGCTGCCTGGAACCGACCTCTGCCTGTCCACTGACCATGTCTGATCGCTGCCTGGAACCGATCTCTGCTTGTCTACCGACCACGTCTGACCGCTGCCTGGAACTTGACCTTTGCCTGACCTGACTACTCCCGGCTGACTACAGATACTGACCCCTGCTTCGGCTGACCATTCTGGAATGATACTCTGGCCTTGATCCTCGCTATCCACTCAGACATTCTATTCTCGCCTCCTGGGACCTCTGGACATTCCTGCTTGGACATCGACCGCGCACTCTTGTTCGTGGTGGGCACTCCCCTGTGCTTCCTCACTAGGAGACCCTGCGAGGCTCACCTAAGACCAGGAGGGCCTGGTACCCAAGTTCTCAACCTGCGGAAACCCCGGGTTGCAAAGCTCTAGCTAGCCTCTGTCTCCTCCTGTGCTCCGCCTCCTGGTGGCAGGCGCTCTCTGGGTCCGACCAGAGGGCTGTACCAATCCTGCACCAGGCCACGGATCCACCTCCAGTGCAACATAGCCTTTCTCCCTCCTGCTCCTCGTTGTTTCCCTTCTGTTTTTCTGGTTTCATGTGTGTTTACAAAGGATTTAAAGGGATTGTGCTTAAAATTCTAGAGCTTGGGGGTTAGTCTCTTCTGCCCCACCCTATAGTTTATGCATAGATTTTAAATTGTAACTCCCTTTCCTAGAATCTGACTGATAAAACTATGTTTGACCAATGACATTATGTCAGGATGCCATCCTGGATATGACTTTTGTCTTAACCAGTTAAGACACAGATTTTCTGTATCCATTTCATAATTATTGTCATAAATCAGAGGCTTGGCATTACAAGCTGGGTGTAGTGCATTAAAACACAAACTCAAAAACTACAGTAATTGTAGTCTTTAAGAAGTCTTTAAGAACAATCTGTTCTGAGTTTGTCTGTTATATGTAGATTCTTCCAAGTCATAATACAATACTCCAGAATTTTTTGAGGGGTGGGGGGAGGGGATGGGTTCACTGATTTAATCACACATTAGAGGTGCAACAGGGCATTTGGGTCTATGCTGAAAAACACAACAGATTTAGAGTATATGTTTATTACAATGCAAAGTCCACAGTGTTGTATGTACAGCACTCTATATATCTGTGATTATATTATAATCAAAGTGACCTTTGTTCTTGAATGATATTTTATTCCACAGAATATCAGCTTGCAGAGCTTGGCTGCTTTTCATGCCACACAAGTTATGTAGGTGAGAGGTCAGGCAGCTTGTAGCAGTATTGCAAGTATTAGAGCACACAGACTTTCTCCTTTGGAAATCCTTGTGTGAGATTGTTTTTCCTTTTACGTCAGAGATCTTGGACACATCAAATGTGATCCAGATGGAAAATGTTGGCTAATGCAAAAATAATCCGTGCTATCCAGTGCCTGCAGAACCCTCAGAAATCATCTGGCTCATTCTCTCCCTTGTTGATGTAGTTTTCCATGTTTGTCCTAATACTTTGTTCTCTGTTTTTATTTGTTTTATTTATGACACATTAGTGTGTAAGATACAAATTGACTTTTAACCACTTTCTGTTATAGAGAAGACTGCATGCTTTCTATTTATCAGCAGTCAATAAATGAATGTTTTTTTAAGATTTTTCATAGTAAACACAAATGGGTCTTTGGAAGATGCACTAGGGGCAGATTTCAGTTTTATACAAAAAAATGGCAAAAATTCTTTTTTCAGATGGCCTAATTTTGAAATAGCTATTTTTTTTTTGATTTAGGATTTAATTTCCTGCAGGTCCAGAAAAGGGAAGAAAAATAATCCACATGAAAAATTCCACAAACAAAATGATTTAATCTGTAACCTATAATTTAAAATAGCCACAATACCTGAAGACTGGCCAAAGTGGCACCAGTTTTTAAAAAGGGTTCCAGGGACGATTTGGGAAACTATACTGATGAGCCTGATGGCAACCTGGACAAAATGGTAGAAGCCATTCTTAAAGACAAAATAATTGTCCAGATAGATAGAGATTGCTTAAGGGGGAAAAGTCAACATGGTTTTTGCAAAGGGAAGTCTTGCTTTACCAATCTTTTAGATTTTTTGAAGGTATAAATAAATATATAGATAAAAGTGAGCCAATTGATATTATGTATTTGAATTTTCAGAAGGCATTTGACAAAGACCTCAATGAGAGATTCCTTGGGAAATTACCACGTCATGGGATAGGAGGGAATGTCGTATTGTGGATTGGTAATTGGTTAAGCAACAGGAAATGGAGAAAGTCATTTCTTAGCGTACAGACAGGTGAATCCAAAACCAGTGGGTTATGCACCTCTACCAGCAGATGGAGACAGAGCAAAGCTGACATCATAGTATATACACCCCTGCAGTGATATCAGCCTGCCAGTACTCTCCATCTCCAGCAGATGGTAGATGTACATCTACCTACTGGAGATTGCTTTAAAGTTTTGAAGGAGAAAAGAAGATGAAATTTAATTTGCCCTGCTCTCCTGTGGTGATAACATATGGTCCCTTCTTCAGTTGAGAATTCCTAAGGTGATTTCCGTGGTCCCTCAGATGAGTGCCTTTGTCCAATAGCTGGTTTTTCAACTGGCATGGACTTGGCTGTAAAAAAAAATAAAAATAAACAGCTGAAAAGCAAGTGGGTGCAGGAAGCCAAGCGCGGCAGTGAAATCTATGCCCTCTCTCCCTACAGTCGGAGGCCGACTTTGTACTCAGCCAGGACAGGCTGAGCTCAGGTAAAGGGTATTGTAAAAAAAAAAAAGAGAGGACATAGAGAAGATGACTTGAGTAGGGTTCCTCCCCCCTCCCAGTCTCCATGCTCAGTGTGTGATTTGCTGGTCAATCCTACCTCCGGTGGAGTTCTGGGGAAGGGGGGCAGCCTGGCAGGTTGAGCAGCCCTTGCAGCTAGGCCCTGATCCAAGGCTCTGCTGGTTCACCATGTGGTAGGCCGTGGCGGCATTTTCACACGTTTTTTGTCCACCACAGACTGCCCTCTTCAGTTCCATCAAATCATGCTAGTATGTCCGACTGTGGCCAATTATGTGTTTAGTTGAGCACCTAGTTGGGCGCCTAGCTAGGCACTTAGGAGCACCTACCAGGGCTCCCATTTCTGCGTGCACACGCATGTAACATTTTTGCGCACATTGAGCGTCCTGAGGGAGCTCAGATTGGGCACTTATATAGGCACAGTGTGGTCAGGCGCCTGTAGGCATTTAGACCGACTATAGCGCCCATAAGGAAGAAACCTAAGCACATTGCCCTATGTGTTGCTTTCATATTCGGGCACCTCAGCCTGGCATTCCTTCGAATTTGTGTCAGCGCAGTTTCTAGACTCAGGGTGAATTACCTCCTTCTGATTTTACTAAGCCTGGTTCTTCCCAGCCTAGTGCATGAATGGAAAAAGAGCTGCCTGAAGGATTGCCTGATTTTGGTGCTCCTCTATCTGGTTCCTCAGCAGGGGAAAGTGGTTCAGTGGGTGCAGTTCAGTTTGCCCCTGGTTTTGGCATGGATCCTTCTGTCTTTTTTTGGGTAGAATTTTTTTTCAAGGACTGCACTCCTTCCTTCAGGCGCAGTCCCCAGCCCCGGCCAGTCATAACATCTCAGGATCGCAAGAGGTGAAATCTCACATGCCTGGTGCTGTTCCTGGAGGAAAAGTTCATAAAACATTATTAGTCAATTAGACTAAAGAAAGCTAGGAGCATATAACAAGAAATAGATCTACTTTTTGTGGTCATCCACATCTTATGACCTGGACTGGCCGCTGTTGGAGACAGGATGCAGGGTTTGATGGACCTTGGACTGAGCCTGCATGGCATTTCTTATGTTTTTATGTTCTTTTATTTTCTTTGCTGAAATTTGAACCCGACTCTTAATGTTAGAATATTTAACTCTGAGAGCTCTTGGGGTGTAAACTGAAATTGTGTCTCCCACTATGTGTGTGACTTTTGTCTCTGTCCCAGTTTAATCAATTGTATGAGTAATAAGAATGACAACTTTGTTTTTTCTCCATTGCTGGCAAGTCACTGCCAAAATGTTGGCTGCATGTAACTGTGATTTTTTTTTTTGCCTGGTCACTGACCTGAAACCTTTTTTGTTTCAGCAGTCCATGTGAGCCAAAGGGAAAGAGGCAGCATCAGCAGCCCACACAGGCCAAGGAAAGAAAATGTGTCATCAGCGGCCCACATGGGCTGATGGGAAGGAGGAGAAAGAGTCAGCAGCACATGTGGGTCAAAGAGAAGGAGGAGGAAGGGTCATTGGCCCATATGGATCAAAGAGAAAGAGAAGATAGGTTCAATAGCCAACATGGGCCGAAGAGAAGGAGGTGTCCTCTTCTCTCTCAATAAGAGAGAGACTACAGGCATGGGGAGGACAGGAAGAGGTGTTAAGACAGGCCTGCACATCAGCCCAGGGTCAGAGAAGGGGGGGGTGGGGGGGTATATGAGTTGAGACAGGCCCAAATTAATCACTGGAGAGGGCTGGGGGAGGGAGAAGTTCAGTGTATCCCCTACCCCACCACACACACACACACACACACTTCCTGCTTAGATTAAATAAATAACCAAAAGTAATGATACAAAAGTCACAATGTGGAAAAGGCATTTATCATAACTAGGTTTAAAAAAGGTTTGGACAAGTTCATGGAGGAAAAGTCTATAAACTTATTAACCAGGTAAACTTGGGGAAAGCTACTGCTTATCCCTGAGCATATACTGCATGCAATCTACTTTTTAAGATTCTTCCAAATACTCATGACAGGGATTGCTAACTGTTGGAAACAGAATACTGGGCTTGATAAACCTTTTGTCTGACCCAGTATAGTGATTCATATTAGGGATGTGAATCGTTTTTGAACGATTAAAATTATCGTCAGATAATTTTAAAATCGTCCAAAATCGTTAGAGTGCAGATACAATACAAATGCCCCCGATTTATCGTCAGGGGCATTTGTATTGTATCGTTAAATAGAGCGCGAGAAAACCGGCACACCAAAAAAAACCCTAAAACCCACCCCAAACCTTTAAAAGAAATCCCCCACCCTCCCGAACCCCCCCCAAAATGTTTTAAATTACCTGGGGTCCATTGGGGGTTCCCGACGCGATCTCCCTCTCTCTCTCTCTGGCCACGGCTGCGTTGAGAAATGGTGCCAGTGGCCCTTTGCCCTTATCATGTGACAGGGCAAAGGTAGCGCCGGCGCCATTTTGTTTCCTGGCCCCCGACGTCACGCCTGCTGGAGATCGCCCCCGGACCCCCGCTGGACCCCCAGGGACTTTTGGCCAGCTTGGGGGGGGGGGGCCCGTATGACATAGTGAGGGCAAAGGTAGCGCCGGTGCCATTTTGAAGATTGGCAATACGGCCCACATGCAGGAGGTCGCTCCTGGACCCCCGCTGGACTTTTGGCAAGTCTTGTGGGGGTCAGGAGGCCCCCCCCAAGCTGGCCAAAAGTCCCTGGGGGTCCAGCGGGGGTCCGGGGGCGATCTCCAGCAGGCGTGACGTCGGGAGCCAGGAAACAAAATGGCGCTGGCGCTACCTTTGCCCTGTCACATGATAAGGGCAAAGGGCCACCGGCGCCATTTCTCAACGCAGCCGTGGCCAGAGAGAGAGAGGGAGATCGTGTCGGGAACCCCCAATGGACCCCGGGTAATTTAAAACATTTTGGGGGGGTTCGGGAGGGTGGGGGATTTCTTTTAAAGGTTCGGGGTGGGTTTTAGGGTTTTTTTGGTGTGCCGGTTTTCCCGCCCTCCCCCGATTTACGATTTTTAACGATTTTTTAAAACAAAAAAACCCGACGATAAGATTTCCCTCCCCCCCAGCCAAAATCGATCGTTAAGACGATCGATCACACGATTCACACCTCTAATTCATATGTATTTATGTAAAACTTTGGTAAATTAATGACAAACTTAGCCTCAAGTGCAGAAGTGCATTCTTGTCACTATCAGCCCCTTATGATGGAGTTTGGTGTCTGTCCACAATGCTTGTATGCTAACTTTAAACCAGGCTTCCATCCCAGCAATAACTGTATGAATGTTTCTGAAGTATTAAATTAGTGCATTTGGTATCAATTTGAATGATAAATACTACGAGGGTAAGTCAGTAAGTAAGTCACAAATCTCTCTACTAAGGTAATAAAACATATCTGTAATGTTGTCATATTTCATAGATGGCAGCATCTTAGAAGTGCCTATGTACATAGTTATTTAAACTGTGCATGCGCAGGGGCTGTGTACACGAGGAAAATGGCTGCCGTGTTGACAGATTGTATGGTCGAAGAACAACGTGCTGTTTGATTTTTATGGGCTAAGGGCTTAGTGGCAAAAGGCATTCATAAAGAAATGTATCCAATATATGGAGAGAAATGTCTCTCGCATAAAGCAATTTATAACTGGACCGATAAATTTGCACAAGGACGTGCCAACGTGAATGACGAAACCAGACCTGGTCGACCTGTAGAGATTGCGACAGAGGCAACTGTGAAGCAGGTTGAAGAGATGGTTCGCACTAACCGGAGGGTAACAATTGACGAAGTTGCCAAAGAAATTGGGTGTTCTCATGGATTAGCATATTCCTTAGTGCACGATGCATTGAACTTTCGCAAAGTCTGTGCAAGATGGGTTCCCAAACAGCTGACCAAAGACAATAAGAACAACCGGATGGGTGTCTGTTTGGAAAATCTCTGCCGTTATGCAAATGAAGGTGAATCAATGATGGCACGTATTGTTACTGGTGACGAGTCGTGGGTGCACCACTATCAACCAGAAGCGAAATGTGATTCCATGCAGTGGAAGCATCCACTATCACTGACACCGAGAAAGTTCAAGCTTGTGCCTTCTTCAGGAAAGGTGATGTTGACTGTGTTTTGGAACCGAGATGGGATACTCTTAACCAGTTTTCAGAAGTGTGGTGAATCTGTTAATTCAGCTTCCTACTGTGCTACTCTATTAAAGCTTAAAGGAGCTATTCGTAGAAAACGCCCAGATCTGGAAAAAAAGAGGAGTGCTGATTCTTCACGATAATGCCAGACCACATACTTCGAATGAGACTCGTCAGACAATTGCGAACCTGCACTGGGAAGTTCTTGAACATCCACCATACAGTCTGGATTTGGCACCCAGCGATTTTCACTTGTTTGGCAAACTGAAAAGCCATCTCGGTGGTAAACATTTCACCAGTGATGAAGAAGTGGAACAAGAGGTAAAGCGCTGGTTACGATGCTAGCCAAAAGACTTTTACGCAGAAGGTTTTGACGGACTTTTCAAACGCTGGGACAAATGTATAAATGTTCACGGCGATTACGTTGAAAAGTAGTTGGTTTTTCCAGAAAAACTGTTTGTGACTATATTCTGTATATTTCACAGTAAATAATTCATCTTTTGCATTTAAATAAATTTCATGAATATTAATCCCATGTATGTTTGTGACTTACTTCTGACTTACCCTCATATATTCAAATTGGACTCAATTCACCAAGATTGAAGCTGGCAGGGAAGATGTGATAAATTTGAGAACAGAGGCAGAAAAAATTCAGTATTCAGAGCTGGATAAGAGACTGCGTAGGAGGATGCAGAGTGGCAAATTGGGAGATAATGAGTGTAGAGTGAAACATTTTAGGTCCATAGTATACATTACTTCCCTCATTATACTAAGGAGCACATTTTTAAAGGACTCATGTAGAAAAATGCCTTGTATGCATGCACATACAAGTGATTTTAAAAGCAAGCAAAGTATGCGTGAACTTGCGTGTTTGTGTGGGAAAGCACATATACAAAATAGGCATGTTTGGGGCATGTTGGGACCTGGTTTAAACATATGCATTTATCTTGCCATTTTATATACATGTGAACATTATCATGAATGCATGAATGTGAGGGTCACATGAAACTGTGGTAGGAGGAGTGCCGCTGTTTTGCTCCCGCAGACATCTCCATTAATCCTTAAAAAGTCTCCTGAAATGTCCAAAGTTTCAGCTAAGAAGAGTAATTGTGCTTCTCTGGCAGCATTGTGGTTGGATCAGGGAACCCTAAGAAAACAGTGGGGAAATCTGAACTCAAGGACTTTTTAGCTAAGGCTAAAATGACTGCCGACTCGCCTGCACCTAGTAACTCTACCCCTCCTCCGATATGATTGCAGCAATGAAAGAGGTGGATTCTTGACTGGCAACTGTGGTGGATAAGGTGGCTTAGTTGGTCTAAAGTGTGAATGAGACCAACACCTGGGTTGAGGAGATTGAGGTGAGGATGGATGAAATGACTTGACTTACCATGACCCATCAGAAACTCAAGAAATTGGAAAGATCATGGAACTATCTAGCCGATAAGCAGGATGATCTCGAGAATCAAAGCCATGAAACAGCATATGAATTATGGGTCTCCCACATAAATCTGAGGGATCAAAGCCTTTAGAAATTTTTTCCAAGTGATTGCCTTGTATTTTCAATATGACAATTGCTGACATCTTACATATAGAAACATAGAAATGATGGCAGAAGAAGACCAAACGGCCCATCCAGTCTGCCCAGCAAGCTTTCACGCTTTTTTTTTTCTCTCTCATACTTATCTGTTACTCTTGGCCCGTAGTAACCTTTTGGTTCTATTTCCCTTCCACCCCCGCCATTAATGTAGAGAGCAGTGTTGGAACTGCATCAAGTGGACAGTAGTATGCTGAGATTGACAAGAACTGCTAAGGATCTTAAATAGCATGCAATAAGTGATTTAGACCATCAGGATGATTTGGAATAAATGTCAATGCAGAGATGAGAGCAGGGGCGGATTGGCCTATCGTGGGATCGGGCATCCCCCGGTGGGCCGATCGCTCCAGTCACGTGGTCTGCCATACGCGGCCGTGACAGAGCCGCACTCAGCAGACCACGTGATGTGTCCTGGGCTGGCCTGGGCGGCGAATACCCGGGCCGGTCCAACATCATGAATCCGCCGCTGGATGAGAGACAGGAATTTAAAACTGTACCACATTACTACTGTTTTACCCTTAAGGATCCCTAGACAATATAAGAAAAGCTTACACTATGAAAACTATAATTAATAATAGAAAGTTTTCTTACTTCTTGTCATCAGTTATCAAGTTTGTTTAACAATATATTATCTGAGGTCCAAAACAATGATAATTTTTCTAAATTTTCATAATCAGAATAAATCTAACTTTGTATAAACAAAGTGTTGAATTACCGTGGGTCCAGCACTTGAGGAGAAGCTGCAGGATGGGCTTCTTCTGCCGCTGTTAAAATGCAGCTTGCTGGCAGACACACGGGCCTCTTGCATCCTCCATTGACAGTGGGATCGGATCCACTAGTGGTAGCATGGCCTGTCCCCTTGCTCCTGATATCATCCCCTACCCCAATGGATATGCTACCCTGTGCAATTGCATGGTTTGTACACCCGGTCACGCTGGACCTGGTTCCATCCTTGTACCATTATCTTTATTTTAAGAGAAATTTACTAATATCATTTAGCACAAGTACCCATTAGAGATGTGTATTGTACTGGTAATCATTTCCGGTTTCGTTTTTGTAGAACCGGGGGAAATTTCATTCCCACGGTTCTGACCGGTTTTTTTTTCAGCTGTCCCAATCCGAAAAAAAACCCACCTCGATCCTTCAGATCTAATTATTTATAATCTAATCCCTCACCCTTCCGACCCCCCCCCCCAAACTTACCTAAAGTCCCTGGTAGTCCAGCGGGGGTCCTGGGAGTGATCTCCCGTTCTCGGGTGGTCAGCTGCCAGTAAAAAAAAAAATGACACCTGTGGCCCTTTGCTCTTCCCATGTGACAGGGACCAGCCAATGGCATGATAGCCCCTGTCACATGGTAAGGGCAAAGGGCCATCAGCACCATTTTGATTTGTGGCAGCCGATGGCCCGAGAGAGGAACATCGCTCCCTGGACCCCCGCTGGACTAAGCTGTAGGCAACATCCACACATTTATACTTAAAGCTAACTCCTCTTTTCCTAGCATGTGGATAGATGGATTCAGGACCAGTAGGTTGTGCACCACTGCCAGCAGATAAAGACGGAGTAAACTGATGTCACAGTATATATACTCCTGCAGTGACATCAGCCTGCCAGTTTCTCTGTCTCCAGCAGATGATGGACGTGCATCTTCCTACTGGGGATTGCTTCAGATTTTAGAAGGAGAATTTTATAAAGAAAAGAAAAAGCCTTGCTCTCCTGCAGTGATATCAATTGGTCCCGCCTCCAGGAGAATTCCTGAGGTGATTTCCATGGTCCCTCAGATGTGTGCTTTGTTCTGTTAGCTGGTTTTTCAACCAGCGTGGACTTAGCTGATTGTACAACATTAAGGCAGCGGGTGCAGGAATCCGAGCATGGTGGTGGCGGCAGATGCCCTCTCCCCCCACAGCCGGAAACTGTCTCTATACTCTGCTGAGAAGGGCTGAGCTCAGGTAAGACAGTACAGTGGTTGTGTCAGACTTCCTTCGGTCTCTGTGCTTGGCACACCATTCCAACATTCGTTCCCACTCCCTTGGGAGTTAAGGGAACTGGGCAGCCTGGTGGGTTGAGCAGCCTGGGTGGGCTAGGCCCCACTGTTAGTTTTTTTCCTGTGCGCCGCATGGTAGGCTGCAGCAGCATTTTTGCGTGCTTTTCTGAGCGTTCAAATGCCCTCTACAGGACTGTCAGTGTGCGCAAGTGTGTCCGGCTGTGCATCCGAATTGTGCACCCAGTTTCTTTTGGGCGTGCTGCCTGTGTTGTGTGCCCAGGTTTGGCATGGTGACAGTGTACTTAGTTTTGCGGTGCAAAGACTTAGGGCGCCTATCTTTTGTGCGCTTAAATTTTTTCAGCGTGAATTGGTTGGATGCACGTCTTCAGTCGTCTGTTTAGCATACTGACGAACTAATGGCGCTGGTGACCAAGAAACCTAAGTGCCTTTCTCTCTGTGTTGCCTATCATATTCGGGCATCTCAGCCTGAAGTGCCCTCTAACATGTGTCAACGCTGCTTAGAGGCTTAGGGTGAATTATCTTCCTCTGATTTTACTAATCCTGGTTCTTCCCAGCCTGATGATGGCCTGGTTAAGGACCTGACCTTGGAACTCCCGTGACTGGTTCCTCAGCAGGGGATGGCAGATCAGTGGGCCCCGCATAAGTGCCTTCTAGTTTTGGCATGGATCCTTCTGCCTTTTCTTGGGTAGAATTTTTTCAAGGATTGCAATCCTTTCTTCAGTTAAATCCCTTAGACCCCGCCCAATCCTGTCAGGTCAGATCCTCAGGGGTTGGCCTCTCCCTTTTTCGGTACTATGTTTAAGCGCCGAAGCACACCTCAATTAGCTTTGGGTATTCCTGACAGGAATCTGGATGGCCCTGATGATGAGGCAGATCCTGACTCTCTGGAAGGTGGGGAAATTCCTCTGGGACTGGAACCGTATAGGACTATGTTGCAGTTCTTTCATAGAGATGAACTGCCGGCCCTGATTTCCCAGACTTTAAAGATGCTGGGAGTGCTTGGGGAAGATTCCATATCTGAGCCAAAGAAAAATCCCATTTTGAGAGCCCTTCACGATGGCCACCTGAGTAGACGTGCACTGAGAGCTCCCGAAATTTCCTCTTGAAAATTTTGATTCCGCTTTTAAGTATGCCCCACACTAAAAGAAAGACGAGGTTAAGAGGAGTGGATCTTACCTCCACTCCGAAGGAGGACAATCAAACCCGCATAGGCAGCTTTTTTCATGGCTGTCCCACACCCAATGCCGTGTGAGCTGGTTGCTGAGGGGACGGCAGCTGACCATGCACTCTCCCCTCTGACCCCAGAAACATCATTAAGCCCCGGCTGTCCAGACAGGCCGGCACGCCAGGTCTAGAAGGAGAGTGAGGAGACTGGAGAACTGCGTTCCCGATGGGAGGAGCCCGGGGAGGGGAAGGAGCAGTACAGAAAAGGATATCACCATTGGATTCTGCCAACATAGAGCATGGAGCGGAGGTTCAGCCTCGTGTGAGAGAGGAAGGAGAGAGGCTGGACTGCGCCGAGATGCTGGGTACCTAAGTAGTTCTGGAGTGGGAGTACACAGAGCTGCAACGTCTGGTAATGTAAAGATATCAGCATGGAGGATTCCTTGCTAACTCGTATTAGGAATCATGAACGGAGTTTAAATACCAGCGCTCGTGACGTCATGCGGTGGAGAAGCCCCTGAGGTTTCTCGCCATGATGCACGTAAAGGACGGGGCTGCGCGTGCGTGCCCTAGGTGACTCCAGGAGAAAGATGGCAAACACATTCGCCCATGCCGGACTGAGGACGCCGGAGGGGTCAGCGCAGAGAAGCGGAGACAGCCATCTTCCCAAAAGGAACCGAGTCAGGCAGAAAAAAGGTGAGCAAAAAGGTTGCAACTGACGGGCGCAACACACCATCTGCTGGATAATACTGGCGGGCTGATGTTAGGGCAGGACTATATAGCCATGACGTCATCTTTTGCTCTGTCTCATTCTCCTGGCAGAAGTGCATAACCCATTCATTGGGATTGACCTGCCCAAACGCTAAGGAAGCAAGTTTGCTGAAATAAACAATATTTTCCATAGATAGGATAAATTAGCCATGAGCTACCCATCCACCTCCCTGAAGAACAGTTGGCATTCTTTCCATCGATGTGCATATGGACTGAGGGATATCAGAGGCAATGATTGTGTGGGAAATCCTGCACATGCTCAGTAGAACAAAAGTTCTACGAGCAAGGAGAGAAAGTTCCATTTTTATGGCACCAGCGGGCATCACCCAAGATCATGGCTAATTTATCCTGCTATCTATGGAAAACATTGTTTACGGTCAGCAAACTTGCTTTACACTAAGCAAACTTGCTTAATTAGGAGCACACATATGCGCAGTAGACATTTTTAAAATCATACACACACAACTGTGCAAATAGAATTTCAGCATGTGTCCGCTCGCACACCCATATACATGTGTATGGGCACCCGCACAATTATTTTAAAGTTAGCGTCTTAGTGCATAAACTCTTTAGTGATCTCATAGAAGGATAAAACAATTGAAAGTTTCCATAATAATAAATTAGAAATTGAATTACTGAGGAAAAACACCTCTAAGAAAGGAGAAATGACAGCAAAGGAAGTACTAGCTGCAGTTGGCAAGTATTGGTGTAAACAGGTTTATTTATCAACTTGAATGTTCATTTGTTGTAACTAGAGGACAAACAGGATGCCAGGAGTCTGCTCATGGCTCCTGGTCAGAATATGCGTCACCAAGTCTGACTTGTGATAATAGTAGAAAGCAAGTCAGTATCAAAGCATGGGCATCTCACTGATACATTTCAAAGCTTAATGTTTTCCAGCACTAGTCAGAGTAAGAGTAATTCCAGTAGGTTTAACTGTTTGACAGTGTTTATGAACATTATGGCAAACGAGAGTGACAGGTGTTACCTTTTCCAGAAAGTGAGCAGAAGAGATTATGTAAGAGGGTAGATCAGATAAAAAAGTGCTAACCAGCTAAAACAAGATAAAAAGTAAATAAAGTCTAAATGCAAAATCCTTGACCCATGAAAAGGTCAAGGATTGCCTGTGGCATAAGATTGCCTGTGGCATAAGATGAATACACTCTGTGGCAAAATGATTCAGAAATGATACAGTACAGAGGAGAAACATGTACAATTGTATTTCATGCCTCAATGTGCTTATTAACTTGGTAGATAAAATGCACATTATGGTTAATGTCATGGTTCTGTCTGGCATGATACACCACTCCAAACTACAATACAGGGTCCACAAATATTTTTTGAAAATTTGCAGACTAGCACTTCTGATCTGATAACGCAAAAGATTAGCACAGCTGGCCCATGAATTATGAAAATACCTGGGGTATTAGCATTGTAGTTCAGAGCAGCTTGCTGGGCAAGCAAAGGAGCAAAACGCCAGGATTATTATTAGATGTCCTCTTAAGTGCTCTCCCATGTTTCCTTGCAGGTTCATATCAGTGCACTACAGATGGTAATTTGCCAGTGACTCCTGCATCAGAGCCAGTGACATTGCTAATATGCTATGATATGCTGCCTTGGTTAAGCATTGGCTGGATTTTGGTGGAAGAGACACAGAGACCTGATCAGGAGGCAGGAGGAGCCACCGATCTAGCATACTGGCAGCTCCTTCTGCTCTGAGGTCTTTGGTCTCAGAAGAGATCAAGTACTGTGGCGCAGTGCAGGCTGACAGAGCTCCAATGCAGGTGGATCCTGATGGTACCAATGATGATGGGGGTGGCTCTCCTGGTAAGGAAGGGGATATTTCCACAGATTTGAAGCCATATAGAACTCTTCTCCGTTTCAGAGAGATGAGTTGCCGGGTTTGATCTCTCAGCCCTTGAAGATCCTCGGAATGGCTGGGCCTGACTCCTTATGGGACACAGAAGAAGAATCTTATTTTGGTCACCCCTGCACAAGGCTTCTGGTTTCCTTCCCCTCCTGCTGCCCTAGTTAAGCACTGGCTAGATTCTGGTGGAAGAGATACAGAGACCTGACCAGGGGGCAGGAGGAGCCACCGATCTAGCATACTGGTAGCTTCTTTTGCTCTCAGGTCTTTGGTCTCAGAAGAGATGCAGTGGGAGTGTGGATCCTCTAGCAGAACCACTTTCTTCTCACTTTATGGGGTTTGTAGTGAACCCTTCAGAGTTCCCTGCATAGTGACAGGAGAGAAGGAAAGTGCTGGAGATGTTGTTAACATTAGCTTCCTCTGCATTCAGGCAGGCCAATCCCCACCAGTAGGTTATGCACCTCTGCCAGCAGATAGAGATGGAGTAAGAAACTGATGCCATAGATATATAGTCCTGCCCCAACATCAGCCCACCAGTATTCTCCATCTCCAGCAGATGGTGGACATGCATTTCCCTACTGGGGATTGCCTGTAAAAAAAAAAAAAAGAGAAATAGAAATAGAAGAAAATAAAAGAATGATGAGACAATTATATAGCACCACTTGCCTCCTGAGGTGATACCATTGAGTCCCTCCCTCAGTTGAGAACCTTCAGTCCAGTAACCTTGTTCTGGCATGGACTTAAAAAAAAATAGTGGTTGCAGGCCGAGAGAGGCTTGGTGGTGAAGACTTTTGTCCTCTCCCCCCATAGCCAGGAACCCATTTCTGCTCTCAGCCCAGGGAGGACTGAGCTCAGGTAAAAGTTTTTATTTAAAAAAAAGAGTGGGAGAGAATCAAGATGGCGTCTTGAGGGGAGGATGCGGTGTTGGAAGCTCCAAATTGCTCGTTCTTTTCTCAATTACCTGGAAAATAATGCCGCATACAAAGAGGAAAGGGTGGGTGAGAGAGGTTACCTTGGCTTTGTCTCAGCCCACCCTGATTCAGAGGAGCATCGACGGCTTCTGCACTGCTTTGGATTCAATCGCCCCAAGTAAAGGGTCCACTGTGAACGCCGACACTGACTGCGTGCCAGCATCCCGGGATGAAACATCTTTAAGCCCTGGAGCTCCTGCTACTCCCTCTCCCCCGCATATCCCGATGCAGCTAAACTGGGTGAGCCGCTTGAATGGATAGCGTTCATAGAAGTGGCTGCTGCTGATGTGGTTTTAGCAGCGAATGTCGAGATGTGCGAACCCAGGGGTGTTTTGTCATCTCTACCACTGGAAGGAACGTCAGCCAAGCTGAGTTCGAAAGTAGAACAACATAACTACCCTGCCTCGGCTTCTACTCCATCTGGGAGATATGCTGTGGAATCCTCCCAGGTTACAGGCAGAGAACTTCCTCAAATTTCTGGGGTAGGTTCCTCTCCTCAGATTTTACCAGTTAAACCTGCTGTAATAACTCTTGACTCAGTTTGGAATGCACTCCTGTCATTGGAACGCTCTATAACTTCACTTACTTTAGTCATGAAGGATACTCAGAGTCATATTCATTCTATGGACCTACTTATTACAGCTCACTCATCTAAGAGAGATAAGCTTGATTCTAAAGTGAACCAGATACAATCTACACAGAATGGTCTAATTCAAGGTGAGTTCTCCTCTTCGAAAAGGCTGGAAAATCTAGAAAATTCTACTAGATATTTAAACCTGAGAATTTTGAACTTTCCCAAGGTAAAGTTGATCTCTTCTAGGGAACAATTTAAACATGCAAGAAGTTTTACATTTTTCATCAGATGCATTTCCACCCATTTCAAGGATTTACCTTTTGCCATCCAAGAGGAAAGACAATGTTTCTCCTGTTTCCCCTTCTACAGATATAAATTTAACTGAATTATTGGAGTCTTCAGTGGAAAATCAAGTTGAACGGTGTGGAACTCTCTTGGTAAATTTTGTGTTTCCATCAAACCGAGATTCAGTTCTTAGACTTTTTCTATGTAATCGTGATACCCTATACTTAGGGCAGAAGATCTGGATTTATCCGGACATATCAAGAGTGACTCAACAACGATGGAAGAAATTCCTGGCTCTTTGCTCATGAACTAGACAGGCGCCCGGATTATAGTTTGATTTCCTTGTAAATGTGTTATGAATATTAATAATACATATTACGTTTTCTTTGAACCATCTCATTTAGCTTCTTCCTTGGATTCCTATCAATCTCCTGGTGAGGTTAGCTAGATAGTAGCGGTAATATATTATGGATAATCCATCTCGCTTCGATTTCCTGATATTTGATTTGTGATATTGCACTCTTTTGTAACCTTGATTCTCCTTATTTCAGAGTACCAAGGATATTAGATGAATATTTTCTGTGATATGTTTTTTTTCTTCATATTTGATATATTACTATGTCCTCATAGATGCACTCATGGTATGGGTGGAGCAACAGCTGCTAGGCATATCCATCTCTCATATTGCCAGAAAGGACAATGTCAAAGCTGACTTTCTCAGCAGTAGGAACTTGGACTCAGGAGAGTGAGAACGAGCAGACGAATCCTTTCAGCTTATATTAGAGCACTAGGGCTGCCCTTTTCAAGTCTTGATGGCGACCTCCGACAGCGCAAAAGTTCCATGGTTTTTCAGTCACAGACAGGACCCAAAAGTGCTGCGCATTGATGCTCTCATTCAGGTGTGGCCAAGGGGCAGTCTGCTGTATGCCTTCCCACCCTGACCTCTGATAGGCAGGATCATTCAGATCATTGCAAGACAAGCCAACACCATTCTTTTGGTGACTCCATATTGGGCACGGATGCAGTGGTATGTATATCTGCAGAGACTGCTGGTGAGCAGTCCCCTTAGGCTACCGCTACAGAAGGATCTGTTGCAGCAGGGAACCATTCTACATGACAGTCTGGGTCGATTTTATGGTTTGACCTTTGAGAGGACTAGGTTGTTGAAACATCATTATTTGCCTGCCATGATATACACTTTGCTTCGGGCCAGGAAATTTTCTAAGTCTTTAGCCTATGCTAGAGTTTTGAGACTGTTCTGCATGCTGGGTTTCCAAACTTCAGGCCCTTTCTTACTATGAGCCTTTTCTGTGTATGAGTCCAGGAGTGGTACAGCTTCAGACTGTGCCCTCATTTTTGCCAAAAGTGATTTTGGAGTTTTATTTGAATCAGTCCATTTCCCTGCCTACCTTGGATGGGGATAGAGATGAAAGTGAGTATCGTCTTTTGCGTACCTTGGATGTCAAGCAACATATGCTGCAGTACTTGGTTACTGAATCTGACCAGAAATCTGATCACCTGTTTGTGCTCCATGGTGGCGGGAAACGGCATGTTCCGGCGATGCAGGCGAATGTAGTCAGTTGGGTTAAGGAGGTTGTTATGGCCGCCTGTGTGCCACAGAAATTCCTTTGCTGAAGCAGATTAAACCGCATTCCACGAGGGCTCAGGCAGGATTGTGTGCAGAACTTTGATTATTGTCACCTGTCGAGATTTTCCAAGTTGCTACGTAGTCATCATCGCACACCTTTTCCAAGCATTACTGCTTGGATGTTTTGTCTCAAGAGGATGCTGTGCTCGCACAAGCAGTGTTGACTGGAACACGGGCAGCCTCCCACCCTGTTTGGGAGTAGTTTTGGTACATCCCATTGGTAGGGATTGGCCTGTCTGAATGCAGAGAAAAGAGAAATTACTATTTACCTGTTACTAATTTCCTCTAATGAGGACAGGCCAATCCCCAACCCACCCTCAGCTGCTGCATTTTTACCTTCGGTTCACCTTTCAGTGTAGACATTGCAGTGTTATTCCTGCTATTCATTTGAAAACTGGTAAGTGACTTAACCAGCCCCTCAGTTTAGTGAATACGTTTCTTTTGGCTCAGCTCAGTTTTACTATTGATTGGAAGCATGAGTGGTTGATTGTTAATTATCATTTTCGAGTTTAATCAGTTTGTCCACAGTTTGGCTTTTCCAGAGGATAATGGCGGGCCGATGTCAGGATAGGACTATATATCCATGAAGTCAGCTTCTTACTCCATCTCCATCTGCTGGCAGAGGTGTATAACACACTGGTGGGGACTGGTCTGCCTTCATTAGAGGAAAGGAAATTATCAGGTAATTAGTAATTTTTCTATCCCACTGATTGTAATTGCCTAAAATCATCCAGCTACATGTATCCAGATACTTAAAAACCTAACTAACTTTGTTTGAATATAGCCAGTTTTGTTTTTAAGTTATCCAGGCCTATGTGGCCGGATAACTTTCTACTTCAGTGATTCTGAAACGCCAGCAGAAGCACAGGACCAGGATCGTGGTAGAAGGCAACTGCGATCCGGGAGAACAACTGCAAAAAGAGGTATGGGGTGGGGGTGAGGGGTTCATATAAGGGACAGGGTTGGGGTGGGCATTGGCAGGAATCTGGAGCCCAGGAGATGTAGTCTAACAAATAAAAGGGGAGGTAGGTGCAGGGGATGGGTATGGGGGGACTCCCAGCCCTAATAATCTTTTTTTAAACTGTGAGATAGGCTGTTTTTGGGCAGGGACGGCAAGTTTGGCCTCATAGGGCTGATGCAACTCGGTGGAGGAGGCAGGGAGCAAGTTAGGGCCTGTAGGCCCAAGATGTGAGTTGTTTTTTTTAAACAGGAAAAAAACATAACCAGTTATATTCTTTTGAATATAGCCAGTTAAGTTTTAAAGTATCTGGCCATATGATGCTGGATAACTTTAGACCTGCTTCAGAGCAGGTTTAAAGTTGTACGGCTAACTTAGCCAGATATAACTGATATTCAGCTAAGTTAGCCGGATAACGGGACCCCCTCCCCAGAATGCCCCCAAAATTCCCCTTTTATATCTGCCTAAATTGTAGCTGGATAACAACATATCTGTTTATAAGAGGCTCGATATGCCATATAACTTGTGAATTATCCATCTAAATGGCTTTTGAATATTTAACCCTACAAATATGGAGACAGAAACTGGAATGGAAACCCAAAAAAGGCCACTCTGCATGCAGTGCAAAACTGCAGAAATGGAAACAGAAATATAACACCCTAATCGGGTGTAGATTTGTGCGCGCCGGGTTGCGCGCACAAATCTACGCCCGCGTGTAGCTACTAAAATCTGGCCCTTTATGCACGCAAGTAGTCTTTTGAAAATTGCTACCATTAATGCCACTGAATTGTCAATAGGTTTTAAGCGTGTACGTGCAATTAGAGACAGTAACTTTTAAACCGGCACGCGTGTGCATATTTGCATGCATATGTTGGCCCATGCCCAGATATGCGGCTATTTTATAACATATGTATGCATATGAGCACATGTTATAAAAAAAATCTGGCAGGGTGCACGTGTGCCAAATTTTAAGTGGGTGTGCACACGTGTGCTCAAATCCCACTTCTATGATGTAAACTGGGGAATTTTAAAAGGGGTATGCGCCGATGCCTTACCAAGTTTTACCAGTCCATCCCCAGTTCAGCCAGTTAAGAGATGGGTCCTCCAAGCTCCGTCCTGGTTTGATAGCCTTTACTCGCTCCAGTTAGCCCTAACCCTTAAAACCCCACAGAACTGCCTAGTTTTCTTTAAATTTTAACTTACATGGCATTCATAACAGAAGTAAAGTTATGCGGGAGGGGGCCTTGGTTCATGCCGGCCCGTGTCTGTATTTATGCGCACATCTTAGGTACATGTCCCAAAATGCCCATGCCTCGCCTCTTTTTGAAAACTTCCGAGATGTGCGCACTGCAGGAGATAGGCACATATCTCGGTGGCTTTTCAAATCTGCTCAGCGCATGTGAGCCCAAATTCTGCACGCATCCCCTAATTAATGCGTGTCAGGCTTTTGCAATTCACCTCTGTGTGCAAATGGGCTTTTGAAAATTGCTACAATATAGTCTACTTTTACACGCGTAAATCCTTTTTAAAATTACATACTCTGTGCGAAAGTGCAAAACCCTCCCCAAACCTGTTCCCTGGGACCTCTCTCCTTATTGCAAGTAAAAGAACAAACATAGTACTTTTACCTGCATATAGGGTGGGTAATAACTTTTAAATAACCCTTCCTAACGTATCACTAACATGCTAAATGTACACCTTCAGTCTCATGAAAATGAATTCATGATTCTGTTACACTCACGTACATTGAGTTCCTTCTAACCAAATATAGGCATTCATTTCACTTTTTCATTACATGAAAATGGATCTAATCTGTCCAGCACTGCCCAATACCTACCAGCTCTTGCTTCTAGAAAGTTCTAGGCTTACAGTTTCTGTTTCTCAGTGATTAAAGTCTCATGTGCAAAGCCATGGATAGGATTGTTGTTCTGTGCTTATATGGCAGTGGAACAGGGCCAACCAAGGCAATTTGGTTAAGACAGGGAGATAATATAGGAAATGACAGAGTCAGACTTGAAAGGTGTGTACTGGATAGAAAAAGGGAAGATATGATTCAGTACACACACAGCTTCCTATAGCTGCTCACACTTTGCCTGTCATGGCTTTTGGATGTAAAAGACATGATAGCTGGGAAAACTTTGAAGAAATTCCATTCCTTAATTGCAAAAGGGAAATCACAGAACATATAGAAAGACATGGTTTAATGGAACAAAGTCAGCATGGCTTTACCCAGGGCAAGTCTTGCCTCACAAATCTGCTTCACTTTTTTGAAGGAGTTAATAAACATGTGGATAAAGGTGAACCGGTAGATATAGTATACTTGGATTTTCAGAAGGCGTTTGACAAAGTTCCTCATGAGAGGCTTCTAGGAAAAGTAAAAAGTCATGGGATAGGTGGCGATGTCCTTTCATGGATTGCAAACTGGCTAAAAGACAGGAAACAGATTAAATGGGCAATTTTCTCAGTGGAAGGGAGTGGACAGTGGAGTGCCTCAGGGATCTGTATTGGGACCCTTACTGTTCAATATATTTATAAATGATCTGGAAAGAAATACGATGAGTGAGATAATCAAATTTGCAGATGACACAAAATTGTTCAGTGTAGTTAAATCACAAGCAGATTGTGATAAATTGCAGGAAGACCTTGTGAGACTGGAAAATTGGGCATCCAAATGGCAGATGAAATTTAATGTGGATAAGTGCAAGGTGATGCATATAGGGAAAAATAACCCATGCTATAATTACACAATGTTGGGTTCCATATTAGGAGCTACAACCCAAGAAAGAGATCTAGGTGTCATAGTGGATAACACATTGAAATCGTCGGTGCAGTGTGCTGTGGCAGTCAAAAAAGCAAACAGAATGTTGGGAATTATTAGAAAAGGAATGATGAATAAAACGGAAAATGTCATAATGCCTCTGTATCGCTCCATGGTGAGACCGCACCTTAAATACTGTGTACAATTCTGGTCGCCGCATCTCAAAAAAGATATAATTGCGATGGAAAAGGTACAGAGAAGGGCTATCAAAATGATAAGGGGAATGGAACAACTCCCCTATGAGGAAAGACTAAAGAGGTTAGGACTTTTCAGCTTGGAGAAGAGACGACTGAGGGGGGATATGATAGAGGTGTTTAAAATCATGAGAGGTCTAGAACGGGTAGATGTGAATTGGTTTTTTACTCTTTCGGATAGTAGAAAGACTAGGGGGCACTCCATGAAGTTAGCATGGGGCACATTTAAAACTAATCGGAGAAAGTTCTTTTTTACTCAACGCACAATTAAACTCTGGAATTTGTTGCCAGAGAATGTGGTTAGTGCAGTTAGCATAGCTGTGTTTAAAAAAGGATTGGATAAGTTCTTTGGAGGAGAAGTCCATTACCTGCTATTAAGTTCACTTAGGGGCGGATTTTAAGAGCCCTGCTCGCCTAAATCCGCCCAAATCCGGGCGGATTTAGGCGAGCAGGGCCCTGCGCGCCGGTGAGCCTATTTTACATAGGCTCACCGGCGCGTGCAGACCCCGGGACTCGCGTAAGTCCCGGGGTTCTCCGATGGGGGCGTGTCGGGGGCGTGTCGGGGGCGTGTCGGGGGCGGGCCCGAACCGCGTGGCGTTTAGGGGGCGTGCCGGGAGCGTTTCGGGGGCAGACCCGGAGGCGTGGTTACGGCCCGGGGCGGCCCGTGGGCGTGGCCGCGCCCTCCGTACCCGCCCCCAGGTCGCGTCCCGGCGCGCAGGAGGCCCGCTGACGTGCGGGGATTTACGCCTCCCTCTGGGAGGCGTAAATCCCCCGACAAAGGTAAGGGGGGGCTTAGACAGGGCCGGGTGGGTGGGTTAGGTAGGGGAAGGGAGGGGAAGGTGAGGGGAGGGCAAAAGGAAGTTCCCTCCGAGGCCGCTCCAATTTCGGAGCGGCCTTGGAGGGAACGGGGGTAGGCTGCGCGGCTCGGCACGCGCCGGCTATACAGAATTGATAGCCTTGCGCGCGCCGATCCAGGATTTTAGTGGATACGCGCGGCTTCGTGCGTATCTACTAAAATCCAGCGTACCTTTGCTTGCGCCTGATGCGCCAGCAAAAGTAGGCCTATTCGCATAGTTTGAAAATCTACCCCAAAGAGAATAGCCACTGCCATTAGCAACGGGTTACATGGAATAGACTTAGTTTTTGGGTACTTGCCAGGTTCTTATGTCCTGGATTGGCCACTGTTGGAAACAGGATGCTGGGCTTGATGGACCCTTGGTCTGACCCAGTATGGCATTTTCTTATGTTCTTATGTGTCAGTGGAAGAAGGAGATGCAGGGCCTAGATATTAGCATGAAACATCAAATGAAAACTGCTTTTTTGGCGAAAATGAAGTGGCTGAAGATGTGGATATGTCTTAAGAACACTGTGGGTCAACTGGATAGTAAATTAAGTAATTTTGCAATGCATCATTCTTCAAGATTCTATAGGGATGGCCAACTCTGGTCCTCAAGAGCCACAAACAGATGAGGACTGGAAACAGCCACCCCTACTCTATGCCTTTTAGTATAAGCGATTTAACAAGTGCATGCCCAACATGTTTTGGTGATCAGATGTGCACCATTTTATAAGAAATATGTGAAGCAATATCAGTGGGAAATTTGATTCACCCTGCTAATAAGGCATTTATTTATTTTTATTTATTTATTTATTTAACAGTTTTTTATACCGACCTTCATAGTAAATAACCATATCGGATCGGTTTACATTTAACATAGGGTATAACTGAAGGAACAATTCAGGTAAACAATAAATAACCATAGATAGGAATAAGTCAAAGTTACAATCAATGGGAGTCAAGAACTTGGAAGCTTAAAACAAGCTGGAAGGAAGATAAAGGCAAGTATTAATTATGAAAGATACGATAGAGAGAACGGGTTAAAGCTTGGAAGTGCTTTAACCTGGAGGTACCAGAGTCCATAGTTCATGAAAATAAATGCCAAGGCCGGATGAGAGTGGAAGCCATTAGTGATTGTCTGGAGGATCGGAGAAGGCTTGGTGGAAAAGCCACGTCTTGAGTCTTTTTCTGAAAGTTAAGAGGCAGGGTTCCAATCTGAGGTTTGCAGGGATGTTATTCCAAATAGATGGGCCTGCTATCGAAAAAGCTCTGTCTTTGGTCGTGGAGAGACGTGTGGCCTTAGTCGGAGGAAATTGTAGAGTGCCTTTGAGAACCTCTCTAGTTGGTCTGTTAGAGGATTGGAGTTTGAATGGGATTTCCAAGTCGAGTTGAAGTTGATGGTGGATGGTTTTGTGAATTAGGGTGATTGATTTGTATAGGATTCTAAAATTTACTGGTAACCAATGTAGGTTACTGAGGATGGGTGAGATGTGTTCACCGCGGCTGGTGCTGGTCAGCAGTCTCGCTGCCGCATTTTGTAACATCTGCAGTGGTTTGGTGGTAGATTTGGGGAGGCCTAGGAAGAGTGCACTGCAGTAGTCTATTTAGTCTATTTATATGAGAAAAGCAGGAGGAACTGTAATAAAATGCAAATAAATAAATAAATTTGATCACCTTACTTTTTGCTTCCTTTTCCAGATAATTACTGAATATGTAGGGACCTTTGTTTTCATTTTTTATTTTATTTTCTAGGAATTAATCAGTGCTTATTAATAATGACCAAAAATAGTAGAATTTCAGTGGAAAAAAAAAGTCTGTTTTTTTCATCGATTTTTCTCTTATTTTTGTTTGTTATAATAAACACTGATAAATTCCAAGGGAAAATAAAATAAAAACTGAAAATGAAGGTCCCTATGAATATGTTGAACCCTGGGACGCTCCACTATTCACCTCTCTCTATAGGAAAACTAATTATTAAGACTGACTATTTGCTTCCTTTCATTTAACCAACTACTGATAAGCAATAGGACACAGCTTTCTATCCCATGACTTTAATTTCCTGAGGAGTATCAAATGCCTTCTGGAAATC
Source organism: Rhinatrema bivittatum (assembly GCF_901001135.1). Lineage (NCBI taxonomy): Eukaryota > Metazoa > Chordata > Amphibia > Gymnophiona > Rhinatrematidae > Rhinatrema > Rhinatrema bivittatum. The sequence goes on from NC_042616.1 coordinate 176,649,235, forward strand.
TGGATGTATTATTTCAACCGGCCTGCCCGAATCCACATGTTCATTTACACCTTCAAAAAATTCTAATAGATGAGTAACGCACGACTTCCCTTTGCTAAATCCATGCCGCCTCTTCCCCATTAAGCCATATCATATGCCCAGTGATTCTGTTCTTATTCTTAGCTTCCACCATTTTGCCTAGCATCAACATCAGGTTATCCAAGCTCACTGGTCTGTAGGGTTCTGGATAGAGCTGTTAATAGAAGACAGTTGTTCAAAGCACCAGTCAGACCCCAGGTGGCAGAAGAAGAAGCACCACTGCTCTACTGACCAGGATCATCAGCAGGTGTTCAGCCAGGCAGATAGAGAGAAAGGTTTAATGAAGGGAGGGTAGAATCAATCTTCAGCCTGGTAGGATACACTCCTTCTGAATTTCACCTCCTCCTGCAGGGTCCCACAGTGTATATATTTTGGAACCTTCTGTACCTGACACATATGCAAATGAAAAAGGCACATAAGGCATTCCATAGTATAGACACTGTAAAGAATGCCTAAAAACCGAATATTCTCTGAGGACAAGCAAAACGGCAGTTCTCACACATGGGTGACATCATTGGATGGAGCCCAGCCCGGAACTTTGATCTCAAAGATTCTAAAGCTTTCAAACATGCCCTACTGAGCATGTGCAGCTGTAGTTATCATCCTGTCCCCTAGTCAGAGTCCCTCAATCTCTTTTTTTCCACAGAGCCATGTGGTCATGGTATTCAGCTTTGCTCTCTTCTCACAGATTTTGTTGTGGTTTTTTTCTGGAGCTGCAGCTGTTTTTCTTTTCCTTAGGTAGTTTTATTTTTTGTTTTTATTTTATTTTTTCTCTTCCTTGCAACTTTCTGCCAGCCACATGATGGATCTTAGTCACTGTGCAACCTGGCACAGTCTAATTCTATTCCTTATTAAACAGATACTGCATCTGCAGTTCAGTTTCTGTGTCCTCTCCTTTTTCTGTCTGTTTTTGTGCCTTTGTCTGTTGCTGACAGGACTGAGAAAATGCAGCTTGTGGGTGATCCGTGTAGGCCACTGAGCCTGGGGACTCACCTGAGTTCCAAGTCATTCATTGATCGATTGGCATCGATGGAGGCTCAGACAGTGAAGGGACCGAAGACTGCACTGTTCTTTTGGGTGTGAGAGCTCATCCGCCCCACGGGCAGTAATCCTAGATGACATAGCCTCACCTCCTGCTTAGTGCAGTCTCCTTGTGAGAGAGCGTGAGCAGGAGCCTGAGCAACCAGTGATGTTGCTGCACTTTCAGTGCCATGTCCAGTAACGATTGCCCGTGCACGCTTGTGCCAGCACACTGATGGTCTGACACATCGATGTCAGGACTGTGTCGAGGACCAGGACTGCCACTGAGTGTGCCATGGTCTCCTTTGAAGCCATCAAGATGCTGGGGCACCCTTGATGCCATCAAGATGCATGACTGCCCTTGATGCTGTAAGGGCCATCGACCGTGGGCGCCATCGAGTGCCATGCACACCATCGATTGCCCTGCCTGGGGCGAGAACCCTTCCATGCTATAGGCAGCGGCAAGTGCCGTCAGGTGCCATAGATGCCATTGAGCAACATGGGCCTCGATACAGCAGAGTAGCAGCACCGACTTCAAGTGTCACGATCCAGACCGCGTCAAGACCAGAACTGCCATCGAGCATCATGGTCATCCTCGATGCTGTCAGAGCTGCCCTCGATGCCATCGAGGTGCATGGCTGCCCTCGAAGCCAACGTGCACCATGGAGGCTATTGGGCATGTTTGCCAGTGATGCCATTCATGGCTGTTCTTGACAGTCAGGGAGCACTAGGATTGCCATTGAGTGTCTGGTCGCCCTTGAGGCAGTTGACCACCAGAGCACAGGGGTCCTGAGAACCCTTTTGCACCTTGGAAGCCCTCGCCACACAGGGGCTTCGTGCCTGGGGGCGCCATAGTGCTGTCTAGCTCTGGGATCACCATTGATCTGAGACGCCCTGGAATGCCGAGGCAACCAGGGTATACCATGGTCCAGTACCCTTGAGGCTATCAAGCATTGGAGGCACCAACGAGTCCCTTTGTGATGTCCAGAAGGGATAGCGAGGGGCATCGAGGTGCACCATCGATGGCGAAAGGATGTTGTATGCTGTAGACACTGACGCTCTTGGATGCCCTGAGAAATACAAGTTGGAATACAAGTTATTCACTTTATATTACCATTTTACTCTTTTTATCGATCCTCTTCTGTAAGTCCAATTTTCATTTGTTCATGCTGTATTCACATCACTGTTAGTGTGATGCTTGTAAGGGATTTTGATGAAGCAATTCTCTGCTTTACTTGGATCCATCCATTATGGTGAGTGGGGCTAAATAAGGTTCAGAAATCTTAAATATTAATGTCTTTTTCAGTATCAAACAAACAAAACAAAAACTGAAAGCTTTTATTTGATGTAATGATGAACTGAAAGAATCATCTTAAAATACATGTGATAATTCTGCTGCTTTTTTTTTTTTTTTTTTTTAAAAAGCTTTACATATGCATTTAATTTTACATTAGTTAATAGCACTTTGGAAAGCCTTATTTTTGGCTTTCAAAAATGGTGGAATATAAGTGGTATAAAAAGAAATGCATTGTCACTACACATAAGCTTTCCATGAACTGTTTTCATGCATGGAGCCTCCAGAACCTTAGCTCACTGATTGGTTTCATAAGCTGGTCTCCTTCAAGCTCTGTGTCCTGTAATGTTGCCATCTCATCCCAGGTCAAGGAAACAGGCTGATCCAATCCTGGTTTTGCTCCCACTGCATACATGGATTTGTCATTCTATTATCCTTATCGATTTGCCTAAGCAAATCAGAATGACAAATCCATGCATGCCTCACCCTAAATATGCCTGTTTAGTTGATTTAGGGTCAGGTGGCAATCCAAGCCCATTGTATTGCTGAATACGATTCTGTTTTCAAATCTCTTTCAGTATTAGATAACTTAGGGCTGGATTTTCTAACTTCGCGGAGCTCCCTGAATTTGGCAGTAATGGGGGGGCGGCCCTGTGAAAGCCGACAGCGATCGCACCACCACGGTGTTATCGCTGCCGGCTTTCGCAACCAATAGCGCCACCGTGAAAGGTGGCGCTATTGGGCACGCTACTGGCGGTGATAACGTGGCTTACCTTATCGCCGCCAGCAAAGTCTTCGCAGCGTCCGCCCCAACGCCGCCCCGACTTCTCCTCTTCCGGTGCCGACGCCACCCCGACTCCGCCCCTTTTTAGCTATTGCACGCGAAAAGTCCCTTTTCGCGTGCGATGCGGTAGGAAAATGACCCCCTTAGATGGCTCTCAGCAGAAGGAAGAAATCCTTATGCTCCGAGAAAGGGCGAATGTAATGTTTATACAATTTCCCATCAATTTATGGGTAGAAATAACAATATATAATTACTGATCTTATTTCTAGGCAGACATGCTGTGCTTGAACCCTGCTATCCTATTCTTTGTTTTCAGCATAGAATATCTTTTGGTTTATTTTTTCTTCTTGAAGGGTGACCTCTAGAGGCAGTTTATGAGGTTTACATTAATCTTATTGAAAAATGCAGGAGGTGCAGATGTAAGAAGCCCAGCTGGGCCTACCATGGATTTTTACTCCTGTTTTAGTTTGGGTTTTTCAGAAATAACCTTACTCAGGTATGTAATATGGATTTTAGCACTGAAAATACCTGCACAAAGAAATCCACAGTATACTTAGTGCGGGTGCATGCAAATCTCATTTAAAAGAAGGCATTAGCTATTCCCCAGGGCAGACAACTTAAAGCACATTTTTTAATCACTGGAATTTTAACTCTGTGGGTCAGAGCAGGAGTAAAACTTAACTAACATTTCTGGTGGCCATGCTATGCTATTGCTGTGTCCAGTGTAGTAGTGTCTGCTTCTGCTAGACTGGGCACAGCAGTAGAATAACTTTGGCCACTAGAAATGTGTGCTTTCTTAGCATTCAGACAGGTTAATCCACACCAGTGGGTTATGCACCACTACCAGCAGATGAAGAAGGAGCAAAGCTGATGTCATGGTATATACAGCCTTGCACTGACATCAGCCTGCCAGTATTCTCTGACTCCAGCAGATGGTGGACGTGCATCTCCCTACTGAGGATTGCTTAAAAAAAATTGTAGAAAGAGAAAAGAAGAAGGAAATTAATTTGCCCCGCTCTCCTGTGGTGATATCTTATGGTCCTTCCCTCAGTAGAGTTTTTCCTGAGATGATATCTGCGGATCCCTCCCTCAGAATAGTGCCTCGGTCCCGTAGCTGGCTTTCCGACATCGACTTAGCTGTAGAGAGACAAACAGCTGAGAGGCGGGTGCAGGAAGTTGAGCGTGGCAGTGAAGGCTTTTGTTCTCTCTCTGCCTCTCCCCCCCCCCTCCACCCCACCCCGCAAAAACTAAGGCAACCTAAGGTATACTTTATGTGCTTACCATATAACAAATATACAAAAAACGCCCAATACAAAATTGTATGTGGAAAAGAAAAGCACTATTGCTTCCTATTAAATGCTTACAAAGGAATACGTTATTCAAAATAAAAATTCTTCTGTATTTTATTGAAAATATGACATCATGTACATTTAATTCCTTACATAAAATCTACCTTCATCTAATACAAATATTTTGAAACTCTCAATTTAATTCTCATGATAAATATCCACCATTATATAGTCTTGAGTTCTCCCTCAAATCTATGCTATCTCTTACCTCACTCTGTCCCTCTTTCTCACAAACAACACCATACAATAGATCTTTTACTTCAATGTGGTTATTGGTCTCCTTTCATTGGACCACCGCTAGATGTTTAAATCTTTATATTTGGAATAATTCATTATGATTTATTAATATTCTGGGACCAAGACACAAGGCTCGGTCTCAAAATAAATCTTGCCAATATTCACTCCATTAGTCCTCAGATCTTCATAACGGGTGTCCTACTTGTGCATCATTTTCTCACGTCCCAACAAGGACCTTGTTTCACCAGTGAGGCTTCTTCAGGGGACTTAACTTAACAAGACCAGTCACCCACACTACCTCATCTATTCCTCCTCTCGATGCTGTGATTTTGTCACCGCTGTTTTATGAAACACTTGTATTGCCTGACACGAACTTCTGCACAATTTACCACTTATTAGTCGGGGATAAATGAACCCATGAAATGTTCACCTTGTACATCTGCAAAGCTTCTATATCACCGTAGTAAAGTTTGCCACCACGTCCCTCAGTTGTTATCTTGAACATTAAGTGAACACAATTTCTTTATCGATCAAGGAAACACCAACTTCCTTCAAAGTGTTTCAAGTTTTTACCTCGCCGCTCCTGCGGCTGAATACGGTCTCTTCAGCCAGAAACACCAACTTCCTTCAAAGTGTTTCAAGTTTTTACCTCGCCGCTCCTGCGGCTGAATACGGTCTCGCCACCCACCTGTTTCCTCGAGCGGTGGGGAACGCCACCAGCAGAGCCTCGAATTGGCGGCAGGACGCCGCCAATTCTGTCCCCTGTGGCCTGGAGGCCGCAGCAGCTCCTGCCCTGATTGGCAGGGCCGGCCCCGCCGAGCAGCCGCCGACGCCGTCGGGAGCCTCCTCTTTGCGGCCTGGAGCCGCCCTGGGTCAGCCTACGTGGCAGGGAGCCGCGTCATGTTCGGGGTCCTCTTCGGACGGCAGGAGGCTGTCCCGAAGCCTGCCTCTATGTTTCCACGTCCCCATGCTGAGGTGCAGGAGAGCACCACTGTATGTGGTGCTGCATCTCTCTTCAGCCTTCCTTAGGCGCCGGCGCCTAAGGAAGCATTTAAAGGGCCAGCCACAGGAAGTGTTGCTGGTTCCTCCTGGTGATGACATCCTACTTCAGCCCTATAAAAGGGATTCTTCATCAGTCTCTCGTTGCCTTTGGATTGGGTTCCACAGTTGCCTGTGTCTTCGGACCGGTCCAGGTCCTCCATGGTCTCCTTGCTTTGATGGCTTCGTGTTTAGTGTTTTCATGTTCCTTGTTTCCAGTCCTGATGTCGGCCAAGTCCGGATGTCCTTGTCTTCAGCTGTCTCCATGTTCCAGATGTTCGTCGTCCTGGTCTTCAGCATCTTCAGGTTCCTGAATTCCTTTGTTCCTGTCTTCGGATGTCTTCAAGTTCCCGGTACCGGATGTTCTGCTCTTCTGTTGTCTCCATGCTTCCTGTATTCCATGTCTCCGTGTTCCAGAGGCCCCTCGTCCAGGCTTCCTCATGTCTCAGCTTTCCTGATGTTCCAGCTTTCCCTGGTGTTTTGCTCCTGAGCTCTTGGTTCTCCGGGTGACGCGTCTCCGTCATTGGAGTTGCCTGCAGTGGACTCATGTCCTGGCTCCTGAGCTTTCCTGACCTGCCAGCCCCTGTGGTTCTCCGGATGATACCGGCTCCATCATTGGGGTCTCACCTCGGCTGGATTCCTATCCTGCGTTCATCTCTCTCCCTGCGTGGTCCGTGACCAGTCTCCTCTGGCTGTGTAGGGCGCGCAGTGGGACAGGGTGATCCACGACCAGCCCATTGGGTCCGCCCATGTAGGTGGGCTGTGTAGGGCGCCCTGAGAGACAGTGCCAATGTCTACCTTCCCAGCTTCTTGCCTTGTCTGTGATGCCATCGCTTCAGCCCCTCGTCTGTGATGCCGTCGCATCAGCCCCTCATCTGTGATGTCTTCCCGTCAGCCCTCATCTGTGATGCCTTCTATGTTCCAAGGATTCCGTCTGCCCTCGTCCTCCCTCCGGCCTGCTGCCCATTGCCGTACCCAGTGGGAGGACTGTTCATCAATCAACATTGCGTTGTTGGTTGTCCGGAGTGTGCAGGTCCGGTTGAGGGTCGGACCTTGTTCCCTAGTCCTTGCTTCAGCCATGTTTTGCCCTGTTACCCATGCTCGCACCAGCTCACTTCCCGCGCTGTGGCTTGGGGCTCCTCCCTCGGTCATGTCGTGGCCCAAGGGCTCACAACCCTGTTTGAGAGACGACCGCGCCTCCGTGCCTCAGAGAGTAACGGCCGTGGAGGTCGCGCTCATAACACTTTTAACTTCATCTGGGCCACAAGCAAGAGCTTACCCCATAAAAAGAATCTCCCCCTAGGGATTAAGAGTGAAACGTGGGATGGAATTGCTGCCAGAGCAGCCCCTGAAGAAACAAATCAGTTATATATCCTAAGGAGCAACAATTCTCCAAAACGGGGGTTACAATGGGAAAAGAATTTGGGAATAGAATTTAATAAAATGGGTATAGAATTCAATAAAAATTAATATATATTGGATATTGAAGAGTGGTGGAGTGGAATTTAATTATTAGCTAAAGGCTACCTATATATTATGGGTGATTCCTTTCTGCCTAAAGGCAGTATTTAATAGAATGTTCCACTGCTCCTTTCTTCCTCATTTGAGATGAGTAAGGACCAAACATAAATTACATTAAAAATAAAACGATGAAAAATTAAAATAATATCATGCATAATGAATTTGCATGAGATATATTTGCATTCAATGGAGGCAGTGCATGCAAATATAAGAATACCAATGATTTGCCTCCAGAATTGCTCATAGCAATATCTTGGAAGTTGACCCTGAATTCCTGAAGATACCAGGACAATACAGGAAAGCTGGCAACCCTTCAAAACTGCTAGCCCATAATCCTCATCAAAAAGTACAGATCTAGACGAAGAGCCCTTTTTCACTTTGCCATTTAAGTTTTCTTAAATATTTTCCCTTACAGGGCTAGGTTCCCGGTGTTATGGCTATGGCTGCTGTGCAACCGCCTCACCACCAGGGGTCCTTCAAGAGCAGGCTCTCCTCGCTGGCCCAATCCATCTGCTCTATGTCTTGGATGTGCCTTTGTAGCCCTGCCTACCCTAGACTCCAGTGCTTCGGCATCGAGCTCGTTGGGCTCCCTGCTCTAGCCTTGCCTTCCTGTGTGTGGCCTTCGGGCCTTCTGCCTTGCCTTACTGTGTGTGGCCTTCGGGCCTTCTGCCTTGTCTTGCCTTACTGTGTGCGTGTGGCCTTTGGGCCTTCTGCCTTGCCTTGCTGTGTGTGGCCTTCAGGCCTTCTGCCTTGTCTTGCCTTACTGTGTGCGTGTGGCCTTCGGGTCTCCTGCCTTGCTCTGTGTGTGTGTGTGTGGCCTTCAGGCCTTCTGCCTTGCCTTGCCTTGCTGTGTGTGTGTGGCCTTCGGGCCTTTTGCCTTGCCTTGCCTTGCCTTGCTGTGTGTTTGTGGCCTTTGGGTTTTCTGCCTTGCCTTGCCTTGCTGTGTGTGTGTCGCCTTCGGGTCTTCTGCCTTGCCTTGCCTTGCTGTGTGTGCGTGGCCTTCGGGCCCTCTGCCTTTCATGTGTGTGTGGCCTTCGGGCCCTCTGCCTTGTCATGTGTGTGTGTGGCCTTCAGGCTCTCTGTCTTGCTATAAGGTTCTTGTGACCCTGCCTGGACTTTGACTCTGTTGCCTGCCACCTGCCTTGACTCTGCCTGGACTTTGACTCTGTTTGCCTGCCGCCTGCCTTGACCCTGCCTGGACCTTGACTTTGTTCCCAACCAGTACTCTGCTCCTTATGTCACAGCCATTGCCCAGCTCCATACACTCCTGCCGCATCACATTCCTTCCCAGCCATCCTCAGAGACCTTCCAGCTATCCCTGTCTCTCTCCACCTGGAGTCACTCCCGAAGGTGGTTTTCACTACACCGGATCACTGCCCAAACGTAACACCCGGTGTGTTATGCCAATATGCTTCACCTGTGTTTTAGAGAACCCATCTCTACAGTTAAGAAGATATTTCAGACTTCATTGTTTCTGTTATTAAGAACATAAGAACATAAGAAATTGCCATGCTGGATCAGACCAAGGGTCCATCAAGCCTAGGATCCTGTTACCAACAGAGGCTAAACCAGGTCACAAGAACCTGGCAAGTACCCAAACACTAAGAAGATCCCATTCTATTGATGCCAGTAATAGCAGAGGCCATTCCCTAAGTCAACTTGATTAATAGCAGTAAATGGACTTCTCCTCTAAGAACTTATCCAAACCATTTTTAAACCCAGCTGCACTAACTGCACTAACCACATCCTCTGGCAACAAATTCTAGAGCTTAATTGTGCATTGAATGACAAAGAATTTTCTCTGATTAGTCTTAAATGTGCTATTTGCTAACTTCATGGAGTGTCACCTAGTCCTTCTAATATCTGAAAGTGTAAATAACTGATTCACATCTACTCGTTGAAGACCTCTCATGATTTTAAACACCTCTATCATATCCCCCCTCAGCCGTCTCTTCTCCAAGCTGAACAGCCTAACCTCTTTAGCCATTCCTCATAGGGGAGCTGTTCCATCCTCTTTATCATTTTGGTTGCCCTTCTCTGTACCTTCTCCTTCTCAACTATATCTTTTTTGAGATGCGGCGACCAGAATTGTACACAGTCTTCAAGGTGCGGTCTCACCATGGAGCGATACAGAGGCATTATGACATTTTCCGTTTTGTTAACCATTCCCTTCCTAATAATACCTAACATTGTTTGTTTTTTGGACTGCTGCAGCATACTGAGTCAACGATTTTAAAGTATTATCCACTATGATGCCTAAATCTTTTCCCTGGGTGATAGCTCCTAATATGGAACCTAACATTGTGTAACTACAGCAAGGGTTATTTTTGCCTATATGCAACACCTTGCACTTGTCCACATTAAATTTCATCTTCCATTTGGATGCCCAATCTTTCATCCTGCAAGTTTCTCCTACAATGTATCACAATCCGCTTGTGATTTAACTACTCTGAATAATTTTGTATCATCTGCAAATTTGATAATCTCACTCATCATATTCCGTTCCAGAACATTTATAAATATATTGAAAATCATCAGTCCAAGTAGAGATCCCTGAGGCACTCCACTGTTTACCCTTTTTCTCTGAGAAAGTTGACTATTTAATCCTACTCTCTGTTTCCTGTCTTTTAACCAGTTTGTAATCCACGAAAGGGCATTGCCTCCTATCCCATGACTTTTTAGTTTTCTTAGAAGCCTTTCATGAGGGACTTTGTCAAACGCCTTCTGAAAATCCAAATAGACTACATCTACTGGTTCACCTTTATCCATATTTTTATTAATCTCTTCAAAAAAATGAAGCAGATTTGTGAGGCAAGACTTCCCTTGGGTAAATCCATGTTGACTGTGTTCCATTAAACCATGTCTTTCTATTTTCTCTGTGATCTTGATCTTTAGAATAGTTTCCACTATTTTTCCTGGCACTGAAGTCAGGCTCATTGGCCTATGGTTTCCCAGATCGCCCCTGGAGCCCTTTTTAAATATTGGGGATATATTGGCTACCCTCCAGTCTTCAGGTACAATGGATGACTTTAATGATTGGTTGCAAATTTTAACTAATACATCTGAAATTTCATTTTTTAGTTCCTTCATAATCCTAGGATGCATAACATCTGGTCTACGTGATTTCCTACACTTTAGTTTGTCAATCTGGCCTACCACATCTTCCAGGTTCATAGTGATTTGGTTCAGTTCTTCTGACTCATCACCCTTGAAAACCATCTCCGGAACTGGTATCTCCCCAGCATCCTTATTAGTAACAGAGAAGAAAAGAATTCATTTAGTCTTTCTGCAATGGCCTTATCTTCCCTAAGAACTCCTTTAACCCCTAGGTCATCTAACAGTCCAACCAACTCCCTCACAGGTTTCTTGCTTCGGATAAATTTTAAAAGGTTTTTATTATGAGTTTTTGCCTCTATGGCCAACTTCATTTCAAATTCTCTCTTTGCCTGTCTTATCAATGTTTTACACTTAACTTGACAATGCTTATGCTTTTACCTATTTTCTTCAGATGGATCCTTCTTCCAATTTTTGAAGGATGTTTTTTTGGCTAAAATAGCCTCTTTCACCTCACCTTTTAACCATACCGGTAATTGTTCTATCTTTGGCTTCTGTGTTAAGACTGCCAAAAAATGTGCCCATTAATATCAAACTTGATGGTTTAATTTCTTTATTCTTTCGTGATGTTGGCACTGATTGACTGGGAGCTGTGGGTGGACCACCAATCCATTTTAAATAAACCATAGACTTTGCTCAATAATGACTTATATCAGATTTAAACTGGGAACTTAGACATGAAAGGCCTATGTAAATCCTGTCCCCTTAATTACTATATTGTCCTGAATGCCTAGCGCTTTACAAGGATAGGTGGTATCAAATTTACTTCTAGTGCCGTTTCCATAAAATATCCACATCCAACAACAGAAATCACAGCTATAGGAAAAAAGTTTAATCTGAGCACAAGTTTCGTCACAATTAATTCAGTAGACATTGAGTGCTTTTTTTGGTATGTGACCTATGCATAAAACGTTATACCGTGCAACTCAGTAAAAATTTTACGTGCATATTAAAATGGGCCTGAACATGCTATATCAAAGGAAAAATTACTGAGAGCATGGTAAAACTTGCTTTCAGTAGCATTAATATGGATATTAATGGACAAATGTTTAATGTCCACGTTAACTGTGGCCTGAAATCCCTTGTGCTAATCATCCTGAAGTCCCCCACGTTAAATGGCATAAAATGAAAAGGCTGGTTAACATGGTTTATCCACCCCCATCCTATTTCTCAGAGTCAAGATTAATACCCTGCCAGCCCAACTATTCCCTCTCTCTTCTGTAGCAAAAAGCATGTTTACAAACCTTCATTTGCAGTTTCTTTTTTATTTTTCTTGGAAATATCAGTTATAACAAAAAAAAAATCATTCTCATTTGTTATAACAAAATCATTTTTCCACTGATTAGATTTTGTTATAATAGTGAAATTCTCAGGAAAAAAATAAAATAAATACTGGACAACCCCCATACACACTGGTCTTGTGGAACGCATCTTTTCCCAGAGCAAAAAGCAATTGCCTGAGGGCCTGATGGGTCTCTTTCCTCCCCCAGGCAGGTCATTCCCCTTCCCTCTCTGAAGCAGACTAAGGGGGTCATTCATCAATGTGATAAATAACGCATCATGAGATACATATGCAAATTTTAAAAATGTAGTCAAATGGGAGGAGTTTATGAAAATGGGAGGTGCTTAACATTGCATGTGATAGCGTAACAAATGCTATCACAGGTTTAACACCAGAAATAACTACACCTATTTTTCTGGTGTTATGCTGTGTATTATGCCCAAAATGGGCAAATCCCGTTTCGGGCAGAAAGAAAGTGAGAGAGAGAGAGAGAGCAAGTGCCTCTGGTGAGGCACATATATTAGGCAACTTTTTATATCACTGTAAGAGGGGCCATTCTGAACTCAGGGTGAGGTTTTGATGGTGGCCTAGGTTTTGGGGGCAGTTTTACATGCACAGTCAGAGGTACGAACAGCACAGTAGACATCAGTGAAGATTTTATGTGATTTGGAGTGATGAAAGGTACACAAAGATGAGATTTGTACATTGTACTCTTGAACTTCACTGATGTCTACTGAGCTGTTCATACCTCTGACTGTGCATGTAAAACTGCCCCCCAAAACTTAGGCCACCACCAAAACCTCACCCTGAGTTACTTGTTGCCCCTCTTACAATGGTATAAATATTTTACCTATAGGGGAGCCTTATAAAGAGTCTGTTGGTCTGTCTGTCTATCTCTCTCTCTCCCCCCCCAGCAGCATTCCAAAATGCAATAAAAGCCTGGCTGGGCACTTCTCAATGTGCATTGTGGTATCTGGAAAATTACCCTAACCAAGCCCCTTTTTTTTATCACATGCACTATTTTTCACAATTTTATAGCAAAATGATGAATCTAGGCCTTAAAATTAGATGGGGAAAGGAATAAGCAAGCCTTTTGTTCCTGTTTCAGAAATAGTGCAAGAGTTTAGCTGGCATAAATATGTAGCATTACATGCTTACACATGTACAGAACAAAGAAGTGCGAGAGTTCAGCCAGTACCATGTTTGAAGATGCTTGGAAAGTATACTACCAAATCTCAACAATTCAGTAATGAATAAAGACACACTGTATTGTAATGGCCATCATACTAGGTATTATCGTGAGTGAAAGACAGGGAACCATGTTTCAGACATACTGTCCTTCTTAAAGGGGCAAAGTAGTGCATTGCATTTTTTAACGAAGCATGTACCATATGCAGTTTACACCTGGTCCAAGGCAAGTGTTAAGTTTTTTGCCTTTATTGAGCCAACATTTATTTATTTATTTTGAATTTTTCTATACCGGCATTCGCGATTATAAAATAGCAGGTGTGATTTCCAATGGGCCAGGAAGAACAGAATTTGCATATGATGTCTCCTCTTTGCAAATCGATGCTAATTTTAGTGTTTATACCTTAATGTGATGAAGGACCATCGTAACATGCACATTATAACTTTACTGCACAGCTTGTTATATTTAGCATATGCAAAATTTCCTGAATATGCACATTAAACTATATTGTACAGGCTTTATAATAACAAGACATTATGTCTTGTTATTATAAAGCATTAGATAGCATTCAATCATGTGATTGCTTGATGGCCTGAAACATTCCAGTACTGTATTCCTAAACTCAGTGTTGCTTTGAGCAGTAGAAATCACTATTGCACCAGGTTCACAGATTTTGTCTACAACCTCTTTTATTGCACAGGAGTGCTACTATAAGAACAAAAGAACAAGTGTGCAAGTTTGGATTGAGTAAACCATTTGCCTCAATGTGCTTATTTTGCTGTCCTCTCATCCAAACTAGCATACAATAAGACCCTCATTTTATACAATATGAGGCACTATGCACTGTATCTACCCTGTTAACTTAGGTAACAGTGCAGAGAGATGAAGAAATGGCAGAAATATTAAACAAATACTTCAGTTCTGTGTTCACTAAAGAAGACCCTGGAGAAGGACCGTCATTAATTAACAAGAAACTAGAGGGGAATGGAGTAGATTTAACTCCATTTATAGTAGAGAATGTATGGGAAGAGCTGGGGAAACTGAAAGTGGACAAAGCCATGGGGCCTGATGAGGTTCATCCCAGGATACTGAGGGAGCTCAGAGATGTGCTGGCGGGTCCATTGTGTGACCTGTTCAATAGATCCCTAGAAATGGGAGTGGTGCCGAGTGATTGGAGAAGAGTGATGGTGATCCCGCTTCACAAGAGTGGAAACAGAGAAGAGGCTGGTAACTACACACCGGTTAGCCTCACCTCGGTGGTGGGAAAAGTAGTGGAGTCGCTGTTAAAAGAAGGAATAGTGAACTATCTACAATCGAAAGAATTGCTGGACCAGAGGCAGCATGGATTCACCAGGGGAAGAACCTGTCAGACAAATCTGATAGACTTTTTTGACTGGGTAACCAAGGAATTGGATCAAGGAAGAACACTCAATGTCATTTACTTAGACTTCAGCAAAGTTTTGATACAGTTCCGCACAGGAGACTGGTGAATAAAATAAGAAGCTTAGGAGTGAGTGCCAAGGTGGTGGCCTGGATTGCAAACTGGTTGGTGGACAGAAGACAATGTGTGATGGTAAATGGAACTTACTCTGAAGAGAGAGCGGTGTTGAGTGGAGTGCCGTAAGGGTCTGTGTTGGGACCAGTCCTGTTCAATATCTTTGTGAGGTAAGGTTTGTCTTTTTGCGGATGACACTAAGATCTGCAACAGAGTGGACACGCCGGAAGGAGTGGAGAGAATTATACGGGATTTAAGGAAACTGGAAGAGTGGTCAAAGATATGGCAGCTGAGATTCAATACCAAGAAGTGCAGAGTCATGCATATGGGGTGTGGAAATCCGAAAGAACTGTATTCAATGGGGGGAGAAGGGCTGATGTGCACGGGGCAAGAGAGAGACCTTGGGGTGATAGTGTCTAATGATCTGAAGTCGGCGAAACAATGTGACAAGGCGATAGCTAAAGCCAGAAGAATGCTGGGTTGCATAGAGAGAGGAATATCGAGTAAGAAAAGGGAAGTGATTATCCCCTTGTACAGGTCCTTGGTGAGGCCTCACCTGGAGTACTGTGTTCAGTTCTGGAGACATTATCTCCAAAGGGACAGAGACAGGATGGAGGCGGTCCAGAGAAGGGCGACAAAAAAGGTGGAGGATCTTCATCAAATGACTTTTGAGGAGAGATTGAAGAATCTAAATATGTACGCCCTGGAGGAAAGGAGGAGCAGGGGTGATATGATACAGACTTTCAGATACTTGAAAGGTTTTAATTATCCAAAGACAATGACAAAACTTTTCTGTTGCAAAAAAATCAGCAGAACCAGGGGTCACGATTTAAAACTCCAGGGAGGAAGACTCAGAACCAATCTCAAGAAGTATTTCTTCATGGAGAGGGTGGTGGATGCCTGGAACGCCCTTCTGGAGGAAGTGGTGAAGACCAAAACTGTGAAGGATTTCAAAGGGGCGTGGGATAAATACTGTGGATCCATAAAGTCTAGAGGAAGTGAATGAAGAGAAGAGGCATGGGGGTGGCTTGCAGGAATGACGGCTACTACCTAGAGATGAATATCCTTATTCGATAAACATACACACGGTTAATGTGACTACAACATTGCTCTATGCTTCAACGGCAAGAGGAAATGTGGAAAAAAGGATTTGCATCCACATAAAAGTAGGGGGGAGTAGCTTGCTTGTTACGGCGGTTACTACCCCAAACCAAAAATGCCTGATACTTCACTTTCAATGCATATCCAGTGTAGCTCTATGCTTCAATGGCAGGGGGAATGAAGAAAATATGTTTTATATTCAGAAATCTACCAACAAGGACTGAATTACATAGTCTGGGTAAAACAAATAAGCATGGGTGTAGCTTGCTTGTTAAGGCAGTTACTACTCCAAATCAAGCCTGATACTTCACTTAGAATACATATCCAGCACAGCTCACTGCTTCAATGGCAGGGGGAATGAAGAAAAGAGGATTTATATTCAAACAACCAATAAGGACTGAATTACACAGGCTGGGTAAACAAACGTGGAAGTAGCTTGCTTATTACGGCGGTTAGTACCTAAACCAATTAGCTGGATACTTCACTTAGATGCAGCTCCAGCACTGCCATCTACGATGGCGGGGGTGGAAGGGAAATAAAACCAAAAAAATTATTTAAAGGGACAAGAGTCACAGAAAAGTATGAAAAAAAAAAGTGTGAAAGCTTGCTGGGCAGATTGGATGGACCATTTGGTCTTCTTCTACCGTCGTTTCTATGTTTCTATTGAAGACTAAAAAGCTGATATAAAGTTATTATAAAGACATGTCATGTGAAAAGTAAGCAACTCTGATCTCGAGAGCTGCAAACCAGTTTGAATTTCAGGATACTCATAATGTATACCTATCAGATATACTGGCATAAATTTTGTCTGTAAAACCACATTATAATGCATATTCTGTGCACATTTCTATGTAATCCCTGCAGGACAGAGTTGTAAGTATGAAGAAGGCTTCACAAGCTGAGACCTACTGAGGCAAAGGGAAGGTCACCGGCATTTCATTTGTTGTGTAGTCAGTATAGGATAGCAATGCAGAGAAAGGTATGTTGGCTCTTTAAATGATCTGCTGCTGTAAAATTTTTAAGACAAGACACAGGACACTGATCTTTTTTTTCCTATTGAACTGAGACTACAACTTCAAACAGAACAGCTAACACACAGGCCCAGACTTTTTGGAGCCTCAGTGAAAATTTCAGGATCTCGTAAAGACACAGGAACTGTAATTACAGTATAAACAATTTCCCCTGCTTGTTTAAGCCAAGTATATGTCACTGAATGTTTGAAACATGTCCATAAAAGACATGACTGCCTACAGAAGAAAATTGTTTTTATTTATGTAAATAATGTTTTTGATCAAAGTGCCTTCAATCAAAATGTCGTTATCTCAGAGACTCATTCCTGGATTAAGCTATGAATGAAGGAAATTGATCTGAGTATCCATGATATGGAAAATAATCTGATTGTGTTCAATTCACCCTAATTTAGGGCTTAGAAATCATTTGATTTGATGTATTAACTTGATTAACTGTCTTTCAAACAATATCAAAGGGATGAACACTAAAATAAAACATACATACACTTGCATAAATGTAATCCCCTTTTGGGGCACACAAATTGATAAAATGTCTGATGCCTGCTAGGAGCTAAGTAAGCACCAGTCTCTGTGGGGTCAAAAAAACTAACAATGGTGTAGTGGACTTGGCACAGAGGCAAAAGCCAAATTTTCAAGCTGGATAGGGAAAGCACCACAAAACACTTCTTTCCCTCTGTGACTCCTCAGACTACACCCCAGCTTCTTCCAAGGACTGACAGATGCCTCTCTGGAACCCACACCTTGGGATTAAGGAAAGTTTCACTCAAAGGTTTCTTCAAATAAAAAAATGTTCATTTTCCAATCTGGAGTTTCTAGTAGTCAGGGATAAACAGCTCTTTAAAATTCATTGTTTACTGCAGGTTTCTTAGGTCCTTTAGAGCATCAAGTCAGCTGCAACAAAACAAAGCACTCTTCCTCAAAGAATCTAAATCGTATATAGTTTCTTCCTCTCCCCTTGCCCAGAGTCTGGAGAGCTAGTCCATCTTCTTCATGAAGAGATAGTATTCAGTACTCACACTCCTCATGCATCTTCTTCCCTGTCAAAGAATGGGTTCCAACCAACTTAGTAGTTCATGATTCCTCCTAGGTGGCTCGGTGGTAGTGCCTAGCAGTCTAGTATTAAAGTCCTGGAGCCATGGCCTTTGCTGGACACTGGCAATGTTTTCCAATCATCTCCTGGAGGCACACTATCCAGTCAGGATTTCAGGATTGCCACAATGAATATGCATGAGATAAATTTGTATACATTGAGACCCAGTGTATGCAAATCTACCTCATGCAAATTCATTACAGATATCCTGAAAACCTGAGAGGGTTGAGAAATACTGCTGTAGGGAAATGAAGAGGAGAATCTTCTACCATCCTGACTTCAGTCCAGCTTCCAGCACCAACTCAAAGAAAAAACAAATTTCCACTCTGAGCTCTACCTTATATTGACTCAAGGAGGCATAGTCAGCAAGTCAAGCTGGGAACAACGAAGAGTTCATCCTGGCTGTAGCAGACAATGCCAGTCAAATAAATTGGATATCCTCTCTGTAAGCATCTAAAATCTATGGATGACTTTGTCAAATAATCACACCTCGTGTTAAAAATATGTGATTCAGAGGCTCCATATATCTTACAAAATCCTGGTCTTCTCTCTCCCCACTCTTCATCACCTTTTCAGTCCTCTCCTTGACCCCATTCACCCCAAAGGTTTGTTCTTTTTCTCCCAGACTCAAGTTCCCCCTCTCAGCTCTCTCTCCCTTAGACTTAACCACTCCCAGCACTCTCTCTCTCTCTCTGTCCACTCTAGGCTCTCAGGTTTATCTCCCACTGATTTATCTACCATTTCAACTCATATGGGCTGATGCACTCAAACTACATTCTTCTAATCCATTTAAACTGAGGTCTTCTCCTTCTTCTGGCCCCATGTGGGCCAACACTGTCACCTCCTTCCTCTTCTCAATTGCATGGTCAGGTAATGCTGTTATTGTTTCCTGATCCTTGTGTCAAATTCCTTAGGTAAAATACAAAATTCTGCACAGGAGGGGAATACTGTGCAAATTCTATATTGTACAATTTGCAAAATTCTTCCAAGATTAGAACCTGGATTTCTATAATGAGGCTATCCTCAGGCAAATATTAATTTATCTCTAAATGAAGAAAGTGCTTCTAATGTTCAGATAGGTGGTCACCTCATCTCCAACGGATTATGTGTTTTAATATAAGAGCAAGGGTAGAAGTGAGTCACACAAAGTTCAAGGTTCTGGATTTTAAGATAAACAATTTTGTTAAGATAGCGATGTACGCAGACAGAGACAAAATGGCCGCCGACGAGTGAGCAGCGGAAAGCGGAGCTCCGTGGCGATTTCGCTTTTCTTTTCTCCAAAAAGATTTCCTATTACATTTTCCTTAAAAATTCGGTTGTGGTATCATGCCACATACGAAGCGTAAGGCGAAAATTAAAGAAGTTACCTCTACTCCGATCCAAACCTTACATCAGCCACGGATAGAGGAGCTTTTCGCTGGCCTGTTGCAACAAACGCCGGAAGGAGGGGCCGTTGGAGGAGACGACGGAGAGCAGCCGTTGAGCCTTCTGGCCACAGAAATATCTTTGAGCCCCGGCGCGCCAAAAACCCCCGAGGCACCGCTTAAGGAATTAGAGACCGACGCTAACATCTATGCACTGCTGGAGAATAGAACAACTCTCCAGGTAGGAGAAGCCCAGAGAGGAAGGGAAGGTTTTCCAAATTCCTCGGTGAGTTTAGAGGAGTCTAACTCCGGGGCCCTACGGGTTGTTAAACCCCAGCGAATCAGCGAAGGTATCTCTTTTTTCTTGAAGCCTGAAATGAGGAAAGAGAATGAAATGCGGGTTGTTTGCGACTCTTCACACTCCATAACCCCTAATGTGACTTTGGAACATATATTAAATGCTATTTCCACTATGGAAAAGTCTATTGCTTCCCTGACCGTTACAGTCAGGGAAAGTATTGATCTGAGTCATGGATTGGAAAAAAGACTGGAGAAAACTGAATCCATAACATCTGTATTGGAAAAGAAAACAACTGAAATAGAAAAGATTCAGATGAATCTGATTAAATCTGAGTCTATACAAATGACTAAAATGGAAAATCTGGAAAATCTCGTAAAAAGGAACAATATAAGAATCTTAAATTTTCCTAAGATGAGATTATTATCACACCGTGAACTGCTTAGATGTTATTTTACAAATGTTTTAAAATTTGCTGAGCAGGATATTCCTAAAATAAAGAGAATATATTATATACCCCAGCCAAATGAAGTAAAATCATGTTTAGATCACAGGGAGAATATGGAGGATTCTTATGATCTAACCAACATCCTAGAAAAATCCTTTGAATTGGAAGTGAAGGAGAGAGCTACTCTATTTGTTCAACTTGACTCATCTGTGGAAAGAGATGTGATCTTGAAGTTGTTTTTTCGAAATCAGAATCAAAAATTCTATGGTTTCACTGTGAAAGTTTTCCCTGACCTCACTAAAATAACTCAGTTAAGAAGAAAACGATTCCTGGAAATGCGGGGAGAAGTTGTATCTAGAGGGGGGAAATTTCTCTTACGATTCCCATGTCAATGTTTAATCATATATAAAGATTCTAGGTATAAGTTTAAAGAGCCGGAACAATTACGTATATATCTCGATTCTCATTCCAGTCAGCCTGAGGGGAATTAGGCATATAGAATTGTGCACAGGTTAACTCAGAAGCCTGTGTTAATGTTTAAGACTATCCTCAAATTACTGCTTATTTCAAATTGTCTCTCCCCTATTTCTTATAATTTTTTTGGGCTAAATGGAAGGGATGTATTCCTTATTACAATATATTTGTTTCTTAATAATAATTGCCTTTTCCCTTCTATTGTGAAATGCTGATACTTATCTGTAAAATTTGTGAAAATTCAATAAATAGATAATTAAAAATAAAAAAAAAAAAAAAAAAAAAAAAAAAAGATAGCGATGTACCTTTTGGAGGCACTGTCAGCATAGGAAGATAGTTCTAGAATAAAAGAATAGTGGGTAATTTTATAAAAGCAAATCTTTGTGCCAGAAAAAGTAAATTTATTTATTTCTAAGTGTATATATATATATATAAGATATATTTATATATCTTATATATAATATATTTATATATATATATATATATATATATATATATTAATATTATATATATATAATATATATAATATATTATATATCTTATATATAATATATATTATATATCTTATATAATATATTTATACAAGCCGTAAAGCCCGTTAAAACGGGCTACATCCCTCTGTCTCTCACCTCCCCCTCATTCTCTCTCCCCTCACTCTTCACCACCCCCCTCCCCCACCCACTCCTCTCCACCCTCCCTCTCCTCTCACTCAGTCCCCCCTCTCCCTCACTCCCACTCAGTCCCCCCTCTCCCTCCCTCCCACTCACTCAGTCCCCCTCTCCCTCCCTCCCACTCACTCAGTCCCCCTCTCCCTCCCTCCCTTCACCCACCTCCATTTCCTCCCGGCGCCGTAAGCGCGACTTCCCGCAACCCTCACCCGGCTCCATTAACTCCTCCCGCTCCTGCCGGCAGATCTGGGGAGGAGAAGTAGCGGCACCGCGCGCGCGCGGTGCCGCTACTTCTCCTCCCGCTCCTGCCGGCAGATCTCGGGGGGGGCGCGGGAGTGACACCCCCCCGAGATCTGCCGGCAGATCTCGGTGGGAGGGGCGCGGGAGTGACACCCCCCCCCCCCCGAGATCTGCCGGCAGATCTGGGGAGGAGAAGCAGCGGCACCGCGCGCGCGGCGCCGCTGCTTCTCCTCCCGCTCCTGCGGCCCCACCGCCATTTTTTTTTTTCTGATCGACATCCTTGCCCGCACATGCGCAGTAGAGCTGCGCTCTACTGCGCATTTGCGGGCCGTCGGTCACAGGCCATTTATAAGGTAGATATTATATAATTTATATATTATATAATAAATATAAATATAAATAAATATATACTGCTGCAACTCTCTACTCCTCAACTTACCTCTAAACACCATTCAACCTCTCCAAATCCTGCAGAATGCAGCTGCAAGAATCCTTTCAGGTGCCAAAAAGCATGACCAATCACCCCAACCCTCATATCACTTCATTGGCTGCCAATAAAATACAGGATCGAATATAGTCCTTTCCATCCTACATAAAATTATATATGAAGAACAGAAAAATTGGCTAAGACCCTACATTCAACTCCATACCCCAAGTAGAAACCTGAGGTCAGCAAATAAAGGACTCCTAAAAACACCACCAACGCACTCAAATCAACTCACCTCTACTCAAAATAGAGTGATATCCCTTGGTAGCCCAAAACTTTGGAACTCCCTCCCAAATAAACTCAGAAATCAAGAAAACCTAAAAGCATTCAAAAAAGAATTAAAAACTTGGTTGTTCAACAAAGCATATCAAACCACCCAAAGAATCAACTAATCATCACTGCCCTCCATTACAACCTCATGATTAAATGAATATCAGCACAACTATACTTTTTTAAAATAAGAATGAACTCGTTTTGATCTTAAGCATGAATGTGTTTACTACTAAGCCTAATAACATGTTATGTTTTTACACCCCTTGTCAACCCCTTTATCCCTATAACCTTATTTTGTAAACCGTTATGATGGCGTTATTTTGATGTTTCCAAATGACGGTATATAAAACTTGCCAAATCAATAAATAAATAAAAATGTGGAATTTATTAGGTAGAAGTAAGGAAGTAAGTGCATTGAGTATAAATTGCATGCATTTAGTTGGATAGATATAACTCGGAAGTAGGTGAACCTTGTGGAATTCGTGGTCAGGTAGACTTCTGGTGGGCAAGTACTAGATGATGAGTCTCTACTATGGAGTCTAGGAAAAGGTCTGGCTAAATAGCTAAGCTTTGATTTTTTTTCCAGAAAGTGAAGTAATAAGTTTCCAGGCGAAATGCTAGAGGTATCTTGTCTATATTTAGGGGCAGAGCAGCTGAATGTGCTGTCTCATGCATATTAGTTTAGATGAAGCTAGTGAAGAGGAGGATAGAAGGGCCTGTAGGGGGGATTGAGTTCTTTCATGGGATAAAAGTACCTGGAAAAGGATCTGTATGGTTTTGAAAAGAGGTGGCTGGAAAAATAAAGTCATAAAGATTAGCATTCATAAGATATAAGGAATTTCAGAAAGCGGAGGACATGGAAGAATATGTGAAAAAGCTGAGAGAAGAAGGAATGTTAGCCAGTGCAGCAAAGACACAACTTAAAGAAAAAATTGAAATGCTGGTAAACCAAGATGACAAGATTTTTTCAGAAATGTCAGTGAAAAGAGGAAGTGCATAGGTGGAATTGTAATGTTGAGAGGAGAAAAAGAGCAATACATGGAGCATGACAAGAAAAAAGTAGAAACAATATACAAATACTTTTGCTCAGGATTTGCCAAAGAAAAGATGGGAGAAGGCTACCGATAGGAGGTAAGAGTACATATTAGGGGAGGTGGAGGTGAGAGGAAGCATTGCTGAGGGGCTTAAATAGGAGGTGGAGGTGAGAAGAAGCACTGCTGAGGGACTTTGCAAGACTGGGAGACTGGGTACACAAATGGCAGATAATATTTAATGTGGACAAGTGGAAAGTGATCCACTTAGGGAAGGACAATCTAAATTATAGCTACACAATGCAAGGTTCCAAATTAGAAGTCACTACTGAAGCAAAGGATCTAGGAGTCATTGCAGAAATACAATGACTTCTATGCTCATATGTTGAAATACTCCGCTCGATGAGTGGTGGCAACCAAGAAAGTAAATAGAATGCTTGGAAATGTCTGTGCTTGTATGTAAAATGGGAGAGTTAGAATGTATAACACTGAATGATGAGATATACATAATTGGCATCTCAGAAACCTGGTGGAAAGAAGATAACCAATGGGACAGTGCTACATCAGCATACAAATTATATTAAATACAGGGTTGATCAACTTGTTGGAGGTGTGGTGCTTTATGTTAGGGATGGCATAGATTCCAACAGGATAAAGATCCTAGAGAAGACTAAATGCACCTTATGGGTGGAAATTCCATGTGTGAAGGAGAAGATTATAGCGTTGGGGGGATACTGTTGTACACCTGGCCAAAATGAACAGGCAGATGATGAAATGCTAAAAGAAATTACAGAATCTAACCAATTTGTCAGTATGGTAATAATGGGAGATTTCAATTATCCCAATATTAACTGGGTAAATGTTACATCAAGGCATACTAGGGAAGCAAAGTTTCTAGATGAAATAAATGATTGCTTCATGGAGCAGCTGGTCCAGGAACTGATAAGAAGGGGAGCCAGTTTAGATCTAACTCTTAGTGGAAATCAGGATTTGATGTGAGAGATAATGATGGTGGAGTCTCTCAACCACAGTGATTATAGTTGTTACGGTCCCGGGGCAAGGCCCAGGACCTGCATTCACCAGGCGGCCCGGCCCGGCTGCAGGAATGCCGTCGCTTCGGCCTCCTAGGCCCGAGAAGCGGCCCTCCGCGGCGTTCTCCCTGCGAGGGAAACGCCGACGCCGATCAGTGGCTGGCCCTGCCCCCTAGGCGTGCGGGGCTGCAGATTTAAAGGTGCCAGCGCGGGAAACTTGGACAGCTCCTCTGCTGACGTCAGACGCTGCCGGGCCATTTAAACCCGGCAGCTGCAGCACTACCTCGCCTTGCAACGAGGTTCCTCAGGTTCCCTGACTCTTTAGTTGCTGCAGTGTGTCTGATCATCTTGTCTTCTGGCTCCTGACCTGGCTTGTTCCTGACTTCGTCCTCAGCTTCCGCTCCTGGCTTTGGTATTGACTCCCGACTTCTGGCTTCTGACCCGGCTTCGTCTCCTGACTTCGCTTCAAGCTTCCGCTCCTGGTTTTGGTTCATCCTCTGACTTCTGGCTTTGACCTGGCTCCGTCCCACGACTCTGTCTTCTAGGGATGTGAATCGTTTTTGAACGATTAAAATTATCGTCAGATAATTTTAAAATCGTCCAAAATCGTTAGAGTGCACGATACAATACAAATGCCCACGATTTATCGTCAGGGGCATTTGTATTGTATCGTTAAATAGGGGATGGGAAAACCGGCACACCAAAAAAACCCTAACACCCACCCCGAACCTTTAAAACAAACCCCCACCCTCCCGAACCCCCCCAAAATGTTTTAAATGACCTGGGGTCCCGGCGCAATGATCCCGGCGCGATGTCCCGCTCTCTGCCCACGGCTGCTGTGAAGAGAAATGGCGCCGGTGGCCCTTTGCCCTTATCATGTGACAGGGCAAAGGTAGCACCGGCGCCATTTTGATTCCTAGCTCCCGACGTCACGCGTCCAGGAGATCGCTCCCGGACCCCCGCTGGACCCCCAGAGACTTTTGGCCAGCTTGGGGGGGCCTCCTGACCCCCACAAGACTTGCCAAAAGTCCAGCTGGGGTCCGGGAACAACCTCCTAAACTCGAATCGTTTTGCCGTACAGCAAAATGGCGCCGAGCGTACGGCATGGTCGGGGTGGGTTTTAGGGATGTTTTAGTGTGCCGGTTTTCCCGCCCTCCCCTGATTTACGATTTACACGATATTTTAAAAAACAAAACCGCGACGATAAGATTCCCTCCCCCACCCAGCCGAAATCGATCGTTAAGACGATCGATCACACGATTCACATCTCTACTGTCTTCTGCTTGCGTCCCTGGCTTTGGTTTGGGGTGATCTAGAATACTATAGACCAGTGAGTCTGACTTCAGTGCTGGAAAAAATTATGGAAACTATTCTAAACAACAAAATCACAGAACATATAGAAAGATATTGTTTAATGGGACACAGCCTGCATTAATTTACAGAAGGGAAATCTTGCCTCAGCAATCTGCTACATTTTTTGAAGGGGTTAATAAACATGTGGATAATGGTGAGCTAATGGATATAGTGTATTTGGATTTTCAGAAGGTATTTGACAAAGTCCCCCATGAGATACTCCTAAGAAAATGAAAAAGTCAATAGATAGAAGGCAATGTCATACTGTGGATTGCAAACTGGTTAAAAGATAGGAGGCAGGGAGTAGGACTAAATGGGGACAACGAGTGAGTTGATCAAATTTGCAGATGATACAAAATTATCCAAAGTTGTTAAATCACAAGCAGATAATGAAAAATTGCAGGAGGAACTTGAGAGACTGGAAGACTGGGCATTGAAATGGCAAAATGAAATTTAATTTGGACAAGTACAAGATGATGCACATAGGGAAAAGTTACCTACATTTTAGTTACACGATGTTAGGTTCATATTAGGAGTTGCCTCCCTGGAAAAGGATCTGGGCATCATAGTGGAACATACTTTGAAATCCTCGGCTCAAGTTGCAGTGGCAGCCAAAAAAGCAAACCAAATGTTTGGAATAATTAGGAAAGGAATGGAGAATAAAATGGAGAATGTCATAATTCCTTTGTATTACTCCATGATGAGACCAGACCTGGAATACTGTTTGCCATTCTGGTCGCCACATCTCAAAAAAGACAGAATTACACTGGAAAAGATGCAGAGAATGGTGACCAAAATGATAACATGGATAGAACTGCTCCTTAATGAGGAAAGGTTAAAGAGGTTAGGGATGTTCCGCTTGGAGAAGAGATGTCTGAGGGAGGATAAAATTCAGAGGTCTATACAATCATGGGTAGGAGAGAATGGATAAATATAAATCAGTTATTTATTCTTTCAAAAAATACAAAGACTAGAGGACACTCCTTGAAGTTATTAGGTAGCACATTAAAAAAAATTGTAGAAAATTCTTTTTCACTCAATTCACAAATATGCTCTGAAATTCATTGCTGGAGGATGTAGATAAGGCAGTTAGTGTAGCTGGGTTTAAAAAAAGATTTGGACAAGCTCCTGGAGGAGAAGTCCATAAATTGTTACTAACCAAGTAGATTTGGGGAATAGCCACTACTTATCGGTTCACATTAGTAGCATGGGATCTATTTATTGTTTAGGATCTTTCAGTTACTTGTGACTTGGATTGGCCACTGTTAGAAACAAGATACTGGGCTTGATGGACCCTTGGCCTAACTGATTATGACAATTCTTATGTTCTTATGTAAAATAAAGTTCATGGATCCATTGCACAAGTAACAAGTTCCCACTTTCTCATACATGAATGAAATAATGACAAAAGACAAGAAAAATAATTCACATTGAAAGCAGACAGAAATAGTTTTCAGTAGTTCAATGCTGTACTATTGCATATCAAACCAAC
The DNA here is from genome assembly GCF_901001135.1 of Rhinatrema bivittatum. NCBI lineage: Eukaryota > Metazoa > Chordata > Amphibia > Gymnophiona > Rhinatrematidae > Rhinatrema > Rhinatrema bivittatum. The sequence goes on from NC_042616.1 coordinate 176,676,017, forward strand.
AGGAAAGTGGATTTATACAAGTTATTACTGCATAAGCTCGTTATTGTATAGGCCCACACCTCAGTTTTTGTGTGGTGATATTTTGTTGTGGCGTTTTTAAGCCTCAGTTGAACTAAAAACCTGGAAAGAGTAGACAATAGGGATGTGAATCGTTTTTTGACGATTTAAAACAATCGTCAGATATATTTTAAATCGTCAAAAATCGTTAGAGCCGCGATACAATAACAATTCCCCCGATTTATCGTCAAAAAATCGTAAATCGGGGGAGGGGGAGGGCGGGAAAACCGGCACACCAAAACAACCCTAAAACCCACCCCGACCCTTTAAAACAAATTCCCCACCCTCCCGAACCCCCCCCCCCCAATGTTTTAAATTACCTGGGGTCCAGTGGGGGGGGGGGGTGGTCCCGGCGTGATCTCCCGCGATCTCCTGCTCTCAGGCCACGGCTGCGTTAATAGAAATGGTGCCGGTGGCCCTTTGCCCTTACCATATGACAGGGCAAAAGTAGCGCCGGCGCCATTTTGGTTCCTGACACCCGACGTCATGAGTGCAGGAGATCGCTCCCGGACCCCCGCTGGACCCCCAGGGACTTTTGGCCAGCTTGGGGGGCCTCCTGACCCCCACAAGACTTGCCAAAAGTCCAGCGGGGGTCCGGGAGCGACCTCCTGCACTCGCGCCGTATTGCCAATATTCAAAATGGCGCCGGCGCTACCTTTGCCCTCACTATGTCATACGACCCGTATTTACGATTTTTAACGATTTTTTAAAAAACCCAAACATGACGATCAGATTTCCCTCTCACCCCCCCCCCCCACGCCAAAATCGATCGTTAAGACGATCGATCACACGATTCACATCCCTAGTAGACAATGAATTTATCCATCACATAAAAGATTAATCGGTGGGTTGCTGGACCCGAGGCAGCATGGATTCACTAGGGGAAAATCCTATCAGACAAATCTGATTGATTTTTTTGATTGGGTGAATAGAGAATTAGATCAAGGAAGAACGCTTGGTGTGATTTACTTGTATTTCAGCAAAGCTTTTGATATAGTCCTGCATAGGAGGCTCGTGAATAAAAAGAAGCTTGGGACTCAGCGCCAAGGTGGTAGAGTGGACTACAAACTGATTGACTAACAGGAGACAGCATGTAATGGTAAACTGAACCTACTCTGATTCTGTTCAATATCTTTATGAGCGATCTTGTGGAAGAGATAGAAGGTAAAGTTTGTCTATTTGCAGATGATACTAAGATATGCAGCACTGTGTTCAGTTCTGGACACCGTATCTCAAAAAGGATAGAGACAAGACAGAGGCAGTCCAGAGAAGGGTGACCAAAATGGTGTGGGGTTTGTATTGGAAGACTTATGAAGAGAGGCTGAAAGATCTGAATATGTATACCCTGGAAGAGAGGTGGTGCAGGGGAGATATGATTCAGATCTTCAGATATGTGAAAGGTTTTAATGATACATGTTTCTCGAACTTTTTCCATACGAAAACAAATAGTAGAACTAGGGGTCACGATATGTAACTTCGGAGGGATGACTTAACTTAGAACCAATCTCAGGAAATATTTCTTCATGGAGATGATGGTGGATACCTGGAATGTCCTTCCAGAAGAGGTGATGAAAACAATAATGGTAAATAAATTCAAAAAAGCATGGGATAAATACTGTGGATCCCTAAAGGCTAGAATTGTAAATTAAGAAAAGGGTGCATGGGGGGTAACTAGCATTGAGCGGCAGAAGGCATGGGGATTACTATCCTTAAGCAATTAGCTTACATGATTATGACACAACTGCAGCATCGCTCTCCACCTTGACAGTTGTGGTGGGGGGGAGGGTAATTGGTTCAGATGACAGCCAACACTGAGCCCTGACTTTTATACACAGACTGTTACGCGTGCTGCTCACGGCAGACCCGCGGCGCAATCCTCTCACCTTCTTATACGGACTCCAGCTCCTGGTTCCTCTTCACTGGTGGTGCTGGGCCGCCAGTTCCGACCTCAGGTTGCCTCTGTGCCTCAAGCTCTGCCATGGTCCCCAGTGTTGCCAGCCAAGATGCCCCTGCTCGTCAGGCCTCTCCGTGTGGCCCACGGAGAGATGCCGCCATCAGCACTGCAGCCCTCCCTAGGCGCGCGCATCGCTGATTCTTTTAAAGGGCCCACGGCGGGAACCTGACCACAGCCCCTGATGCTGACGTCAGACTCTTCAGTGTGTATATAAGTTCAGGCCTCGCGCCATAGCGTTGCCTTTACAACAGGTCTCCTCTTACTCCTCGTACTCATTGCTGATAGAGAATCGTCTCTACTTCGTGTTCCTGTCTCCTGTGGTTCCCGGTTCCTGTCTTCCTCGTTCCTGCCCTGTCTATGTGTTGGACTGACTCTCTGGATTTCGACTCGGCTTTGACTACTCTTCGGTTTATCTCCAACCCCAGACCTATGCTACGTTTGACTACTCTTCAGCCTATCTCCAACCCCAGACCTCTGCTATGTTTGACCACTCTCCAGCCTAACTCCAATCCCGGACCTTTGCTATGTTTGACCATGCCTGTCTTCTCCATGTCCTGACCATTGCCTAGATTGACTCCACCTGCCTTCTACGTGCCCTGACCATTGCCTTGATTGACTACGCTACAGATTACTCCGTGTCCAGAATTCTACATTACTTGCCACGACCTTCACTTGCTGCCGGCTATGAATCCAGCCTGTCAGTGATGCCTCCTCTAGCCTATCCCCTGGACGTGGCATTACAAGACTTCGGCCTTTCTTTCTAAGGCACCTCCAGTTACCTTCTGTTCCATTGGCGCCTGAGTTCCTGTACTGAACCCAGTCCAGGGTAGGACTACACCACCTATCAACTGCTGTCTCTGGGCTGAACAACCTTACTTCACAAACCAACCTCACAGACTTCACCAACCAACCAACCAACCTATCTACGGGTTGCATCAACCCCACCTCAGCCCAAGTGTTCACCTCCAATGGAGCCGCATGCCCTCCAGGCTATCCCAATCCTGGCCTCTAAGATACAAGAACAGCAGCAGTTTCTCGAGGCACTGGCCTCTTCCATGGATCGTCTCCACGCCTGGCTTGATGCTATTACAAATAATCCGGTTCCTCTTCTGGCTCTTCCTCATCCACAGCCACCTCCATCAATGCCTCAAGCTTTGTTGACACTTCCAGCACCCCTGCGCTTCAATGGCGACGCTAGACTCTGCAGAGGGTTTATAAACCAATGTTACATGCAATTCGCTCTGCAGCCTTCTGATGAGTTGACTAAAGTCACTTTTATTCTTTCCCCGCCTTGAAGGGAAGGCGCTGGCCTGGGCTTCTCCCCGTGGGAATGCTCGGACGCTTTGCTGAAAAACTGGTTCAGTTTGTGGCTGTATTCAGATGAACGTTTGATGATCCTGGGCGACATGCCGTGGCAAGCACCATCTTACTTCACCTTCGACAAGGTCAAAGAAGTCTCTTTGATTATACCATTGAGTTTCGGACTTTGGCTACTGAGCTCGCTTGTCAGGAAGACTGTCTCCAAGCTATCTACCTGGATGGACTCTTCCCTTAGCTGAAAGATGAGATGGCTGCACAGGAGCTCCCTTCCTCTTTGAAGGACCTTATAGACTTGGCAGGCTGAATGACCATCGTCTTCAAGAGTGCCACCGGGAGAGTCGAATGCCCAAGAAGCCCACACGGGTTCATTCCCATTCACCACCCACTTCCAACCCTGTTTTTGGCAGTGATACTAGAGTGGTCAAGACGGAAGAGCCTATGCAGTTGGGTCTTGGGCGGCTGACACCGGAAGACAAACCGACGGAGACAAATCGGTCTGTGTCTGTATTGTGGAGCACCTGGCCACCATCTACAGATTTGCCCTATCCATCCGGGAAGCTCCTTGGCCCGAGTTCAGTAGGGTCCTGAACTTGAGTGCAACTTGTCTAGCCCCTCAGTTATCTGTACCAGTTACTCTGATCTGGGATTCCCGGTCCTTCCCAGTTCCTGCTCCAGTAGACTCCAGATTAGGAGGTAATTTTATTCTCAAGGATCTTGTTCAGCTTTTGGGCATAAAGACCCACTCGCTTGATATGTCGCTATGCTTTGCTTCTATCTATGGAGAGCCGTTACCTGGCCAAATTTCCTTGACTACGGAACATGTCCAGTTACGCACTGGGGCCTTTCATACCGAGGAATCGAATTACTAGTGTTGGAGAAATCCATCCATCCTGTAGTGCTTGGACTCCCCTGGCTACAGAAGCATTCTCCCCAATTCAACTGGGGTTCGTTTCAACTGGTGGAGTGGGGTCCCACCTGCCACCGGTCCTGTCTCCAGAAAATGATACCACCTCCTGTGGTCCCTCTGGCTACTACGACTTCTGGCATACCTGCTCCGTATGTGACCTTTGAGGACGTGTTCTCTAAACAAAAGGCCTACCTCCTTCCGCCTCTCCGAAAGTTTGATTATCCAATCGATCTCCTTCCAAGAACTACGCCTCCTCGAGGATGCACCTACCCTCTGTCTCTGCCCGAGACGAAGGCAATGACGGAATATATCTAGGAAAATCTCGTGAAGGGATTCATTCACCCATCTACGTCTCCCGCTGGGGTGGTATTCTTTTTTGTGACCAAGAAAGACTGGTCACTTAGGCCGTGTATTGACTACCATGGCCTAAATGCCATCACTCATAAGGATAAATATCCCTTGCCATTAATTTCCAAACTATTTGACGATCTCCAGGGTGCCTTCATATTTATGAAGCTGGATTTACATGGGGCGTATAACCTGGTAAGAATCCATCCCGATGACATTTAGAAAACTGCCTTTAATACCCGGGACAGGCACTACGAATACTTGGTGATGCCCTTTGGCCTCTGTAATGTGTCCGCAGTATTCCACCAAATGATGAACAAAATTTTCAGAGAACTACTGTACACCAAAGTAGTGGCTTATCTGGATGACATCCTTATCTGTTCCAAAGACCTCGACACTCATCGCACCTATGTACGAACCATCCTCCAGTGTCTAAGTGAAAACCATCTGTTTGCAAAATTGGGCAAATGCCTGTTCGAGAAATCCAGTCTACCTTTTCTTGGCTATATAATCTTTCGGCAGGGCTTCTCTATGGATCCAGCCAAACTAAAGGGAATCCGGGATTGGCCACAACCTATGGGTCTCAAAGAGCTCCAGCGCTTCTTGGGATTCCTCAACTACTATCGTCACTTCATCCCACACTATTCTACTTTGGCTGCTTTGTTGACGGTCTTGACCCGTAAAAGGCCAAGACACGCGAAATTGCCCTCCTGAGGCCATTACCACCTTCCATTGTCTGAAGGAAGCCTTCCAGAAGGGGTCCTGTCTGCACCATCCTGACCCAAATCGCCCGTTTCTAGTTGAAGTTAATGCCTCCGCCATTGGGGCTGGGGCAGTCCTGAGTCAACGCACCGCCTCTGTTACCTTAGTTCCTTGTTTCTTCTATTCCTGAAAATTTTCATCTGCAGAGCAAAATTACAGCATTGGGGATCGTGAGCTGCTCACCATAAAATTTGCTTTCTTTTTTTTTAATTCTTTATTTTCAAATTTTTTGAAATTACACCCAAGAATAACCTTGTACAGCAAAATTGATGTTTGTCATTATCCATATACTATTACAAGAAAAACAATAGTTGAGTAACCCTCATCCCATAATTTTACAAACATCATAAATTATAAGAATATGTAGAGGCGGAACTATGAGCGCATATTTAAGGAAAACATTTTTTTATAATTAATTTAACAACCAAGTGGTGCCATTACAATTTTTCTAGTGAGCTGAGACTTGAGGGGATACCTCTTGGGTTCTGGCTTCTGTGAAAGCCCTAAGTTGTGCAGGCTCTAAGAAATTATACATAACACCAGAGTGCTTTACACAGCATTTACATGGGTATTTTAAGGTAAAATTTGCACCTAACTGAAGCACAGATGAACACATATTTAGAAATTCTTTTCGTCTGGTTTGGGTTGTTTTAACTACGTCAGGATAGATCCAAATCGGATAACCATATACTTTACTTTGTCTATTTCTGAAAAATTGTCTCATCACATAATTACGATCAGACAAGAATGCAAATGAAATTAATAATGGTTTCCTTTGGGTTTTCTCTGTATCCATATGAAACAAATTCTCAAAATACCAGAAGAGGCATTGCCAGTGATTACTAAGGCTTACTACTTGCAACAAAGGACACAAACTGAAGCAATAGATGGAGCTGAGACTCAAATACCTGGGATAAATATATCTGAAATATTAGAAACTTCTATGGATACAAAATTTGCTTTCAAAGCGTGGCGCCCATGGCTAGAGGGTGCACAACACAAATTTACTGTGTTCACCGATCATAAGAATCTGGAACATTTGAGTCAAGCACAACATCTCAATGTCCGTCAAGCTCGATGGGCCTTGCTCTTCTCCATATTTGATTTCGAACTCCATTATCGCCAGGGGCGGATTGGCCTATCAGGGGATCGGGCATTCCCCGGTGGGCCGATCGCTCCAGTCACGTGGTCTGCCGTGCGCGGCCGTGACAGAGCTGCACTCGGCAGACCACGTGACGTGTCCTGGGCCAGCCTGGGCGGCGAATACCCAGGCCGGTCCGACATTGTGAATCCGCCGCTGGTTATCGCCCAGCCGATAAAAACCTCCGGGCAGATGCCGTATTACGATCCTTCGAGCCCAAAGACACTCTGGAAGAACCAACTCATATAATCGACCTGACCTGTATTTGTTTATCTGCCACTCATCCAGTTCCTGCTGGAAAGACGGTCGTGCCCTGACAATTCCGAGAAAGAGTTCTCCACTGGGCGCACTATTCCAAATTCACTGGTCATCCAGGACAAGCACGAACCACGGCACTGCTCCAGCATGCTGCTGGAGGCTATGCTGGAGTCACTTCAGATCAGAGGTGAGACGCTTAACAGTTACTAGATTCCCCCAATATTCAAGTCTGTGACAGAAAAGAAAATTGATATCCTACCACAGAGGGGTCTGGTCATCCCTATGCAGTGAGTGAGTGAGTGTGCACTTCATTAGCATGACTGATCAAGCATGACTAATAAGAAGTCAGAATGTGGCCCCCACAACAGAAAGGATAGAAGATGTATGGAATAGATACCCAGTAAACACAATGGAGGCAAAAACAGTGACAGAATTCAAATGAAAGGAAAGTAAAAATGAAATAGGATCAATGGCATTGTGTCAAGAATTCAATTGACTAAGTAGCCCATCATATTCTATCTTTCTAGGGCATACCTAGATTGGAGCCCACCTATTACTGCATCAGCTAAGGATAGAGAAATCATGGATTTCCCATAAAGGGCATTCCTTAGGCAACAAGCTGAAAAGCCAAGTCATGCAGAATCAGTACAATCTGGTACTGACTTCATGATAGTGGACTGTTTAGATCTAGTGTTCACTGTACAGTGTGATTCAAGATTAAACTGGTATCAGAACTGAACCATATTGAACAAAAATGTTTTCTGATTCAAAAGGGTTGATTCAAGATTGAGTGATTGAGGAAGCTATATTGTGAACCAAGGAATCACAGAGAAGACAAACCATCTCTGGGTAAGGCAGCTTAGTAAAAGATTATGAGAAATGAGCATAAGAAATGACATATTGGGTCAGATCAAAGATTTGTCAAGCCCATCATCCTGTCTCCTACATTGGCCAGTCTAGTTCACAAGTACCCAGTGGGATCCCAAAGAATAAGTCCTATCCTTCTTGTTCATAATTGGGGGAAAGTGTCTTTCTCAAATCTACATGGCACTAGTAGTGATTTATGGACTTTTCCTCCAGAACTTGTCAAGATCCTTTTTATTTTTTTAACTTTTTATTTATTGAATTTCAAATATTAAAACACAAAAATACTTTGTAGGGAAAGAGTGACGGCCCAGAAAACAAAAAGAAAAAAACAAATTTCTAAGCATTTAAAGAAGAAAGACATGTCGCTATTAATGAGTCCTCATACATATTTTAAAGAAAACTACCATGAATGAGGAAGAGGGAAATCTTAAGAGACGAAATACCAAAAGAAATAGCAATAGGTGTACATGCAAGAATATTAAGTCGCTGAGGGAACAGGAGATGATATTAAATCTTTTCTAGCATTCAGGAGAAAAAGACATAAAATTCAGAGTGAAAATTTTTCTTTCATTAAAATCCCTTCATTCTCTATTGGGTGGCTCTAGAAATATCTGGAAAAATTCTGATTTTCTGGCCATGAAAAGATGAATCCAAGTTCTGAAAATATGAAGACATCAGAATACTAATATCAGCATCTGTTACAAAGGAAACTATGAGAGTAGCTCATTCAATGATTTCTGGGCCAGTTGTCCCCAAGAAATCAGTCAAATTTAATGAAGCCACACCACCATGATATATTTGAACAGGAGAAAGAAAAGATATTTTACTATAGATGGAACTTTTCTCGAGTAATTTTTAAAACTTCTTGAAACTATCTTTTCAAAGTCACCATAGAAAGTTCTTCCATTATTTTAGGAAAATTCAAAAACCAAAGGTTTAACCTTCGAGAAGAATTTTCCAAAAACTCTATATGGTGAGAGAGAAGACCATGCTTCTGAATCATGGTGATTTGAACAGCTGGAATTTTCTCTACATCTCATGTTAATGAACCTATTTGAGTCCCGATTACCTGTAAAAGTAACTAATGATATGAGACCTGAGGTTCCAGTTTAGTCAAAACAGAGGCTGAAACAGCCAGAACTTTAGCAAAATGCTCCATTTCCCCCACAGTGTCTAAATTTACTAGCTTGCTTGCCAACTCACCTAACACCAAAGCAGCAGAGGCAGTAAAAGGAACAGAAGCAACCTCATGGTGAAACTCTGAAGAGGAATGAGAAGCCAAATCTCCGCATGAATCTGCATGGGGCCAGGAGATTCCATGCAATCCACGTTGATAAAATGAAGAGACGCAACAACCTCCTCAGCCTCGATTACCCCCCCCCCCCCCACCCCGCTTCGCACGGGGTATCGAGTCTCTGCAGTGGCAATAGATCTTGCTCCTGGGGGCTGAGGGAAACCTCCTCCCCCTGGTTGGAGCATTGATCCCTCAAAGGCACCAGCAACAGGGACTTCCCCGGGCAAACCAGGCATGGCAGACATGAAGTACATGATGGATTGCTGACCAGGTAAGTGATTAGACATGGCAGGGAAAATCCTCACTTTGCCTTTCCTCTTTGGCGTCATAGGTGAAGAAGGACTACAGGAAATGAGGTACAGAGACAGCGTCTTCCCACCTAACCTTGAGCAGCCATCTTATTCCACCCCTGTCAAGATCTTTTATAAATCCAGCTATTCTAACTGCTTTCACGACATCCCCTGGCAACAAATTCCACAGTTTAGTTGTGCTCTGAGTGAAAAAAATGCTTTTTCTGATTTGTTTTCAAAGTGCTACCCATTAGCTTCATGGAGAGTTCCCTACTCCTAATACTATTGGAAAGGGTAAATAACTGTTCCCTATAAATATACCGCGTCACCCATTCATCATATCTTTGCTCAGTCGTCTTAGCTTCAGGCTGAAGAGCCCTATCTTGTTTAGCCTTTCTCCATAAGGGAGCCGTTCCACCTCTTTATCATTTTGGTCACCCTTCTCTGTACCTTTTCTATTTCTGTTATATCTTTTTTGAGATGGGGCCACCAGAACTGCACACAGTACTCATGGATCGATACAGAAGAATTATGGTATCTTCCATTTTATTTTCCATTCCTTATAATACCTAAGAAAACAAAACAATATGTTTTCTAAGCAGTTAGCAAATGGGCCTGATTCACTAGGTTGTTTCCCAATAGACCCAGAATTGGAAAAAGGCCTTAGTGAATCAGGCTCTAATAGTAAGAGCATAATTTCCTACATTCAGGAAGTACAAAATGCAACAAGAAGAAAACAGGTAAAACTATCAAGAAAGACAATGGGAAACAGGGATGGCAGTTATAAGAGCAAAGGCCAGTGGAGAAAACAGCCCAGTCAGTAAAAGGAGATAAAACTTGGGCTTAGTTTGTAGACAAAAAAGGGTTGTGGAGGCAGAGTGGTGGGAGCGGTGACGGGGCAGGGTGTGATTTGTGTGGGGAAGGGCCAGGACCAGGGCTGGTGTGAACGCTCTCTCTCTCTCTCACAAACACTAACACTCTCTCACATATATATGTGAAGGCACATTCTTCCTCCTCCTTATCCCAGTGCCCTTCATCCCCAGCCCATACCAGTGCTTACCCCCAGCCAGTCTTCACCCACCAGTGCTTCAGGAATATATGAGAGAGTGAGAAAAAAAAGTAAAGAGGGACAAAAAGATCAAAAAATAACAAGGATAAAAGGAAAATGAGGGATTAGTGTGGACAGCAGAAATCTTAAACAAATTACTGTGCTTAAGGAGGGCACTTTTCAAATGGCCAACATAGGTTTAATAATACTGTAGACTTTAGCCCAAAAATATTCAAGGAGGATTAGGCCATTTATTTTAATATCTGGGCCACTGTAACTTGTTACTTGTTTAAATTATTTTGTGGATTTGGCAGAGAGAGTTCAGATAATATGCCCTGTTAAATTATTATGGGGGTGGAGGGTGGCGGATTGCCTGCTAGTCTTTTTCTGGTTTTTGTGGGGTTTTTTTTTTACTTGCTATATGTTGAATATAGCTGGTAAGATTGAATGTTATCTGAGTAAATGTACCTGGATAACTTTAGACCTGCTCTGGATTATGGCCAGATTTACAGGGCAACCACACTGCTTTATCCAGATAAATGTATCCAAGCAGTGCTAAATGTTGGCATTATCTAGCTAAATGTAAACCCTGCAACCCCACCCTCCTGGAATATCCCCATGCTACCTATTTTTTAGCCCGGTAAGTTTTCGGTAGGTAAGTAATTACCTGGCTAAAACGTATCTGGTCAGCGGGGGGTGGCGTGGAAATATTTAAATCACAGGTTTGTCCAGCTAAGTCCTGCCACCAGGCCAGAAACATAAATCTCATGAGCGACAATACTGAACATCACCAGAATTCTGGCATTGTCTGTGTTACTGACTTTTCTGTACTTCTGTAATTTTTTTGTATTGTTAGTACTAACATTATAGATTTCTTTTTTCAAACGTGCTTATTATTCAACACAGAAGCAAAGTGAAATAGATATAAACATTTTTATTTTTAACCATTTCATGTAGTGGCTTGGGCACCACATAGACAAATTGTCATGCCAATAAAGTTTTGTGAATCTGATGCAGGGATAAAAGAAGGAGGAAAAGCAGAGCTTTGTCACCTCCTGGAGATATCTGTGTCAATGAGCCTGTGTGTAGGAAGGCTTGTGCTGATCCCCGAATCTACACGGCTGCGAGAGACAGACAGCAGGTTCCCAGCCAGAAAAGGAGGGAGGGAGGGAGAGAGGGAGGACGGAAGCAGTGTGTTCCCCACCCCCCCTGCGCACATCTAACCAAAGCGTGACTGCACAGGCAGGTTTCAGCAAAGCTTTCTAGCTCTCCATTCATTTCCAGAATATTCAGGAACCCAATTCCGCTTTCTGCAGAAGGATATAAAGGTAAATATTTCACCGCTATGTTTCATCAGCCAGGCAGTCTGGCCCCGGCAGAGCAGGCTGAGGAAGCGGCTTATTCTGAACGCGATGAGGCTGGTGAGATGCTGTTTGGAGCTGGGAAGGATGCGCTGTTTTGATGCTGGGAGTGTCCGAGCTGCAGGAAGAAAGCACCAGCAGCAATAAGGTCACTGTCAATATGCAAACTGCCTCCCATTTTATAATCAGTGGATTTGTTCTTATGTTACAAGTTAATTAAGCAGAAATTACAAGTTTGATCATTGTCAAAATCAAGTACAGTAAAACTGAGATGCGATGAACAGTAATTTCATGTAAGTTTGTATCTGACTGAGCTAAAATATTATGATTTTACTGAAATATTATGTTCCTATCACCTAAATATACTGGCATAGGAGGGGAAGGGCAGCCATTAAAGTACAGAATCTATTCTGGCTGGTCCTTCGGAACAGAAATGAAGAATAAGTCCTGCAGAGTATAGTTTTGTTACCTTTTTTGTGTAAACAGTAATGATTAACATACAGAATTAAAGAAACATATACCAACATGATGGTGGGGTTTGTACAATTTTTGTTGGTGCACAACTCAGTATCCGGTCTTTTTCCTTCCACTCTCCTCCAAATTAATCTCCATTTCCAGTCCTCTGTCATTGCCTCCCTATTTCTCTTCCTTCTTTCCCTCACCCAGCTAAATCCCTAGTCCGCTCACCCCCTTTATTCCTCCCTCCCTCTTTTTTGTTCCCCAGTTTGATGTTTGGCCTTCCCTCCTTCCAGTTTGATCTTGGGTCTACTCCTCCCCCACACTGATATGTGCTCCTTAACCTTTTATTCCCCTGCCAGTCCCCAATATTTGATCCCCTTTTTGACTTCTCCCTCCCCTCCCCTATGTGGCCAGCAGAGGGACAGCAATATTTTGTTATCTTGTGTAGCCTCCTCCACCCCGCATTTGTGTGGTTCCAGTTGTTTATACTATATGAACTGTGTGGTGTCAGTATCTCCTACAAGGAGGCATGACTGGGCCTTCCAGTAGGCAAATTAGGCAGTCAAACAGAGCTCCAAACCTTGGGCGGGGGTTATGCAGCTACAGGAAATGAGGGACTGGGGCTGCTGGCATGGCTCATCTCACTGGGGGCCAAATGAGGAGAGGTCCAGAGTCACTGGTGGCAGAAGCAGGGGGAGCCCTGGCCTTAGGAAGGAAGAGAGAGGGAAAGGAACTTTGGAGAGGAGTGAAGAGAGAGAGAGAGAGAGAGGCGGTGGGGGGGGGGGGGGGGTACTGGGTGAGTGCAGTAGAGAGATTGAGAATGTGCTAGAGGGTGAGCTAACTGGAGTGGATGCTGAGTAGGTAGGGGTTGGAGAGAGAGTGGATGCTGGCATTGTGGAAAAAGGCTAAAAGGACTGGGGTGATGTGGATATGCTAGGCATAGAGAGGAGACAGGACAGGTGGTGGGCAAGGAGAGAGGATTCTGGACATTATGGGTAAAGGGCAAAGAGGGGGATGCAGGGCAGAGGGTGAAGGAAGAGATCAGGTGGGGATGCTGTGCCAGAAGCAATGCCATTCTAGAAGGGAGCTCTGTGCTGGAGCTGCCACCAATAGGTAAGTCTTGGAGTGTGGTACTGTGGTGGTGGGGGGAGGGGATGTAAGATTGGAAGTTCATCTAGGGCACCTAGCTTGCATCAGCCTTACAAGGATGGCACACAATCTATGGAGCACTGGTACAGTTCATACTGTGACCTGAGTCTGGAATAATGCAGATGCACCATAGAAGAGGCTAAATGAGTTTGTGAATTGTGGTATATATGGCTCTCCTGCCAGCTGGGGGCAGAAGAGGGGGCATATGGAAGGGGAGTGAAAACCGGGGATCAGGGGACTTCTGATCAGTAGGGGGAGGAGGAAAGTGCAGCAGAGTCCTGGGATGAATTCAGACCCTGTTCTAAGGAACAACAGAACCATGTTTTCCTTGCTTGCTAATAAGAAGGGCAGGTCTGCTTTTGGAAATGCTTGGAGACATGTTAAGATGAATAGGCTTTTGTGTAGCGTTCCCGGGTGATGCTGAGGGAGTACAGCATCATGGTATGTGAAGGACTGTCTTCTGGCATGCCCCTCACTGAGTCACACTATGCTCCCTGTGCTTCCATCCTAGTTCCATTTAGCGTTGCAGGTTATTGTGGTTTAATTCTTTGTGAAGCCAAATGAGGAGTAAATCCTCTCAAACTATATCCCTTTCTTTTCATTTGCCAGTTGCATCGAATTTTCATCTATTTATCATCTCACAGCTGTCTCATTATGAAACTGTATTAAAATAAAAGTAGAGAGGGCAATACATTTTAAGCAAATTAAACTTTCAGAACAGTGACCAGGACATATATCTTCACTGATAAAAAACTAAATGTTTCCTTTTTTATATTTTTAAAAGTACATTCATTAGATTTCAAGCCAATCAATAACAACAATACAGTCAGTACATCACTAATATTGCCAACAATGCAAAATAACGCCCTCTACTCTTCTTCCAAATTCATGCTTAGGCAAAGAAAGACTTCATATCACAAAGTAGCCCTCTGTTGTTTTTAATCCAATTTCTTAAGGTAGGGAATGGCATAATCCAGGGCACCCCAAGCTTTGTACCTGAGGTTTATTATCCTTCAGGGGGTGTAGTAAAGAATTGGAAGATTATTGAGAGAGCTTCCCTAGATGATGAAGGGAGTGGAACGTCTTCTTCTAAAGGAGAGAGGGAAAGTGGGTATTTAGATTCCATCTGAAAGATTGAGAGTTTACAGTGGAATGGAGAGCAGAGGAGTCTGACTAGGGTGCTAAAAGAGTAACTGTACATCTCTTCTGTTGTAAGCATGTCAATAGCATCTGAGATTGCCGTTTGCACTGAAATTATCAAAGTAGTGAGTCTGATGCAGAATTATGAGTAGACGGCATGTGGGAAAAGCTGTTCCAACAGCTTAGAATTGTTCTCCTGTGGGAAAGCGCAGGGAACTCCGGAATTTTCTTGAGGTAAGCTGAAGAAGTAAATTTGATTGAAGTACTGAGTGGATAGGATTGGGAGTGTGACATTTCTTGTTTTGAATAAATACCAGTGTCAAGGCTGAGGTAAAGAAAGAAATATTGGTGCCAGTGAGCCAGGAAGCAAATTGTTGGATTAATAAGCACTGTTTCACATTGAGAGTGTGCAGTGAGTGTGCAGTGTCCATCCTCTAGACCAGAGAATCAATGGAAAAGGAAAATATATTATGGACTATACTAATTTTGAATAGCTATGAACTGGATTTTGTAATCATTTTACTGCAAAATCTACTCTCTGTTGAAGCAGAGTTCTTGGGAGCAGCAATCATCTGTGTTGACAGTGTATTTATTTATTTATTTATTTATTTATTTATTTATTAACTTTTATTTACCGACATTCGTGCAGCACATCATGCCGGTTTACAAAGAACTCAGGTGGGCGATACAATAAAACAATAAAACAATGTACAAAGAATAAAATAAAGTAACAAAAACATAATAATATAACCTTAGAACAAAATACTATTTCTTACGAAAAGGACACATTAACCGATCGTGATCAAAAAGGATAAATTAAGCAGTAGAGGGGGATGTTGTTTCTTCTAGGGTATCCATGGGTGGTGTGAGGGGAAGCGGGGAAACATAGGGAGGGGTGGAGAAAGTTCGAGCAGGGGGGGCTGGGAGAAATTAAATTTGGTTTGTGTCAGGATAGGCCTGTCGAAATAGCCATGTTTTGACTCCTTTCTTGAAAATTTGCAGGGATGTCTCTTGGCGTAGGAGGGTGGGGAGGGAGTTCCAGAGGTTGGGGCCAGCGACGGAAAAGGCTCTCTCTCTGGTGTGAGTAGAATGTGCTGCCTTTAGAGATGGGGTGTGTAGAGTGCCTGCATGGGTTGTTCTTGTGGGACGGTCGGAGGAACGGTAACGAGGCATTTCGTCTAGCCAGGTGTGATTATGTTTGTGTAGGGAATTGTGAAGGATGGTGAGGGTTTTGTATTGTGAGCGGAAGGAGATAGGTAACCAATGTAGGTCTTTTAGTATGGGGGTGATGTGGTCTCTTTTTTGTGTGCCTGTTATGATTCTAGCCATGGAGTTTTGCAGAATTTGGAGGGGTTTGATGGTGGTGGCGGGGAGTCCTAGTAATAGGGAATTGCAATAGTCTATTTTTGTGAGCATTGTGGTCTGTACGACTGTGCGGAAATCGTGGGTGTGGAGGAGGGGTTTGAGTTTTTTTATGATGTTAAGTTTATAGAAACCCCCCTTTAGTAGATTTTTGATGTGGGGTTTGAAACTTAGGTGTTGGTCTATGTAGACTTCCAGATCTCTTACAAACTGGGTCTGAGGGGTGGCTGTGGTTGTATTTTGAGGAGTGTTCTGTTGCATGGGGAGAGTGAAATGTTCAGGCTGCTTAGAGATGACGAGTAATTCTGTTTTTGACGAGTTTAGAGCAAGATGGAGTTCGGATAGTGAGGCGCTTATGGTGGCGAGGCAAGATTCCCAGCGTTGCAGAGGTTCTTTTATGGATCCCTGAAACGGGATGAGAATCTGCACGTCATCTGCATACAGGAAGAATTTCAGGCCTAGTTTGGAGAGGAGGTGGCAAAGGGGTATGAGATAAATATTAAATAGGGTGGAGGATAAGGGTGATCCTTGGGGTACGCCTTGCGTGATAGGTATGTGTGAGGATTCGTGCTTGTCGATTTTTACTAGATACTCTCTGTGTGTGAGGTAGGAGGAGAGCCATGAGAGGGCTGTGTCGGCGATGCCTATTTCTGTTAGGCGGGTCATTAGTATCTGATGGTTGACAGTGTCGTAAGCAGCTGAGATGTCTAGTAGGGCGAGTAGGTACGAGTTTCCATGGTCCATACCTTTAAGTATGGTGTCTGTCATGGCTAGTAGTAAGGTTTCGGTGCTTCGGTCTTTGCGGAAACCGAACTGTTGAGTGTGGAGGACATTGTGGTCTTCTAAAAACTCCGTTAGTTGTTTGTTAATAACCCTCTCTAGGACTTTGGATAAGAATGGGAGATTGGAAATTGGGTTGTGTAGTTGTAGTTGTGTAGTTGTAGTTGAGTAGTTGAGTTGTAGTTGTAGTTGTGTAGTTGAGTTGTAGTTGAGTAGTTGTAGTTGAGTTGTAGTTGAGTAGTTGTAGTTGTAGTTGTGTAGTTGTAGTTGAGTTGTAGTTGTAGTTGTGTAGTTGAGTTGTAGTTGTGTAGTTGGGTTGTGTAGTTGTAGTTGAGATTGGAAATTGGAAAGTGTAGTTGTGTTACTGAGAGAATGAAGACTAAAATAATGCCAGGACTGGATGGGGGTGGGTGGATGAATGAGGCACCTGCCCATGGTGGTTTTATGCTTATCCAGGGTCCACGGCTGAAATGGCAGCAAGTTGCAACACAATAGAACATCAGAGTGGAGCTTGTAATCAAGCTCACGCACACAGGCCCTGAACGTGCAACAGCTCACAGGACCCACTCTGATTTCCTCTGCTTTAATACTGAAGATCTTAGACATCACGAGCCAAGGTAGTAGATCAGTCAAGAGGGGAGGGTAGGAAGGAGGATAGAGAGGAGAATAAATGCTATGGGGGGGGGGGGGGCTGGGCTGGAGAGTGATAGAGAGGAGGATATTGGATGAGGGGAGAGGAGGGCTGAGACAGGGTAGAGAGGAGAGGATGGTTCGCTAGTTGAGCAGAGGAAGAGAGGGGGATGGATGCTGCCCAATGGGGGAGGGGGAGAGGGGACTGCTGCTGAGCAGGAGGTGGGGAGGAGAGAGAAGGGAATGGATGCTGCTTAATGGAGGAGAGAAGGAGTCTGCTTAGCAGGATGAAGGGAGGAGAGAGAAAGTTGAATGCTGCTGGGCAGAAAGAAGGGGGATATTGCTGGGCAGGGGATTTGGGAAAGAGGGAGATGCTATTGGGAAGGGGGTGGGAAAGAGTAAGGAATGGATACTGCTAGGTGGGGAAGAAAGAGGGGCTGCTGGTCAGGTGGTACGGAAAAGAGAGAGAGGAATACTGGGCAGGGGGACAGGGAGAGAGGGAGAGAAGGGACTGCTGCTAGGCAGGGGAGAGAGAAAGGGGGTATATGCTGGGCAGGAGGTGGGGAAGAGAGAAAGGAATAGATGCTTTCTAGGGAGAGAGAGGGGGCTGCTGATCAGGGGGAGGGGAGAGAGAGAGAGAGGAGGCTACTGGGAGGAGAGGGAGAACGGGATAGATGCCATCCAGTGGGAGAGAGGGAGGGGGCTTCTGTTGTGTAAGGAGTAGGGAAGAAGAGAGATAAGATACTATTGTTTTAGGGGGTGGGGGAAGAAGAAGGAAATGGATGTGCTTGGTGGGGAGAAAGAGGGGGGCTGCTAGTCAAGAGGGAGAGGGGGAGAAGGGCTAAGGGCTTCCACAACATTTCATTTTTAATTGGCATATGATAGCTCCGCAGGGGCTCAATGGTCCAATAGAATGGAGTGCTTTTCTATGAGAATTGAAGAGGAAGTTGGGGCACAGTGAATTATGGTGTAGAATTTTCGGTGATATTATTCAGATTGGTATGTAAATATAAATAGTATAGTGGGAGATGAAAATAAGATTCCATTCTTTTTGTGGTTAAAAAGATAAAGAAAAAAGAAATTGGTTAAGCCGCTGAAGATGAATGGATGGGATTCAGGTGTAATATATCAGCAGTGGAGTCTTGATTGATATAGCTTTATAAAGAGAGAGAAGCGGGAGCGTAGTGACGTGCAGAGAACGACGATAGCTGACGTCAGTTCCGGGAAATGTGAGTACAGAATAACATGGCTGCAATAGTCGGATTGTGATGCGGGTAAGATAGCTACTTTTGAAGTTAGTTTTGGAGTTTTTGAGTATTATATGTTGTTTAATTATAGATGACTGATTTTGATATTCACTTGGAGAAATTAAAGAAACTTTTAAAAATGGTCGGAAATCACTGGTATGAGTAAAATGATGTATATATACACTGAGGAAATATATCGATGTATGTGAGGCTTTTGCACATCTGGTAAGTGGATAGGTTTATGTGGGGATATTATGGATTGTTTTTTGGGATTAAAGTATAATATTATTATCACTGTTGTTTTAGGATGAGAGCAGAAGAAGTTCTATCTAAGAATAATTCGGGTTAGTCCCTGAGGAAGCCCTTAGTGTAAGGGTGAAACGGAGATATCTTTGTTGGACTAGAAAGAGAGAGTGAAAACCCGGAGAATGGATTAGAAAGAGAGAATGAAAATCCGGAGAATAATGAACAAGTGATGATATAAAGAACATAATATTAGTGAAGATACAAGGAACATTATATATGGAGTAAAAGGAAAAGATGAAGAAATATATGTGTAAAATAAGAATATATTAATGATTTAAAGTGTGATATTAATATAATAAATTATACAAGTGTAAAACTATTGTTATAAGGTGCAATATATACCGTATGTTTTTAATTGGATGAATGGGGTATGTTTGAGATAGTCAGATTTTAATTGTCTAGATAGGATTTTTAGATATTGGTTTTGTTACAATAAATATGTGTGAAAAATTATATTGAACTGTAAGGTTTCTCTTTGTGTGTATAGTACATGGTGGAGCATGGCAGATGTGCTGCTTGAGGGAGCTAGTGCCAGAGAAACACCGCTGACTATTTCTGCTTGTTGTGAGAAGGGGGGGGGGGGGCATTGGGACATCCTAGATGATTCCTGCAGGATCCTGGTAAACAGACTGGTTTCCACTCATCCAGCAAGAGGTCTGGGCAGGTTGATCACATGATAACTGCCATATTGGTTCAGGCAGGGAATGATTCTGGGCCTGTGGGAGGATGACTGTCTCTCCTTTCTTCTCCAGGGCCCTGATTCTTCATCAGAAAGGAAGATGTTGGCTGAGAAGGTCTCCAGGGTCTCAAGCAGCTCAAAACCTGGAAGGTTCTCTGGTTTCTGGAGATGTGGGGCCTCTAGAGGAACACTGAGGAAAAATAGAAATGGAAGCTCATTTCCAAAGAGAGAGGACTTAACAGTCCTCAGGCACTTCAAGAAGGAGGAATTAGCCTCCTTAATTTCCCAGGTGATGAAAGCTTTAAGGATTTCAGACCAACAGCCAGAGGAATATGTGCAGAATAGATCCCTTCTTGGAAGGGATATATAAGTCCCTTAGATCATTCCCCTTTCCTAGGGCCCTCAAGGAAATAGTGATGACCAAGTGGGAGCACCTTGAGATGGGACTCACAGTGGGGAAGGTGATATAGAAGCTATACCCCTCCCAAGGGAAGAATTGGAGAAGTTCTTTGTATCCCCAAGATGAATGCCCTATTATCAGCAGTGATGTGCAAGACAACAATTCTGATAGAGGATGATATGGGTTTCTGGGATTGTGACCCTCTTGTTGCAGCTTTTGTATGCAGACGTTTTGTGATGAATCCAGCAACTTCCAGAAGAATCAGAGGATGGTAACACGTGAAGTTTGTTATGAGAGGTTGCGAGTATGCAATCAGGCATGGCGTTCCTAGTAGATGCCTGGCATGACTTTATTCAGACATCTTCCAGGAACATGGCTTCAGTAGTTTTGGTTAGGAAGTTTCTATGGCTCTGTCATTGGTCAGCAGTGGACCTGGATCATCGCAGATCAATAGATCCTGGACATTGTGGGGAATGGGTTTGCCTGGCACTGAGCTTTCCTGATTTCAGTTGCATTTATGGTCTCCCCTTGCTCCTTGGCTGCAAAATGGGTGATGGTAGCATCTACTTCAATTAGTGACAGTGATTTAGATGCCTATAGTAGAGCAGTGTCATGATTGGTATTCTATCTTTTTCATTATCCTGAAAAAGTAAGATACCTTTCATCCTGTGCTGGATCTAAAGATGGTCAAAAGATGTCTCAAGGTCCTACATTTTTTGTATGGAGTCTTTCATTTGCTGATAGTAGCAGTCTGATAGGGGGAGTTTCTGGTCTTGCTGAATCTTTCAGAAGTCTACTTTCAGACCCCATCAGGGAAGACCGTCAGAGATTCCTGTGTTTTGAGTTCTGGATGTTTTGAGTTCTGAGGCAACATTTACAATTCATGGCTCTTCCATTTGGCTTGGCCATGGCTCTAGGAAACTTTTCCAAAGCATTGGTGGTGATGGCTGTCTCCCTGCAGAAGGAGGGGATTCTAGTCTCCCTATATTGAATGCTGGAGCAGAAATACTGCTGGGCCATCTCCGGAGTTGTTCAGCTATTGGACTCTCTTGGTAAGAGCAAGTTGATGCCCTCTCAGCTGCTTGGATACCTGAAGGTTCTCTTTGAAACCCAGGTGGACAGTGTTTCTAATTCAGGAGAGAATCTACAAGTTTCATACCCAGATTTAAGGGCTTTTGAGTTTGAGTCCCCATGGCTTGGGATAATCTTCAAGTCCTGGGGTAGATGGTATCCATTATAGAGCTGGTCCCTTGGGAGAGAGCTCATATGTGCTCCTTGTAGCACCCTGTTCTAAGCAGATGGTCCTCAAGATGCAGAATTTCAAGGTTTGTCTGCCAATACTGCTGGTCTTCAACAGTTTGGACTACTGGTTGAACTCAGTACATTGACTTGGACATCCTGGTGAGGTTGGTGATTACCACGGATTTGAGTCTTAGGGCTGGGGTGCCTGTTGACAGGACAAGGTGATTCAAGGCTTGTAGTCCAGGAATGAAGCATTATGATCTATAAACAGGCAAGAATACAGGGCTATGTGGCTGGCTCGACCATCCTTTCTCCTAATGATTCAAGTGACGGTGATCAGAGTGCTTTCTGACAATGTGATGGCAGTCATGTATGTCAACAGGCAAGGGGACACTAGAAATCCAGGCATAGCCTGGGAGGCGAGTATCCTCCTGGAATGGGCCAAATGTCATGTTTTGACTCTGTCAGTGATCCACATTGGTGACATAGAAAACATGCAGGCAGATTTCCTCATCTACTATGTGCTAGAAGAGATCTTTTAGCTCAGTGTGGACCGATAGGACTTGTCATAGTATGACGCCATGATAATGGGAAGAAATTCTAAGGTGGAAAAGTTATTCAGTCACAGGAAGGATCAGAGGTTGAGGGGAATAAGTGTCCATATTTGTCCCTGGCTGAGATGCATGCACCTATATATGTTCTTCCATGGCCACTCATCAGGCAAGTGATACAGTGGATAAAGGATTAGCCATTATGCATGGTACTGGTTATTTTAGATTGACTAAAGAGGCTTCGGTTTGCTGATATGATGCATCTCAAGGTGGGGAATCTGTTACATCTTCTGATTTTGGAGGTCTTTTCTCTTGCAACAGGGGTTGAGTCTCATGGAACATCCAACTCTATTTTGTCTTATGGCTTGGCTCTTGAGAGAGTGAGGCGGTACAATTGGGGCTTTTCTACTTCCATAATTGCAATAATGCTGATGGTTCAAAGACAGTTGACTTCTTTAGCTTACATCTGGTTTTGGAGGCTGTTTGATACCTGGTATCAGAATAGTGGAGAGATTTCCTTTAAGGCATCTATTTTACCTATTCTGACCTTTCATAAGAGGGGGTTGAATAAGGGTTTGGCCTTGAATTCTCTTAAAGTACATGTGACTGCCCTGCCTTGCTACAGGGTCCAGATCTGAAGTTTTTGATGGCATCTTATTTGAATATGGTGCATTTTCTGTTGTAGGTGTTAGCTTCTTAGATTCTTAGATGGCACAGGCCATCCATTGCTCCTATCATGTGACAGGGGCCGACCAATGGCACCGGTAGCCCCTGTCACATGGTAAGGGCAAAGGGCCATGGCGCCATTTTGTTTACTGGCAGCCGACGTCCAAGAGCGGGAGATTGCTCCTGGGACCCCCACTGGTCCACCATAGATTTTAAGCAAGTTTTGGGGGGGTCCGTAGGGTGGGGGGGGGTTGTAATTAATGAAATTTGAAGGGTTGGGGTGGGGTTTTTTTTTTTTTTAATAAAGGTGCCCCTCCCCCCTGCGCTAACCCGAACAACGAATTTTCCCCGAAGTTCGTGGAAAATCTATCTTGGGATTCAGGTCCTCCGACCCAAACCGAATTGGACTATTTGTTTGAAATTTTCCAATTCGGCAAAACCGATTGCACATCCTGCTATTGCTTATTAATTACCTCTAGGAACTTATCCAAACCTTTTTTAAACCCAGCTGCACTAAACTGTTATAACTAAACCATATCCTCTGGCAATGAATTCCAGAGCTTAACTATGCGCTAAGTGAAATAATTTTCTTCGATTTGTTTTATGTGAGCTACTTGCTAACTTCATGGAGTGCCCCTGGTCCTTCTATTATCTGAGAGTAAATAAGCGATTTACATTAACTTGTTCAAGTCCTTTCATGATTTTGTAGACTTCTATCATATCCCTCCTCAGTTGTCTCTTCTCCAAACTGAACAGCCCTGACTTCCTTAGCCTTACTTCATAGGGCAGCTGTTCCATGCCCCTTATCATTTTGGTTACCCTTCTCTGCACTTTCTTTAGTGCAGCTATATCCTTTTTGAGATGCGGTGACCAGAACTGCACATAGTATTCAAGGTGCGGTCTCACCATGGAGCGATACAGAGGCATTATTTATTTATTTATAACTTTTATATACCGAGGTTCTGGTAACAGAGTTACTAATCACTTCGGTTTACATTCCAACATCAAACACAACAATGACATAAATTATGTCTTACAATGAACAGGGTTGAAAAACTTGGATACAAATAACTTGGTAGAACAAGGTGTCACAGTATGAGGTGCTAGACTTGTGGGGCCTAGGGCCAACTGGAGAGGGGAAGGCTAACTTAGGGAAGGGGTAGAGGGAAAAAGTGCTACTATAGCTTTATTTAAATGTAATGACGGATACTTAGAGGTTGCCCTGGGTGGGGACAGTCCATGGGAGCTGTGGCGGCAGAGTATTGTTAAGAGAATGCTTGACAGAACAACCACGTCTTGAGTCTTTTCTTGAACGTGATTGGGCATTGTTCCAGCCTGAGGTCAGGTGGGAGCGAGTTCCACTGTTTGGCATCCTCGGTTTTATTTTGCATTCCCTTCTTAATAATTCCTAACATTCTATTTGCTTTTTTGATCGCTACAGCATACTGAGCTGACGATTTCAGTGTATTATCTACTATGATGCCTAGATCTCTTTCTTGGGTGGTAGCTCCTAATATGGAACCCAACATTGTGTAACTACAGCAAGGGTTATTTTCCCCTATATGCATCATCTTGCACTTGTCCACGTTAAATTTAATCTCTGTTACTACTGTGTGCTACTACCACACTCCTCACCAGTTGTCTCAGCAATACACAGGTTCTGGGTTTTGTTCTACAGCTAATGATATCTGTCCCCTTTGCTATTCTTCACAATTAGCACCAATGATGTTTCCATCCCTCTTACTCCTACCCAGAAGAGCACTGGGGGATACTGTGCGAGGAGAAAATAAATGCATAAAATACAAAGCACCTTGCCAGGTTAGACAATATCTGGAAATCACTAAAATTCATATATTATGCAGTGTTAATAAAGTAAACTATAATCCGTGCACTCTGGCTCCCATAATTGTGCAGCGGTGGGAGAAAATGCATACTTAGCCTGTTGCCACATAATTTTTAGCCTACTGGAAAATCAACAATCTTAAAGCTTCTCCACCTCTTAATTCAATCATTGAAGAAAGCTACTGGGTACCTGCCTTCAGTCTCAGCTATCTCTTTGCTCCTGCTCTAGCCCCCTCCCCTAGCAAACAGCCTGCAAACAGGAAGGGTGGTGAACCTGAGGCTGGAGCAGATAGAATAGATGAAAGTCATTCTTCTCCCTAATCCAGCCCCTCTCTTCCTGTTATTCCCCACCCCCATCTATCCTGATAGCAATGGGAGGGGAGGGCTGAAGTTGGAGTGGATACATAAAGCAGTCAGAATGTTTGATCTCTCAAAGATATTTTAAATTACACCAAAGATGATTTTGATATAATTCTTGGAAAGAGTGATGTCCCTTTAGAAGAATTTTACCTTTATACAAAGGTTCTTGATCCTCCATATGTGGCCAACCATACACCAAATACAAAGACCTGGATGTGTTTTTGAATAGCTGCAACTGCTCTTGTCCCATAGCTGGCAGAAAGCTTTAACAAGTTTCAATCTTTAATTCAAACCCTTTTTGTGCATATTACCATGTGCCCAATATATGTGCTCAAATCTTTCTGTGTAATAAACAGCATTACAAACTGCTGAGGTTGGGGGCATTTTCAAGATAAATAATTTCATATACTCAGAAAAACAAACTTTCTTGAGAAAATATAAAAGGATGGTTGCATTATTTCAATTTAAAAAAAGACATTGCACAGTTAAAGGTTTGTAACTTATATGTCTTGATAAATTGATTTTTGTACTTGGTAAATTTTGATTTGGATATAGTTTAAATATTGTTTAAAAACAAACAACATCAATGGTTTTCTTTAAAAATAATTTTTAAATTTATTGATTTATTTTTTAATATTCCACTTTTTGGCATAGTCAGAGATGTAAATCTGTATGCCAAGTTATGCAAATTTGCCAAAGAATCTTGAAAAATCCGCTGCAGGAAACTGGGAATTCTTGACTATGTTTATTTACATAACATAAAGCAGGCATTAAGAAACACAATCAAGTAACAATTTTACTTTGATTGTATTAAAAAAAAGATTCAATATTCTGTTTGATTACTGGAGGTCATAGCAAGAAGTAAAAGAAAGAAACTATGCTATCTAATATGATAAACTAAAATGTGGTTACTATTTTTACCTGTTGGCCACTAGAGGTCATAGTAGAGCTGAAAGTAAAAGTCACTAGAGGTCAGGTCACTGGTGCCTTTGACACTGAAGCCTGAATGAAGCAAAGGAACTGTCCATGTAATAAAGCACTGTTTCCCAGCCATCTCCTGGAAGCAACTTAGCCAGTCAGGTTTTCATGATTTCCTCAATGAATATGTATAAAATAGATTCTATATCCTGGGTTTCCAAAGTATGCAAATCTATCTCATACATATTCATTACAGACATCTTGAAAACCCCACTAGTTTGGTGTGTCTCCAGGAGAAAACTGAGAAACACTATGGTAACAAACGGGCCAATCCAGTAAAGTCCATGGGAGAGCGGGCAGGCCACTCTCCTGTGTGCGCGATTCAGTATTCAAATTAGGGTCAGCGGTAAAAATAGGTAAAAAGAGGCGCTAGGGACAATAGCGCGTCCCTAGCGCCTCTTTTTGGACAGGAGCAGCGGCTGTCAGCTGGTTTGACAGCCGACGCTCAATTTTGCCAGCGTTGGTTCTCAAATCCGTTGACAGCCACGGGTTCGGAAAACGGACGCCAGCATAATTGAGCGACTGGTTTTCAAGCTGCAGGCTGCGGGCTGACTTCAAATTTTGTTTTTTTTTAACTTTTTGTAACTTTCAGGACCTCCGACTTAATATCATCATGATATTAAGTTGGAGGGTGCACAGAAAAGCAGTTTTTACTGCTTTTCTGTGTACTTTCCCGGTGCCCGGAGAAATTAGCGCCTACCTTTGGGTAGGCGCTAATTTCTGAAAGTAAAATGTGCGGCTTCTGAAAGTAAAATGTGCGGCTTGGCTGCACATTTTCCTTTCTGAATCGCGCGGGAATACCTAATAGGGCCATCAACATGCATTTGCATGTTGTGGGCGCTATTAGGTTTCGGGGGGGTTGGACGTGCATTTTCGACCACTTACTGAATAAGGGGTAACGCTAGCACGTCGAAAATGCGCGTCGAAAATGCGCGTCCAATCGCGGGTTAACAGTGCGCTCTGCCAATTCAGTATTCAAATTAGGGTCGGCGGTAAAAATAGGTAAAAAGAGGCGCTAGGGACACTAGCGCGTCCCTAGCGCCTCTTTTTGGACAGGAGCGGCGGCTGTCAGCGGGTTTGACAGCTGACGCTCAATTTTGCCGGCGTCGGTTCTCAAATCCGCTGACAGCCACGGGTTCGGAAAACGGACGCCAGCATAATTGAATACTGCAGCACTTATCTTGCTAACTTCTTTCTGGATAAGTCATATCTAGCTAGATACTAGCTGGAAGAGGAGTAATATGCACATACTAGGTGGACCCAAAGACTAATTTAGCGCTGTACTGTTTCGGCCTGAAAGATGGGGAGAGGATTTGGTGTGCAACAAATTAGCTATTTTAAGTTGTCCTATAACAGTCCTCATTTAAACAAAATAACCTTCCCTGGTACTAGAGATCAAAGGCTGATTGCTATAGTTCAAGGACTTTGAATTCTAAGCGTAGCCCTAGGCCATCATGAAACCTCTGAGCCTTTAAGCACTGTCTAGTGGATTCCAAATGTCACCCTATCTAGCTGTCTGAAATGGCAGATATTTCATTTCATTCACTGCAGGCCTATATGGCTCAGTCCCTGGTCCTTTCTCTGGATCTTGGCTGTTAATGGATACTGCTGGTGGTTGCAAACTTCAAGAGTATAATATATTGTAAATGGAGATTGTTTGACAGAGAGTTGCAAAAAGGTTCCAGCATATAACATGCATGAGCAAAGCAATTTAACTATAGATTATCTTTTACTGATCAAATTTCTGGATCATCCCATCTTTTTATTATTTGTGCTACATTAGATGGTTAAGACCCTTTTGGAGTGGAAGGACTTCGGTTATTGGTTCAATCTCTAGTCCTGAGCCATCTAGATTATTGCAATACGCTCTATTTAGGATTGCCAGTTTTATACTATGAAATGCCATCAAGAACTGCATTATACAACAACTAAATTAATCTTTAGGTCCACCTAGTATGTGCATATTACTCCTCTTCCAGCTAGTATCTAGCTAGATATGACTTATCCAGAAAGAAGTTAGCAAGATAAGTGCTGCAGTATTCAAAAAATTGTCATTTAGCTGGATAATTTGTGTTATCTGGCGAAATGGCTTTGAATATTGACCCTCTTGAGTTTAATTGCTTAAACGTTTAGAAAGCAAGTTAAGTCATGGTTATTTTGCCAGGTATTTTAATTCAGGCTTGCCTTTCTTTTTTGATGCTCATAGATGGGTTACTCTGCATTTTTACTTAAGGAAGGTTAGTTGAATTTTATTTAATTGATGAAGGAGAATAGAGTCTTTTATTGATGTTAAACTGAGTGCTGTCTATTATTTTAAAATGAAGCTTGTTTTTTGTCTTTTGTTTATTTTAGTCATTATTTGTTCTGTTTTTTATTCATTTTAATGATTTTATGTAATGCTTTCATTATAAATGTAATGCTTTCATTATAAATGAAAGCATTACATTTGTTCAAGAAATACAGTATATTATAAGTTAAACTAAACTGAAATATCAATCACCTAGAGCATATAGATACAGACTTTGGTATTTCTAGACATTCCAAATACACCGGGGCTCAGCTAGTACAAAGCTGATCAACAGTCTAATCAGGCAGGCTCCTGCTGGACCAATCATAGAGCAGGAAGCAGGAAAGAACATGAATATGCAGAACACAGAGGCACAGAAACCAGAGGTGAGCTAGCTAGAAAGCTTCACGCTATAGATAGCAGATAGCTCACTACATTAAAAAAATGCCTGAGAAACTTCACGATACAGGTTTGAGCTATGCTGAGGGCAGATCCTGGTATATATTTAATGTTTTCCTTAAGTTTTCACATCCCTTACCTGATTCTCTTTTCCCTCTTCACAGTTGCCAGAGTCTGAGTAGCTTATGCTGTGCTAGCCTAAGTCATCCTCTTTTTCAAAACATTTATAATAGGGATACTGTGGGAATTATATATTTTAATCGACCAGCAAAAAGAAATTATATATAGATGTTATTGTACATTAATTTTTGGGGGCTTCATAGAACACCTGCAAATATATAGTAATATCTATGTTCAGTTTATTTTGGTTGCGTCAATAAAAGATATCTCGACTTCCGGGGGCCAATACTATTAGGGTGTGGCAAAAATATTTTAAAATAGGTAACGTTACTGATCTGCAAATACCACTATGACATGCAAAGTTATAACTTCAAGGGGAAACTTGTTTCTCTGTTGGCAAGCAGTCATGAATAATGCATGTAGGTGAAATCATCCAATTGCTAGGGATGTGCACCAAAAAGTTTTCGTTGCATTCGTGATACGTATTCGTGGGGGGTCAATTCCGTTTCATGCGGAAGTATGGAGAATTCCATAAGTTGTCGATCTGTCAATACGTTACTACGGCGAGTTAAATTCCTGTCCCAGCTAAAATTAAAATTAACTACAACCCCCCACCCTCCTGACCCCCCCAAGACTTACCAAAACTCCCTGGTGGTCCAGCGGGGGGTCCAGGAACTCACTCACACCCTCGGTGCTGGTTTTTCATCATGGCGCCGATAGCCTTTGTCACAGGGGCTACCGGTGCCATTGGTCAGCCCCTGTCACATGGTAGGAGCACAAGATGGCGCCGGTGACCATGTGACAGGGACTGACAAATGGCACCGGTAGCCCCTGTGACACAGGCTATCGGCGTCATGATGAAACCAGCAAACGTGGGTGTGAGAATGCAGGGATGGCTTCTGGACTCGCCGCTGGACCACCAGGGAGTTTTGGTAAGTCTTGGGGGGGTCAGGAGGGTGGGGGGTTTACATTTTTATTTAGGAGGCCGAATAAAACAGAAATCTGTTTAATACGTGGGGAGTCGCGATGCGTTTCGCCTCCCCACGTATTTAACAGATAGGACAAAATAAGTTGCGAATTACAAATACGTGGAAAACGGATGCACACCCCTACCAATTGCGCTACCATAGACCCAGCTATCAGAGCTCAGTAAAGATTTTACTGAGCATACAAGGGAGTTCCTATGCACAAACTGCCTCATAAGCCGCTCCGTCTTTCTTCAACCAATGTACCGTATGGATGTGTTCCTCTCTGTCTCTTTTTTAATTCTTTGTTTTTTTGGCCTTAATATAAGAATTACCATGCTGGATCAGGCCACGGTCCATCGAGCCCA
Organism: Rhinatrema bivittatum; assembly: GCF_901001135.1. Classification (NCBI taxonomy): domain Eukaryota; kingdom Metazoa; phylum Chordata; class Amphibia; order Gymnophiona; family Rhinatrematidae; genus Rhinatrema; species Rhinatrema bivittatum. The sequence goes on from NC_042616.1 coordinate 176,705,554, forward strand.
ACATTCTGTCTCTGACAGTGGTCAATCCAGGTTGCAAGTATCTAGGAGATTCCATAAAGTAGTCTAATTGCTCTTACTCACTCCTAGGGATAGCAATAGCTATCTTTAGTCTACCTGGCTAACGTGTTATGGATTTTTCCTCCAGGAACTTGTCCTAACCTCTTTTAATCCCCACTATGCTAGTCACCTTGATCATGTCCTCTGGCAACAGATTCCATAGTTTGACCGTGTGCTGCGTGGAAAAGTACTTTCTACAATCTGTTTTGAATCTGCTGGTTGCTAATTTCATGTCCCCTTGTTTTAGTGTATCTGAATAGGTAAAAATAATCATCCTTTATTTAGCCACTCCACCCCACTCATGATTTTACAAACTTCTATCATGTGTTCTCTGTCATCTCTTTTCCAAGATGAAGAGCCCTAGCCAGCGTAGCCTATATTCAAAGGAGATGTTGCCTTACTCTGCACCTTTTTTGGTTCTACTTTTTCTTTCTTGAGATGAGGTAACCAGAACTGCACACAATACTCAAGGTGCGATCATACCATGGCTCGATACAGAGGCAATATGATATTTTCCATTTTATTTTCCATTCCTTTTCAGATCATTCCTAACATTTTAATTGCTTTTTGGACTGACCCTGTGCACTGGGCAGAGGATTTCAACATTCTGTCCACAAGGACTCCAAAGTCCTTTTCCTGGTCAGTGATTTCCATTGCAGAACCCAGCAACATATACCTGTAGTTGGGATTGTTTTTCCCTATGTGCATCAATTTGCTCTTTTCCACATTAAAATTTCATCTGCCATTCAGTTTCCTAGTCTCCTAGTTTCCTAGTCTCACAAGGTCCTTCTGCAGTTTCTGGTAATCTGCTGCTGTTTTAACAACTTTGAATAATTTTGTGTCATCTGCAGATTTGATCACCTCACTAGTTCCCTTTTCCAGGTCATTTATGAATATATTAAACAGTACAGGTCCCAGTACTGACCCCGGTAGTACTTCACTAACAACCTTTCTCCATTTGGAAAAATGACCATTTAGTCCTCTTCTCTGTTTCTGGCCTTTTAACCAATTACTAATCAACAATAGAACATTCCCTCCTATCCCATGATGTTGTATTTTCCTTAGGAGTCTCTCATGGGAGGCTTTGTCAAATGCCTTCTGAAAATCCAAATATACTATATCAGCTGGCTCACCTTTAGCTACATGTTTATTTATACCTTCAAAAACTTATAAAAGATTGCTAAAACCAGACTGACTCTTCATCATTACACTATGGGGTAAATTTTAAAAGGATGCGCACACATGTATCCCTGATTTTATAACTTGCATGTGCAGGTGCGTGTAATTATAAAATCAGGGGTCGGTGCACGCAAGGGGGTGCACAATTGTGCACCTTGTGTGCGCCGAGCTGCGCTGCCTTCCCCCACTCCCTCAGAGGGAACTTTCCTTACCCCCCCCCCCCACCTTCCCTTCCCCTACCTCCCCCACCCTTTCCCCTCTACCTTTTCCTTTGCTTTTTTTAAATTTCACAATTCACTTCAGCCCTGGGGTTGAAGTAAGTTGCGCACGCTGGCCAACCACTGGCGCGCAATCCCTGGCACAGAAGCAAATATGGCTGCTGTGCTGGGAGCCTGACCACGCCCTGCCCCCGGACCACCCCACCCCCTCCCCGCCCCTTTTTGCAAGCCCTGGGACTTACACATGTCCCGGGGCTTTACGTGCGTCGCCGGGCCTTTTGAAAATAGGCCCGAAGCGTGTAACCTCTTAAAAATCTGACCCTATGTCTATCTATATGGGTAGTAATTTTGGTTTTAAGAATAGTTTCTACCATTCTGCCGGACACTGTCAGGCTCACTGGTCTATAGTTTCCCAGATCTCCACTGGAGCCCTTTTTAAAAATCAATGTCAAATTAGCCACCCTGCAATCTTCAGGAATCATGGCTATTTTAAATGATAGGTTACAGATTACTAGTAAGTTGGCAATTTCCTATTAGTTCTTTTAGAACTCTATGGCGGATGACATCCAGAATCAGTGATTTGTTACTCTTTAGTTTAATCAGTCTGATCTATTACATCCTCCATTATCCCAGATATTTATTTTAGTTGCTCAGAATCTTCACCATTAAAGAATGTTTCAGGTGTGGGTATGTTCCCAACATCTTCCTCCATAAAGATCGAGGCAAAGAATTAATTGTTTCCTTGTCTTCTCTGAGCACTCCTTTTGCCCCTGGGTCAACTAGTGGCCCAACTGACTTCCTCATAGAATTTTTGCTTTGAATGTCTTTGAAAAAGTTTTTATTAGTTTTTGCCTTATTGACAAGCTTTTTCTCAAAGTCTCTCTTGGCCTGTCTAACTAATATTTTATATTAAATTTGTCAGTACTTAAATTCTTGTCTATTTTCATCATTTGGGTCTACTTTTCATTTTTTGAATGCTGCCTTTTAAACTTTAATTACCTCCTTTACCTCACCATTAAACCATGCTGGCAGTCATTTGGTCTTCTTTCAACCTTTTTTAATGCATGGAGTATATTTTATTTGGGCTTCCAAAATGGTATTTTTAAACATTGATCACAACCTGTGGCTCTCAAAACACCATCTGTACTCCAGGCACCAAATTGTAAACAATACATCAAATGTCAGTGAACCTGGTTTCTTTATTTAATTAATTTATACCAGCTAATATCCCATCCAATGACCATATAGTTTTGTAGGACCACTACTCATAGGGTCACGGTATTTTACCAGACTCTTTTTGTGGTTTGGGTCTGGTTTACTATGTAGATGCGGTCACACCTTGGACTCGCCGTTCTTTGTAAAGAACGGCGAGTCCAAGGTGTGACCGCATCTACATTATTTGATGGAGACAGCTATTGGAGTTTTAATGATTGCCCTGGGAGTGTCACGAAATAAGAATGGATATCGTTTCCCCTGAAGCAGGACCTTAAAAGTGGGGGTCCGAAACGCGATCGTGTTGGGCTATGCAGATGAGTATCACTGCTGAATTACTTTGAATTGGGATTAAGAAAGTGACATTTAACTTGACTGTAATTTGAAATGTCATCTTGGAGCTCTCATAACGGTGATGGAAAGAAAGAAAGAAAATTAAAAAATTAAAGAAACAAAAAAACATAAAAAATTATATACATAGTAAACCGGACCCAAACCACAAAAAGAGTCTGGTAAAATACCATGACCCTATGAGTAGTGGTCCTACAAAACTATATGGTCATTGGATGGGATATTAGCTGGTATAAATTAATTAAATAAAGAAACCAGGTTCACTGACATTTGATGTATTTTTAAACATTGTCCATGCCTCATGCAAACTTTGAACCCTAGCAAGTGCTCCCTTTTCTAACTAATTCCTTCCTTCTAGGGATTATGTGAAATGTGATTGCATTATGATCACTATTACTTAGTGGCCCCACCAGGTTGTATGTTCCACTGAGGACTAGATCTAAAGTAGCCACCTCTCTTGTCAGTCCTAGTACCAGCTGCTCTACGAGGCATGTATTTTTGGCATCTAGAAATGTAACCTCTTTAGCATAACCTGATGAGACACTGACCCAATCAATACCAGGATCAATGAAATCTCCCACTATTGTGTTGCTAAACTTATTTGTTGTTTTTAGTTTCAGCTAGCATTTCACAGTCTGTTTCTTCATTTTGGCCAGGTAATAATATACACACACTGCTATATACTTACCCGTCACACATGGAATTTCTTTCCATAAAGATTCCATAGTGCATTCTGTTTCCTGTAGGATTTTTATCATGCTTGATTCTGTCATCTTTTATGTATAGTGCCAGCCCTCCACCAATTTGATCTGTCCTATCATGTCGATATAATTTAAACCCTGGTATCACAGTGTCTCATTAGTTATCCTCCTTCCACCACGTCTCTGAAATCCCTGTAAAGTCTATATAATGCCTTAGTGCCTTTATTTGCCTTGCTCTTTTTTCTACTGTTACCTCAGCAGCCCTTCAAACAGAACTCTTTAAATTCTAAAAATAAATAAATAAATAGATAAATAAAAAGAGATAAAAATATGGAAAAAGCCAAGAAGGCTACAGTCAACAGCTTCTAGGCCTGCATCTGTGGGTGCAAGGTGACCATCATGGATACACATAACAGGCCAACTCTGTAAACCCGTGCGGAAAACAGGCGCTCAGTGTTGAGCGCCTGCTTTCCTAACACGTGCCCAGCTACCTCTCCTGGGCGTGCGATACAGTATTTATGTTCAAACATTTTTATTGAGTATCATTAAACAGTAATACCAATACTGATGGCAGTCAGTACAAACCCAGGTATATAACTAACAACAACCGGTAGCTATACCAACAGGATATCAAAAAGACACTCATTTTATGCTTCCATCTCTTGAGACCCCCCCACCCCCCATCCCCCCTTCCCCTTTAAACCCCCCCAATGCATATGTATGCATAAAATCTGACCTAATTATATGGAAGAAAAAAAAGGAAAGGTAGTGGCCTCATCTCGTCAGGATGTTAATTGTTAAGTATCAGGCTCCGGGGGCAGTGTGGTAATGTTAAAATATATGGTTCCCATATTTGCAAAAAACGCCATCGATGCTGACAAGAAGATTGAAAATGTATTATCCAATGCAACAGTTAAGATCTTCCCAGCATGGACTACTTGATGTTCCTTCTTTAAAATATGACCGTTTGGGAGAGATGCAGAAGTGTTTTTTCTTAATTGCAGCACCTGAATTTTGTAATACATTTTCAGAAAATATGGGGCTAATTGATTGCTCAAAATCATTTAAGGCCCTATTGAAAACATTTTTATTTTAACAAGCATTTATGATTTAAGTGAATTGAATTAGTATTTAGAATGGTTCATACCAGTTTTATCATCTTTTTATTTGATTTTTAGAATATTTTTAGTAATTGATATATTTTTTTAGAATTTTTAATTTTTGATGTGATTGAGAAGGTTTAGAAGTTGCTTTTATAGATTTTATGTTCTTGTCCTGTGTCTTTTTTGATTATGTACATTTAAATTGTAAATCACCTAGAGCCTTGGCAATTAGGCGATTAATAAATACAAACAAATAATTAAAGGCACTGGTAGATAAGAGCTCCAAACCTCAGCATGAGGCTAAACAGTAGAGCTGCTCCTCATCAAGGAGTTAGGCATTATTGGTCTGTTGGTGCAAGTAATCAAGATGGAAATCTTCCTCCTCTTGTTCTTGCAAGCACAGGAGGGATCCTTTCCTTCACGGTGCCAGTTTCCAGATACATCTCATGTCAGGAGATGAGCATGGTGTGAAAACTTGTGGCACTGGTGGAAGCACCAAGAAGAGCACCTAAACAGAACAATTGATTCTCTTCGGGGCTGTCCCTGTCAAAGTAAGAAAAGATTGGTGCTGTTGATGTTGGCAACTGTATGAGTAGGCCCCTCCTCATTGCCAAGGTAGGAGATTGCTTCTTTGGTGAAGGTCCCATCATCCTTCATGGCATTGAAGATCTCCATGCCACCAAGTCATTTACAGTTGTGTGCAAAAGTATAGGCATCCTGTTTAAATTGTATGTTTCAATGAATCTCTAAATCAACAGAGGCTGACACAATCTCTACATGTTACAAAGTTAAGTATACTCAGAAAAATCCCACTAAGAGGAAGGGAAAAACTCAATTGGCCGGATTTTAAAAAGGTTGCGCGCTGTGAGCCTATTTTAAAATGGCCCGGCGATGCACGTAAAGCCCCGGGACACGTGTAAGACCCGGGACTTTACTAAAGGGCGGGGTGGGGTGGGGCCAGAGGCCTCCGACAGAGCGGCCAATGCCGCTGTGTCAAAAGGATCACGTGCCAGCAGGCTGCTGGCGTGCGCAACTTGTGCCTGCCCAGAGGCAGGCGCAAAAAGTAAGATAACAATTTTTTTGGGGGGGGTTAGAGTATGGCTAAGGGGGAAAGGTTAGGGGAAAGGGTGGGAAGGATAGGTTAGGGGGAAGGCAGCGCAGCTTGGAGCGCACAAGGTGCACAATTGTGTGCTCCCTTGTGCGCGTCGACCCCTGATTTTATAACTTGCGCGCACCTGCGCATGCAAGTTATAAAATCAGGTGTACATGTGTGTGCGCCAGGTAGCGCACGCACATGTATGCCCCTCGTGCTTCTTTTAAAATCTACCCCAATATATTTTTTAAAAAGCCTTCCTGTACAATGAATGTTCTTCTTTCCATGCTGTAATACAATATTTCTATATATCTATATATAGGATCTTCATACAAAGAACCACTACATTATAATATATCAGCAGTTCATCATCAGGCCTTTATAAAATCCATTATCCAGACAATATCATTTGTATTCTTTGTATTCTTCAAACTTTTTTGTAACTTTTTTCAAATATGCATATAAAATGAAAACTTAACTAGCATAAATGAAAACACCTCTATAGCAACCCCGACACAGTTCTGTGTTTTGACTTCTGCATAAGGGAGAATAATCTTCAGATGGGGGTAGATTTTCAGAGCCCTGCTCGCCTAAATCCGCCCAAAACCGGGCGGATTTAGGCGAGCAGGGCCCTGCGCGCCGGGAAGCCTATTTTACATAGGCCTCCCGGCGCGCGCAGAGCCCCGGGACTCGCGTACGTCCCGGGGTTTTCGGAGGGGGGCGTGTCGGGGGCGTGTCGGGGGGGCGGGGCCCGGTCGGCGCGGCGTTTCGGGGGGCGTGGCGGCCGCGTTTTGGGGGCGGGTACGGGGCGTGGCTACGGCCCGGGGGCGTGGCCGCGCCCTCCGTACCCGCCCCCAGGTCGCGGCCCGGCGCGCAGCAGGCCCGCTGGCGCGCGGGGGTTTACGTCTCCCTCCGGGAGGCGTAAATCCCCCGACAACGGTAAGGGGGGGGGTGTAGACAGGGCCGGGTGGGTGGGTTAGGTAGGGGAAGGGAGGGTAAGGTGAGGGGAGGGCAAAGGAAAGTTCCCTCCGAGGCCGCTCCGATTTCGGAGCGGCCTTGGAGGGAACGGGGGGAGGCAGCGCGGCTCGGCGCGCGCAGGCTATACAAAATCGATAGCCTTGCGCGCGCCGATCCCGGATTTTAGTGGATACGCGCGGCTCCGCGCGTATCTACTAAAATCCAGCGTACTTTTGCTTGAGTCTGATGCGCAAGCAAAAGTAGGCTGTTCGCGCGCCTCTTAAAATCTACCCCATGATTTTCTTCTGAGACACTGTCTGCTATAGATCCTTACTCCATTTTGTTTCCCACTATGATAAGAGGAGTTAAGCATGACATCTTTCTGCAAATTTTAATGCATAATTATGTTTAGTTTTTTACAGATTTAAAATAAGAAAATGGTAAATATGGCATGTGCAAAAGCTTGTACATCCTTTCAGTTAGTACATTGTAATATATCCTTTTGCAGAAATAACAGCCTCTAAACATTTCCTGTAGTCGGCTAAGAATATTTTTATTCTTGGTTTTGTAATTTTTTCTTACACTTCCTTGAAAAACTCTTCTAACTCAGAAATATTCTTAGATCTCCTTGCATGCTCTCCCCACAGATTTTCAATAATATGCAATTCGGGGGGGGGGGGGGGGGGGGGGGGGGGTGTCTGGGAAGACCATTCCAAAATCTTCATTATTCTTTCCTGTAAATAAATTCATGTTTGATTTTGAAGTATATTTAGATTGTTTTGCTGAAATAACCAACTTCTTTCAGCTTCAGTTTCTTCATTGAGGGGTAGATTTTCAGACGAGCGCGAACAGCCTACTTTTGTTTGCGCTCCAGGCGCAAACAAAAGTACGCTGGATTTTAGTAGATACGCGCGGAGCCGCGCGTATCCACTAAAATCCTGGATCGGCGCGCGCAAGGCTATCGATTTTGTATAGCCTGCGCGCGCCGAGCCGCGCTGCCTCCCCCCGTTCCCTCCAAGGCCGCTCCGAAATCGGAGCGGCCTCGGAGGGAACTTTCCTTTGCCCTCCCCTCACCTTACCCTCCCTTCCCCTACCTAACCCACCCGCCCGGCCCTGTCTACACCCCCCCCTTACCTTTGTCGGGGGATTTACGCCTCCCGGAGGGAGACGTAAATCCCCGCGCGCCAGCGGGCCTGCTGCGCGCCGGGCCGCGACCTGGGGGCGGGTACGGAGGGCGCGGCCACGCCCCCGGGCCGTAGCCACGCCCCGTACCCGCCCCCAAAACGCGGCCGACACGCCCCCGGAACGCCGCGACGACCGGGCCCGCCCCCCGACACGCCCCCGACACGCCCCCCTCCGAGAACCCCGGGACTTACGCGAGTCCCGGGGCTCTGCGCGCGCCGGGAGGCCTATGTAAAATAGGCTTCCCGGCGCGCAGGGCCCTGCTCGCCTAAATCCGCCCGGTTTTGGGCGGATTTAGGCGAGCAGGGCTCTGAAAATCTACCCCTGAATGAGGGACATAATCTTCTAAGATATAGTGATATTTAGTTCAATCCATTCCACTCATACAATATTGAATACATTTCACCTACAATATTTCTTGTGCCCCTGGCTGCCCCATAACCCAAAAGCATAATAGATCCACCCCTATGCTTAATAGTTGGTAAGGTATTCTTTTCTTCAAATGCTTCACCTTTCTTCACCAAATATATCCTTGTATATACCACCTCCCTGCCTACCAGGAAGGGATGGGGGGAGGGGGAGGAAGCACGTGCTGCAGGAAGAAGCAATGTAACAGGAGCCATCACCCAGAATAGCCAGAGCAAATCTGAAAAGGTTACTGTGAAGGTAATTAAACTCCTAGCGAAGAGATGAGTCAGAGTTTCAGGTTGGCATGTGACAGGATTTTCATGTGACTACACTCCTGACTATTGCTGCTAACTTACGGTGAAATATCTCTTCACAAGCACGTAATGGAAACGTCCTAAATTGTAGAACGTTGACTAAAAGAGGGATTTGTGCTAGAAATGTACTGAAAGACAGTCTAAGTAAACGGACAAATCCTCAGAAACCTTGGGTACTGGGTTTTAAGAGCTGAAAAAGGGCCAGACAAGATGGGAGAGCTTGTATTTGTTCTTGTCTGTAATTCTGCCTGGGTCTCAGCCTTTTGGCTGAGAGGAGGCGGTCCCTCCAGACTGGGTAAAAGGAAATAGTTGTTCATGAGCTTGGCCGGGTTGGACCGCTGAGAGCTAGAATAACTGAATAATGAGCAAGTCATGAGTCTAGTTAAGCTATAAACCAAAGAAAAGGAAACCCCTCCCACTGAGGAAGAAAGCATCAGGATATTGGTTATGCAGAGGTGAAGTTAGGACCCCCAGGATGGCAGAAACTACAGTGGTTATTCAGCAGGCAGAGTTGGGTACCCTAAGAGGGCTTGGACCTGTTAGTAGAGCATAAGGAAGTGGTGCAGAGGAGACAGTTTTAGCAGCAGCAGTTTGGATGCAACAACTCAGTTGTAATTTTTCACATGGGTGAGACTTGTGGCACATTGGAAAAGAAAAAAGGGGAGGTTAATTATATTGGATACAAAGGAGTGCAAGAAGTACTTTCTGTTCTCAATGGTGGTATTTTGAGTGGGCTAATACCCTGACTAGCTAAATGTGCCAGTTGATACCTGTAGAAATTATATCTAGTTGCGAGCCTGAGACCAATACAACTAGATAAATATGCTGTTTGATATATTGTAGAAATGTATATAGTCATATAGTGTAATAAAACTACTCATCTCCTGACATGAGATGTATCTGGAAACTGGCACCATGAAGGAAAGGATCCCTCCTGTGCTTGCAAGAACAAGAGGAGGAAGATTTCCATCTTGATTACTTGCACCAACAGACCAATAATGCCTAACTCCTTGATGAGGAGCAGCTCTACTGTTTAGCCTCATGCTGAGGTTTGGAGCTCTTATCTACCAGTGCCTTTAATTATTTGTTTGTATTTATTAATCGCCTAATTGCCAAGGCTCTAGGTGATTTACAATTTAAATGTACATAATCAAAAAAGACACAGGACAAGAACATAAAATCCATAAAAGCAACTTCTAAACCTTCTCAATCACATCAAATTGAAAACAAGAGACATACTGCCCCTGGTCAACTGGTTTGCAAAATATCTGAAGAATGTGATAATCATTGTTCCTGCATGTTCACATGGGCCCGGATTTTCAAAAGATTACGCGTAAATCCTCCGCGCATGTTATAAAATCGGGTGTACATGTGCGCGTGCCGGGTAGCACGCACACATGTAGGCCACGCGCGCTTCTTTTAAAATCTACCCCATGATGCTGCTTAGTGGTTATATGTGGGAACTGCATCTGAGGGAAAGTACATAGCAATGCCAGAGTCATCTACCAGCTGAGACAAACATGAAGAAAATAGTACTAGTATGTAGGTTAACAGCACTTGAGAAGAAGAAAAAACATCAGAAGGTCCCAAAAACACTGGGACAAAGATTGTCACTTCTTATAGCAGTGGTTCTCAACCTTTTTTCTGTCGGGACACACCTGACAGATGGTTCTCATATGCGTGACAAACTGAGCACATGACCATCATAGGGCTAAATGTAAAAGTACAGTTTGCATCCACAGGAACCCCCCTGACCCACAATTATGGATGTAAAGCAGAATTATGACATTCCCTGAACAACTCACCTTACAAAAAATATATTCTGGTTCTGGTGTCATCTCAGTTACAGCAACACAAACTCCAACTACCAGGCTCAATAGCCCTACTTATAAAAAGACAGCAGTTTATCACTGATGCATGTCCTCTTGAAAAAATACAACAAATAAGACTGATATAAATGCTTACATGTTAGTAAAATACCTCACATCGGTCACATATACAGATCCAACCTAACATACTCCCAGGATCTACAGTAATGCACATAAACTAATCTGCCCACAGTTACACCTGTATTATGGTGTGTGTTCCCCGCCTGTGGACGGCCATGGGCGCGGCCCCCTACCTCACCCGCGGTGGCGACCCGCCGCAGAAGCTCCTAGTTAGTCCCCTGGGCCGGTGCCCATCGCCCCTGCTAGGTGGGGAGCCATCCCCGCTCCTCCCTCACGGCGTTCTGCAGGCTTTCCTCCGCGGAGGAAATCCAAGATGGCCGCTGCCATCTTTAGGCGTGAGGCTGCATTACATTACACAAATGTATATGACAAGGTAAAGTCTCTATGGCAAGTATATTTATTGTAGAAAAATGCTTAGGATTTAAATGCAACTTCAAAAAGGTGAATTTTAAAATTTGATTTGAATATAGTCAGAGGGAGCATGACACACAGACTCAGAAATTCTATTCCAGACATATGACACATACGATGGAAAGCTTGAAGTTGGGAGTTGGCAATGGAGGAGAAGGGCACTTGTTCAATGAATGGAGTTCATGAGGGAAGGAGTAGGGAGTGAGGGGCTGCTGGCACTTATCTGATCAGATTTCCCTGCAAAGGGGCATGAGGCAGGGGTATCCCTTTCCCCCATATCTTTTTAATCTTTTTCTTGAGCCTTTGTTACAGTTCTTGTGTCAAGGTCCAACAGTGACAGGTGTTTGTGTGGATGAGTTGAAGCATAAATTGTTGGCGTACGTGTCTGCTTGAAATCACCATCCCGATTATTATGCAGCACATTTCTGGATATGGTATCATGGAATTGACTGTGTCTGAAGTGAAGGAGAGAATTTTTACTCTTCTTTCTAGAGCTATTAATCATTGATCCCCTTGTATCTTTCCTGGTGACATGGCTTGATACAATATAAATGGTCTTAGTACCTCAGATCAATTTCATGCTCAGTATGCTTCCTGCCCTTTTCCCTAAGAAATTTTACTGTTAGTTTGATGTCCTCTTATTTCATTTTTATTGAATAAGACCCCCGCATATAACCCTATAGAAATTGAAACTCCCCAGAGAATCCGGCTAGGTTAATTTCCTAGATTTTCATACTGTCACGTTGCTTTTATTTTGCAGCAATGTCTTGCTTGACAAAATACCACAATTCTGGCTGTAGTCCTGTATGGCTTAAAGTGGAGCATGCAATGGCTTGGCCAATGGCCAGTGCTGCTCTGGTTTATACCTTGCCTACCATCCATGACTCAATTTCATACTATGCCCATTTTTCAGCCATCTGTTTTTCTTATGGATTGATATAATGTACTATCAAAGCCTTAACAATCCCATAGAAAATTTCTGCTGTGGTATTTTTGTGGCTTAATCTGATTTACTTATTTGATCAAAAACCATTAAATTGGTCGTCCTGTTATAACACTGGCATTTGGACATCAAATCATTTGATTCATAATGAGCAATTATTAACTTTTGCACAGTTGGCTGATAAATTTGATTTACCACTCACCTAATATTGATGTGTAAAATACAAACCTGCATTAGGGCTCTTCATTTGGATGTGAGGTTGTTCTCTCAAAAATCACAGGTGCTCACACTTTTGCATTCCTTATTTGCACAAGACCATTTTGCACCCCATATTTATAAATATCTGAAGAATGCCAATTTTGCTCGTTGCATAGACCTGTGACCTGGGCACACAAACTTTTGCTGGGTGATACTTTTCCATGGGAATATTTCTTTAAGAATTTCTCTCTTCCATATAACCCAATCCATGTTTTTTCTAGCATACTGTGCAGTCCAGAAATGTCTTCATATGCTTATTGGTCCTGTGGTATGGCTAAAACTATGCTTTCTCACCTTTTGTAGAAATGCAGAATTACAAACCTTTTTTTGCCAGGAACTCAGGGGAAAGATTACACAGATGCTATGCCTTATTAATCCTATAACTCAGTGGGAAACATCAAGCTAGGTTAAGAGAATAATGTACAAATCTCATCTTTGTGTGAGTTTCCTCACTCCGAATGACATCAAATCTTCACAAGAGTGTACTGTTCTGTTCATACATTTCACTTTGAATGTCAAAGTGGCTCCTAATCCCTACACTACTACTTAAACTTCACCTCGAGTTACTAGGTGGGCCTCATATAGAGGTATAAATACCTAAGTACTATAAGGGCCTTATAGCTAGTCTGTCTCTCTCTCTCTCTCTCCCAACAGCTTAAAATGCTATTAGCATTGCATCATGTGTTATGGTGCTTTTTGCATGCGAAAATGCCATAAAGCAATTTGATAAATGACCCCCATAATTTGTATGCTACACCGACTTGGTGTAATTTTATTTCTTGATAGACCCCTGTTATTTTTTGCATGTATGTTATGTATTGTTCTGGTTTATTTCAATAAAAAGATTTGAACTGTGGTAATGATGGGCTGCAAAGTGAGTAAGGTGAGTAAGAGAAGCTTGAACTGTATCCAGAAGTGGACTAGGAGACAATGAAGTGATTTCAGAAGAGGATGATCATAGCATCATTGAAGAAAGTTGTACAGCTGAATTTTGAATAGATTGGAGTGGAGAAAGATAGTTCAGCAGAAGGCCCGTAAAGAGCAAGTTACAATAGTCTGAACAGGAGTAGATATGAGAGTGGAAGAGCATTTTGGTAGCATGGTCAGAAAGGAAGCGACAAATTTTAGTGATGTTATAGAGAACCAGCATGCTTTAGTAAGGTTTTTAATGTGCATAGAGAAGGGAGAGAGGCATCAAAGATGACCCCCAAAGTTATGGGCCAAGAAAACCAGGAGGATGAATATCATCCATAGAAAGAGAATAAGAAGGAAGAGGTGAAGCGAGTTTAAGAGGAAAACAAAGTTCCATTTTGGCCATGATAAGTTTAAGGTGGGAAGAGGGATTCAGTTTTGTAAGAAACTGGGGAACCTTTTGGGGAAGGGGGAGTTTCTTCCAAAGGGATGGGCTCCACCATTACCAGGGTGGAACCAGACTGCTGGCGCTAACCTTTAAAAAGGAGATAGAGCAGCTTTTAAACTAGAACAAAGGGGAAAGCCGACAGTCGCTCAGCAGCGCATGGTACGGAGGGAGGTATCGTCAAAGGATACTAATGATGCATTAGAATTAGGGCATCCTGACAGTGAGGTTCCAATAATAAGAAAAGTAGTCCAAGTGCCTGTATCTAAAAACTCACCTGAGCTAAAAAATTCTAACTTATCCCTATCAATTAAAAAGCAGAATGAAAATACAAACAAAAAAACAAACTTTGAAATGTTTGTATGCTAATGCCAGAAGTCTAAGAAGTAAGATGGGAGAATTAGAATGTATAGCAGTGAATGATGACATAGACTTAATTGGCATCTCAGAGACATGGTGGAAGGAGGAAATCTAATGGGACAGTGCTATACTGGGGTACAAATTATTAGAGATGTGAATCGTGTGATCGATCGTCTTAACGATCGATTTTGGCCGGGGGGGGAGGGAATCTGATCGTCGCAGTTTTGTTTTTTTTTAAATCCTTTAAAACGTAAATCGGGGGAGGGCGGGAAAACCGGCACACTAAAACAACGCTAAAACCCACCCCGACCCTTTAAAATAAATCCCCCACCCTCCCGAACCCCCCAAAATGTTTTAAATTACCTGGGGTCCAGTGGGGGGGGTCCCAGTGTGATCTTCCACTCTCGGGCCACGGCTGTGTTAATAGAAATGGCGCCGGCACTACCTTTGCCCTGTCATATGACAGGGCAAAGGTAGCGCCGGCGCCATTTTGGTTCCTGTCCCCCGACATCACGAGCGCAGGAGATCGCTCCCGGACCCCTGCTGGACCCCCAGGGACATTTGGCCAGCTTGGGGGGGCCTCCTGACCCCCACAAGACTTGCCAAAAGTCCAGCGGGGGTCCGGGAACGACCTCCTGCACTCGTTGCCGTATTGCAAAATGCCGCCGGCCGTATTGCAAAATGGCGCCGGCCATATTCCCTGGGGGTCCAGCGGGGGTCCGGGAGCGATCTCCTGCGCTCGTGACGTCGGGGGACAGGAACCAAAATGGCGCCGATATGACAGGGCATAGGTAGCGCCGGCGCCATTTCTATTAACGCAGCCGTGGCCCGAGAGTGGAAGATCACACTGGGACCCCCCCACTGGACCCCAGGTAATTTAAAACATTTTGGGGGGGTTCGGGAGGGTGGGGGATTTATTTTAAAGGGTCGGGGTGGGTTTTAGGGTTGTTTTAGTGTGCTGGTTTTCCCGCCCTCCCCCTTCCCCTCCCCCTCCCCCGATTTACGATTTTTGACGATAAATCGGGGGAATTCCTATTGTATCACGCCTCTAACGATTTTTGACGATTTAAAATATATCGGACGATATTTTAAATTGTCAAAAAACGATTCACATCCCTACAAATTATATCGCAATGACAGAGAGGAGCACCAGGGAGGCGGTGTGGCGCTTTATATCCAGGATGGCATAGAGTCTAACAGGATAAACATCCTGCATGAGACTTAATGCACAATTGAATCTTTATGGGTAGAAATCCCTTGTGTGTTGGGGAAGACTATAGTGATAGGAGTATACTAGCGTCCACCTGGCCAAGATGGTGAGACAGACAGTGAAATGCTAAGAGAAATGAGGGAAGCTAACCAAATTGGTAGTGCGGTAATAATGGGAGATTTCAATTACCCCAATATTGACTGGGTAAATGTATCATCGGGACATGCTAGAGATAAAGTTCCTGAATGGAATAAATGACAGTTTTTTGGAGCAATTGGTTCAGGAACCTACGAGAGAGGGAGCAATTTTAGATCTAATTCTCAGTGGAGCACAGGATTTGGTGAGAGAGGTAACAGTGGTGGGGGCCGCTTGGCAATAGTAATCATAATATGATCAAATTTGAATTAATGACTGGAAGGGGGACAGTAAGCATATCCACGACTCTTGAGCTAAAATTTCAAAAGGGAAACTTTGATAAAATGAGAAAAATAGAAAAAAACTGAAAGGAGCAGCTACAAAGGTAAAAAGTGAGCAAGAGGCTTGGTCATTGTTAAAAAATACCATCCTAGAAGAACAGTCCAGATGTATTCCACACAATAAGAAAGGTAGAAGGAAGGCAAAACAATTACCGGCATGGTTAAAAGGTGAGGTGAAAGAAGCTATTTTAGCCAAAAGATCTTCATTTAAAAATTGGAAGAAGGATCCAACCGAAGAAAATAGGATAATGCATAAGCGTTGGCAAGTTAAATGTAAGACATTGATAAGACAGGCTAAGAGAGAATTTGAAAAGAAGTTGGCCGTAGAGGCAAAAACTCACAGTAAAAACATTTTAAAATATATCCGAAGCAGAAAACCTGTGAGGGAATCAGTTGGACCATTAGATGATCGAGGGGTTAAAGGAGCACTTAGAGAAGATAAGGCCATCACGGAAAGATTAAACTATTTCTTTACTTCGGTGTTTACTGAAGAGGATGTTGGGGAGATACCCGTACCGGAGAAGGTTTTCATGGGTAATGATTCAGATGGACTGAACCAAATCACAGTGAACCGAGAAGATGTGGTAGGCCTGACCGATAAACTGAAGAGTAGTAAATCACCTGAACTGGATGGTATACACCCCAGGGTTCTGAAGGAACTAAAAAATGAAATTGCAGACCTATTAGTTAAAATTTGTAACCTATCTTTAAAATCATCCATTGTACCTGAAGACTGGAGGGTGACTAATGTAACCCCAATATTTAAAAAGGGCTTCAGGGGCGATCCGGGAAACTATAGACCAGTTAGCCTGACTTCAGTGCGAGGAAACATAGTGGAAATCACAGAACATATAGAAAGACATGGTTTAATGGAACAAAGTCAGCATGACTTTACTCAAGGCAAGTCTTGCCTCACAAATCTGCTTCACATTTTTGAAGGAGTTAATAAACATGTAGATAAAGGTTAACCGGTAGATGTAGTGTATTTGAATTTTCAGAAGCTCCTCATGAGAATCTTTTAGGAAAAGTAAAAAGACATGGGATAGGTGGCGATGTCCTTTCGTGGATTACAAACTGGTTAAAAGACAGGAAACAGAGAGTAGGATTAAATGGACAATTTTCTCAGTGGAAGGGAGTGGGCAGTGGAGTGCCTCAGGGATCTGTATTGGGACCCGTACTTTTCAATATATTTATAAATGATCTGAAAAGAAATACGATGAGTGAGGTAATCAAATTTGCAGATGATACAAAATTATTCAGAGTAGTTAAATCACAAGCAGATTGTGATAAATTGCAGGAAGACCTTATGAGACTGGAAAATTGGGCATCGAAATGGCAGATGAAATTCAATGTGGATAAGTGCAAGGTGATGCATATAGGGAAAAATAACCCATGCTATAGTTACACAATGTTAGATTCCATAATAGGAGCTACCACCCAAGAAAGTGATCTAGGCGTCTTAGTGGCTAACACATTAAAATCGTCGGTTCAGTGTGCTGCGGCAGTCAAAAAAGCAAACAGAAAGTTTGGAATTATTAGAAAGGGAATGTTGAATAAAACGGAAAATGTCATAATGCCTCTGTATTGCTCCATGGTGAGACCGCACCTTGAATACTATGTACAATTCTGGTCACCGCATCTAAAAAAAGTTATAGTTGCAATGGGGAAGGTACAGAGAAGGGCTACCAAAATGATTAGGAGAATGGAACAGCTCCCCTATGAGGAAAGACTAAAGAGGTTAGAACTTTTCAGCTTGGAGAAGAGACGGCTGAGGGGGGATCTGATAGAGGTGTTTAAAATCATGAGAGGTCTAGAATGGGTAAATGTGAATCGCTTATTTACTCTTTCGGATAATAGAAGGACTAGGGGGCACTCCATGATGTTAGCATGTAGCACATTTAAAACTAATCGGAGAAAGTTCTTTTTCACTCAATGCACAATTAAACTCTGGAATTTGATGCCAGAGGATGTGGTTAGTGCAGTTAGTGTAGCTGTGTTTAAAAAAGGATTGGATAAGTTCCTGGAGGAGAAGTCCATTAACTGCTATTAATTAAGTTGACTTAGAAAATAGCCACTGCTAATTACTAGCAACGGTAACATGAAATAGACAGTTTTTGGGTACTTGCCAGGTTCTTATGGCCTGGATTGGCCACTGTTGGAAACAAGATGCTGGGCTTGATGGACCCTTGGTCTGAGCCAGTATGGCATGTTCTTATGTAATGGGGCAACCAGGCTGTGAAGTCAGGCAAGCAGGCTAAAATTTGCAACAGGATTTATGGTGAAATTTCTGATGTAGAGAGGTAAATCTGGGAATCAACAGAATAAAAGCAGTACTGAAAACTGAAGAATGGAGGGAAGAAGAGTAGATAGAGAAGAGGGCCCAAGATAGAGCCTTGAGACGCAGCAACTGATAGCTCAGTGTCACTCTGATAGTGGGTAAGCTAGAGCTGTTTGAAAATGCAATGTTAAGGTATAGGATGCAGGTCGCAGGTTTACTGAGTTTGGGTAAGAATATACTTATAGAGCTCTTTTGGTACTGCATAAGTTGGAGCTGATTGAAAAGAAATGATGGGGTGCCACAGACAGGTAGCTATGTTAATTACTTTGAAAGAATATGCTTTACATCCGATATTTCAAAGACCATTTATAGATTTTACTATTAATTAATTAGACTAATTATTTTTTTAATTTTTGTTGGCTGTTTTGAATTAACAGTTTTGATTTCTTAACTATTAATTCATAGTAACTCCAATATTATCAATGTTTTATGAATAGATGCAGTCGCTATTTACATATGGAAATTTAATTGATTAGATTTATTGTATTTTTAACACCCAACTTTTTGAAAACATGCTTCTTAAGTTATATAACTTGATACATTTGTTTAAAAATTTTATATGATATTTATGGTAAACATGATTTATGTGATATTTAAAGTGAGTTTTATAGATATGTAGATAAAAAATTATGCCAGTTTCTCCCCGATTGTGTTGTATTAATGCTTTGTTGTTTATAATATACCCTGGAAGTAGCTCTGGACAAGCGAAACATAGGACATGTGTCAGGTTCCTCACCTGAGTATTTGTTTGATGCTGCTTAAGATTGTTATTAAGTGGTATCCTATGGTCACTGAAATCAGCAGATCTGAGTGTTTGAGACACCATTTACATAATTTGCTTTCCTTGCACAATACACTTTTTCAGCAAAAGCTTTTTCATTACATGAACATTACTAGACGTATTTTTTGTTACTGCTCTAAGACTGTATTCTGTTGGCCACATCGTTCTTGCTTTTGCCAGTTAATTTCTCAAGACTGATATTTAGCGCTACTTCGCCGAATAAATAGGGACTTATCCGGCTAAGTGGCAGCCGCTGAATATCCAGCTATGCTCAGCAGCCACCATTTAGCCGGATAAGTACTTATCCAGCTAAGTAGATAGTCCGATATCTTCGGGGGTGGGAAATGGGTGAATCAGGGCAGGGCTGCTTAACCGGTTACCTTAACTGCATAAGTGTGGATGTTCGGACTTATCTGGTTAAGTTAACTCAGTAAGTTAGACCTGCTCAATAGCAGGTCTAAAGTTAGCCGGATATTACTTATCCAGCTAACTAGAATTTATCCAGGTATATTCAGTGGCATAGCCTTGCCACTGAATATCCCTTCTAAGTTAGCCAGATAAGTTATAACCAGCTAACTTAAATAGCCGGATATCTTTGAATATTGGGACCATAAAGTTTCAGGTATTGTGGAAATATCTAGTATATAGATTACCTTGTACATTGAATTCCTGATGTCTGGCCTGCCATATTTTCTTGTATTTTAGCCTTACCTAACCTTATTTCAATAATGTCGCATAAACAGATTGTGTGACTGATCGATAGACAACTGTTCCTATTATGGCATTAGAGCTTCTTAGTAAGTCCCATTTTCAGGATTTCAAATATATTTCCCCACTGGACTTATTTTTCTTCTTTTCTTGGTGATATCTGAGAATTGTGAAATGCCTCCAAAACGAAGAGTTCCAAAAGACAGGAAAGAAGCAAAGAAGTCTGACCATGTTACAAGTGCAGTGGTTAGCAGCCAGGAGAAAACAACACGCTCGCAGGAGATGTTAGACCCATCTGTGCAGTCTAAGAGGCACAGCCGACGGCTCAGAGATGATATTGAGGAGGAGATGGAGGATTCAGTCACATTACCGGCTAGTTCTCCAGCTAGATCACCAGCCCCAGAGAAACATCAGGTAGGCTATTTAACACATGAAGAAGTTGAAGAAGATAATTATGAAATATATCGCAGAGATAAATTGAGTAATTGATTACATAAGCAGGGGGTAGGGGCTGGGTGGACAGTGAAGTATTTCTGTGGTTAGTTAAATTAGAAAATGTCCAGACCGTGCTTAAGAACAAGATTTCTGTGGTAGTAAACTTCATTAATATAGTGATATGAGGAGAGCTATAGTTTCTGAAACCTATTGTCTGTATTTATTTTGGTATGTTGTGGAAGTAAACATTTTGGCAGATAACAGATTATAGGATCTGGGTTGACATTTTAACAGTTTAACTGCTTCTTTGTAGACCTTCTAGAATTCAGAGGTACACTTTTGTCCCCAGGGCCACTTTTACTCCCAGATCTCCCTCTTCTAACACAAACACAGTCCACTTGCCCAGGATATTGGGGTTTGTTCCGGCGGGAAGGAGTGATAAACCTCTGGGGATCCTATGCGCACAGCACTGGGTACCAACACACAGTCTTTCAGATTCCTTTTGGTTGCTCCCTCAGGTGTGCTCACTGTTTCAATGATCTTGCCTAAGGGCATCTTTGACTCTGAAGAAAGATACTGGATACTCTGGGGTATTCAGCAAACATTTACTGCAACCAAAAATACTTGAAGTCCAATTGACAAGAAAAATTCTCAAATTTATCTTCACACAAAAATAAACAGTCCAAAGTTACCTCTTTCCTCAGGTTGTTAAGCTGGGTTAATGTTCTTTAGGATGGCAAGTTCTAGATAAAAACTCAATACACTGCTAATTGATAGAAAGTGGGTTCCTAGTGGGATAAAAAATGCTGGATGTCTAGTCATAGAAAGATCCAAAAAGTCTTCAAACTCCAAAAACCTCTCTTCCTTCTCAGTGGTAAGAACAAGTGGCAAAAATTTCCTCCCAAAACACAAGAACAAAACTCTCTGCAAAGATACTTCTCTCTTCTACTCTTTGAGGTCATTGCTGCCCCTCTTTAGCTGGGTGGAAGGAATCAAAGAACCTTATCCTGATCTCCCAAGGCAGGAGTGACAATCCTCCCTTGGCAGAAGTAGCCTTTTAAAAAGCAAAACACTCAGAAAAACAAAAACTCTCTCAAAATAACTCTTCATCCACTCTTCCAAGACAATTCATTCCAGACCAAGGCAGAATCTCTTCCCTTGGATCAGGCTATGAAGCCTAAAAATAGGGATCAAACACCATTTCACACCTCCGCCCCAAAACTCCAAAATGCTACTTCCCCTCTTTTAGGCTATGGGGCCCAAAATACGGAGCATTCTGAAGCACTCCAGTTTCTTTGAAGTCTAACAAAACATCCAAAAGCCAATTCAGAACACCAACCCAAACTCCCCCAAAAAACACACTGTTCCTCGTGCACAGTCTGCTTTTATAGTGCACTGCTGATAAGCCACTGTGAAGGTGCCTGCAGGGATGGTCTGCAAACTACTCTCCTCTCTACAAAAATCCTAATCTAAGCTCAGTTAGGGAAAAAAGGTAGTGGAAACCTAGGGTTCTCTATAACAATTTGTACCTCTTGGATCTGGTTGTTGGTAATCTCAGTGGTCAGGAGGAAGAATACTCTTGATGGAAGCAATGTTCCTTGCTAAGCTGTACAGCAAACCACTGACACTTTATCTTTACCTGGCACTGATCCAGCTGCTTTACAGATTTAATAATATGGGCTCCTGTAATGAGCTGGCCCTGCACAGTTCAAAATGTAAAATGGCTAGAGTTCCTGAATGCTGTCCCTGATGAGCATCAGGTTTCTGACTGCTTCCTCATCCTCCTGAATAAAGCCAAGTGAAAATACATTACATGTATCCATTCAACTATGTCTACTCGCCTCTACACTATTTATTTTCTCATCTTCCCTATATCTTACTGAGTTGCATATATTGGGCATATCAACAACTATAAATAAGCTATTGGCAATGTATAAGACCAAAGTCTATGTGATTAAAAAAGTACTTAGGAGGCTATGCAGAAGCACCAATCAGGCTATCACCTTGATGTCTCACTACTTACCAGGGAGGAAGAGAAGGTGAAAGGTGAATATGAATCTATCTTAGAAACACACAAATGAAGGTTCTGCTGCTTCCATTTCTTTGGTAAGTGAGTGTGTGGCATGGATCCAGGTGTAAGGGTATGTTGCGGTCTTTCTGACGGGCTGTTCAGGAGTCTTGTCTCAAGTGGAGGATGGCCTATGCCAACACAAAGAGTCAACTGCTGTCAGAGGCTCAAATCAGGGCTCACTTCCTCTCTTTGTACTCAGGCCTCTACCCTACCCTTCTCACCATAACTTTGAGCCTAAGACACTCTGTTATAAGTAGCTCTCCTAGTGCTACCAACTGTTTCTACTCACTCTCATGTGAGACCCTATTTTTAAACTTGTGATCTTACCTCCAGTAAAAACAGGTGGACAGACTGGCTAGAATTAATATATGCAGGGAGGATAACTTTCAAACAGCTGCATGCACCCCCATATACACATGTATTTTATATACATAGGTTATAAAATACACGCCAATGTATCCTTCAACATGCGTGCATTTAGAAAAAATGAAAGAATGCATGTTGCATTTATCTAGATAAGTTCCAATTTATCTACTAAGTAGCGGCACTTATCTGGATAAGTTTTGATTTATCCAGATAAGAAGTGGCAAAGCCGCTATTTTGCAGGATAAGACTTAAAACACTACTTATCCAGCTAATTCGGATAGCCAGATAAGTCTTAAAAGCACTACTTATCCAGCTTAATCAGATAGCTGGATAAGTAGTGCTTTTTAGACTTAGCTGACTATCTGACTTAGCCGGCTTTGCTGCTACTTAGCCAGTTAAATCAGACCTTGTCTGGATGTGTTGCTACTTAATCCAATAAGTCGTAACTTGTCCAGATAAGTGCCGCTTTCAAGACTTAGCTGGATAATTCTAATTTATCCAGCTAAGTCTTGAAAGTGCCGCTTTCAAGACTTAGCTGGATAATTCTAATTTATCCAGCTAAGTCTTGAAAGCGGCACGTATCTGGACAAGTTACGACTTATTGGATTAAGTAGCAACACATCCAGACAAGGTCTGATTTAACTGGCTAAGTAGCAGCAACTGCTTTACTCGCATATTTCTATGTCTCTTTAAAAATATATGTATGGAGGGTGTTCATGTGATGCGGTGAGCTAGCAGGTTGTGCATCTGCTGAGCTCCGGGTACCATCCACCATCTAAGTGAGAATCGGGCATTTAGATTTAGAGCAATTTAGATTAAGAGCAAAGTCAGTGCTCTTTCTATACCGTCGTTAAGCTAGTTGCCGTCACAACGGTTCACAATAAGGCACATAATTTCAAACTTAGATGGGTTGATTTATATTAACTAAACAGGTGCCATCAAATACTGTAACATAGTTTCATATTAAATATTACTTAGTGGTTGTGATAAGCCTTGTCTACTTTAAGTATATCGGCTATAAGATAAATTAACACTTAAGTCTGGTTCTCTGTTGTTGCAATCTAATAGAGGTAAAGTAAAATAAAATATACACACACAAACACCATTCGAGTAAGCTGATGTGTGTGTGTGTGGGAGTTCTTCGGACCGCATCATACAATTCCCTGCATAATTTTGTGTCATCCGCAAATTTGATCACCTCCCTTGTCGTACCCCTTTCCAGATCATTTATAAATTATATTAAAAAGCACCAGTCGAAGTACAGATCTCTATATAATATCTTTGCTTCTCAACAAACTGAAGACTATATTCTTAACTAAATGATATCTCAATTGCTCCAAATCATGGATCAGCTTATTTCTAGTATAGCCAAATACAAAAAAAAGGCAGGTGAAGCTATTCCACAGGGAAACACACAAAATAAATGCTTCATATTATATTTTATGCAGCGTATCCTCCCAACCAAATAGAGATTATATTTAAATTAAATACACTGCATCTACCTGTTCACCTTTATCCACATGTTTATTAACCCCTTCAAAAAAATGAAGCTGATTTGTTAGGCAAGACTTCCCTTGGGTAAATCCATGTTGACTGTGTTCCATTAAACCATGTCGTTCTATATGCTCTACGATTTTGATCTTGAGAATAGTTTCCACTATTTTTCCCGGCACTGAAGTCAGGCTCACTGGTCTATAGTTACCTGGATCGCCCCTGGAGCCTTTTTTAAATATTGGGGTTACATTGGCCACCCTCCAGTCTTCAGGTACAATGGATGATTTTAATGAAAGGTTACAAATTTTAATTAATACATCAGAAATGTCATTTTTGAGTTCCTTCAGTACCTAGGATGCATACCATCCATTCCAGATGATTTGCTACTCTTTAGTTTGTCAATCTGGCCTACTACATCTTCCAGGTTCACAGTGATTTCATTCAGTTTGTCTGACTCATCACCCCAGTAAACCATCTCCGGAACTGGTATCTCCCCAACATCCTCATTAGTAAACACGGAAGCAAAGAATTCATTTAGTCTTTCTGTCATGGCCTTATCTTCCCTAAGAGCCCCTTTAACCCCTCGGTCATCTAATGGTCCAACTGACTCCCTCACAGTTTTCTTGCTTCAGATATATTTAAAAACGTTTTTATTAGGAGTTTTTGCCTCTATGGCCAACTTCATTTCAAATTCTCTCTTCGCCTGTCTTATCAATGTTTTATACTTAACTTGACAATGCTTATTTTTTATCCTATTTTCTTTTTTATCCTATTTTCTTCAGATGGATCCTTCTTCCAATTTTTGAAGTACGTTTTTTTGGCTAAAATAGCCTCTTCTGCCTCACCTTTTAACCATGACGGTAATCATTTTGCCTTCCTTCCACCTTTCTTAATGTGTGGAATACATATGGACTGTGCCTCTAGGATTGTATTTTTAAACAGTGTCCATGCCTGTTGAACACTTTTAACCTTTGCAGCTGTACCTTTCAGTTTTTTTCTATTTTCCTCATTTTATCAAAGTTTCCCTTTTGAAAGTTTAGTGTTAGAGCTGCAGATTTACTTATTGCCCCCTTCCAGTTATTAGTTTAAATTTGATCATGTTATAATCACTGTTGCCAAGTGGCCCCACCACCGTTACCTCTCTCACCAAATCCTGCGTTCCACTAAGAATTAAATCTAAAATAGCTCCTTCTCTTGTTGGTTCCTGAACCAATTGCTCCATGAAGCAGTCATTTATTTCATCCAGGAACTTTATGTCTCTAGCAAGTCCTGATGTTACATTTACCCAGTCAATATTGGGTAAATATTTACCCAGTCAATATTGGGTAAATTTCAGTTCCTCTACCCAGTTTATTATGTTGGTGACATCAGGAGAGCAACTCTGCTTATAGGGAAGTGGGTAATCAAGATAATACATATAATGAAGCTGATAATATATTATGCATTTCAAAGGGGAGCTGGCTTAAAAAGCACCATAAAAGGCATTTATCTGACTTTCCCAAGATATGCAGTGCCTCTGAGCTACATTTTTAAAAATATAGGATGAGATTATAAGTGTTTGCCAAACTCAGGCGGTTATTTTCCAAGCCGTGCTATGGACTTTTCGCACGCGTTAAGCACCATAACGCATGGTGCGATGCTAATTTGGAAAAGGGGGAGTAGTTTGGGGCGGGATTTCTCTCCAAATAGACTGGCTTTGCAGTTTGTGAAACCATATCAAACACTTTTAATGCCGGAAATAACTACACCTTTTTCATTTGCGTTAAGCTGTGCGATATGGCTATATCGCACTTTGCCATTTTTTCGCAAGAAGCATTTTAGGCTGTCGGAGTGAGGAAACTCACACAAAGATGAGATTTATTCAATGTTCTCTCAACTTAGCTTGATGGACTCTTTACCTGGGTAACATGAAGCTAGGTTGAGAGAATATTGTACAAATTTCATCTTTGTGTGAGTTTCCTCATTTCAAAGGACATCAAATCTTCTCGAGTGTATTGTTTTGTTCGTACGTCTCACTCTGAATGTCAAAGTGGCCCCTAACCCTACACTACTACCTAAACCTCACCTCGAGTAACTAGGTGGGCCTCATATAGCGGTATAAATACCTAACTACTATAAAGGCCTTATAGCTAGGGTTTTTTCTCTCTCTTTCACACTCTCAGTGGTTGTAGGTAGGAATTGTAGCACTTACCGCAAAGTGTGAAGAAGTTATTGCACTCTGTGGTAATACCTATGCGAAGCGCTAAGATAGCCTATTTATCACAAAGTGCGCTATTACCATAAAATATGCCCCTCTTCCTATCGCATGCGATAGTTTGATGAATCCTGGCCTCAGTGAATAACTTTCTGCCATAAATGTTTTGAAGTCCTGAAGATTTTCTTGATCATTCTTAAGTTGAATTTAAAAGAAAGAAATGGGGAAAAAGGGCTCTAAATTTCAAGAATCTGCCATTACAGAAGTCTAGGGCCTGATATTGAAAGCATGTTAGCGCTGGATAGCGGATAAGTAGGCTGTATCCAGCTATCTAGCAGTCCACTGAAAATCTGTGGACCAGTAGATAGCTGGATAAGTACTTATCTGGCTATCTTTTAGCTGGATAATTTGTGGGCAGGCAGTGGGAGTATCTGGGCGCTATGTAGCTAGTTAACTTAACCGGATAAGTAGCGATATTTGTTCTTCTCTGGTTAAGTTAATTGGACTAGTTAGATCAGCCATAGA
Source organism: Rhinatrema bivittatum (assembly GCF_901001135.1). Lineage (NCBI taxonomy): Eukaryota > Metazoa > Chordata > Amphibia > Gymnophiona > Rhinatrematidae > Rhinatrema > Rhinatrema bivittatum. Next base: position 176,732,205 of record NC_042616.1, read on the forward strand.
GTTGATCTAACTTAGCCAGATTTAACATCTGGCTAAGTAGTGCCTTAACTACAGATATTCAGCGGAATATCCCTTGTAATCTAGCCAGATAAGCCATATCCAGCTAAGTTACTTACCCAGCCAGTGCTGAATATCACGCCTCTAGTGTATTACTACAGATAAGGACCACATGACCCAGCAGGACTACCAAATGTGCTTCCTCTACAAGCTGATCTTTTATAAAATGACAATATTATAATTGTATAACTTATAAAAAAGGAAACTGGTCTCTTCTATTAACTAAAGTTAGCTCTTATAATATTCCCTGTATATAGTATAGAGTGCTAAAGAATATACACAGCAATGAGATGTAGCTTACAGCTGCTGTCAATTATGTTCTAATGGTTAATTCTGAGTTACTGTTATGCAAGCTGCAAATCTTTTATCTACTGAAGAAACTCTATGTACAATATTTTCTAATTATACTGCATTTGTGGGATTTATATTATTTCCTGATGAATTCAAAATTAGGTTATTGCTGGCAAATTATAGTATAGTTTTCAATGTTGTAGTAATTTTGTAATTGAACAGATTTACCAGATAAATATCTGCATCTCAAGGACAGTACAGTGTCAAACTTTTATTCTATTCCACATCTTTCTGTTTATTAGTAAAAGTTAAAATTAGAGAGAATGTGAGTTTCATATGGGTTTCTATAAGATATGAATCAGGAAGATGAGGATATTATAGATGTTACAGGTGCAGTGCCACGGAGGACCTGGTTCGTCATGGTCTTTTCCCATAGACTCAAAAAGGGAGACAAGCTTCTATGAATCTAGCCCTAAGAGTGGGAAAAATGTGTTGATCAGTGAAGAGGAAATATGAACTTGAGGAGGATCTGAAGGAAAAGATAAGGAACGAAATGGCAATACAATATAATGAATAGATTTTGAATTATAGTTTAAATGGTAGTTGCTGAGAGGACTGAGGCTTGAGGGACACCTGTATTAATATGGAAGGTATCAGATATAGGATTGTCCAGTTTAGATAGGAAGGAGTCTAACCATCTGAGAACACTACTATCGATCCAAATGTTTCTCAGCTGATGACACCACAGAGTGAGCCACAATGCCAAAGGCAGCTTAGCAAAAGAAATTAAGATTCATCAGCATCAAACCCTTGTGAAATAGAGTCCATTAATGAGGAGTAATGTCTTCATTGAAAGTTGTTTCCTAAATCCAAATTGATTTGGGAAGAGAATATCTTGGTCTTCCATATGATTTACAAGTTGGGATAATACTGCTTTTTCAAGTACTTTTGAGAGAAAAGGGAAATTGGATATTGGACGATAGTTGTCCCAATCGTCGAATCTACCAGTTTTATTTGTTAGAATCGGCTTTATCACAGCTTGCTTTAACCCATGTGATACAATTCCTTCTGAGAGAGAATGGTTGGTTAATGTTGTGATTGTTGGAGTGATAATACCATCTACTTGTTTCAAGGAAGAGGCTGGAATTGGGTCACGTGGGTGAATAGCAGGATACATTTTGGCAATGATTTATCTATTTATATTTTGTATACCGATATTCTGATAACAATCATAATGGTTTGCAGCATCAATATAAATAAGATCATACAAATGTAAAAACTAAACAAACATTCAAAGTAAAATGATTAAAATATAAATACAAATAATTAAAAAAAACAAAAACAAATATCTACCATAAAAGTTCATTAAAAAAACAGACATCAACATAAAAGCCTTACTTTCTCCTTCTACAATAGCTGTAATCAAAAGTCCTCATCCTTTAATTTGCTTTATATTTCGTCCTTAATTTCAAGATTAGTTACTTTTTTGAATGTGGTCTACTTAATTAGGTCTTGTGAATCTTCAGGTGCTTGGTTGAGAGAACAAGGAATTGAGTTTTCAATTTATAGATTTTTGTCTAAGGAGGATGTGGCATATTCATTGCAAGTGGCCTTTGAGAAGTTATAGATTCTTGAGATGAAAGATGATGTGTCCTTAATTAAATGTTTAACAACATCAAAGAGCAATTTAGAATTAAATATAACCCCATGAATCTGTTTAGCACAGTAATCTTTTTTTTGCTTTATTGGTTAGTGTGCAGTATTTTGTTAGAGTTTTATATTTTCCTAGGGATTCAGATGACTGGCATTTCCGCCACTGTTTCTCTAATTTTCTAAGGTTCTGTTTAGCTCATCTTAAATTATCATTATACCATGGCCTTATCTTCCTAAGAGCCCCGTTAACCCCTCGGCCATCTAATGGTCCAACTGACTCCCTCACAGGTTTCTTGCTTCGGATATATTTAAAAAAGTTTTTATTATGGGTTTTTGCCTCTATGGCCAACTTCATTTCAAATTCTCTCTTCGCCTGTCTTATCAATGTTTTACACTTAACTTGACAATTCTTATGTTTTATCATATTTTCTTCAGATGGATCCTTCTTCCAATTTTTGAAGGATGTTTTTTTGGCTAAAATAGCCTCTTTCACCTCACCTTTTAACGATGACGGTAATTGTTTTGCATTCCTTCCACATTTCTTAATGTGTGGAATACAAATGGACTGCGCCTCTAGGATTGTATTTTTAAACAATGTCCATGCCTGTTGAACACTTTTAAACTTTGCTGCTTCACCTTTTAGTGTTTTTCTAACTATTTTCCTCATTTTATCAAAGTTTCCCTTTTGAAAGTTTAGTGTTAGAGCTGCAGATTTACTTATTGTCCCTCTTCCAATTATTAGTTTAAATTTGATCTTTGCGATATAATTTGTACCTTGATTGTTACGGTTATGGCTGCTGTGCAACTGCCTCACCACCAGGGGTCCTTCTAGAGCTGGCTCTCCTGACGGGCCCAGTCCATCTCCCTTGTTCACTCTATGTTCTGGACTTCCCTTTATATCCCTGCCTGGCAGTTCCCTTGGTGCTTCGGCATCGAGCTCGCCTGGGCTCCCTGCTCTAGCCTTCCTTGCTTTGCTGTGTGTGTGGTCTTTGGGCCCTGCTTTGCCTTGCCTTGCGCTGTGTGTGGCCTTCGGGCCTTCTACCCTGCTTTGCCTTGCCTTGCGCTGTGTGTGGCCTTCGTGCCTTCTACCCTGCTTGCCTTGCCTTGCGCTGTGTGTGGCCTTCGGGCCTTCTACCCTGCTTTGCCTTGTTTTGCGCTGTGTGCGGCCTTCAGGCCTCTGCCCTGCTGTGAGTGTGTGGCCTTCAGGCTCCCAGCCCTGCCGTATGTGTGTGACCTTCGGGCCCTCTGCCCTGCCGTGTGTGTGTGGCCTTCGGGCCCTCTGCTCTGCCGTGTGAGTGAGGCCTTCAGGTGCTCTGTCCTACTGTGTGCGTATGTAGCCTTCGGGCCCTCTGCCCTGCCGTGTGTGTGTGGCCTTCGGGCTCTCTGCCTTACTACTAGGTACCTTGACCCAGCCTGAACTCTGACACTGTTGCCTGCCGCCTGCCCTGACCCAACTTGGACTCTGACACTGTTGCCTGCCGCCTGCCCTGACCCAGCCTGGACTCTGACACTGTTGCCTGCCGCCTGCCCTGACCCAGCCTGGACTCTGACACTGTTGCCTGCCGTCTGCCCTGACCCAGCCTGGAATTTGACACTGCTTCCTGCCTTACTCTCCTCCACTGTCACCATCATCAGAGTCTTTCCAGCCATCCCTATCTCTCTCTACCTGGAGTCACTCCAGAAGGTGGTGTTCACAACACCAGAACACAGCCCGAGCGTAACACTGATATAGCACTGTCCCATTGTTTATCCTCCTTCCACCAAGTCTCTGTAATGCCAATTATGTCAATCTCATCATTTGCTGCTATACACTCTCTCTCTCATCTTACTTCTTAGACTTCTGGCATTGGCATACAGACATTTCAAAGTGTGTTTTTTGTTTGTATTAACCTGCTTTTCAGTTGTTAGGGATAATTCGGAAATTATTAGCTTCGGTGAGTTTTTACATATAGGCACATGGACTATGTTTGCTTTTAATGGAACCTCTCTGTTGGGATGCCCTAACTCTCCTGTTTCATTAATATCCTTCAAGGATACATTTCTCTGAACCATGCACTGCTGAGTGACTGTCAGCTTTCCCCGTTGTTCTAGTTTAAAAGCTGCTCTATCTCCTTTTTGAAAGTTAGTACCAGCAGCTTGGTTCCACTCTGGTTAAGGTGGGGCCCATCCTTTCGGAAAAGTCTCCCCTTTCCCCAAAGGTTTCCCCAGTTCCTTACAAAGCTGAATCCCTCTTCCCTGCACCATCGTCTCATCCACGCATTGAGACTCTGGAGCTCTGCCTGCCTCTGGGGACCTGCACGTGGAACAGGAAGCATTTCAGACTTGTATGTTGTCTACAGTTTTTGGGTGGTGAGGAACAGGGTAAAGTACTAGAGTGAGGAACAGGGTAAAGTACTAGAGTGTTTAAATGAACTGGAAATGGACTGGGTAAACTGGCAAAGGTATTGGCGAACTGGTGATTTCAAATATGCATGTAACTTAATATTTTCAAAATGGTATATGCACATACTTTATAAAATTCCTTCCTTCATGGATAAATCATTTAATATATATTTTTTTCACATCTATAATATATATACGCATGTTTATAAAATAGAGAAAGTAAGCGCATTCATTACATTTTACATTTTAACACATACTGAAAGGTACATGTTTACCTTCAGAGCAGAACTACATGATATTTTATAAACTTGCAGCTTACACTGTTTGAAAGTTAGGCTCCCTATGTCCTTCGATCTCTCCTATGTGGCTCCATTTTCTTGTCCACTTTTAAGACTGTAACTAGAACAAAAGTTACTAAGGTTATAAAACTAAAGATGTATCTGAAAGCAATGTGCAAAATTGTTATTAGTAAAACTAAGTAATTCTTATGTGTGGGATAGAATTTAACAACCCACATAGATGACTAATGCATTTTTTGAGTCACATGTTCCTTCTTCCCTAAACAACATGTTTGGCTTCAGAATTAGTTGCTGGCTTCTGCCAAGTGATCTGCCATGAACTTACTGTATTCAAGTAAATAAATTAGTAAATTGCATTCATTTCTGGTTTCACTTTTGATTTGTACTCAATGAACCACTTCAACTCACTCAATCCTCCCGCCCCACCAGAACGAACCACAAATGTACCCTTCTAGTCCCCCCACTTAAAAAGGCCCGTCTCTCAGCTACAAGAGACCGTGCCTTTTCAGTTGCCGGCCCTACCCGTTGGATCGCTCTACCTCACAAACTCCGTCTGGAACCCTGCCCTTCTAAATTTAGAAAATTGCTAAAGACCTGGCTTTTTCACCAGGCTTTCCCCGATTAATATATACGACCCCTTGCGTCCCGTCATCCCCCTCCCGTCTTCCACTTGCGCTTGTGTAAAATAATTAATCTTGTAACACTTGTTTAGTTGTAGTTTTAGCTAACCATGTTACTTTCTTTCTCGCCTCTCTCCTTTTTAATTTATGAGGCTCGTTGTTATCGAGCCCCCTTTTTGGTTATCCACCCCCCTACCCCCTGTTATTTGTACTTTCCACCTCTTTGTTATTATGTAAACCGATATGATGTGTACTTTAATGTCGGTATAGAAAAGCTGTTAAATAAAAATAAATAAATAAATAAATATATTCAATGGAAAGATCCCTGTACATACCCAGCTATGTGATATACCCTCCAAAAGGATTCATTTCAGTCAAATGCGCACAGTGATATATACGTGCATATATGAAAACAAGCAGATATACGCAAATATTTTATAACCTGCATGTATGATATAGGCACATTTTATAAAATACGCATATCTCTATCCCACAGCAAATGCATGTATGTATGCTTATGTGTGAATATATGCAATGCATTGAAACTATGTACAGTATATCAATGCATTGAATGCATGTACTTTTCCTACCTATTTTAAAAATATGCATGCGTATATTTTACATATGAAAGTAAAGTAGCACTTACTTGTATAAGTCCAGATTTATGCTTGGAAGTTGTCCAATTTTAAAACATGCATGCATAAATGAAATTTACAAATTAGTCCACCAGCTCACCCAGTTGTTCTCCAGGTCATTGAGATCTTAAGAACATAAGAACATAAGTTTATTTATTTTTATTTTATTTATTTAGCTTTATATTCTGCTTTTCACACTTTTTTCAGCGCTTCAAAGTGGATTACATTCAGGTACTGTTGCCATACTGGATCAGACTAAGGGTCCATGAAGCCCAGCATCCTGTTTCCAACAGTGGCCAATCCAGGATACAAATACCTGGCAAGTACCAAACATTAAATAGATCGTATGCCACTAATGATGGTAATAAGCAGTGACTATTCCCTAAGTCATCTTGACTAATAGAAGTTTATGGACTTCCCTCCAGGAACTTGTCCAAACCTTTTTTTAAATCCAGCTAAGCTGTCTTAATCACATCATCTGGCAATGAATTCTAGAGCTTAATTGTGTGTTGAGTGAAATAATTTTCTCCAATTTGTTTTAAATGTTCTACTTGCTAACTTCATGGAGTGCCCTCTAATCCTTCTATTATCTGAAAGAGCAAACAATTGATTCATATTTACCCATTCTGGTTCTCTCATGATTTTGTAGATCTCCATCATATCCTCCTCTCAGTCATCCCTTCTCAAAGCTGAACAGCCCTAACCTCTTTAGCTTTTCCTCATAGGGGACCCATTCCATTCCCTTTATCATTTTGGTCGGTCTTCTCTGTGCTTCTTCAGTGCATCTATACCTTTGTTTTTGAGATGCGGTAACCAGAATTGAACACAGTACTCAAAGAATGGTCTTACCATGGAGTAATTATAGAGGCATTATGACATTCTCTGTTTTATTCACCATTCTCTGCCTAATAATTTCCAATATTGTTTGCTTTTTTGACCACCGCAGCACACTGAGCTGATGATTTAAATATATTGTCCACTATGATGCCTAGATCTTTTTCCTGGGTGAAAACTTCCAACATGAATCCTAACATCATGTAGCTAATTATGGGTTATTTTCCCCTAAATGCATCACCTTGCACTTGTCCACATTAAATTTCATCTGCCATTTGGTTGCCCAAGCTTGGTTTTTCAAGTTCCTCCTGCAATTTATAACTATGCGCTTGGGGTTTTAATTACTCTGAATAATTTTGTGCCATCTGCAAACTTGATCACCTTATTTGTCCTCCTTTCCAGATCATTTATAAATATATTGAAAAGTAGTGGTCCAAGTACAGATAGATCCCTGAGGTGCTCAACCTCTCTCCATTGAGAAAATTGGCCATTTAATCCTACTCTCTGTTTCCTGTCTTTTAACTAGTTTGCAATCCTCCTATCCCATAACTTTTTTATTTTCTTAGAAGCCTTTCATGGGGGTCTTTGTCAAACACCTTCTGAAAATCCAAATACACTACATCTACTGGCTCACATTTATCCACATGTTTATTAAACTCTTCAAAAGAGTTAGCAGATTTGTGAGACAAAGCTTGGGCAAATCCATGCTGACTCTATCCTATTAAATGCTTTCTATCTATATGTTCTGTGATTTTGATAGAATACTTGTCATAATTTTTCCCAGCACTGAAGTCAGGCCTACCGGACTATAGTTTCCCTGGAGCTCTTTTTAAATATGGGGGTTACATAGGCCACCTTCAGATACAATGGATGATATTAATGAGAGGTTACAAATTACTAGTAATAGAAATGAAATTTTCATTGAATTGTTTCAGAACTCTGGAGTATATACACCACCTGGTCCAGGTGATTTGCTGTTCTTCACTTTATCAATCTAGCCAGGTTCACTGTGATTAGGTTCAGTTCATTTGAATCATCATCCTTGAAATCCATTCTGGAATGGATATTTCCCCAACATCTTCATTTGTAAACACGAACCACGAACCAAAGAATTAATTTAGTATTTCTGTGATGGTCTTGTCTTCTCTACATACGCCTTTAAGTCCTCAATCATCTAATTTCTGGCATTGGCATACAGACATTTCAAAAAGTGATTTTTGTTTGTATTAACAACTTGTTTTTCAGTTGACAGGGATAATTTGGAATTTTTTAACTTTTGGTTCTTTAGCCTGAATTTCCAAAGTTCATCCAAATCTCCCATCCAGTCAGTATGTCACAATAAACACATTTAATATCACTTACACCAGATAAGCATGCACCTCAATCGAGTGCGTGAAGGAGAGCAGCTAAGGAGCATGCTCCTTTCTGTGCTTCGTGCGCAGATGAGTTTAGGATTGGTTATGATTTGAGATTTATATTTTCAGTGTCTTACCTGGTGTCCTGTGCTACTCAGTCTGTTTGGGTAACAGTCAGTGGCCTAGACTGTTATTAATGTGAGCCCCCTTAGTGGGCTTCTGGACTTTGGACCCTGGAATTTGTTCTGCTAAAGTAGTAGGGAGATTAGATAGTTATGTTCTGCTTCAGGATGAGCTATATATTTTTTTTTTCTGACCATGATTCCAGTGGTTATGGGAAGAGGGTGGTGTTCTGGTTTAGTCAAGGGTTATAGGACTTCAGCAGTCAGAGTTTTAAGATATCCTCAGGCTGCTGATTTTTTAAATTGTGGAGCAAATGTATCTTGGGGGTCATCTTTTTTTTAATATTGGATACTGTGATGCCCTGGGAGCGATCTGGGACTGGGGTAGACTGGAGAACAGACCAGGCTGGAGTCTGGTCTGCTTTTCATCAGTTTATTTATAGATTTATATAACAGAACAAAAGAAAATGGCTGCTTACCTCAGCAGACTGACAATCAAAAGCAAACTTCCAAAACAGACACAGCACTTAATTATAGCTTCCTTCTTCTTCCTGGGGCCTCCTCTCTCTCTCAGGGCCTCATCATTTTATCCCTTACGAAAGGGAAATGCCCCCACCAGAGGATCCCCTTCCTGTCTGTCTTAAGGTGGACCGGGCCAAATAGCTGGAGCCGGTCCTTTAAGGCAGACTGAGGCTTTCTGTCATGTACTCTATCACAGATACATTAACACAGGATCTGTTCAGAATAAGGGGAGTTTATTAAGGATTGCTTGCTCACGGAACATTTGGATGTGTTATGGAGACCTGGCATCAGAAACATGGCATTGCACTGATGAATACTGCTTGCCCTGAAGGTTATTCATATATGGGTCGATTTTCAAAAACGCACATGGGTATCCATTTGCATGTGGTTCCCAGCGAGCGCATATGGACATGCCAATTTTATTTATTTATTTATTTATTTATTTAATTTTTTATTTATGCATTTTATCCAAATACACACAAGCATAACTTGTAGTAGAAATTTTAAAGTACAGAAAATATAATCCATATAATAAACAAACATTTTAATTTCGAAATTGTACTATTACTGTACTTTAACAAATAAAGGGAATACGGGAGAAGCCTTAATAATGGAGCATAATTTTAGGTAATTTTAGAAATTGGAAAAACTAGGCCGATGATAAGAAGTTCCACCATCTTTCTACAAACCTAACCAAGCTATGGGTTTATGAAGAAGGGTGAGAATCTAGAAAAACCCTCAATTGTTGCGGATCAAAGAAGATGTAGTTCTGCTCTTGAAACATTATACAACATTTACAGGGAAATTGTAATTTAAACCTAACACCTCTTTGAATAGCTTCTCCCCTCATACTAAGAAACAACTTCCTTCTTAATTGTGTTGCCTTAATCAGATCAGGGTAACACCATATTTTCTGTCCAAAGAAATTAGCCTGAGAATTTCTAAAGAAATATTTAAATATGTTGTTTCTGTCCATAAGGTCCATAAGGTCTTCTTAAGGTCACCGCCATTTCCTGTGAAGATTCAAGTAACGTTGTTATATCCATAGGAGTTTGTTCCTCCAGATTACCCCGGTCAGTTCCAGAAAAAGGAAGATAATATGCTTTGGTAATCACAGGTTTTACCTCTTCTGGAATTTTCAAGATCTGTGACAGATATAACTTGAACAAGTCTATCGGGGAAATATTTTTCAGAACAGGAAAGTTCTCAAATCTTAAATTATGTGATCTTAAATTGTTCTCAATTTTTTCATTTCTTCTATCCACTTCTGTTTCCTTTAATATTAAATTAGACTATCTTCTCAGTTTCTTGAAGCCGGCCTTCCATAGTTTCAACTTTTAAATTTTGTTGAACTAGTCCATTAGCGTTTTGGAGAACTTGATTTTTTGTATCTATTACCTCCTTGGTCAATGTATGTATTGATTTTTCTAATGATTGCAGTGCCAACCATATTGCTGATAAAGTTATTTCTGTCGACGGTTGAAATATCTTTTCTAAATTTAGGGTTTCTTGTATCTTACCTTCTCCTCCCCGTGCTTCACCGGCTCCATTTCCCAGTTCTAATGTTCCCAGCATTTCGACAACATTCAGCCCCTCACCTTTCTCTCCTCCGGGGGGCTGTATCTGTGTTGAATCCTCCACGATGTTAATTCCTCCAGTTGTTGAACACTGCAACGATGCTTCCGTCCCTCTTCGGGTTACTCCCGTCGGGACTGCGACCTCCAAACTCCGTCTCTCGTTAAGTCCTGGTGGAGCTGGTCTGGTAGGAAAGCCGGGGCTCAATGATGTATCTCCTGTCAGGAGGAACGGCTCATGCTCCAGAGCCGCTCTTTCAGCGACCTGCCCGCTCGGCAATGAAGGTGAGGCTGCCGCGAAAAAGCTCCCAATGCGGGGTTGGGTAGTATCAAACGGGGTAGAGGTATCTTCCCCTTCCCGTACCCTCGCCTTGCGCTTGGTATGCGGCATTGAGGTAAGAGAAATCAGGAAAAAAACGGGAGCACCTCACTGGTGTGACTTCTCAGGCGGCCATCTTGAGGCGTCTCCTACATGCCGATTTTATAGCATGCGCGCATCGCCACTCGCATGTTATAAAATATCATTTACGTGCACTCATGTGCATGCCGATTTAAATATCGGCACGCACATGTGCAAGTGGGTCGCGACTAGCACGCGTGAGGCGGGGAATTTCTTAAAGTATGCACAGCGACACGAACAGGCCTTTGCCCAGTTCCCTCCCATTCTGCTCCAATTAAGGGAAGTTCCCTTGAATAAGGGAATTTTCCTATACCCCTACCTACCCTTACTCCCTTTTCCCCTCTCCTCCCTGACCCCTAAAGTAACCCTGCATACCAGGGTTTTGTTTTTTTACTTACTTCACCTCAGCAGCTGAAGTTGTGTGGGCCGGCTGGCTGCCAGCACGTGCTTCCCCTGGGACAGGGCCTAATGGCTGCAGTCCAGGTCAGCCCCTGTCCGGCCCTCCCCTTTCACCAAGCTGGCACTTCTGTGCACATTGGAAGATACGCAAATGGCCGAGCCATTTTTAAAATGCGTCTGGCACACATATGGCCCGGCCACACGCTTATCCCCCGGTTTTTGCGTGCACAAGCTTTTTAAAATTAGGGCTATATTGAACAATCAAGAGGAAATAAGAGAAGGGGAGGAATTATGATCTTAAAAAAAAAAATCTTATGTGATAACTAAAATAGCTCAGGACGTAGCAATGCCTATTGAAGCATTGATTAAATTTCATGTATGGTTCGTTTGTACCATTTATTCCCCACCAGGGCAAAAGCAAGAACATTTGCAATCTTTAAATTAATTTGTGAGCACACTAGCACTAAGGTTTAAGAAGTTTAGGTGGGGATTTTAACCTACATTTGCCTCACTTGGTATGCAGGAATTTTTACTTCTGTTACAAGCATTATTGATGGTACAAATGATTCAGTGCCTACACATAGGGCAGGGCATACTTTGGATTGTTATTGTGCAGGGATTGTGATTGACATCTCTTAAGGGAATGTTGTTAAGAGAGAGGTAGCTTGGTTTTATCATTCCCTGATTTAGTTTTCATTAGGAATCGGCATGAATGGAATTAATAGAGGTGCTGTAAGTGAAAAGAGATTTAGGCAGTCAAATGTGGATAAAGAGGAATGTAAGATTTATTGCTTTGACAAAATAGACATGGATAATTGGGTTGGATTGTCTCTTATCACAAAGGCAGATAAGTGGCATTCTTCATTGCAGCAAACTTATGATCAAGTGGCTCCTCCATACAAGGCCAGTAGTCGAGAAAAGGGAAGAAATGCCCCTTGGTACACATCTACTGTTGCTGTTAAGAGATTGGTTAGGAAGCTGGAAAAAGTTGGAGAAAGGAGAAGAGCGAGGCATCTTTGGATGCTTATAAGACGGCTTTAAAGGATTATCATGACTGCTGTTTTAAGACTAAAAGAGATTATTATGTGTCACAGTTGGAGCAATCTGTTAATAAACCTTTAGAACTTCTTAATATAGTAAAGCGTTTGACATTAAAGTCAGACATTGTAGAGACCTGTATGTCTAAGTGTGACCTATTGGCAGATTATTTTGTAGATAATAATGCCTCTGTATCACTCCATGGTGAGACCGCACCTTGAATATTGTGTGCACTTCTGGTCACCGCATCTCAGAAAGGATATAGCTGCACTGGAGAAAGTGCAGAGAAGGGCGACCAAAATGATATGGGGCATGGAAAGGCTAAAGAAGTTAGGGCTGTTCAGTTTGGAGAAGAGACAACTGAGGGGGGATATGATAGAAGTCTACAAAATCATGAAAGGACTTGAAAAAGTTAATGTAAATCGGTTACTTTCTCTCTCAGATAATAGAAGGACCAGGGGCACTCCATGAAGTTAGCAAGTAGCTCATTTAAAACAAATCAAAGAAAATTCTTTTTCACTCAGCTTATAGTTAATTCTGGAATTCATTGCCAAGGAATGTGGTTTCAGCAGTTAGTGTTACCTGATTTAAAAAAGGTTTGGATAAGTTCCTAGAGGTTAAATCCATAAACTGCTATTACAGTAATTAATAAGCAATAGTAGCTTGTGATCTATCTAATTTTGGGTACTTGCACTTACATGTGACTTGGATTGGCCACTGTTGGAAACAGGATGCTGGGCTTGATGGAACCTTGGTCTGACCCAGTATGGCATTTCTTATGCTCTTATGTTCTAAAGTGCTTGATTTTCAGCAACAAATTTGTCCTATAGTGAGTAATTCAGATTGCACCTCGAACTGCAGAGTGAATGGACAGGCTTTGAGTCAATTTCTGTTGTGGGTCCCGGCCACGGCAGACCACGGCCGCCCCCCTCTACCTGCCCGTTTCGAGCTGGCATGTCTCCCGGTCGGCGCGGTGCACCCTGCTATCGGGCCGACTGCCTGCAGCCTCCCACGTGGCTTAAACGCCACCGTCCTGCTCTCTGTGGGGCTCTCCCTAGGTTCCTCAGTCCTCAGTTCTTCGCCTTAGCAACAGGTCGTCACCTCGGAGTGCTAGTTGCTGTGTTCCTTCGCTTCCTGATCCAGTTCCTGACCTTGCTCCTTCCTTCGTACTCCAGTTCCTGAGCTCCTCTTCGGCTTGATCTCCTGGTACAGACCTGTGGCTTGCTCCTCTTCTTCGCTTGTCTGCTGCCTGTCTTGACCCCTGGCCTGGTTTCCTCGTCTCTGCCCGCCTGCTGCCTGCCCCGGATTCTCGGATTGGACTCTCGTTCTGCTTCTCTGCTGCCTACCCAGACCCAGACTCCTGACCTCGTCTTCATCTCTCTGCTTCTGCTTCGCCGAGGCAACCCGCACCTAAGTCCTGCCGGCCCCGGTACCCAAGGTCTCAACCTGCGGGGAATGAGGGCTGGTATAGGTGAAGCTCCAACTGGGTTGACCTCACCTTCACCACCTACCAGCGACGGGAACCACTGAGGGCCTTCCCTCTGTGGTGGCGCTAACTCCCGTTCCGGCTCAAGGGTCCACAACCATAACAATTTCCTTAAAGGAAGTTGATTCTAAAGTGGCTGGTTTGAAATCAATTTCTTCTATGTTAGATCCCTGTCCTTTCCAACTTTTAAAAATTTGAAAGATGTTACTTTTGATATAATAAAAACGATGATAAATAGATCTGTGAGAGAGGGTGAAGTTCCAGAGATCTGGAAACAGGCCACCGTAAGGCCTATTAAAAAGGATGTTAATTTACCATCTTGTGAGTTGGCAAATTACTGCCCAATATCAAACTTACCCACCATAGCTAAGGTTTTAGAGAAAGCTGTGTTGGAGCAACTGGAATATTATGTGCACGATAGATTTTCGACATTTGTCAATATGGTTTCTGGAGAAATCACTCTATGGAATACTTATTGCTCTGTCTTATTGGACACGTTGTTGGGATGTTTTGATCGGGGCACCTGGGGTATCCTGATTCAGTTAGACTTATCAGCAGCATTCGACACCGTTCGCCATGAGATTTTATTAGAAAGCCTATGTGCTCATAACATAGGTGGTACGGTGTTGAACTGGTTTCGTTCATATCTGACTAATAGCAAAGTATTCAGATGGGTCAAGCATACTCTGCATGTCATAAGATTCGATGGGGTGTGCCACAAGGTTATTGTCGGTGCTTTTTAATATTTATTTAGCTCCGATTGGAGCTCTTCTTTTTTCATTGAATGTCAAATATTTTATATAGGCCAATATCATCCAATTTTGTTTGCCATGTGGTGTAAGTGGTGATGTTCCAGAGGCTCAATTGCAAGACATAGTAAGTTGCAAGCATGGTTAACAGAACATTGCTTATTTTTAAAAATGCAAAAAACTAAAATTTTGTGGGTAGGTAAAGATTTTGATATAAAGAACCAGGGAAAGGTGTGGATTTCTAAATACCTAACCATTCCAGACCATACTGAGGTACAAAGGTTTGGGAGTGCTTTTGGAATCTCATTTATCTGAGGCCTCAAGTTTCACATATTATGAAAACAGCTTTTTATAAACTTAAAATGGTGCATCTGTTGAAAAATGTTCCATCTTTGCTTTTTTTTCCATATGGTTGTGCAAGCCTTGGTTTTAAGTCATCTTGATTATGTGGTGTCCTGTAGTTGTCAGAAAATGCAGCAGCTTGAGTATTGACAAGGTTATCTAGGAAAGAACATGTAACCTCAGTATTGAAGAACCTGAATTGGCTCCCAGTTAAATGGAGAGTCATTTTAGATTGGTGACTATTGTTTTTAGGCTATTGAAGAATTCCTCTCCTTGCGTATTAAGGCAGTATATTGACCTATATACCCCTGCGAGAGCTCTGAGGTTAGAGAGTATTAATTTTTTGGCCATTCCCCTAGTTAAAAAATGTAGTGGGGCCAAAATGAGGGCAAGAGCGTTTCCTGAGCAGCAGTTGCTGAATGGAATAAGTTGTCAGTTGCACTTCAGTGGGAACAGGATTTAAGGGTGTTCAGAAAGACTTTGAAGATGTTGTTTGTTGAGGTATTTGATGAGGCAGCTTGATGCAAATTTTATGATTTTGCAAATATATATTTCATGTTTTAAATGTTTCTTTTATATGTTTATTTATTTTATGCTGTATGTAATGTTTGTATTGTATTGCATTGTGGATGTTCAGTTGTAAGTCATGCTGAACGTATTCTTTGGAAGTAGCAGAATATAAGTAATTTTAAATAAATAAATAAATAATTGACAATTGTGAAAATATGCAAGTAAGTTCTAAAATAGCAAATTGTGCATAAGTGTTGGCCCCATCTGGGAATGCCTCTAGACTGCCCCTTTTTATGTACAAATAAGTGAACAAAAGTGAAAATATGCCCATTATTTTTTACTTTTATAAAATATGTGATTGACAGTTCTTGTGATCTTGGGTAAGTCACTTCACCCTCCATTGCCTTGCGTACAAACTTTGAGGTAAATTTTAAAAGCCCAGCTTGCATCAAAATTGGGAGATGCTCACGCCCAACAGATTTTAGAAGCTGCCTACATGCGCACACGTCTTCCGATACCCAAATCTCTCACTCCAGTTCAAAAAGGGGCGTGGTTTGGGCAGAGCATGGGCGTTTTGGGGCAGGGCCAAGAGATGTGCACACAAATACGTAACGCCTGGAGGTCCAGTGCTGCATAACTTTACTTCTGTTATGGAGGAGGTGTAGGTTAGTCACCCCTGAGGGGTTTAAAGGGTCTGGGGGTAACGGGGTGTGGGGGGGGGGGAAGTGCAGACTATTAAATCAGGTGGGTTTGGAGGACTTAGCTCTACCTTGGGAAAACCGATGGATGAACTGGTGAAACTGGTCATGGTGTGGACGTGCGCCGGTTATAAAATTCCCCTACTAGCGCGACTCATTCCCAGATGTGTTTGGCTGTGCTCACCCAGATTCAGAATAGGGCGTATACATACATGCTCTCAAGCTATTTTTATAACATACATGCATATGTGCACATATATTATAAAATTGCCACATCCATTGGACGCATGCTGATGCAAATGCATCAATGTATGCCTGCGCCCCCTTTTGAAAGTTACCATCCCTGATTGTAAGCCCTCTGAGGGTCAGAGAAATTACCTACAATACCTGATAGGGATGTGCATTCGTTTGCGATGAAATAGGAAATATCGTCTATATTTCCTATTTTGTCGCGTTTGGGGAGGCCCTGAAACGATAGGAAAACCCATGAAATTTTGTGTGGTTTTCTTATTGTTTTTTTGGAGGGGGAGAAAGGGCACATAAAAAAAACAAAAGAAAACCCAAACTCACCCCAACCCTTCAGATTTAATTAATTACAATCCCCCACCCTCCCGACCCCCCCGAAAACTTGCCTAAAGTGCCTGGTGATCCAGTGGGGGTCCCGGGAGCGATCTCCCCATCTTGGACTGTCGGCTGCCACTAATCAACATGGCGCCGATGGCCCTTTGCCCTTACCATGTGACAGGGGCTATTGGTGCCATTGGCTGGTCCCTGTCACATGGTAGGAGCAATGGATGGCCCGCACCATTTTTTAAGATGGCACTGGCCGTCCATTTTGTTTACTGGCAGCTAATGGCCCGAAAGCGGGAGATTGCTTCTGGGACCCCCTCTGGACCACTAGGGAATTTAGGCAAGTTTTGGGGAGGGTCGGAAGGGTGAGGGATTGTAATTAATTAAATCTGAAGGGTTGGGGTGTTTTGGGGGGTTTTTTTCGGTTTGGGACAGCCGAAACAAAATCGACCCAAACCGCGGGAAATTAAATTTCCCATGGCGGGCCGATAACGAAGGCCGAACCAAAAGGTTCAGCCGAATCACATCTCTAATACCTGAGTGTAATCCACTTTGAAGTGGCTGAAAGTCAGAATATAAATCAAATAAATAAATATGGAATACGCAAGTAGATGCAACTTATGCACGTATATGCTAATTTTTACGTGTGCAACATTTTGAAATTTTAGCCCCAAGAGTTTTGTTATCTCTATTCAGAACAAAAGCCAGTCTTTTTTTGTTGCAAGAGTGTTAGGAAAGACGACTTTATTAAGGACTCTGGATTACTGCATAATGGGAGGTTAGAAATGGGTGGATAATTTTGAAAGGAAGAATGTTATACAGATCAGGTCAGTATTGTACTTCTTCAAAATGTTCTTTTGGTCATGAATTGCTTCCTAGTTACATGCACTGTGTCCTGAAATGTTTTTCCAGTAATTATATAAATACCAATCAACTACATTGTTTAAAAAAGTTAGATCTGTTTTTGTGGCTTTTAGAAATTTTTGTGTATCATAAATCTAATTTATAAATGCAGACGAACAAAATATTTTTAGAAGGTGTCAATATGTTTGAATGAAGAGAAAAAAAAGTCATTTTATAATTACTTTCAGATGCTTCATATTTTTCTTTGCCTAACAGGAAACCACAATGTCTGACAAGAGCGATCTGAAAGCTGAACTGGAGCGCAAAAAACAACGCTTAGCTCAAATAAGAGAGGAGAAGAAAAGGAAGGAAGAGGAAAGGAAAAAGAAAGAGGTAAATTTATATGCAATTAAAATCACAACTTAGGGAATTTCATTTCTTCTGTTGTTCCTCTCTGTAGTTAGCTATTATGTGGCTTTGTGGATTATCTCCATATTTAAAATAAAATATATTAATTCTCAAAGTGTGTCGGAGAAATTAACATTTTAATGCAAGTTCAATTTATTAGCATAGTTTGTGAATGTAGAAAATTAAAGAGAAAAAGCAAACCCTGAATGAGGGGGCATACATGTTTTGATTAAAAGTGATAAATGAAAAAATATATTTATTGACATTGTTTACAGGACTGACATTGTTTACTGACTGATTTTTAGGTGCTTACATCATAAATATAGATGGGTCAAAAATGATTATCCAGTATCAAAAGTATAAGCCACATCTATACTGCATAAAGTTTCCTGTAGAAGAGGTTTACAGGATCAGGATAATGATCCTATCAACCACTTCTGTGAAAAATCCATGCAGTATCGGTGTGGCTTAGAATTTTGATACTGGATTATAATTTTTAAGCCATCTATATTTATGATGTAAGTGTGTAAAAATCAGTTAGTAAACAATGTTAATCCTGTAAATGATGTCAGTATATATATTTTTTAGTTAGCACTTTTGACCAAAACACATATGCCCCCCACCGAGGGTTTGCTTTATATCTTTAATTTTCTACAGTCACAAACTATGCTAATAAATTGAATAATTATTCTCATATTCTACAGAAGTGGTTCATAGGATGGAGATCCTATAAACTACTTCTATGGAATCATTATCTTGTACCTATAACCCACTTCTGCTGGAAAATCCATGCAGAATAGGTGAGATTTAAAATTTTGATATTGGATTATAATTTTTTACCCATCTATACCTATCATGTTAGTGGCTAAAAAAAAAAGAAATCTTAATTCCTAATGCTTTTTTACTGTGCAGTAATATTGTGTTTAAAATACTGATTTATATTTCAGTTTTTGACCCATGTGATTACCCAGATGATCCATACGGGAGAAACAAAAAAAATAAAAAATTACAACATAACATAATCATTCAAATAAATTTAAAATAATTAAATTAGCATCATATTATAACACATACAATGTAACCTAATTCAAAATATACAGTTACACAGATCATGCTAACTAGATAATGAAGAGATTTCAGATGTAGCACTGTCTTGGACAGCCAATATGATGATCCTGATGCTCTACAAAGTGATTTATGTCTGCGTGGCTACTTAAAGTATGGAAGAACATGCAACCAGTAAAAGGATTTTAACAGCTACCCAGAGTACATTTTTGAGTGGTTCTTGTCTTGATAGTTCAGGAAATGCATTGAGATCCTTTAACACTAATAAAAAAACATGAAGGCCAATATTCAGTGCCAATTGTCTAAGATCTGGTGCCCTATATACTGCATTAACACTAGTATCTTGATATTCTGAAAATATGACATTGTGAAATCTTTATTCACTTTAATACTGGACTTTGGTGGTTTACCTTTATGAAGTCTGCAATTTGACTCCTGTATTTTTGTGTGATTAAGTATGGACTTAATCAGATAAATGGTGATGTCTCAAAATCCCAACCCTGAGTTTGCTAGATAACTTTTTATCCAACTAATTTTGGGGCAAGATGGAGGCATTCTGAGGTGGAGTCAGATATCCAGCTAAGGGTTAGATTCATCAAACTATCACATGCAATAGGGGTGTGTCTTATGGTAATAGCCTATTGATCACAATGTGCATTATCTTAGCACAGTTATTATAAGAGTGAGAGAGAGAGTGTTGTGGAGCGCTAGGAGAGCGATCCCACTTCCTGAGAGATGTGTGTCCTTGGGCCACGGCTCGACCCCAGAGGATCTCTGAAGAGGTGCTGCGGGAGGCGTGGCATGCCCGAGCATGGGCTGGATGGGAGCAAGACTGGAAGACAGGCCCTCCTCCGGACCTGCACGCTTCGGAAGACCCAACAACGCAATGTTGGTCTTGTGAATAGTCCTCCGACCGTTCCCAGCCCTTTCGGACCTGCCGCAGGGTACGGCACGAAGCGGCAGGCCGGATGGAGGCCAGGGCAGCGAAGACTGGAACATGGATACAGACGAGACTCAGGAACGACGTAGACTCAGGCATAGATGTGGACTCAGGAACGAGGTGCAGGATGCATAGAGGTGGACTCAGGAGCAGACGTGGACTCAGGACGAGGTACTGGATGCACAGAGGTGGATTCAGGAACGAGGGCTGAAGGAAGACATGGGCACTGTCCCTCAGGGCGCCCTACTCAGACCACCCGTGGGACTGAGTCACGGACCACCCTGTCCCAAGCGCGCCCTATACAGCCCTGGAAGGCTGGTCGCAGACCACGCTGAGAGCGGGAGAGCACAGGGAAGAAGCAGGTTGCTGCACTCCTGGCAGCTCAAGGCAAGGTTTGCTGCACTCCTGGCAGCTCAAGGTAGATACGCTGCACTCCTGGCAGCTCAAGGCAGATTAAAGCATCAGGGTCAGGAACAAGGATTAAGACAGACCTCAGGGCTGGAACAAGGACATCTGGAACAGCAGGTAACATCAGGACTGGAACACGGATACTGGAACAGGAGACACACCTCAGGGCAGGAACATGGACATCTGAAACAGCAGGTAACATCAGGACTGGAACATAGGTACTGGATCAAGAGACAGACCTTGGGACTGGAACGGCAGGCAGACATCAGGACTGGACGAGGAGCTCCGACAGAGAACAAGAAACATAGGACCTTGCAGAAGTGCTGTAACACGGACAACTTCCTGGAGCGAAGGTTCTCAGGAGTGACCAACTCCTTGCGAAGGCAAAGACAGACTGAACGCTGAGCCCTTTAGTAGAGCTGAGGTGGACAACGCCCAGGGAGGGGTCAGCAGGGGGCCACATCTGGCTGGCCCTTGAAGAGGAGCAGAGAGGCACGCGCCCGCGCCCTAGGAAGCTGGAGAGAAGAGCTGGAAGCTGGTGGCGTCCTCAGCCACGTGGAGGGCCCAAGGAAGCCGCGGAGCAGCCCTGGACTGGAGCTGGGTGAAGGCAGGTCGCTGGAGCAGCTCCCAGCTGCAAGGACTGAAGCAGGAAGCAGGAAGCAGGAGAAGGGCTGACTGCAAGTACGGCTCCATGCCGTGAATACAGCCCCAGGAGGAGCGGTAAGACTGCAGGCAGAGGAGAGAGCTGTAGCAGGCTGCAGGCACTGGCAGGGACAGCTTCCCTGCCAGGCAAGGACCCGGGCTGAAGCAGGCACTGGGAGGGACAGCCTACCTGCTGGCTGAAGGTCCTGGGATCGCAGCAGCATGTCGGGGGAAGGCAGAAACAGGAGCAGAGGAGCCGGCCGCATGGCAACAGCTGCGGGGACGGCCCCAGCTGATTCAGGGAAAGAGAAGCAGCAGCGTCAGCAGCCCAACTGGCAGCGAGAAGGTAAGAGCCTGCCCGCGCTCCTCGCGGGCAGGATCGCAACAGAGAGAGAGAGAGAGAGAGAGAGAGAGAGAGAGAGAGAGAGAGAGAGACTATTTATGAGGTCCATATAGTAGTTAGCTATTTATGCTACTATAGAAGGCCCACCTAGTAACTCGAGGTGAGGTTTAGGTAGTAGTGTAGGGGTGAGGGGCCACTTTTACATGCAGAGTGAGACGTACGAACAGAACAGTACAATCTTGTAAAGATTTGATGTCCTTTGGAGTGAGGAAACTCGGACAACGATGAGATTTGTACAATGTTCTCTCAATCTAGCTTGATGTTACCTCACTCCGAAGGACATCATATCTTCACAAGACTGTACTGTTCTGTTCGTACATCTCACTCTGCATGTAAAAGTGGCCCCTAACCCCTACACTACTATGTAAACCTCACCTTGAGTTACTAGGTGGTCCTCCTATAGTAGTATAAATAGCTGTTTGCTATGTGCCACCCCCAGAGGCTCTCTCTCTTTCTCTTCCCTTTTCTCTCCCTACATCTCAGGCCCTTCCCTCTCCCCTTCTCCCACATCTCAGGCCCTTCCCCAGCCTAAAAATGCCCAAAACGGAATTTGCGAAAAAAAATCGCAATTTGTGTTATGGGCATTTTGCATGACATTGTACAGCTTAATGCTAATGAAAAAGGTATAGTTATATTTGGCATTAAAACTGTGCGATATCATGAATTATGAATTTGCAAAGCCAGCCCACTTTTACAAAATATCCGCCCCCGACTGCCCCATTACCTCCCCTTTTAAAAATTTGCATTGCACCATGCGTTATGGTGCTTTTCGCATGCGAAAACGCTTTAACACATTCAAAAACACCATAACGCGAGTTGATAAATGACCCTGTAAATTAGCTGGATAAATGCCAAATTTTCAGTGTTATCTGGATAACAATGCCAGGTAACTTTAGGAAAGTTGAAGAGCAGCCCTAAAGTTATAAAGAAAAACTGATCAGCTAACTGTGATATCTGGCCATTGTCTAGATATAGACTTCTATGGCTTTTATTCCTCTTCTTTGTCTGTAGAAGAAATGCATAGTGAGTCAGGGCCAAAGTGTGTTTTTTATGTAAGGGACTTTTTATGTAAGAGATTAAAGGAATGTACCATTAATCTGGGGAGGTTCAATAGGAAGCAATCGAGAGAGGTTTATTTTATTTATTTATTTATTTATTTATTTATTTATTTATAACTTTTATATACCGAGGTTCAATTAACAGGATTAATTATCACTTCGGTTTACATTACAACTTGGAAAAAACAACAGTGACAAAGTCTTGTCTTACATTTAACAAGGTAGAAAAAAACCTGGATAACATAACTTGGGTGAAAAGCAGGTAACATGGTAACTTGGGTGAAAGCAGGTAGAGGAACAATGGGTAATCATGGCTTGGGCGAAAGCCGGGAACTTAAATTGTGGAGGACTCTGAGAACCTCATAAGGGAGAGGTAACCCTCTCCCTTATGAGGTAAGGTATTTATTTGTTTTTTTGTATACCGATATTCAGCAAAAGTCATCACATCGGTTCACATATAATAAAAGTAAGAGAAAATACAATGTGAAAAGTAGAAGCAGAAGTATTTATTTATTTATTTATTTATTTATTTATTTAGAGACTTTTTTTTATACCGAAGTATAGCAAATGCATTTATATTATACAAATAAGGGAGAAAATTAAAGAAGACAGAAGAGAGAGAAAGAATGAGAGATACTAAGTTGAATTTAGAAGATAATTCTTTTTAAGATGTTGAAAAAGCTTTTAGAAAAAGCCATGCTTTTAGTTCTTTCTTAAAAGTTTGTGAGGAAGATTCAAGTCTTAGTTCAATTGGAAGGGTTTGGGTTTTGCTCACCCATGTGGGAACATGCAGATGGTGTGTCTTAGATGTTTATCATCCCAATGCTTCTGCTAACCTTGTGCATTTTTAGTTAGACTTTCAGGCAACCAGGAGCCTTGCTGCTTTTTGCTCTGTACTTGTTCCTCATATATGGGATTTGGTGTAAGGCACTTTCCCCATTTAGGAGCCAGCCTCTGCTGAGTTGTCTCTCCAGCCTGTAAGATTGTTTTGGACTCTTCTAAGCTGATTTTTTAGCACTACCTGTGAGAGCCTTCGTACTCCTTCTCAGTGGATTGGGGCGTCTGCTCTGTACGGTTAGATCCTGTGTAAGGGAAGATTCTGGCAGCCTTTGGCCTCTCCTCCAGAAGATAAAGACTGTCTGGTGACCCAGTGCAGAAGAAGTATATTTTTGCATTAACTGTCTTTTTGAACTATCTCATCTATTTGGAGGCACAGAGGTTTTATTCCAATATGCTTGTTTCTTGCTTGATTTTTTTCCCCTTTTGGGTTCATTGAATATTTTTTTCACTTGGAACTGATAACCCATGGGAGTCAGTATACCAAATCTTTGGATGAGGGAAGTCTTTCCTCCAGAAAGATACAGAGGTGTTATAAGTGCCACCCAGTAAAGTGCATTATGAGGAGAAACAAAAAAGAGACAACATAAAGGTAACAAGAACTTTGATGCTATTGAGGAAATCTTACATGAAGGGGTAAAAAGTGCACACGCACTGACTAAGGAGTTAACAGAATCAAGAAAGAGAGTGAGGTACCCTTCTGGTGTTGTCTGAAGAGTTAAAGGTTATCTAAAGGATTTCCTGGAAGATATTACATCTGGGACTAATTTCTGATTAAATTTGAGACTGTATGCATTCTAACCACTTTCAGTGAGAAGGATTAAAAATTAAATTAGGAAGTAAGGGAGGATTGAACTAACTTGAAGCTACATAATCTGAGGAAATTGAGTAAGTGGGAGAAGAAGAAATCTCATTGTAAATAAGGAGTTCTTCCAAACAGGGTAATTTTAAAAGGAATGCGCGTGCGCCCATAAGCAGAGAGACACTGCAATTTTAAATTGTGCTCACAAGTATGCACGTATCATTTAAATGATCCATTCCGGATGTATTTCGGCTAGGGCTTTAGTGGCTTTTACGCACATATGTGATGGATTTTAAAACATGCTCGCATGAGGAAAAAACTAGTTTTTCAAAGTAGCCCACCAGTTTGCCCAGTTCATATCGAGGTCTTCAAGACCCCTCTGTTCTTCATCTTGCAAGCCCCCCCACTTGACCCCCAACCCTCATGCTGTTCTAAATGTGTTGCGTTGGAGGTGGATTCTTGGACTGAGGTGGGGTTGACGCAATCCGTAGGCAAGGACCTACGAGTCCCCACCATCAGCAGGTAGAGTGGGCTGAAGCGAGAGGCCACTGAATACCAGCCCATGTTCCCCTCGGGTTGAGCCTTTAGGTGCCAGGGCCGGCAGGACTTAGGCAGGCCTCAAGGTCAGATATAGGTAGTAGATGGTTCAGCCCAGAGACAACAGCCAGCAGATGGCGTAGCACTATCCCGGACAGAATATGGAACAGAAACTCAAGTACCAAGGAACCTGGAGAGACTGAGGGTGCTTGAGCAGAGGAAGGCCGGAGCCTTAATAGTCCATGCCAGAGGATAGGGACAGAGGCGTCACTGTCAAGCTGGAATTGAAGTTGGCAGCAATTGGAAGGTGTGGCAAGCAACGTGGAACTCTGGACTCAAGAAAGTCTGAATCGTAATTGTTCATAGAAATGGTCAAGGCATGGAGAAGGCAGGCATGGTCAGGGGAAGCAATGGTCAAGGCACGGAAAAGGCAGGCGTGTTCAGGCGAAGGAATGGTCAAGGCACGGAGAAGGTAGGCATGGTCAGGTGAGGCAATGGTTGAGGTACGGAGAAGGCAGGCATGGTCAGGCGAACAGAGGTCAGGCTTGGAGAAAGCAGGCAAAGTCAGGTGTAACAGAGCTCAGGCTTGGAGAAGGCAGGCGAGGTCAGGCGTAGCAGAGGTCAGGCTTGGAGAAGGAAGGTGAAGTCAGGCGTAGCAGAGGTCAAACCAGGAAGTCAATCAGCACACGGAGACTAGACGAACACAGGAACAAGAACCAGGAACAGAAGAGGCAGGAACACGAATAGGACTCACGAAGAAGCAACGAATACTCGGAAACTGGAAACAGGAGACCAAGGAGATCTATTGCAAAGACAAAGTTTCACTGCAAGGCCTGGATATATATGTGATGCAGGACGTGACGTCAGCATCCGGGTCCACGGCCAGGTTCCCACCGCGGGCCCTTTAAAAGGATCAAGGTGACACGTGCGCGTGCCTAGGGAGGGGCGTGGTGCCGCTGGAGGCGTCTCTCCACGGCCCACGCAGAGAGACCTGATGGATGGAGGCATCCCGGATGGAGGTCCCGGGACGCGAAATGAGGCTGGAGGCGCTGGTGGATGTCTGAGGTTGGGGCTAGTGGCCCACCGCCACCAGTGACGAAGAGCTGGGTCCTGCAGGCTGCGCAGAGAAGTGAGAGGGCCACACCGCGGGGTTGCCGTGGGCAGCGAGTGTAAAAAATGCCCTAAAACTCGAGATCTCCAGACTTGCTCCTCATCAGGGCCAGAAGTAAAGTTACATGGATAACAAGCTGACACATGCCATGGTCAGCTTTTTTAAAATGAGGACTTATGCCCCTCGCCCTGGAATACCCATGCCCCACTTTTTTTCTTCCCCCTTCTTGACGCTTGCACGGGTATGTACACACATACTTTGTGGCTTCTTAAAATGCACATTGCTCATGTGAGGCCCACATATGCATGTAGGCCATTTTTGCACGAGCAACACTTTAAAAATCTACCCAAAAGTGATTTAGAGACTTTGCTAGAAGATGTAAAGTTACAAGTTTATTCTACCTATCCACTGCCTTATTTATTGTTGCTAATCAATCAAGTAAGAGAAATGTAAATATTATTCAATCATCTGATCAAACTATCAGTAAAGAGGTTGGAAACCACCATTCTTCTCCTGTGTGTTTATTGGATTCTAAGACAGTGTAACTTGGCAGTGCTGTGAGCCAAAGGACAGAGACAGGGCTTGAATGCAAAGAAGCAGCGTATAACAGCTATTGTTCATCCCCACCAATGGGAGCTTGGCCTGAGAGACTAAAGCTATCCGTGGAGCAAGGGAGAGGTATTATAGAAACTCTGGAGGTCTCTTTATAAGCAGAAAGGATCCATCCTTTATTTTTCTATGTGCCCCTGGGTGCCAAGTAAAGGATCCGTCCCGCCCGGGGTTTACATTTATAATGTTGTTGTTTCATATTAAATTCATTTAGAATTGTAATTCTTTTTCCACTGTTTTTTTTTTTTTTTAAATGCCCCAGATGAAATCTAAGTGGGAGAATAATTTGTTATGAACTGTTAAAATTCTGATTGAACCTCATGATGCATTTACTAAGTATTGTAGGACTACTGTTGGACAGGTTATGATGCTTGAGTTTTCTCCGCCATGTTTTTTACTCATTGCTGTTATTTAACCTCTTTCTCACAAGTACTTTTGTTTGAAGAATCATAAACAATGAATTTATTTTCTACATAAAAAATTACATTAAGGATAAGTTCTGCAGGGAAAAAAAGACCCAAGCATGAGAAAACAAGAAATTCAATGTTAAAGATTAATGTTATTGCATACCTGTACACCAAAACCAACTTCTCTTCCTCCCTCGAGTCCCGCTTATGTAACTTTCCCAAGAAAAAACTGTTCCTATACTGAGCAAGATTGCCTAGCCGTTCCATGCAACCTGGCCCGTAACACAACCTTTCAGGCTTGCATCTTGCCATCCTAAAATATTTATGATTTATGGTCACAATACATCTCTTCTTAGTGTGAGGCTGGGATTCAAACATTTTCTATAGGCGCAAACTGTAAATTTGATCTGTGAAAGGTTTTGTTTTAATGAATTTGCTTTCTTGTTTACGATGTAACTGCTGGGTGATATAATTGTTTATGTAGAGTGGTATTTATCTCTTTCATATGCTTTATATTTATAAAAATATCAGCTTTATAAATTACAAGAAATACCTGGTAGATAACAGAAATACAAATAGCTCATCAATTTCATCACACCAAAAGGAAACAAAAGAACACATATACAAGTAATTAAGACAATGGGTAATGTATTAGTTGACAAATCATATCTTCATTAGTCCTCCAAAGTCACAAGGGGAAGGAGAGAAAAAGTCAGGGAGAACATTATATGAAAATTAAAAAAGGCTTAACATGAACTTAAAGTCTGGATATAAACTAATAATCACATAGCATACATTGACATCCCCTCTGACAAGTAGGCAAGCTCCGGAGACTTTCTTAGCATCAAGAAAAAATCCTAACTGATCTGAGACAAAAAAAAAAAAGCCATCTTGAACCTTAGGATAATTAACTACACATTTAATGGATGTTGTAAACAAAACGTAGAACGAAGAGCACATGTTTATTAACGCATAGCAAGAAACATTTTTCTTCCTTCTTGTGTTCTTTTAGTAACATCACTAAAAAATTGAATGTTTTTGTCCCATAAACAAACCATGAGATGTTTGAAAATACGAATCATATTCGTATCTTGTTCAAAAAGTAGTGGAGACCAGCAAAATAGCCCTATCGCATTCTTTTTGCCCTGAACCTTCCAGCTGGGAAGTCAAATAATTCGTACCAGATAGAACTGAAGGTTTTATCTGAACATCCACCAGGGAGCCTCCTTGTTTCATTTTGCAAGATAGACAGACTTCTGATGAAACATTCAAAACCTCTACAAGATATATTTTAAAAATCTCATGAGGTAATATACCTGAACCTTAGGAAAATTCATAAGTTCTAAATGTAAGGGGTGAGTATAGTTCGCCATCTGCTTCATCCTTCGATGCAACAATACTTTAACCTGGATTAAGGCAGATCTCATAGCATGAACCTCTTTTTCCAAAGCATCCAGTCTTCCTTTAAATTCCTTAGCATTCTGAGCCAAGGAAACAATATCAGAGGAAAGTTAAAAACAAACTTGTGAGGTTCCTGCCCTTTGTGTACTTATGGACTTTGGGTGGGGCCCAACACCAGGCACTGACACCCAGGCTGGGAAAAACTCAGGAGTCAAGACTTTCACTCTTACAGGCAGAGGTCTGGTTATTGAAATCAGCAAGTAACAAAAACTGGAGCGGAACTGGATCTGGAGCTTGGCTGTAGGCCAGGAATTGTAATTAGCAGGCAGGTTACAAGGCTGGAACAGGTACTAGAAGCAGGTCGAAAGTGCAGGTCAGGAACCAGCGTCAAGGAACAGCTCTCAAGCAATAGCAGGAAGGAACTGAAAGACTAAAACTGCATGACTGGTGTGACAGATTGGAACCAAAGTTTTGACACAAAAGGTCTTGGAGAGTCAGGATTCAGCGTGCAGGACATTCGATAATAAGATGGCAAGGCAGTTTTTGGGTTGCTGTGAACAACTTCCTGTTGCGCCCCTTCGGTCACAGGCGACTGTGACCTTTGTTGCTTACCTCCTTTCTTCCTACAGCACTGAGTCTAGGAAGGATGGCCGCCTCCGCTTCCATATGCCAAACCCCATGGCGTAGCCGGGATGGCGTGGGCGCTCCCGGCAGCCATCTTGTATCCAGGGTAACCTAGGGCAAGTGCGTGTGCGCGCGCCCCCTTCTTGTACGCGTCATGGCGGGAACCTCGGAGGCGTCCCCACCACATGACATCATCCGCTTACTATACTTAAGCTCAGCTGACCATCTAAGCTACGAGTTAGCAAGGATTCCTGTCCTGCTCAATTCCGCCATTCTGGGACTTGTCTCACTGTTCCTGTCTGGGTGATCTCAGTACCCGCTCCTCAGGGGCCTTGTTACTAGGGGTGTGCATTCGTTTTGAACTTAAATGTAAAACGCAACTTTTTTTTTTTTTTAACTTAAAAAAGTGATGAGGCGAAAACGATCGGATTTCCAACTTATTCAACATAGCTATGTTGAATACGTTGGAAATCGCGATTGTTGATCTAAATAAAAATTTAAACCCCTCACCCTCCTTAATCCCCCCCCCCAAGACTTACCAAAACTCCCCAAGGTGGCCAAAAGTTCCGTGAGGGTCCGGGAGCGGACGCGCGGGGAATCACGTGACGTCCACGTCACTCCGACGTGAAGCCGACGTCACGTGGTCCATCGTGGTTCCGCTCCCGGACCCCTCGTTGGACCCAAACGGCACTTTTGGCCAGCTTGGGGGGGCCTCCTGACCCCCCCCAAGCTGGCCAAAAGTGCCTTTTGGGACCAACGAGGGTCCGGGAGCGGACCCGAGGGGAATCACGTGACGCCGCGTCACTCCGACGTGACGCCGACCTCACGTGCTCCTTGCAAAGGAGTTCAGAAATGGCGTCCTGACCCCGCTGGACCACCAGGGAGTTTTGGTAAGTCTTGGGGGGGGGTGGGGATTAAGGCGGGTGAGGGGTTTAAATTTTTATTTGCACATATGGACATAGACTCAACTTATGGAATTCTCCATATGTCCATATTGACCGCAAATGATCCCCCCTTTCGACTTATGGACTTATGAACTTAAACTTTTGGTCTGCACATCCCTACTTGTTACACCTAGGGCTATCCGCTCCTCGGAGAGCCATCTTACCTGTCTCACCTTCCTTTTAGTGAGCTTCATCACTGTTCCTCGGACGACCCTCCAGTGCTCCTGTTCCGGGTCTCCTCGCTGTCTACTCTACTACTTCTCTAAAGCTGAGTGAATACTGGACCTACTTCTCCTTCATCGTGTGGATTCTCGGGTTACCTCTCTGTGGATCAGTACCGGATCCATAATGTCTTGTGCGACCATTACCATCGCCATCCGGCCTACCCCGCGCTGCGGACCACTACCGGAGATCGCCAACACAAGGCTTCATCAAGAGAAGGTACTCCCTGGGTTACCCCATGCTGCGGGCCACTACCAGATCTGCATTATCTTGTGCAACCACCAGCTTCAGTCTCCGGCCTACCCCACCCTACAGATCACTACTGGAGATCATCATCACAAGTCTCATCTTGATGAAGTATCTCATGGATTACCCAGCCCTGTGGACTTCTACCGGAGAAATCTGCTTGCAGGCTATTTACATGGACTGAGTTTATTAACCTGCTCCTCAGGTTATTCTTGCTGCATAATAAAGCTACTGCCTCTGTTGTCAATCACTGCTGAGATCCCGCCTGTCATGGTGAGTCCTCACAGGGCTCCTCCCTGTGGCTGGAGTCATCTGTTCCACGACCCAAAGGCCCACTGCCTAACTTTACACACAGAATGTAACAGATTGCTAATTCCATGCACCTGGCTCAGCTCTCAGCCTTACTGGCCATTCCTGCCCTTGCCCAACGGATTACAGAACAACACTTGATACCCTGGCTACTGCCTTTAAACAGCTGAATTCCAGACTGAGTGACTCTACTACTTCTAAGAACATAAGAACATAAGAAATTGCCATGCTGGGTCAGACCAAGGGTCCATCAAGCCCAGCATCCTGTTTACAACAGAGGCCAAACCAGGCCACAAGAACCTGGCAATTGCCAAACACTAAGAAGATCCCATGCTACTGGTGCAATTAATAGCAGTGGCTATTCCCTAAGTAAACTTGATTAATAGCCGTTAATTGACTTCTCCAAATACTTCTCCAAACCTTTTTTGAACCCAGCTACACTAACTTCACTAACCACATCCTCTGGCAACAAATTCCAGAGCTTTATTGTGCGCTGAGTGAAAAAGAATTTTCTCCGATTAGTCTTAAATGTGCTATTTGCTAACTTCATGGAATGCCCCCTAGTCCTTCTATTATTCAAAAGTGTAAATAACCAATTCACATCTACTCGTTCAAGACCTCTCATGATCTTAAAGACCTCTATCATATCCCCCCTCAGCCGCCTCTTCTCCAAGCTGAACAGCCCTAACCTCTTCAGCCTTTCCTCATAGGGGAGCTGTTCCATCCCCGCTCCTCGGGGGCCTTGTTTCACCTAGGACTATCCGCTCCTCAGAGAGCCATCTTACCTGTCTCATCTTCCTTTTAGCTACTGCCTCTGTTGTCAATCATTGCTAAGATCCCGCCTGTCGCGGTGAGTCCTCACAGGGCTCCTCCCTGTGGGTGGAGTTATCTCTTCCACAACCCAAGGGCCCACTGCCTAACTTTACACACAGAACGTAACACTTCCTGTTCCTTTGCAACCCGTTTTGATTGAGCCCCAGCCAATCCCTGATACCTAAAGGTGTGGCCTTGGGGCTACCTGAAGCAGTCTTTCTCTGCTGCTTTCCCTTGCTTCATATCCCCAGCTAGTCTGGGGGTTAAGACTCCTGTCCTAAACCCTGGGACAGGTTTCAGTTATTGACTTATCTGGCTAAAACACATCCACTGCAAGGGGCAGGAAATTGAAAACCTTGGGTTTGTCTACATAAGTCATGAAGTTATCCAGCCAAAACTTCTGAATGCTGACCTCATTGTTTTTGTCTGAAAAACACATAAGATGCAGCTTATGTATCTCCGTACAAAGGTTACCAAACCAACATCCAACTCATTTTAACTTAAATCTGCAGACATTTCGTGCTTTCTTTAGCTAAATGCATATTTGAGTTATTTGAATTTTCTGAAGAGCATTAGGGGACTTGGTAAGTGTTGGAGATAGTTTCATTTTCAGTGATCCTCAAGTTACGCAATGTTTCTTTTTCTGATGGGAACTATGCAAAAGCCTATTTACTCATAACTGGGACCATCAAAATGTGTGCAGGCTTGAAAGAGGGAACATGTACATTTAATCTGTAGGCATTTAAACTGTTTATTTCATCTATACAGGCCGAGCTGCAGCAAAATAAAGAGCCTATCCAAGAGGATTCTGATTTAGACCGCAAGCGAAGGGAGACAGAAGCATTACTGCAGAGCATCGGCATTTCACCAGAGCCTCCTCTAGGTATTTGAATATTAATTTCCTAAATACTTTCATACAATATTGTGACCATGACAGCATGCAGGATTAATTATAGGCCATGCTTTTCCTGTTTACTATCAAAATATTTGTCTCCGATCCAGGACCGAAGATGAATACTTGTAAAAATTAAATCTTCACAGTACTCCCACTTCAGATATTAGATCTATATATGGCATAACATATTAGAGATTGTGAAATCATAATAGTTAAAATATGGTGCACTCAAAGACAAGAGACTTAAGGCTTGAATTCTTTAAACATTTGAGACATGTGTGCAGATTTCAAGAATGTACTACCTGGCATGAGCTATTTTTCATAGAAAATGGGTAGTTAATATTTTTAGCTGTTTTCAAAGGTGATTAATTTTAACAAAGTGTTATGACCGTTAGAGATGTGAATCGGAACCGGAATCGGTTCGGATTCCGGTTCCGATTCACATGTGGGGTTTTTTCCATCGGGCCCGATCGCGTTTTGTTTATCGGCTGCGCCCCAGCCGATAAACAAAAAACCCACCCCGACCCTTTAAAAGTAACCCCTTAGCTTCCCCCACCCTCCCGACCCCCCAAAAACTTTTTACTTGTACCTGGTGGTCCAGTGGGGGTTCTGGGAGTGATCTCCCGCTCCGGGCCGTCCTCCCGCTCCCGGGCCGTCGGCTGTCACTAATTAAAATGGCGCCAATGGCCCTTTGCCTTTACCATGCGACAGGGTATCTGTGCCATTGGCCGGATCCTGTCACATGGTAGGAGCACTGGATTGCCGGCGTCATCTTGTGCTCCTACCATGTGACAGGGGCTGACCAATGGCACCGGTAGCCCCTGTGACATAGTCAGGGCAAAGGCTATCGGCGCCATTTTGATTACTAGCAGCCGATGGCCCGAGTGCAGGAGATCGCTCCTGGACCCCCGCTGGACCACCAGGGGCTTTTGGCAAGTCTTGGGGGACTCTCCTGACCCCCACAAGACTTGCCAAAAGTCCAGCAGGGGTCCGGGAGCGACCTCCTGCACTCAGACCGTCGGCTGCCAGTATTCAAAATGGCGCCGATAGCCTTTGCCCTTACTATGTCACAGGGGCTACCGGTGCCATTGGTCAGCCCCTGTCACATGGTAGGAGCACAAGATGGTGCTGGCCATCCAGTGCTCCTACCATGTGACAAGATCCGGCCAATGGCACGGATACCCTGTCGCATGGTAAGGGCAAAGGGCCATCGGCGCCATTTTGATTAGTGACAGCCAACGGCCCGGGAGCGGGAGGACGGCCCAGGAGCGGGAGATCGCGGGAGATCACTCCCAGGACCCCCATTGGACCAGCAGGTACCTGTAAAAAGGTTTTGGGGGGGTCGGGAGGGTGGGGGAAGCTAAGGGGTTACTTTTAAATGGTCGGGGTGGGTTTAGGGGTTATTTTTGTGTGCCATTTTTCCCGCCCTCCCCCAAAACGATAAGGGAACCCCCACGATCAATATCGTGGGGTTTTCCTATCGTTTTGGGGGAGCCCCCGATTTCTGACGATTTTGAAAATATCGACGATATTTTCAATCGTCCGAAGCCCGATTCACATCCCTAATGACCATCGGTCGCAGATGGCTGCGACTGGTGCAACTCACTTCATGTACTGCTCTGCTCTCCTCTCCGGGCCTACTCATGGCTGAGGCTAGCCGCAACTACTGCATTCCTCTGGGTTCCCAGGACTTCTCACGGCATCCGGGATGCCGCCACCACCCACGCCAACTCCAGGTCTTCCTAGGCACACGCCACCAGCCTCTCCTTTGAAGACCCAAGGGCGGGAACCTCAGGGGCGTCCCTGGCTGATGATGTTGCCAGGCCGGGATTCTTAAGCACCGTCTTCACCCCTTGCTAGCTGACTTGGCAACAAGCTCGTTCGCTACTGATACCTGCTCCTGGCTCCTTGGACCCTTGGTTCCTGTATCGGCTCTTCCGACTCCTGGACTCTGCTCGGGTACCTGCTCCTCGGGGGCCCTGCTGCGCTCCTGTGTGAGACTTGTCTCCTGGCTTCCCCCGATCCTCGGGCTAGCCCTGCGCCTCGTAGAGCTCCTGTCTACTGGCCTCCCTGCTCCTCAGGGTCACCCCTTGGAACCACCTCCTGCTTGGAGTCTGGACCTGCGCCTCCCCACTCCTCGGGGCCGCACATACGTTTTTCAAACAGAGA
Source organism: Rhinatrema bivittatum (assembly GCF_901001135.1). Taxonomy (NCBI): domain Eukaryota; kingdom Metazoa; phylum Chordata; class Amphibia; order Gymnophiona; family Rhinatrematidae; genus Rhinatrema; species Rhinatrema bivittatum. Next base: position 176,766,434 of record NC_042616.1, read on the forward strand.
CTGTACCTGCACTTCCCCGCTTCTCAGGGAAGCACCTTTGTTCTACAACAGAGACTGTACCTGTGCTTCCCACTCCTCGGGTAGCGCTCTGTTCTATACAGAGACTGTGCCTGCGCTCCCCGCTCTGTTCTGTGACTCTACTCGGCACTCCCGCTCCTCGGGGTAGTACCTCGTTTTCTGCCAGAGATTCCATTGTGCACAGCCCTGCTCCTCGGGGTTGATTTCGTCATTACTGCAGAGATTCACCCGGGCTTCCCCGCTCCGTGGGTTAGCCTACCTCACCACACCAGAGCTTCTCTTGCTGCGCAGCCCCGCCCCTCAGGTCACTCTCCGCTACAGACCTCCAGAAGCTCCTGCCTTGCGCTCCCCGCTCCTCTGGGCCTGCCCAGCACTCTCTCTCTCTCTCTCTCTCTCTCTCTCAGAGGACCCTGCTTTGGTACGTGTGTCTTTAGTACAGCAAGTATACTGTGGGTTCTCCCTGAACTCTGTCTCACACCCCGCTCCTCGGGATCCCCCACAGTACTCCCTTTACTGCACCTACAATCACGTGGTTGTGATGCAGGATACTCCATTCCTCTACACTACTGAATCTCCTACCACAGCTTACCTCGCTATCCGATGATTCAGACCTGTGGGGCTCCTCCCCACAGATGGTAACAACCCTCACCTCGGGCCAAGGACCCACGAATCCTAACACAAAGTTGATCAAAGGTTTCATGGAAGATGAGATTTACAAACCATGATGCAGAAAAGCCCTGTCTATGAGAGTTAGAAATAATTGCAGGAAGTGTATCCTATAGCACATAGGAGGTAGCTACCATAATGTATATGTGAGAGAAAACATATGTGTGTGGGAGAGAGAGAGCGAGCATGTGTGTATGTGTGTGTGAGAGCGACAGAATGTGTATATGTGAGAGTGAGTGAGAAAATGCGTGTGTGTGTGTGTTAGAATGCATGTGCATGTGTGAGAGAGAGAGAGCGAGCAAGTGTGTGCTCATCAACCCCACTTCCTCTCTGCCTCCTAATCCATGACAATTTTAGGGCATCTGGAAATCAAAAGTTCCCAGGTATGGATAACTTGGAATTTTTTAAAAATCCTTATTAGTTTTAATTGTGTTTTATTTGATATGTCTGTTTTGAAATATTGTATTGATGTTTGGAAAATTATGTGGGTTTTTAATTATTGAATGTTTTTCTATTTATTAGTTTTGAAGTATTCTTTTTATTGGTATAGTTTTACAAATGTTATTGTTTTATGAAGAATAGCAATGCTTCTGTTTTTCCATTGTTGCAATGCAAATAGAATTTGGTTTGTTGTGATTTCTATTTCAATTTTTGTCTGTACATTTCTATTTATACTTTATGGTCTCATATTCGTTATTTGAGGGTCTATCTGTGTTTTGCATGGCTGAAGTGAGGTATTCCAATAGTATGTAATTTCGATGTATAGCAGCTTGGCTTGTTCTGTTTTCCTATTAGGGGTTGTATTACTGTTTTAGACCTGGTGTAATATTTGCAATTTTAACTTTCATAAATAGAGTTGTTGCTGTTTGAGTGCTGGCAGTTAATGTTTTGATATAAAAAGTTTATTGCATTGTAATTCTGTTTTCTCCTGGCTCTCTGAGGGCCATGCCCATGCCCAAGACTCATTACAGTAGGCCTAATACCATATGGGTTCCAAGTATCTCTTGCTTTTTTGCAAAGTTTTCTGGTTGGTACCACAGCAGTGCATGTAAATATAATATACACATTGTAAGTGGTATTTTTACCTCAGAAGTCTGTGTTTTGAATGTCCTTTTTCATGTAAAATCTGTTATTATAAATGCATAATTTTTAATTGTATTTGAAGAAGTCTGATGGGGAGTGGATACAAGGCTGTACGTTTTTTCTAGAATGCTTAATATCTTTGCACTTGTCTTGGGCATTGCTGTACAAACATTTAACAGAGTCTCCCAATTTGTGGTGTCATGTGTTGTGTAATGGGTGAGTGCACAGTTTTTCACTTTACCATAGGCGCTGAATTGCCTGGCTAGGACTCTGTTTGAAAGAGAAGGTGGCTCTTTGTCCTAATACCTAAGGGCAGGTAGGAGGTTAAATTTGTTGCTGACCATGCATGAATCTGATCCAGGGGGGTTGGAGGACCTATCCCTTAACTGGGCAAACTGGTAAAACTGGGAATAGCATCAGCACGTGACCCTTTTCAAATCCTCTTATTTATGTGGTAAAAGTGGAATTTGCATGCCCACTTAAAATTTGATGCACATGGGCACATGGCCAGGCTATTTTAGAACATGCACAGATATACATGCACAAGTTAAAAAATAGCCATATCCCTGGGTGTGGGCTGACACACGCGAGCCTGTGCACTAGTTTGAAAGTTACTGTCCCTCTCTTTATATGGTAGTAAGGAGCAATTAACACAGAACCCCACATGGGGGAGCTGTTCACCAACTGGTGCTCCCTTTTCGCAGCCGCCGCCGACCCGACCTCGTCCCGCGGCCCCACGCAACCGGCTCGACGCTTTCGGCGGGGTGACCCATCGGGGTCCGAGCCCGACCACGCCGCGATCCGCCTCCGGCCTACCTCCTGCACCCGGCCCGAGACGCCCCGAGGACGGCCCCCGGCGAACATCACTTCCGGTCCTGGAGGACCCTTTAAAGTAAGCTGCAGGGGCTCTGGTGCTCCCTTTTCGCAGCCGCCGCCGACCCGACCTCGTCCCGCGGCCCCACGCAACCGGCTCGACGCTTTCGGCGGGGTGACCCATCGGGGTCCGAGCCCGACCACGCCGCGATCCGCCTCCGGCCTACCTCCTGCACCCGGCCCGAGACGCCCCGAGGACGGCCCCCGGCGAACATCACTTCCGGTCCTGGAAGACCCTCTCTATATCAAGAACTTTTGTTGTCTGGCGTCTCGCGCCAGCGTCTCGCGCCAAAGGAGCGCACCTAAGGGGCTGGCCCCTTAGTGCGCCCCTTTGTGCTCTCCTTTGTGCTCGCAGTGACTTACAACCGTTATATTCATGACTTTGTCTCTCTAATGTTCACATTATAGTCTGCATAGCCTCTCCCTGTGTCCCAATACCGTCTCCCACGTAACACCTGTGCACTCTCTCAGTGTTTGACATTACCTCGAAGCATCCTTCTGTACCCCCCCCCCCCCATCATGGAATCCTACCCCATCCCGCGCATCCATACCTCCCCTAGACCATATGTCCCATCTACACGCATCACCCCGCCCCAGCGCAAATCCCTTATCCCCATTCTGACCTCTCCCCTGACCCAATTCCTAGGCCTGACCACTCTCTCTCTAGTCCTATTCAACTCACAATCCCTCTCAAAGAAGATTCCCATACTCAATGACCTTCTAACTGACTGCAAACCAGATATCTGTGCCATCACAGAGACCTGGTTCAAAGACACAGATATTGTCGATATTAACCAACTCCCCATTTTATCTTATGATATATTCTCAATTCCCAGAAAGAAAAAAAGGGGTGGTGGCCTCCTGTTTGCAGCGAACAAAAATCTCAACCTCAAACAGATCCACATCACTCCCCCAAACAAGTTGGAAATTGGTCTGTTCAGATCACCTGCTCTTCAAATCTGCCTTGTATATGCCCCTCCCACCCTGCTTGAAACTAACCCCTCACCCATCATTGAATTTATCGCCGACTGCATTAATGTCGACACCCCAGCCTTCATCCTAGGAGACTTTAATCTCCATGTTGACTCTGCAGCCTTATCCTCCTCATGTGATACCTTCCTCCATGCACTCAATGCTATTGGATACCAGCAAATTATTACCTCTCCCACCCACAAAGCTGGCCACTCTTTGGACCTGATTTTCATTAACTCCAGTGTCCAGTCCTCTTTCTCCCCATCTTGCACCCCAGTCCCCTGGTCTGACCACTACCTTATTGAAAGCCACTTTACTATCAACGCATCCTCAGTGAAGAAGAACCCCCGGTGCACCACTATAATAGCTAGAAAATCCTGCCCTAGTGATGAACTTGCCTCCGCCCTTTCAGACGCCCTGTCCAACTTAGACTGCTCTGATCCTGCCTCCGCACTTTCGTCCTGGTGCAACATCACTGAAGAGATAGCTAACAAGCTCTGTCCTATCTCTAAACGTGTTATAAACACCGCCTCAAAACACTCCAACCCATGGTATACCACTGAACTAAAAACATTAAAAAACAAACTCAGAAGCAAAGAAAGAATTTGGCGTAAGGAGCCTACCCCTCAGCTTGCAGACAGCTATAAAACGGCCCTGCACCATTACAGGATCTCCACCCTAAAGCATAAACGAGATTTTTATGCTGCCAAGATTCATGACTACAGGTATAATCCCAAAGCTCTCTTTACATTTGTCTCCAACCTCGTTAAGCCCTCCTCACCCAACATCCCCGACTCTGAAGCTGATGCCAAGTGCAACGATCTTGCACATTTCTTTCAGAATAAAATTACGAATCTCCTCTCTAGATTCCCCGACTCTACCTCCCCCCCCCTCCTGAGCTCTCCTCCCCCCTCTGCCATCCTCTCTGTCTTTGACTATACTTCCTCTAAGGAAATAGAATCCATACTCAGAAAACTCAAACCTGCCTCACACCCGAGCGACACCATTCCCCCTAAAATGCTCCTCGCCATCCCTAACACTATTTCCAGAGCAATAGCTGACATCATCAACTGTTCGCTATCTACTGGCTCTGTCCCCGACACACTTAAACATGCAGTGGTTAAACCCCTCCTTAAGAAACCCTCCCTAGACCCAAAAGACCCTGCAAATTTCCGCCCCATATCTAACCTTCCTCTCATCGCCAAGATAATGGAAAGAGTAGTCAACTCACAGCTTATGGACTACTTAGAAAACCACAATATCCTTCATGCCGCACAATTCGGTTTCCGTAAGCACCTTAATACCGAATCCCTCCTGCTCACCCTCACTGACCACCTCCTTATAGGAATGGATAAGGGCAACAGCTACCTCCTTGCCCTCCTGGACATATCTGCAGCCTTCGATACCATATGCCACAATCACCTCCTTTCACGCTTAGAAGGCATTGGTATCTCCGGACTGGCCATAGCATGGCTCAAGTCCTATCTATCTAATAGAAAATTCTCAGTCAAAATCGGCAATGCAACCTCCACCTCTCACCCCTTGCAACAAGGTGTCCCACAAGGCTCCTCCCTCTCTTCCACCCTCTTTAACATATACCTCACTCCTTTATGCCACCTCCTAACCGAGCTCAAACTTAAATTCTATCTGTATGCAGACGACATTCAGATCATTATCCCCATCCATAATTCCTTTTCTGATGCTCTGAAGCACTGGGAAACCTGTCTCACCCCTATAAACGCTCTCCTAACGAACCTCCACCTCGCCTTGAACACTAACAAGACTGAACTCCTGCTTGTCTCTCCTCATCCTTTTCCCAAACACCTGTCTTCATCCAACCCTCCTTCCAATCCTTCCAACCCTTCTTCCAATCCTACTACTAATCAACCCTGTGTAAGAGACCTTGGAATCTACCTAGACAATCATCTAAACATGAAAAAATATGTGAGCTCCATTCTGAAAGACGGTTTTTACAAACTCAACATGCTAAAAAAACTTAAACCCCTGTTACACCCCCAAGATTTCCGCACTGTTGTACAATCTTCCCTCTTATCTAAACTCGATTATTGCAATTCTCTATTCCTAGGACTCCCTTACGTGACAATCAAACCCCTCCAAATGTTGCAAAATGCAACAGCCAGAATCATTACCAACACCCGGAAAACTGACCACATCACTCCTATCCTGAAAGACCTACATTGGCTCCCCATCCCCTCTCGAATCCTCTATAAAACACTAACCACCATACATAAATCTTTGTTCTCTCACAATTCCCACTGGTTGGACATACCATTCAGCGCTGTCTCACTGAATCGTCCTACGAGAACAGCTCACAAAGGAACCCTGCATGTCCCGTCCTTAAAAACAGCACATCTTACATCAACCAGGGAACGAGCTATCACTATTGCAGGCCCCACACACTGGAACTCCATGCCCACGATGCTTCGTCTAGAATCCTGCCCAATTAAATTTAAAAAGAAACTAAAAACATGGCTGTTCCAGCAAGCCTTCCCAGACTAAGCCCCTCTCCCCTCCCTACCTCTGCCCCAAATGCTCGCCCCCAGATCGTCCCGGATCCTTTGTAAATACTCCACTGGTGCTGCTTCCCATTCAGTACATCTCTAATTTATAACCTGTTGAATTGTATTACCTAGCTTCTGTTAACCAGTTGCTCAGACCTATATCTTCTTGCCTTCTCTGTTGTTGTTATATTCCCCACCCACCGCCCTGTTATAATGTATTTTCCATTCTTTTGTTGTCATGTGAACCGGCATGATGTCTCCTACTAATGCCGGTATAGAAAAGTTATTAAATAAATAAATAAATAAATAACTAAAGATAATTCTACCTGCACAGTTGGTATATTCCTTCTAGTAGAAACACAGGGTTCTCTACAGAAGCATGAGCATTGTCCATCAGTGCAAGAACCTGAGAGTGCATACAGAGGATAGTTCATGAGTGAAGTGTTGCTTTCCTTGAAGTACTGCCATACTGAGTGTTGCATACCAAATTTCAATAAATACATAAAATAAAAATAAATAAAAATTGTAATTTGTACAACTGAGAACTAGCTCTGCCTTATCTGCAAACTACATCTGACCAGTTGCATTTATAACCAAGAACACTGTTGAACTGGATAGTAGATTGCACCTTCTTTTGTTATGCACAAAGAAATTTAGAAGAGCATGTCAAGGCTCATAATTTTAGAGCCGTGGCTGCAGTATTGGCCCATCGTAGATTGGCCTCCATTCGAAAAATTTACAAAGCTGTGATGTAGAATTCTGTCCACACATTCGCATCTCTCTATTGTTTGTTTTCTTTTCTTTTTTTTAGATTTTTTTTCATATTCTGCTTTTTGTACTTTTTTTAAGCATTTCAAAGCGGATTACATTCAAGTACTGTAGGTATTTCCCTATATTGTTTGGATGCTGATTCCTTATTACTTTGGCCTATCTGTTCTCCAGGGTGTCTGTGAGGGGTAGAACCCAACTCCATCCACCCTACAGCCCATTTTTATTTATTTATTTATTTTGTTCAGCTAACAAACAAAACATTATATAATATGATAGAGGTTTTCCTTCCAAAATATGTTTAATGTCTGTTGGTGGCTCTTGTTCTTGGTTTTCCCCTTTTTTTTGGAAGGCAGGGAAGGGAGTTCCACTTGCGTGACTGCTCATCCTGCTTGCCTCTTGATTTACTGTAACAGGTATTCCATGGACAGTAGGTTAATCAGCTGCACATACCTTCCTCACTTTCTCAATTTGAAACCTTTGCTAAGTTTATAAGAGTGAGGAGGGCCATGGGACAATGGCTGTAAGGGGAGCCCCACATATATCCAAAAAAGCTTTCTAAGCTTTTCCAGGCAGCTGTAGAAACTGTGTCAGCACTGTCGAATGGTGTCACCCACTTCTGTGACTAATTATCCTGCTGTCCACAGAGATCAACCGTTCAGAGAAGCAACTCGGTTGACTTGGCAACTCTATCTGGCTCTATCTGGCCTTGCATCTATCATGGCCAGGCCTAAGCAAGTATAAATCTGTAAGGCTTGGAGAAGTTTAGTGGGTGAGAGTTTTGCTGCCAGAGATGGTAACTTTCAAATGGGTGTGTGGGCCCACATGTATACATATGCGGTGCGAGCCCAGAGACGCGGCAGTTTCATATTACATGCACACATATGTCCCGATTTTGGTGCATGCCCGACTTTTAAAACTCACCTCTAAGGATTTTGGAATCATGCTACTGTCACCCCTATGCTTTTAGCATTAACACGTTAAATGTTATAATACTGTTATTTATCCAGGAGATGTAGAGCTGGGAAAGAGAGAAGGGGGTACAGCCCTATCCTAGGCTCTGAGCTACCGAGGAGGGCTGTGGGCTGCAGTTCTAGCAGAGGGAGTGTAAAAACTAAATTTCACTAAAACTCAGGAAACCTGATTGACTGTAGATTGGATTTAGTACTGTACAATCACAATACAAACATTTCACTCGATTCTTGAATAAAACAGTCAAGTCATATGAAAAACATTGGCTTGCTTCTTGCAGAAAGGACAGGATCTCCTGTTTCTAGAGAGATTGGGGTTTTTACTCTCTATGGCACCTTCTGTTCAGATTTCTTAAACATTTCCCATCAAACCAAACAATTGTAGCTTTTATAGAATGCAGAAATGAAGATCAATAGATTAAAAAAAGAAAGGCTATACCTTTGTATTGGACTAACAATACATTTCTTGACCAGCGTTCAGTAACTAGCACTCTCTTCATCAGGTCAAAAACAAACAAAGGCCTAGATTCAACATTCTGCTGTAAACAGAGCTGTAAAAATAGCGCAATGATGAGCCGCAAAGAAAAAAGGGGCGGGGCGTAAAAGGTGGTGTTATTTCCGGTGCTACTGCCGGCCATAATCTCTAAAACAGTATCGCCCTCAGCGGTACTGGAAAACATTTTTTTCCTAACCCCACCCCAACCCCTCCCCTTTCCCTCATTTAAATGTTAACGTCGCAATGCAGTCGCTATCGCGTTCATTAGGGAGTTATCGCACACAGTAAGGCCACATTGCGTTTTAAAGAATGACCTCCTAAGGGGCCTATTTGCTAAAGGTTTTGGGGTAGATTTTATAAACTTGCGAGCGAGCGACCCCTGAGTCAAGATGAAGTTGGGAACACCTATAGGGGAACTCCCCCTATAGGCCCTTGTCATTGGGAGGCGGATGCAGGCGAAGTGGAGACCTAACTGGATCTTCAACTATACCAGCCAACATTCCCCGCAGGTTGAGCCCTTGGGTACTGGGGCCGGCAGGTCTTAGGCGCAGGTCTCCAGACGAAGACAATCTCACGAAGACAGAAGGCAGAAGCAAAGTCTGACATACCAGTGGTCGGGGCCGGCAGCAGGCAAGGGAATCCAAGAACAGGCAAGAAGTTGGGGCAGGCGACTAAAGCGAAGAGACGGTAGGCAGGCAGGAGGTCAGGTCGGCAGCAGACGAAGTAAAATCCAGGGACGAGCTGAGTCAGGAACCAGAAGAGCAAGCCGAGGGAACGAGGAGCTGGAACGAAGCAGGGGGCGGAAGCAGGATATGGAAAGGAGCAGGAACACAGCACAAAGAGCCAGAAAGGACCACAGCAGGAACACAGCGCAACACACACTCACAAGGGAGCAGGACCTGTTGCTGAAGCAAGGGGGAAATGGAAAGGCAGGGTATTTATACCTGCCTTGCCTGACATCATCTTCCCGGGCCACGGGGAACTCTCCCGCTGCTGGCCCTTTAAATAATAGGCAGTGTCGCGTGCGCGCACCTGCGGAGACCATGGAGAGTGGCGGCGGCGGTGGGAGACGCAGCGTGGTTTGAGGCAGGCTGTGGTGGCAGGAATCGGCGACAGGGGCTGGCGAAGGACAGGGCAGGAGTGAGCCTTTGGCTCCTCACGGTGAGTGGACCCGGCCACGTGGGCCTGCGGCCGGAAAACCTTTTTACCCTCAGAAATTAACGCCTGCCGAAAGCAGACGTTAATTTCTGAGCAGCTCAAAAAGTGTACAGAAAAGCGGAAAATACTGCTTTTCTATACTTCCTCTGACTTAATATCGTGGCGATATTAAATAAGAGGAACAAAAAGGACGAGAATGTAAAAAAAAAAAAAAAAAAGTGTGCCGTGGTCAGGTTAGGAAATGGGCGGCGGCAGGGACTCTATGCACAGGGCGGCACAGAAGCTAGCACCAGGCCTGCACACACACACACTCCCTCATGGCAAGGTACAGGTCAAATCATCAAAAGGGGCAAGGGGGGGGGGTCTCTTTGTAATCTGGTCCTTTTGGTGATCTTAAATGCTGTGAAAGGAAAAGCAGGGGTCAGAGTTCCCAGAGGAGTGGCAAATAGAGTGACAGTGATAATGTATTTAGAAAGCTGGCAACCCTGCCATACCTCCAGGACCTGCTTCTCACCGTTTACCCTGCATTTTCCCTGGAGAAGTGGGAGATGAGTGAATAGAGGGGGTCTTTGTGTGGCACATTCTCTCTGCACCAGTGCAAGGGCATTAGGCACACCAGGAAAACTTTACAGCCTTGTGCCTGTATGCCCCTGCCTTCATCAAACACAATTAAAAACTCTGCATTTATAATAATCAATTTTACATGAAAAAGGACATTGAGAGTATTGTCTTCTGAGGGAAAAAGTATCAGAAAATATCACAGCTCTGCAAAAAACACACTTAGAATGCATATGGTATTAGCCCTATATCTATGCAAGTTGGATGTGGGCTTTGCCCTCAGAAAGCCCACTGAGTTATAATTACAATATAGTAAACCTCCCATACTAAAAGAGCACTAACTGCTAGCCCTCAAATAATAAAAACCCTACCTATGAAAAGGCAACACTGCAAATATTACACCAGGCATAAACACCAATACAGCTCCTATTAGGAAAACAGAACAAGCCAGCTTGCTATAGATCCTTACACAGAAACTACACACTAGCAGAATATTTCACCTCAGTCACCCATGCAGAATCCAGACAGACCCTCACCAAATACAGAATAAAGATACCATAAACAGAAACGAACTGGAAACCTCAATAAGCCAGACTGTATACAGAGCAACAATGGAAAAATAGAAAAGTCATTCCACAAAACAATAAAAAGGAATTCAGAACATTAAGCATAATAGTAAAAACATACTAACAAAAAGAATATTTGAAAACAGCTGATGAATAGAATAATAGCCATAATAATTGAAAGAGGGAGAACAATTGAAAGAACATCGAGTGAAAGGAGAGTTGAGAGAATATCATGTGAAGAGCAAAATTGAGTATTGAAAAAGTCTAGTATTGAGAAAAACTCTGTGATAAATAAGCCAACACAAATAATTGAGTGGATTTGAAAATATGTAATTGGGTGGGAATGTTTAAGTTGTGTTAAAAAACAGTATTTAATGTATGTTATACATATGGGGTTCCTCAACTAGGATGCTTAACAACGATCAATTCCAGTTCGGAACAGGTCATGGAAAATACAATCTCAACTAAATTGACCTCCTTCCTATTTCATACTTCACATTTGACGCAATTGAGCACCATTATATTGACCTTCATAATAGGTATCATAGTTTGGTAATTAAACCATAGTAACTCAACCTTATATATAATCATTGGTCAGTCCATATTTTTAAAGATTTTTTTGTGCATAAATAATCCTCGTGAAAAATACATCACATAACCATAAAGATTCTTCTTAAATTTTCTTCTCAATCTTGATAGTAAGAACTACACTTATCTCATTATGATGCGTGAATTCTTAAGTTCGAAATCCACCGAATTATACTCTTATTTCATATGCCTCAATTCATAATCAACGCAAGCTCGCTTGTAGTCCGCTCAATTCTTGCCCGACACCGTACTGTGTTTCGGAATTAATCATGTCCTTCATCAAGGGCTATATGTCTGCGTCTACAATCAATAAATATTGTTGATGGTACACCACAATTTATATTGTCCATAAAGCGCAATGTAACAGAATTCACGCATCATAATGAGATAAGTATAGTTCTTACTATCAAGATTGAGAAGAAAATTTAAGAAGAATTTTTATGGTTATGTGATGTATTTTTCACGAGGATTATTTATGCACAAAAAAATCTTAAAAAATATGGACTGACCAATGATTATATATAAGGTTGAGTTACTATGGTTTAATTACCAAACTATGATACCTATTATGAAGGTCAATATATTGGTGCTCAATTGCGTCAAATGTGAAGTATGAAATAGGAAGGAGGTCAATTTAGTTGAGATTATACATATGGGGTTATCAGGAGGTTTCAATGTATATTCATCATGTATTGTTTAGAGGGATGAATGGTAATTTAGGGAATGTAATGTATGTTAGGGATGTGAATCGTTTTTTGACGATTTAAAACAATCGTCAGATATATTTTAAATCGTCAAAAATCGTTAGAACCGCGATACAATAGCAATTCCCCTGATTTATCATCAAAAAATCGTAAATCGGGGGAGGGGGGAGATATATATTTGACCAATGTGGTTACTTCATATTGTAGCCTAGCCGGTGGTTCCTCTCAGGATCTCCTCCTGAGGGCGCTGACATCGGCCATCGGCCCAAGGATTCACCATTTCCTTCTAGTGGTCATTCCTTACACTATCACTCTGTGGGAGCCAACCACTACGGACCACTAACACCGCTCACGGAAGTATTATATAGATAGCTACCTTCTCTTTCTATGGGACTTGCCAGCAGCCTATATATAACAGATTGCTACTCCGTAGCAGAGGCATGATAGATTGCTATCTCAGTAGCAAAGTACAATATCCTATTGTTAGCTCCTCTCCTCTGAAGAGTATCATAGAACAGATTGCCAACTCCTCTTCCCTGGGGAGTTGGTCTATAACAGCTTGCTACCTCCTTTCCTTACAGGAGCATCTAACAGCAGTTCTCTACAGCGTACTAACTGCCCTCCTGGTGTGGTCAGCACTACAGATAGCCAGCTTCTCCCTTCTGGAGAGGAGCAGATCATGACAGATTGCTACTCGTCCTCCTTTCAAGAGAAAAGCAGAACAGTTTGCTAACTCCGCCCTCCTGGTGGGGTGAGTGACAGTAGATTGCTAACTCCTCCCCTCTGGAGGAGGAGAGCGTAACAGATTGCTAACTCCAGTGAATCCGGCTGAAAATATTTGAAACACTAACTCCAGTGAATCCGGCTGAAAATATCTAAAACACTAACTCCAGTGAATCCGGCTGAAAATATATGGAACACATTTAACTCCAGTGAATCCGGTTGAAAATATATGGAAATATATGGAACACATTTAACTCCAGTGAATTCAGCTTTCAAGAGAAGAATTGGAGAATCCTAAATTTGAAGCCAGCTTTCAGAAGAAGAATTGGAGAAGCAGTACTCCTGGGGATTCAGCTCAAGGTATTGGATGTTTGTAGCCCATGGACCCGGCTCACCTTTCTGCATTGCAGGCTATACCGGGCGTGGCTCAACACCTTTCAGAACAGCAAGAAACCCTGGAGAAACTTACTGCAGCCTTTCACCAGCTTCATACACAGAAGGCACAAAGCACAGCTTCTATACAAGAAAACCAGTTACCAGAGATAACTTTAAAATCAGCTATTCCACTGGCGGCGCCCGTTTGATTCTCCGGAGAATTCCAGAATACTCGAGGCTTCCTGAACCAGTGCAGCTTACACTTCACTCTACAACCTTCAATGTTTCCCACAAGTCTCTCCAAGACCAGCTATAATCTGTCTTATTTGGATGGGAGAGCCTTGTCGTGGGCTTCTACCTTGTGGAAACACAAGGACCCTATCTTGCAGGACATAAAAGGATTTATGGACTTGTTTAAATCCGTATTTGATGACCCTGCTCGTATGTCTGTTGCTGGGTTTGCTTTGTGGACTTAAAGCAAGGCAACAGATCCCTGGCGGAATTTGCCATTGAATTTAAAACTCTAGCAGCAGAGTTGCACTGGGACCCCAGATGTCTGAAGACACTCTTTTGCAGAGGCCTATATACTCGCCTAAAGGATGAGTTGGCTGCTCGTCAGACACCTGACTTGCTGGAAGAGTTGATATCCTTAACCATTCGGATTGACTGGCGGCTCCTAGACAAGTGAAGGAACTCCGGCCTAGGGTGTTATCTGGGTTAAAATCAACCAGTGCTCCTGCACTAACAAGGGGAACAGCACCTCCTGCTGTAGAGAAGAAGGAACCGAAGGAATCTGGTTGTGGTCACTTGACGTCTAAAGAAAGAAGATATAGAAGGAAGAACGGCCTGTGCATGTACTGTAGTCAGCCAGGCCATGATGTTTCTGTCTGCCCTAGTCGTCCAGAAAATGGACAAGCCTGAGTCCCACGGGAGGACTGTTCTTGGGCTATACAGCAATATCTCCTCCACTCTCTCTTCCAGTCTCGATGAACCCTGAACGAGTGACGGTTCGAACCTCTGCCCTGAAGGACTCAGGGGCAAGTGTCAATTACCATCTCAGATGTTTTGTGGAATACCTGAGGAGTCCATGTGATAAATTTGAAGATCCAATATTGTATCACACCATGAAGTGGGCCTTGGACGATTCTTTTCACCACCACTTCTTTTGAGGATCTTATCAACATCACCAGCAGTTTTCAAATTCTGCTGTTGTCATTGTGGTTGCTATGCATGCCATAGTTAGGTGGCACTCTTCATCTACCATGTCTTTTTGGATTACAACTTGAGAATATTACTGCATTCTACCTACTTGGAAGCCATGCTGAAGGACTACTGCCCTGTTGATTCTGAAGTAGAAGTCATCTCTACCTCTCAATTTGTGTTGGTCCACTTGGAGGTCGTGCTGGAGGTTTACAGCACTGCTGATTCTGAAGAAAGAAGACATCGCTAGCTACCAGTATTGCGATTGGCCTACTTGGAAGTCGTGCTGGGGTTACAGCACTGTTTGATTCCGAAGAAGAAGTTATCTTTATTCATCAAGGATTACTCGGAAGTCGTGCCCATTACCTATGGCACTGGTTGATTCCGAGGAAAGAAGAAGATGTTTCAACTCATCAACTTCGTTGGATCATTCGGAAGTCGTGCTGGGGGTTTATAGCACTGTTTGATTCCGAGGATGACGATTTATCCATCCATCAGCCTGTTCGTTTTGCTGGTATTATCAACATCTCTCTTCCAGCATCCTGTGGAAGAGCTACATCAGAAGTGGATATTGGACCAATTTCAACATCACCACTTCCACTGAAACCTCAGTGATGTCTACAGCAGCCCTCTCACTGCTGCTGACGTCATTATTCATTTTACTAGATTCTTCAAATCTACATCTGTCTGTGTTATACGAACTTAAACTCAAGACTTTGAGACCTTGGATGTTTGAACAGAGACTGAACTTTGCTTGCCTGAAAAGGCTTCGACCCCAAAACCATCTTTGGGATCCTTAGACCTATTGGATAAGAGATGCTCATCAGTTCCACCTCACGCATCTCTGGTACTTAACCTGGTATCCGAAGAGGAGATTGCCCTTTGAAGGGGGGTACTGTTGCGTGCATGCCTTTTCTCACCCCTCGCTCCACCCTCTCTACCTTGGAAGTGACTCCCTTCAGCTCTGACGAACAGTTGCAGCCGCGGCTTCTCCCTGCCTCTTGGTCCCGGTGTCCCCAGGCTGGCTTGACGCTACGGATCTGCCATGTTCCTGATGACGTAAGGGTGTGCGCTGCAGACTTTGTACCAGCAAGGGCGCGAACCTCGGAGGCGTCCCCCCATAGTGACGTCATCCATTTCCACTTTAAAAGGTCTTTGTTTGCTAACCTCTAATGAGTTAGCAAGGAACTCCAATGAGACTTGCTTCGGCAGTCCATGATACTTGCAACAATGATCCGAGTCAGCCGGGGAATCCGTCCCCACTGCTCGGCCTTTTCAAACTTATCAGGAGTACCCGCTCCACGGGGGCTCTGCTCTCTCTTCTTGATTTCAGATTGCCGGAATACTCAGAAGACTCCTCATTGCCTGGAAGCGATCGCGGACGTGAACACAGTGAGTTCTATTGTACGTAGGAATCGGTACTCGCTCCACGAGGGCCTACATTCCTATAGCTCTGAAGACTCCCTTCCTCCAAGACGCTATCGCAGGTACAGAGATCGAGAGTTACATTGGCAAGATTGCAGATAGGAACCGGTACTCGCTCCATGAGGGCCCATGTTCCTAGAATCCTTTACAGACTCTCTTCTACTCTAGAAGCCATTTCATATACAGCTATTGTGAGTTCTTATTACAGACTGTTTAGAGGAATCAGGGCTCACTTACGGCTCCTGTTCCTGAATGTACTGAAGACTCTCTGTGGCATAAGAGACCATTGCAGACATCTACTATTGTGAGTGTACCATCTTGTATCCAGTATACCCTGTCTACTCACTCCTTCTAGTCTCTCTCTTCAGCTCAGCGACTCAGAGATTACATTCCAGTATCAGAAGGACTTCAGCCCTACCGGACACCTCGACTCACTACTGCCATCTCTGGTGGTTCAGCTTCCAGCTTAATAAAGAACTATTTGTGTTTACTTCATATTCTAGCCTAGCCGGTGGTTCCTCTCAGGATCTCCTCCTGAGGGCGCTGTCATCTGCCATCGGCCCAGGGATTCACCATTTCCTCCTAGAGGTCATTCCTTACACCACTATCACTCTGTGGGAGCCAACCACTACAGACCACTAACACCGCTCATGGAAGTATTATATAGATAGCTATCTTCTCTTTCTATGGGACTTGCCAGCAGCCTATATATAACAGATTGCTACTCCGTAGCAGAGGCATGATAGATTGCTATCTCAGTAGCAAAGTACAATATCCTATTGTTAGCTCCTCTCCTCAGAAGAGTATCATAGAACAGATTGCCATCTCCTCTTCCCTGGGGAGTTGGTCCATAACAGCTTGCTTCCTCCTTTCCTTACAGGAGCATCTAACAGCAGTTCGCTGCAGCCTACTAACTCTGCCCTCCTGGCGGGGTCAGCACTACAGATAGCCAGCTCCTCCCTTCTGGAGGAGCAGATCATGCCAGATTGCTACTCCTCCTCCTTTCAAGAGAAAAGCAGAACAGTTTGCTAACTCCGCCCTTCTGGCGGGGTGAGTGACAGCAGATTGCTAACTCCTCCCCTCTGGAGAGGAGTGCATAACACTCTCATCCACATGCACATGCTTTGTCTCATACACACCCATGCATATGCTCTCTCACAAACATACATACACACTCTCTTCCCCCTCCCTTTACTTCACCCACACGTGCTCTCTCTCCCTTTATTTTTGGCTGCTGGCAACTGCTGACTCTTTCTTCTTCAGCTGTCGGTGGGGCCTCTTCTTTTTAAGCCACTGGCATTTTGGGCTCTGCTGGTAGCCCACTGGACCTCCGCCTTTTTTCAGCCGCCAGTGGGCTTGGCTGCACTGGCTGCCCTCTGGGCCACTTTTGTTCTTTGGCAACTGTCAATGTCTAACCTGCCAGCAGCCCGCTTAGCTTCCTCTTCTTTTCCAGCTGCCAGCAGGTTGGGCTCCTCCAGCAGCTTGCTGGCCCATTTTTGTCCTTTGGCCCCTGTTGGGTTGGGCTCTGCCAGCAGCCCACTGGGCCACTTGTGTTCTTTGACAGCCAATGGCCCGCTGGACCTCCTCTGTTCTTAGGCCACAGGCGGGTTGAGCTCCATTAGGAGCATGCGGAGCCTCCTTCTGTTACGGCTGCCAGCGATGGTGGGAACCTTGTCAACAAGCTGCTAAATATGTATCTGGTGGCAAGGTGAGGCGGCCACTGGATGTTTTAGGGGGCACTTTTTGCCACTTCAAAATTTTGATGTCTGAGGTGGCTGCCTCACCATGCCTAATTATAGAACCACCCCTGCATGAGATATAAATGCGCATGTCTCTCATACATATTCACTGTGGATATATATCCTGACTGGCTGTAGGATCACCAAGTCCAGTTTAGGAACTGAGGTTTCTCTATAGTTCTCAGAGCCTTGTCAATGTAATAAAACCTGTACTAAAATCAGAGTTAGATTTTAGCTCGGGTTTTATTTTACTCATACGCTAAACCTGGGAGTCCCCACAGGTTGCAGCAAGCTAATGATATGCAAATAGACTACATGTAAAAAAAGCACACTAAACTGAAAAAGCATGCACCCACACTAAACCAGCCATTTATTTTTTCGGCGCTAAACACATAACTACATACACACTATGGCTAGCATGGGAAAACCCATGCAAAAACCCATGGCTGGTTTTCTATGGCTTACTACATCGACCCGAAAGAGAGGAAGGAAAAGATGAAATTTTAAATTAATTTGATTTGTTACATTTGTTGAACACTAATGCACCTGCAGGATGGGAGTTTGTTTTACCATTTGTTACCAGTAGACCTGATACCTGAAACAGTCAGGACTATAAGACTCCAGTAGAATATTGCCCCCAAATTTATCAGGACTGGTTCTGTTTCATATGCTAGACCTGGTGACAGATCATAAATAATCTGTTGCTAGGAGCTTGTTTGACTACTGTAGAAACATTAAAATTAGGGTGACTATATAACTCCATATGAAGAGAGACATGCTGAGTCAGCCTTAATTTTGCTTCTTGTATGTACAGAGATATTTCCCAATTATGTTTTCTGCATCTCCATGGATACAATGGTGTAAAACCAGGATTGGCTCAGCTTATTCTCTTTGACATGCAGCACGATGTTCATCCAGTCTATAGCAATGGTTTTCAACTTTGTCCTTCCAACAGCCTGGCAAGTTTTCAGGATATCCACAATGAATATGAATGTGAGAGATCTATGTGTACTACCTCCATTGTATTCAGACCTATCTCATGCATATTCATTGTGGATATCCTGAAAATCCGACTGGCTGTGTGTCCTGAGGACTGGGTTGAGAACCCCTGATCTATAGGCTTTAACAGGAGTAGGTAACTCTAGTGCTGGAGTGCCGAAACAGGTCTGGTTTTCAGGATATCCACTAAATGTATGAATATGTATGAGGTATATTTGCATACACCACCTCCATTATATTTGCATACACCACCTCCATTATATGCAAATATACCTCATGTTTGTCTATGTTTATAAAATTAGCATACCCATTTTCCATAAAACATTACAGCAAAACAGTTTACAATTAAAATCATAATACAAAATACATAAAAGTAAAATGTAACACAGACATAAGCAATGCATATTTAGTATAGAAAAGTAAAATAATATGGGTACTTGCCAGGTTCTTATGGCCTGGATTGGTCACTGTTGGAAACAGGATGCTGGGCTTGATGGACCCTTGGTCTGACCCAGTATGGCATTTTCTTATGTTCTTATGTTCTTATGAAATAAAATACAGTACACTAAATGAGAGAGAAAATAAAACATAATGATTACAGCATAAATTTATCATTGAATATGTCCTGAAAACTAGACCTGTTTGTGGCACTCCAGGACCAGGGTTGCCTCCCTCTGGGCTATAACTAAAGAGCTTAAGATCAGGAAAATATTTGCCCTGCATATTGTTTTTTTAACAATATATTTATTGATAATGAAAACAATAGTTTACCTGCTTAATGAAAGATGATAGTTTTAGAAAGTTCTTGTGTAATATCCTTCAATAACAATGAAAGGACATTTTGTTTTTCAGACCTTAAAGACTTTTTGTTTTACCTGTTGCCAGGGTTGACTATCAGTCCTGTCTAAATTCATCTTTAATTTCCGTTTCAGTAATCTTAAAAAAAATCACATGGTTTTCTTCCTTTTCTTTTCTTTCCTGTCCTTTCCCTTTTTTTGCTTTTACCATGTAACTTTCCTTTTCTCATTTAATCCCTGTTTTGTTTTTTTTTGTTTTGCTTCCGCTGATTTTGATTTGTCTGACGCTGCTGTTCTTCAGTGCAGCCGATGCATTTTTTAACATGGGATACCTGTTCTTTTCATTATTTAGTCCCAACCCCTATGTCTCCCTCCTCGAAATCAGTGAGCACACCAAGCGAAGCTGGCAGCCAGGACTCAGGAGACTGCGGACCGATGGGAAGGTAGGAGACGTGTTCTAGATTCTGGAGTGAGTGATGCGTTGTACTGCCAGCTTGGCTTGCTTTGTAGCAATCATTTTGGTTTGCGATCCTCAGCTTTGCTACTTTCATCCTTAATTGGTAAAATAGCGCCAGATTTAAGGACCAACGGTGCATTTTCCCCCCACAAGTTTTTTGATTGCACAGGTTTTCTTTTTAATATAATAATTTTTCTCTTCCAGAAGTTGGAGGAAATTAATATCTTATCCATAAAGTTCCAATTGCACTAAGCATTTTTCTCGTGGACGCAACATGGAGAAAATCCTTTAATAGATCTGACCCTTAAAAGTGAGCTATTTTGAAACTGTGCCAGCAAACTGCTTTGCAGATTTTATCCCCAAATTTAACCCTAATTTTCCCTAATCCTTAAATCAGGCCCTTTCTGTTTTTATTGCTCAATTATGTAATTTATCAATTTGCATGTCGCATTATTTCAAAGCACCATTTTTAAGGGGATAATGTTGGTGATGGGGGAGGGGGGAGGGGGCTGTGCATGTGTATATTCATGTATATATATGAGCGAGCATGAATTAATTGGCACTGGATCTACATGCTTGCCCGCTTTGTAAATGAATGTCTTCTATAGATTGATTTGTGTTTTTAGGAATGTAAATAGAATACTTTGAAGCATGAGGATGGTTTATATTTTGTAAACTGCCTTTATAATTAGGGAGAGCATGATTTTTTCCTCATCTCTTCAATTTATAGACATCAAAGCCTTTTGAAAAGAAAGTAGTATCATAGATCTTCAAAATCTATTATTTACACTGAATACCAGTCTCTGGCACATGAGCTAACCTGTCATTAACTTCATATATTTTGACCCTCTCCTAACAATGATTCTGTTGTATCTTTCCTACTTGGTATCAAAAAGTGCATTTGGCGAGTGTTCAGATCCTCTTATTGTCTTTATCTCCAAAGAAGGCTTTCTTATATTGAATAGAGATTTGCTAACCTCTGTCTGTCCAGGTGCATCAGGATCCACTTAGGAAATTGGTCCTGGTCATTTGCAGGCTTTTCTCCTTGGGTCACTTTATTGACATTCAACAAATTAAAATTCGGCAGAAATCACAAAGAAACCCTTACTGCCAGGCTTAAAAACTTAAAAAAATTATAATGATAAAAATCCTGGGCAGCTAAAAAAAAAAACCCCAAACCAAAAAACCTACTGCAATGAAAGAAGAATGGAAACTGTTCCATGAATTTGGCAGAGGAGAACTGGCTGGAGCCATCTCCAATCAAAGCAGATTTCATAAGATGAAAAGTGTTCTCTAGTTGAAAACTGCTAGAAATAGACACATAGAGGCCAATTTTCAGTATGAGTTCTGACTTATCTGTCTAACTGGCGTGATTTAAATATTTGGCTGCAGGGAAGTTTTGCACCAGAGTTTGGGTCTGAAAAGTGGTAGGGGGGCGGGGGTTGGGGGTAGTCAGTGAGATAGAAGTTGCTACACTGGAATTTAAAGTCCTCTTTCTATAAAATAATAAGAGATCGAAGATATAGGAAAGATTATAGGCATGACAATTTGTATGTGGTGTCAAACTAATACCTAAAAAAATAAAAGAATTATCAAGTACAGACAGGAAATTAAAAAAAAAATGGCATGGTTTGGGTGATGTTCAGTATTTGTCTCTGCTCCTATTACATTTTTGGCCAATATAAAGTATTTTTCTTTGATGGCTCTTTTTTTTTGGTTTTTTAAATTTTCTGAGGATTGTACAGACTGTTTCTTGCTCATTCTATTGTGGAAAGTCTATTTTCTCCGTCAGTTGTGCATCCCATAACGTTGTATTTGAAACAGTATAAATGGAAATGCATGGCTGTTTCTATTTTTCCAATGTTGCACTGCATTCAGAGTCTGCCTTCTTGGAGTTTTTATTTCAGTTTTTCTCTGCCCGTTTCTAATTTCTGCTCACAAACACGGTAACTTTTAAATAGGCGCGCGGGTAAACACTTGCACGCGTTCGTCGGACCGCTCCCATGGACGTGGCCATTTTATAACGTGCGCGCGTGTATGCGCGCACGTTATAAAATGGCCTGACTGCATGCATATGTGCGTGCAATTGCAAATACCGCTTCTACCGCATAAGTGGGGGGATTTTAAAAGACATATGTGCTGTTTTTGCCAGTTATCCCAGTTCATTCCCATTTCGCCCAGTTAAGGGATAGGACTTCCAAACCTCCCTAGATTCATAGCCCTCCTTCAACCCTGTTAGCCCCCAACCCTTAAAACCCCATTGATCTGTTTAATTATTTTTGTTTTGTGATTTATTCGCCATCCATAGCAGAAGTAAAGTTATACGGCAGGGAACACTGGTGCACACCTGTGCACGTATTTACGCACCGATTTTAATGTGAAATCCAGGAGCGCCCAAGCCTGCCCAGACCACGCCCCCACCCCACCCGTTTTTTGGAACTTTTCATTTGTGTGCTCAGCGGGAGATACGCGCATATTCAGGCAGCTTTTAAAATCCACTTGGTGTGCGCCGGCCCAACATATTCGCGAATCTTCCAGTTTTGGCACGCATTGGGCTTTTAAAATTCACCTTAAAGGGGATAATTTTTAAAAGGATTTACACACATAAAACTGGGTTTTACACATGTAAATGCACTTTACTCAAGTAAGTGGCTTTTGAAAATTGCTATGCTATGTGCCATTGAATTGTTCATAGGCTATTCATGTGTAAGTGCACTTTACATATGTAAATGGATTTTTAAAATTGCTATGATAGTACATTACATTTACATGTGTAACGCCTTTTAAAATTACCTCCTTAATTTATATTGGCAGGATCTGTGTTTTGCATGTGTAACCAAGGGGAGGTGTTCTGTTAACATGTAATTTCTGTATAGGGATCTATAGTATACTAGCTTGGTATATTTTCTGGTCTATACCTCCTAATATAAGGTGTGTTAGTGTTTTAGCACCCTTTGCAATATTTGCCCTGTTACTTCTGAGTCTTGGGTAGTAATGCTGCTATGGTATGGCAGGTTTTCTACGTACATTTAAGTGCTAAGTGTGTTTTTGTATGGTTTTGTGTTACTTCACAAATTACCTAGTAACAAAGGGAGTTTGTGTTGTTGTCAAATTTGGATATTCTGTTTTGTAAGTGTAACTCCCTTTTCATGGAGTTATACTTTTTCTTTCTCTTTCTCTTTTTCTTATCTGTTCTTTCTTCCAGCGTTAAGCTTCCAAGTTTTTTACTCCTTGTTAATTGTAACTTTGCCTTATTCTCCTCTATTGTTATTATCCTCAGTTATTTGTCTTAGTTATCCCCTTGTTCTTTGTAAACCGATCCGGTATGGTTTTACTATGAAGGTCGGTATAAAAAAGTGTTAAATAAATAAATAAATACTTCTAAGCCCTGCTGTTAGGAATCTCCGTGAGGAGTTAGCAATCTATTAGGAGTTAGATTGCGGAGTTAGCAATCTGTTATTAGTCTGCTGTCTGGTGGGAGGAGCAATCAGATAGGAGTTAGCAATCTGTTATTGATGGCTCCTAAAGGAGGAGGAGTCAGCAATCTTGTAGTGTCTCAGATATCATCTTGCTCAGGAGTAGCAATCTGTAAGGAATCTGATATAGTTGTGGGTGGATCCCTGGGCTGGTGGCAGATGACCACGCCCCCGGGAGGATATCCCGAGAGGGAGCACTGGCTAGGCTTGAGTATGGAGACAGACATTCATTAGTTCTTTTATTAAACAGGTTTTTGAAACCACTAGAGGTGGCAGTAGTGAGCTGATATGCCCGGTACTGGAACAGCGATCCAAGATGGCTGAGCTGTTGAGAAACTGTAGAAAAGTGAGTAGGCAGAGTAGGCAGAGTTCATGAATAGAACTAGATGACAAAACTCACATAAGGTCTCAAGGAAGCTCAGGAACTGGAAAGGTTTAGGCCCTCGAGGAGCGAGTTCCTGGTTCCAGGGAAAGCTCTGAGAGAGCGATGGTAACTCACAATTGTTTGTAGCAGCGATAGCTTCCAAGCAGAAGAGAATCTTCAGAATGTCCAGGAACATGGGCCCTCGAGGAGCGAGTACTGGTTCCTATCTGTAATCTGAAAGTAAGGAAAAGAGCGAGGCCCCCGAGGAGCGGGTACCTCTGGTAAGTCCGAGGAGGCAGACTAGCTTGGATAGCCAAAACGAGTCCTTAGTGAATCCTTGCTAACTCAGTTAGATAGTGAAATAGAGACCTTTAAATATTGGAAGCAGATGACATCATCTCAGGGGGACGCCCCTGAGGTTCGCGCTCTTGCTGGTACTTCAATCAGAGCGAGCGCGTGTGCGCGCCCTAGGTCTTCAGGCAACATGGCGGATCTGCAACGTCGAGCCAGTCCGGGGACGCCGGAGGGAGACGGCATGGAGATGCCACGACAGCCGTCCATCAGACCCGGAGGGAGTTGCCACAGAGGTAAAGAGGGCGGAGTGAGGACGTCGAGCAGCGACGGTCGCAACACCTGCTGAACTCTGAGCCACTTGTTGCAGGGTCGGGGACACAAATCTTGTGGTGAGGACAGGATAAACCTGTAGGTCTCTAAAGTGGATCATACTCAAAAATAAAAACAGTCCCAAGTGCTAGGTTCGAAACAAAAAATAGCTTTTACTTAAAGAATCAAAATTTCAGCAGGTACAAAATAATATACTTAATCCAAATGACCAAAGTCACAAACAGAAAAAAAAGTTCTTGAATTCAAAGAATCACCAAAACAGGTGCAGTTTCTTATGACGCTTAAGCAGGATTCAGCCACACTGGGATCCCTAGGTCTTTCCCAAAAAAGATCTTTATCTTTTTAGCCTGGATGGGAAAACAATTCAGACTTCCTTTCTTTTCTCTCTCATAATTACTCTGGGGTGGCAGGCTTGTAAGGAGCGATCCTTTCTCTGGCCTGTGGATTGGAATCCTCTTACTCCACCTTTCACCAGTCCTTATAGGAAAACACACTGTCCCGCGGATCCAAAGAGAAAGAGCCCAGACCCTTTCAGATGGATTCCTCACAAGGAATTCTCATCAGCGTCCCCCTAGTGACTGAGCGAATCACCATTTACAGTGCTCCCTTTAGGGGATGGACCCTCCTATCACTCCTGTGAACACTTTCCCATTGGAACTTCCCTTACCAGAACGTTCCTGTGGTAAACGTATCGTTGGAGCCTAGTCTGCCCTACATTTAGTCATTAATAAGGCTCTAGAGTTCACTTCCTTGTGCTTTTGAATAATTTTAATGATAGTTTTGCTGGAAAGCTAAAACTGGCCAAGGGTTTCTTTATTGTGTATAAGGCCCTTAGAACCTTTTTCTTGAAGTGTCTTTTTAGTCAATTTAAAACTCCCGGATGCACTAATGTCAGGACACGGTATGCATGGTCCAAGGTATTCTCTACGTATTGGCTATTTAGGAAAAAAATGAGTTAGCGTTGGAGAGCTTGTGGTTTGTTTTTTTGTTTGGAAATATATATGCACATATATTGGACACCTGGTATCAGGCAATTAAAAAGACTGAATTAGCACAAATTTGAAACTTATGAGCAACAATGCCAGTCATCAGTGCTTCAATCCAAGGTTGGTGCTACTGCCCACATGTTTTAAACTTGTACTAATTCAATCACTATTTCTGGCTTTTTTCTGGAAGATCATAATTTTTGTCTTTTCCAAATTCATCCGTAGGACTCAAGATTTTCAGTTGGTCTCTAACAGATTTACTGTAGATATTTTGCAAACCTTCTGGGTAGGGGATAAAATATCCAGATTGTCTGCATGCAGCAGGTATTTGATGTCTGGGTTATTTAGTTTCAATCCTGGAGCTGAGGATCTCTCCAGGGGTAATGTCTCCAGAAAGGTACATTTTGCACATTCTTAAGTATTTGACTTGACTTTCCAGACTATAAGCTACAGGGTCAGTCCCCTCTCATGTGATGTGGATTCCAGTGTCTAGAATCCGCAATGTGAACAATAATTCATTTTAGATGAGCCACCAAATGACTGTTACCTGACAGTCATTATTTTCAGATGCTACTAACCTGAGCCATGTTTGAATTAGTGATCTATTGGTGAAAGATTTTGTTTCCGTGTGATGATCATCTGCCCCCTTGCTTTAATGGAGAACTATCATTAGCACAGGTTTTTTTTTCCAGTTTCCATACAGCCTTCCAACCTTCTTGTCTATCTATAATTATTTCTGAATCGTTTGTTTCTTTCCTAATGAGACATCCAAAGTATAGAATTAAAACCTTTCTGAAACTTTCTCATATTGTGTATTTCCCACTGTGTTTTTATAGTGACAAGGAATTTGAAGTGCTTTAAAACAGCAAAGGAAGTCAAAAAGGGCCCAGGGCTCGCCAGGGACTATCCTTATATGATTCCAATTGCCAAACTTGTAAATTAAAAATGGAATTTTACAAGATTCATTCTTTGCAAGAAATGATGTTGGCTGGTGAACGCAGGAAATCCTTCTTTTAGGAGAGGGTCCTGTAGGGGCTTTCCCCCTCAAGAGGAGATGCCCAAGAGTAAAGAGGAGCTCTTCACATGAGGAACTACTAGGGGACCTGGCCTGGGTTTACCCATAAGAAGAGGATTCTAGAGGTGTTTGGCCCATTCTCTGGGGCAAGGATAAGGAAGCTGAGAAATAATTGCCAGCAGGAGTGTACTAAGAATGCCAGGGAGTCCAGCAACACTACCAAGGGACTGCCTAATTCGTAGTGGTTCGGGGGACCTGAACCACAAAACGTATTTTCCCCGAACTTCAGGGAAAATTCATTTTTCGGGTTAGTGCGGGGGAACATTTATTAAAAAAAAAAAACCCCAAAACATCCCAACCCTTCAAATTTACTGTATTACAATCCCCCCACCATCAGGAGGGGGTCAGGAGTCTCCCCCAAGAGTTGCCAAAAGACCTGGTGGTCCATCATCTCCTGCACTTGGGCTGTCAGCTGCCAGTATTTAAAATGGCGCCGACAGGGGCTACCGGTGTCATGGTAGGAGCACAAGATGGCACCGGCCGTCCATTGCTCCTACCATGTGACAGGGGCCAACCAATGGCACCGGTAACCCCTGTGACATCGTAAGGGCAAAGGGCCATCGGCACCATTTTGATTCGTAGCAGACCCGACAGCCGATGGCCCGGAGGGAGAGATTGCTCGCGGGACCCCGCTGGACCACCAGGGCTTTTAGTAAGTCTTGGGGAGGGATTGGGATGGTGAGAGGTTGTAAGAAAGTAAAATTGAAGGGTTGGGGTGGTTTTTTTCCCGATTCTTTTTCTTTTCCCAATTCGTTTTTTTTCCCGATTCATTTTTTTTTTCAATTCATTTTCAGACTCGTTTTCCCGATCCGAGCCGACAAAAAACGATCCGCTGAAAAACGAAATTTTCAACAAAGCGCCCAAACCAAAATACATCCCAATATGAAAAAACTAAGCTCATCTTTAGTAATTAAGAGCTCACATAAAATTTTTAAAAATTTCAAAATAAAATATTTCACAATGGCAGACACAGATACCCAATTATTAAAACTAATAAGGATGAAAAATTCATTGCTTTCCATACCTGAGAACTGCACATTTCCAGTCCTCCTGAATATGGCATGGATTAGTGGGGCAACATAATCTTTCTTCACATACACTCACTCTGACAGATTCCCATTCATTCACACACACACACACACGTTCCCATTCATTCACACACACACACACACACACACCCACCAGACAGGTTCCCATTCATTCATACACCCCAGTCAAGTTCCCATTCACACATACATACACACACACTCACATACATACACATACACACCCAAAGTAGGTTCCCATTCACATGCACCCTCTCCCCCAGGCAGGTTTCCATTCACACACACCCTGTCCCCAGTTGTTCTCATTCACTCACACACACAAAACACACACACACCAGGCAGGTTCCTGTTCACACACACTTGCACCCCAGTTGGGTTCCCATTCACACACACACACACACACACACACACACACACACACACACACAAACATACCAGACAGGTTTCTATTCATGCATATACACTCCTTTTAGATTCTGATTCTCACACACACACACACACACACACAAACACAGCCCAGTCAAGTTCTGATTCACACACGCACATGCACACTCCCAGGCTATCTCCCACTCACACACACGCACACACCCCAGGCAGATTCCCATTCATACATACACACACACGCACGCACATACCATCACATTTCCAATCACACACACACTGCTGTTAGGTTCCCATACACACACACACTCACATACCCACACACCATACTCAAGTTCTCATTCACTCACTCACACACACACACACACACACACACACGAGCATTCTGCTGCTCCACCTTATGTACCAGCACCTGTGCTAATCCAATGTGGCAAGGCTAGCATTTCCTCTATGCTGATCTTATGTATCATGAGGTCAACATAAAGCACGTGCTAGCTGCACGTGTTTTGGACAGCGCACATCAGCACTGAGAAAGAACTGGAGAACAGGCTCCCTCTTCCTCTTCTCATTGCTGATGGGATGGGGTCTAGTGATGGCCACATGGGCCCCTTCCTCTTCTGGGCCACTGGTGGGAGAAGGTCCACCGGTGGCCTCACAGGCCTCCTCTTCTTCCACCTCCCAAACGGCACACCCAGTAGTGCCAGGCCTATGTGTGTCCCGTCTGGGAGGGAGGGTGTTACATAACTGTTTTTAATGTTACCCTAGAGCTATCTTTTCAAAAAGATGACAATTCAAATTTTTGTGTGGCTATTTTTCTTTTAAAAGAAAAAGATTAGACAAAGGGCAATACTTCTTTTTAGTTGAATGTGAATCAAGAGCCACTCTATACTGTACTTTAGTCATTTTTATGCTCTGATTGTTATTTTTTTTGGTTCAGCAGTTTCCCCCTGCTTTGCAAACTTCTTACCTATCAGAACTGGCTTCTACGAGACTACAGCACACAAGGTTTCATTTGTAACTACCCAGGATTTTTCCCCATTTTATAATTATTTATCCCATTTAGCCCAGCCATCACAACAGCACAGTGTGCACAGACCCTGGCTCCTTCTGAAATCTGGTATGCCTGTACCCTGAGTATGGCCACAAAGAAACCTATATAGTAAACTCTCTAGTGCATGTTAGGGCTGTTGTGTGCATGCTAAAGCAGTAAACTATGCAGGAAGGAATTAATGTGCATGTAAATCTTGTTCCCCCAACTATGGCACACTAATCCCTCTATAAAATCTTTTTAAAGCCTCTTGAAACATGTTAAACAAATCAGTTCTAACATCGGACAAGTGCACTCCATCAGACCGATATAGCCAGGACATATTATGCTTCCATCCACCCACCAATCTGCTTATTTATTTTCTTAACATCATGCTTCCAAAGAGGCTGATCTCTAAACTTGAACCTAATGATGATGTATGTCCAAAGTACTTTAGTACCTGGCATATCATTCATTAAGCAGCCAAAATCCTTTCTAATTATAGCCACTAACGTCTTACAAATATAGTTTCCAACATTGTTAACCCCGCAAATGCTCCAAGATGATTTCTGGCACAGGCCATGTCTTCACCAGCACCTTGACAACTGGCAGTAACTTATCCCACTTCATGCCCCGGATAATGAACCACTGTATCTGGAACCTCCTTTCTCATAAAACCAAAGGTTCACCGTACAACCTCTGCTGAGCCCTGTGATGGGCCCAATGCATAAACGAGTGGCCCACAATCCAGGCACACCCCCAGTCGATAAATGCCTCCCAAAACTCTGAAAGAAACACATACAAGTATTAACAAAAATCAAAGACCACAACTTACCCCTAACTAAGCACCCTCACATTTGTGTTTGCACATAAGATGTGAATGCCCCTGACTGCCAATGCCCAATAAAACTAATTATATCATCTGGCAACTCCATCTTAGCAGCATTCATGGCTGCTCCAATGTGAAAAGAATGGATTTGATATGCGTCCGCGTGTTCCAACCCAAACTCGAGATCACCAAACAAAGAACCCATGCAAACTGAAATCTTGTCAGAGAGTACCTGTCCTAATGTACCAAAAATGAACCTCCTACTGACAGCACCACTTTTATGAAATCCTGCATGCGATGCACTGAGCAAGTCAAAACATTCACTGAACGCACCAACATAACAACTTGACCTCTCCCTCCCTGATCCACTTTGGAATGGTGAATGTGAAAGCTAACCCAATCCTCGAAAACCCACACATTGACCACATGCAACCTAGACGCCCTCACAATATCCTTAGAGTCTGCAGCAAGCTCTCCTACACGCATAGCCCTGAAAATCAGATCAGCACACCTTCCTCAGCTGTCTTGAAATTAACAGTCACAAAGTACTGAATTGGTTGCCTTCTATCCCCAACCCTACTTTGCCCCCTAGCCCAACCTCCCAAAACTTGCTTTAATACAAAGCTCACCACAGGGTTACCCCAACCCAGAATCTTTTGAATAAATGAAAACCCCACGATATGGGACTTAACTGTCGCCATGGAATAACCATTACACCTAGCCCATAAAATATACTGAATAATATCTCCATCCTGCACTGGACCCCCAGACCTCCCTACGGCCTGCAAGAAATAAGAAACAGCACCTCTGCTGAGAACATAGGATGCCCAAGTTGCTGGCACTACTGACATTTTAATCATTTCCCAACTTCGCCAGACCTAATCGCCACAAATGCTCAGGAATTGCTGCTCCCTTTTCATCCACCTGGTGGGTGGCTAAACGCCGAAAGATGTCCCACTTGAAATGAGAAGATCAGCAATTAAATTCTCAACACCTGGAACAATGCTAGCTTTTGCTGACTCATTCCATCTAAGGCACAACAACACCAACTCATGCAATAAAGCGGACATGCGCTCACATTTTGCCGACTGACAGTTAATAACCTCCACCACCCCTAAATTCTCATACCAGAACACAACTTTCTTACCTCATAACCTGAAACCCCACAACATCAATGCCACCACGATGGGAAACAGCTCCAAAAAGGTTATGTTCTTGGTGATCCCTGACTCCACCCATGCAATTGGCCACCACTCAGCACACTTCTCACCCCTCCAATATACTCCATATCCAAATGCTGCATCCGAGTAAAGCTCCAGATCCTGGCTAGACACCAATTCTTCCTGCATCATGCACACGCCATGAAATGATTCCAAAATAGTTGCCCACACTCCCAACTCATCACGAATTCTACTGGTGACCCTAATAAAGTGATACCCTGCCCTGACCTCCACTGTTGCCGCTGATAGTCATCTTATAAATGCTTTCTCCATCGGAATTACCTGACGCGCAAAATTCAATGAACCTATCAATGGCTGCAGTTGATGAAATATCACCTTTTTGGCAAATCTCAGTACTAACACCTGGAGCTTCTGCACCTTGACTACCAGCAAACAAGGCATCATGCTGACGGAATCTAACTCGATACCCAAAAAAGGTGAGCCTATCCATTGGTTCCTCCATCTTGTTGTGAGCAATGGGAATGTCAAAAAGACGAGCTGCCTGGATGAAACCTGCAAGCAAGTTGCCATACATCCTCGAATGCCCAGGCCCTATGAACAAAAAATCATCTAGATCAATGTATCCGAACCCTCTCCTGGAGGCACACCTAGCCAGTCAGGTTTTCAGGATTTCCACAATGAATATGCATGAGATAGATTTGCATGCCCTGGGTCTCCAATGTATGCAAATCTATCTCATGCATATTCATTATGGATACTTTGAAAACCTGACTGGTTAGGTGTGCCTCCAGGAGAGGACTGGGAAACACTGATCTAGATAGTGAACATGCTATGAATGCCAGTACTCTGAACAATGACCTACTCCACTAAGAGAAATAATTGTTCAGGTGCCTCTCCAGAGACACACATACCAGGGCTTGTAACCAGAGAAGTTTAATTTTTAATTTGCTAGCCAAAATATAGACTGATTTCTTTCTGACATTGTTCTCTTTTCTGCTATATTTCCTCTGTTGTTGCATGTTTTGAAATATATATCTATTTAATCTAGCTAGTTTTTTTAGACTCCTGGCTAGTGTGTTCTGAAATAGCTAGTGTTAAAGATAAAAAAGAAAGTAGTAACTTCTGGTTCTGGTGACTCACAAGGCTCTGCAGGGGTTGATTAAGAAGTAATTTAAATAGAAGAGAAATAGAGGAGAAATAATTGTTCAGGTGCCTCTCCAGAGACACACATACCTGTGCTTGTGACCAGAGAAGTTTAATTTTTAATTTGCTAACCAAAATATAGACTAATTTCTTGCTGACATTGTTCTTTTTTCTGCTGTATTTCCTTTGTTGCATGTTTTGAAATCTCTATCTAATCTACCTAGTTTTGTTAGACTCCTGGCTAGTGTATATTGAAATAACTTTGTAGTTTATAGAACAAAGGGCTGCTATCTGCAGGAGCTGTTTGTTCTCTCCCACCCTGCCCCACACCCACCCACTGCTAGGTTTTTTTTCTTCCTAAATAGTCCTTCTAATCTAAGGACTTGGTTAAGTAAAGTACCAATCTAACAACTTGTATGATAGTCACTATTAGCAGAATGGCTTTTATTCAGTGTAACATTTGTGGTGCTTATGTCCCAAGGCCTACATTTGGAAACTTAAGGGTTGTTCAATTTGTTTTCAGGTATTTGCAATGAAAAAGCAGGTGATGCATTTGAACGAGGAATTGTTCAGATTTCAAAATGCTTGCTCTTTCTTGATGCAATCAGAATATCTTCCTCAGCGTCCACAGAAGATTCAGAATCCCAAGAATAAATGACTTACTGTGGAATCTGGTAGAACAAGACATGTGACTATAAGACACCCAATCTCCCCAACTAGACAGTATCCTAAATACCCACCTTCACTCCCACAGAGAAGTCGTACTTTTTCTGTTTTGGAAAATGAAGAAGCCCCAACAACAGAACATGAAGTGATATCAGAAAGAGACGTAGTCACCCGATTTCACCAAGAATCCCTTTGACATGGGCCAATATCATAAAAGAAAACTGCTTCTTCTGGGAGATTTGATCATCAAAGGAACCAATTTAGGGACTTAATTTGATGGGGACACAATGGGTAAATGCATTCTAGGATGCTCAACTAATAGAAATGCAATCCAACTGATATCAATGTTATCATCCATCTGAGAACCAATGACCTCACTATAAATGGTGTCTAGAGGTACAGGAAGATTTCCAAAATTTAGGGGAGAAGATTAGATACAAGCCAAAGATTATTGCCTTTTCCGAAATACTACTTGTTCATGGAAAGACAAAGGAAAGGTTATACTATATAGATAATTTGAATGTCTGGGTCAAAACCTGCTGTAAGAAAAATGGTTTTGGTACATTGGAGGCTGGGATTGTGTATGGAACAATGAAAGATTATATGGTAAGGATGTCCTACATTTGTCTGTGGAAGGAAAAAGAATGCTAAGTGAAAAATTCAGATCATACATTATCAGGCAGGTGGTGGCCAATGAAATTAGAATGTCACTCCCAAGCAATACAGGAAGTGGGAAGACAAAGTAACAAAATCAGTCAGTTCAAAAAAACAGAAGACGACTAGAATGAGTAGCTGGAAAGCTATGACCACAAATGCTCATAGTTTGAGCAATAAAATCCCAGACCTACAGGCTGTAATGGTAGAGGTGGAAATGGACATTGTTGCTGATACAGACATGGTTCACTGAGTCTCATGATTGGGATGCGGCCATCCCTGGCTATAACTTGTTAAGGAAGGACAGAGAGGATAGAAAAAAAGGAGGAGTAGCTCTTTATGTCAAAAACAGTATCCAAGCAACTGAATTGGAAAGGACATGGGGTAAAGAAGAAGCATTATGGACTGTCATAAAAAGAAAAGATGGTGCTTCCATTTTTACTGGTGTGATCTATAGGCCTACAACCTAAATGGATGAACTGGACAGAGACCTGATTGAGGACATCCAAAAGTTGGGAAAGAAGGGAGAAGTGTTGCTTGTTGGAAATTTTAATTCCCTCCTGTGGAATCTACAAAAAGTAGAGAGATGGTGGATGCCCTTCAAGGTGCTCTGCTCAAACAAATAGTAATAGAACCCATGAGGGAGGGTGTGATACTCGATCTAGTGCTCACTATTAGGGATAATGTTACAATTGAGGGAGATGAAGAAAGAAATCAGGAAAGCAAAATGTCAAGCGGAAGAAAGAATTGCAAAAGAGGTAAGGAGAAGAGACAAAACTATTTTCAGATATATCAGAGAAAGAAGGGAGGTCCAACATAGTATAATGAAATTGAAAGGTGACAAGGTGCACTGTGTGGAGACAGATGAAGAAATGGTGGACATATTAAACAAATACTTCAGTTCGATGTTCACTAAAGAAGACCCTGGAGAAGGACCGCTGCTGGTTAACAAAACCATAGATGGAGATGGGTTAGATGAAACTCTGTTTGCAGAAAGGAATGTGTGGGAATAGCAAGAAAACTGAAAGTGGACAAGGCCATGGGGCCAGATGAGGTTCAACCCTGGATACTGAGGGAGCTCAGAGATATGTTGGTGGGTCTGCCTCATGACCTGTTCAATAGATCCCTGAAAATGGGAGTGGTGCCTAGTGAGTGGGAGTGGTAGCAGAGAGGCGGCTGGAAACTATAGACCGATTAGCCTCACCTCGGTGATGGGAAAATTAATGAAGACTCTGCTGAAGGAAAGGATAGTTAACTATCTACAGTCAGGAGAATTGCTGAACCCGAGGCAGCATGTATTCACCAGGGGAAGATCCTATCAGACAAATCTGATTGATTTTTTTGATTGGGTAACTAAAGAATTGGATCGAGGAAGTGTTCGATGTGATCTACTTGGATTTCAGCAAAGCTTTTGATATGGTCCTGTATAGGAGGATTGCGAATAAAATGAGAAGCTTGGAAATGAATGCAAAGGTGGTGGCATGGATTACAAACTGGTCGATTGATAGAAGACAGAGTGCAATGGTAAATGGAACCTACTCTGAAGCGAGAACAGTGTTAAGCGGATTGCCACAAGGATTGGTATTGGGACCGTTCTCTTCAATATCTTTGTGAGCGACATTGCAGAAGGGATAGAAGGTAAAGTTTGTCTATTTGCAGATGATACTAAGATCTTTAAGAAAGTGGTCATGCTGGAAAGAGTAGAGAGAATGAGGAAGAAAGCTTGAACAATGATCAAAAATATGGCAGCTGGGATTCAATGCCAAGAAGTGCAGACTCATGCATCTGGGGTGCAGTAATCCAAAAGAGCTGTATGTGATGGAGGTGAAAGGATGTTGTGCATGGAGCAAGAGATGGACTTTGGGGTGATAGTGTCTAGCAATCTGAAGATGGCAAAGCAATGTGACAAAGCGATAACTAAAGCCAGAAAAATGCTGGGCTGCATAGAGAGAAGAATAACCATAAGAAAAAGGAGGTGATAATCCCTTGTACAAGCCCTTGGTGAGGCCTCATCTGGAGTACTGTGTTCAGTTCTGAAGATTGTATCTCAAAAGGGACAGAGACAGGATGGAAGCGCTCCAGAGAAGGGTGACCAAAATGGTGGGGGGCTCCATCAAATGACTTATGAGGAGAGGTAGAAGGACATAAATATGTATACCTTGGAGGAGAGGAGGTGCAGGGGAGATATGATACAGACCTTCAGATAACTAAAAGATTTTAATGATGCACAATCGACAAACCTTTTCCATTGGAAAGAAATCAGTAGGACTAGGGGTCACGAAATGAAACTCCAGGGAGTACGACTCGGAACCAACGTCAGGAAATATTTCTTCACAGAGAGGATGGTGGATGCCTGAAATGCCCTTACAGAGGAGGTGGTGAAGGCAAAAACAGTAAAAGAATTCAAAGGGGCATGGGATAAACACTGAGGAAGATGGAAATGAAGAAAAGATTGCATGGGAGTAACTTGCTGGTTTGGCAGTTACTACCCATAACTAATAAGCCTTCATACTATTAATGCAACTACATTATTGCTCTCTGCTTCAACGGCAGGGAGAAAAGAGGAAAAGAGAAATTGGATTCAGAAAGCAGCCAACAAGGATCCTGACTTTTATGATCTGGGAAGACAAATAAGCATGGGGGTAACTTGCTGATGCAGCTGTTACTACCCTTAACCAATAAGCCTGATACTTTTGATGCAACTTCAATGGCATGAGGTAATGGGGAATTGGACTCAGCAACCAACAAGGCCCTGACTTTTATAGTCTGGGAAACTGATAAATATGGGAGTGATCTGTACAGCCTGGCAGATACTACCATAAGCTTGCTATGCCGACTGGATGGACCTTTTCTGCCATCATTTCTACATTTCTATATTTCTATATGCATGTTTCAAAGAAGGCACATGACATGGCACAACCCATAGACAAACAATGACCTACAAAATACTGTCCTTGAAATGAGAAACCCAAAGATGAAAACTAGAAGGATGAATTGGCAACAGTCAAAAAGCCAATTCAATGTCTGCCTTAGTCATTAATGTGCCCTTGCCAGCCCTACGCAGCAAAGATCCAGCCGCATCAAAAGACACGTATCTTACTGAGTACTTGTCCTTAGGCACAAAATCATTTACAGAAGCTCCAGCTGGAAATGACAAATTCAAAATGGGTTTGTATTTACCCACCTCTTTTTTAGGCACTACTGCAAGAGATGATAAATGCATCAACTCATAAGGAGGCACTGAAAATGGTCCTACAATATGACCCAACTCCTATTCAACCTTCAATTTATCCTGGACAACATCCTCATAATGATTAACTGACTTAGTATATTTTACCACTCCTCCAGTACCCAGACCCACATAGGGAATCCTAAAGCCCTCTCCAAAACTATCCTCCAACAATAATGCTGCCAACCTATCAGAATATTTCAATAACCACCATGCCATAGCTTCCAAGCTCACCAGCAAAGCAGCTATATTCCCCAGTACCTCATGACATGGTTCCTCTCCCAGTTGCAGATGGCTGCCGCTAGCTGCACTTAGTAGTTGGATGACTCCCACCACATGAGGAAAAGGCATGCCGGAACTTACAGTCTGGGAACAGACTTGTTGAATCTGTAACAAACGTCTGAAATGCTAGTTTGCGGTTTTGACAGGTTACCAATTTTTCTGATCCCTGAAAGGAACTCACCTGAACCCCTGCATTTCCCGACCCCTTGCTTACTCCCACCAGTCCCTTGTTAGTTATTTGAGTAAGCCATAAATGAAGGTCTTGAGTACCCCAAAACATGAAACGATTCCCTGCCATTTTATCCCAGAACTGTTTATTATAATTCAGCCATGCCCATTCCTTGTAATTACAAAACACCCCAATAACACTATCATCATATGCTAACAAGGCACCATACTGAGATGGATCAAAATGACCCACCACACTTTCCAAACGCAAGAAGCACCTCACCCAGTTAACAATATTCGATCTTCCTCACAGGCTTCCCATCCTTACTCCTCTTCTTTTGTTTTCTTTTTCCCTTTCTTGATGCCCCTACTTTCCTCTAATATGTAAAACTATCTCCATATCTCTGCTTCCTTATCTTCCTTCTTAACTTCTTCGGCACCTCTTCCCATAACTCCATCAATGAAGCAAGAGCTGGATGATCCATATCCTGCGCTGATCCAACCCCAACCTGATCCTATGCCCCGGGCCTAAGCTTGCTTGAGGGCAAAGATGAGGAAGACAATGATGAAGAGCATGATGATGACAAACTGTGGCCCTTGGATCATTTTCTCTTCCTCCGACTCCCATGACCTGCTCCCGAGGAACCTGTGGCATGCTCACCTGCAACTGGCTGAACACCGCTGACCCCAGTCGAGCCTTCCAAGGAACCTGATTGCAGCTGAGGATGCTTATCCTGCTCCACTCTTCCGAAGACCTGTCATGAAACTGCCATGCTTCCTGCTGTGATGTTCCAGGCTGTCACCATCTCCACCAAACCTAAAACGGCAGAACTAGAGCCCACAACACTTCCCCTGGAAAAGGATACACTCTTCCTTCCAGGCTGAACCTCCCCACTCTCCCCCCTTGCCTTGTCCCCTGAAAGATGTTTTCTTCTCACCAACATAATCCCCCCCACTGCTCTACATAATCCATTCTGCCCCAATAATCACTACCTGCTCCCACTGGCCATCCACCAAACACCCCCCACCCAAAAACCCCCTAAAAGGTCCTCATCAAGCCAACCCCCTGCCTTGCCTGAACCTGATGCAAAGCTGACCCCATGAAACCCAGGCCATTCATATGGAAACTGCCAACCCCCCCCCCCCCCCCTCATATCAAGTAAGTGTGCCTGTGCATGTCCCTCAGAAGCATAAGTATCCCCTTCCCTTTGGAACCGTAGGCACATAAACAACAGGGCCTGAATTCCTGGCAGCTGAGCTCTCGACTCCAGAAATCTCCCTAACCACACCCCTCCCGACCATTCCCCCTAACCTCAGCCCCACAATTCCTCTCCCCCTCCCACCCCCTCTCCTCGGAGTTGCCATCTCAGCCCCACATCCCCTAACCTGAATCACCTTCTTACCATTACCTTTATTGCCCTCTTTAACCCATTTTCTTGTCATCAAGCCAATACCATCTTTCCCACTGGCAGCAAAAGCACACCAGAGCCTATACTAGCAACTTCCATCTGACCAGCTTTTTTACCCCCAAACGAAAACTCGGCTTTCTGCTTGCTCTCCCGCTCGCAAGTCCCAGACGATAAATTAAGAATAGCCACTGCAGGGCCAGTGGCTCCTGCTGAATCGCCCCATGTGCCTGATGGAGACACCACCATCAGCCATTCGCCACATGACACGTTAAGTGAGCAAGCCTCCGCCTCTCCCTCACTCTCCCCGCTAAGGCTAGTGGTATGGCCTACCATTCTCCTCTCCTCGCTTGACACAAAAGCACCTTGAGTTTCCAGCCCACTCGAACCCTTCACTAAAATCTCCCTCATCCTCTTCCCCCCAGGCTCCCAGGAACGCCAGCTCAACTTCACTGCCCGGAATGCCTGACTCTAGACCCACCCTCCTCTATCCCTCTTCTGCCCACTCTAACTTGCAGAATTTCACTGCAGCTGCCAATCACCTCTGCAGGAGGATGCACCACATCACCCTGCCACATGCTGGGACCCGCAACAACTGCAACATGTGCCAACCACTCCTTACGTCCAGCACTCAAAGTCTCCTTCTCTTTCCTTGACTTCCCTATGCCATCAACAAGGGCCTTGAACACCTCAAGATACACTCCGATCACAAGCAAAATAACGTCCTACTTTACCCACATGTAACAGACTGGAGAGAAACCAGATGCATCCGCAAGGGGGAAAAAAGGCCCGCCAAGCTCAGGTAACCAATCACCTGGCACTATCTCAAACTTTTGTTGCCAAACAACAGACCACGAACACAGCTCTCCCTCCTCCCCTTTATCCTTAGAAAGAGGAGCCTGATGCCCCTATCGCCACCATCTTAATGGCGGCAGGGGGTTCCAAACTCCCCAGCCTTTAATGTAGTGGAGCCATTGTGGTTCCTACACTACAGGGTGTTATTGAGGGAAGAATAGACAGATTCCAGTGCCCATCTGAGTCAGGGTGGCCAAATTTCTCCCTGGTTCTTCTCCTTGTATGCTGCTTTCTGTCCTCAACATATCATTTCACACCACTTCTTGATGATCTTTACTGACATCGAAGACAGATTCTTCTAAACATGCACTCATGTCAGTTTTCTGCTCTCATAGATCTCTCTACTCTCCTTTGACCTTTTCCCCTTGAATGTACTAGCTCTCCCACTTCTTTCCTCTGCACTAATAGCAACTCCCATGTGCCAGGCTTACTTGTATTTCCCTGGGAAGTTAGCAGGAGGAGTGGAGGAAAAATGAACTGAGCATATTCAGTTAACATGATCATGCCATTAAGCTTCTCCTTGGTA
Organism: Rhinatrema bivittatum; assembly: GCF_901001135.1. NCBI lineage: Eukaryota > Metazoa > Chordata > Amphibia > Gymnophiona > Rhinatrematidae > Rhinatrema > Rhinatrema bivittatum. The sequence continues at coordinate 176,806,010 of NC_042616.1, forward strand.
AGTAACAGCTCACATAAACTTATCAATGTAGTTTTGCATTTCCATGATGATAATTGTGTAAGCATACTATTACTAACACAACCAAAATGGAAGAAGCAAGCAACACTACTTATAATTTTTTTTAGGGTGAAGCTATATAATTCATACAGTGAACGAATACAGCATCTGACAATTGGTGCTAAAAAATTCAATAAGTTGTCTCTTGCTACACAGTGAGCTGCAAACAGAGACAAGCATCTTCAATTTCATTTATATGCTGGTTCAATCTGATGCTTGAGCCCTCTTAACCTGACCACATGATCTAAATTGCACTTAACTTATGTAGTGTTGCCCATCCAACTAGCATACGATCGCCTTCCCAACTGTTCCAATGCTGTGTTGTCTTTAGTTAGCTTTCAACATGACCCGTCTGCTCTCAATGTGACCCAACATAGACCCATTTTTCAGCGACTCACTTGCCTACCTCAGGGTGATAACTTCTTCCAACAGATAAGTTGAATGTGCTTTGTCTCTAAGACCGTTTGCAGCCCATTGCAATTAAATAGTTGCGCTGTAATAACGTTTTATAAGTGGTATTGCTTGCTTCTTCCATTTTGGTTGTGCTAACATTCAGGCCGATACAGTAAACCCGCGTTTGGACATGCGTTTTCAACGCGCTAGCTTTACCCCTTTTTCAGTAAGGGGTAATAGCGTGCCGAAAACATGCGTCCAACCCCCCCCCCCCCGAAACTAATAGCGCCCACAACAAGCAAATGCATATTGATGGCCCTATTAGTTATTCCCGCGCGATACAGAAAGTAAAATGTGCGGCCAAACCACACATTATACTTTCAGAAATTAGCGCCTACCCAAAGGTAGGCGTTAATTTCTCTCGGCACCGGGAACGTGTACAGAAGAGCAGTAAAAACTGCTTTTCTGTACACCCTCTGACTTAATATCATGGTGATATTAAGTCGGAGGTCCCAAAAGTTAAAAATAATCAAAAATTTAAAAAAAAAAAATTTAAATCGGCCCACGGCTCGCGGGTTGAAAACCGGACGCTCAATTTTGCCGGCGTCCGGTTTCCGAACCCGTGGCTGTCAGCGGGTTTGAGAACCGACGCCGGCAAAATTGAGCGTCGGCTGTCAAACCCGCTGACAGCCACCGCTCCTGCCCAAAAAGAGGCGCTAGGGACGCGCTAGTGTCCCTAGCGCCTCTTTTTACCGCGGGCCCTAATTTGAATTTTTTTTTTTCTGAATCGCGTGCACAGGAGAGCGGGCACTCGCCCGCTCTCCCGCGATTTTTACTATATCAGCCTGATTATGAGAAGTCTCTGCTGTGATTTTTGTACAGCATGCTATTAGTGACTTTTTTTTACCACAAGCATGCTAAATCTTATTATATCACTCATTAAATAGCTTTCTAATGTGTTCATTAGATTTTTTTAATAAGAGCGCAAAAATGTTTTTTAGCATTTGCTTTATTGTATAGGGCTAAGTGCTACTGTTGTATAATAGCTGCAAATCCATGCATAAGTACAATATATGAGAAATCTTATTAAAATAAGGAACATTATATTTAAAGACTGTCAGATAGCATAAAGACAAATAGAAAGCATCTATTTTTTCTTGTCACCATTTTAAAGATAAAAGAAACAAGGCAAGTACTTTAGATACCCCAAATAATAGTTCACACCCCTAGCAGATAACTTTTCACACCAGCTCTGAGGCAATGAGTATCATAGCAGCTTGTAAACTTATGAAACCAACCACCACTAGAATGGCTACATTCACTTTGTATAAACTTCTTTGTGAAAAAACCAGGACTTCTTCATTAACATGGACCCAGACAAAGGCACACCCTCACTGCGACATTAGCGGAAAAACTCATTGTCCAAACCAGGTTTCTGTGGCCCATAAAATGTTTTGTAGTGAGCCATTCTCATTACAGAGTCACTTTTAGCATAAAACTGGAATCTTTTCTTCCTTTGTCCAAGTTGGAGATTGCTTGGCCAATGTCATACTCTTGCTGGAGGTCAGCAACACTTGCTCCCTGCTCAAGTGCTTTTCAAGCACCTCCGTTTTCTGCTGAATAGATAGTACATACCTATTTCTTTTCACTACTGAGCTGAGCTTGATTTTCCCAGAAGTCTGATCTGTGTGTTCTTTGATAGTAGGCTTACCATGACATTTGCATCGGCATTGTCATCAGTTTCTGTGCTCAGACACCTTTTGTCCACTTTTTTGCTGGTGTCACCACAGCCACAATCACTGAAACCAGAAGAAAAGGAAAGGTGCGTTTACAAACAACTGACTTTTAAGCAAGTCCATACTGTACAGCCAAGATTTCACTCCGATATCAGATCAACACGCAGTAATTCAAAATGCCACTTAACGATAATTTGAGACCTCATATAACAGAACTGAGACTCACCATATATTTCGGAGTCTTGTTTCCTAGAGGATCATGCCAATGGTGGTATAATCATTGGTCTATAAAAGTCTCATCTCACAAATTGATATGTATTTTTTAGAGTCATTTTTTTGTTGCAAATAAAATATGTAAAAAAGAAGTCTACTTATCTTAAACCCAGAGGGATTGCTTTATTGCTTGTATATTTTCGTATTCATGCAGACTTGTTGAGACACCTAAGCAGTGACATAATTGCTCGCAGTAGCACGGAATTTAGATAGTGTCTTAAGTCTGGCCAAACTTTCCTCTGTTTTCTGGCCAGTTTCTGTTTAATTTGGGATGTCCAAATGGATAACCATTGTCTTTCTGGATAACAGAACCTGGGCCAAGATTTGTTATTTTTTCCAGATAACTGGAGTTTTCAGATAAAAGGTGTTTTACTGTACTAGCAGAAGAATAAAGCCCTTCATGTTTCCTTGTGAAGTATGACGATGGCATTGCTGTCATATAAAAAATACATAAATAGCCCTTCAATAAAAGCAGGGGGTCTGTCATTGTGCAAATCTATTCATCAACCACTTTGTGTGGGAAGTAAGAGGCTCTTTATAGACTCAGATTATTGTCATAGTTTCTGAACTGTCAACCACCTTCACAGCACTTCGTGTAATTGCTATGAGAGAAGGGAAAGGAAGTTGGCCAAGAAATAGAATGGCAAATCATAAAATTGAAACAAGTTGTATGTGCTGAACATGTTCTAGAATTTTTCCTTTCTTGTTGTTCAGTTGTATTTTGTTGATTTATCTTGGACCTGAAAGCTTTATCAGATGTTCTACAAAAATTGATAAAGTTTATGGGAGTGGGCAATGATAGATGATGTAATCTGCAGCAAAGTATCAAATGTGCAATTCTGTAATCCTTCCAATATCTCTTTATGGGAGCAAGATTTGGTGCCAGATTTAAGGATCAAGCAAATATAGTGCAAAAAATAGCAAAAAGCCCAGAAATGTGCTTACTTGCCAAGTTTCGAATTAGTACCTATGGTGCTGAATGATTTACTTTCCTACAGCTTTAGGAAGGGAATAAGAATGCACAAAAATACTGTCAAGATAAAATCTTGCATTTAAAGCACTGTGGGACATTTTATTCCCAGTCCTTAAATTTATGGAGGTCCATATTCAGTCACTGTCTGGACAGCAAAGTTAGCCAGATAAACGTATATGGCTAACTTTGGAGGTACTGTATATTTGATAGCAGCTAAGTAGACTAAGCTAGCTAAGTCGAGAGCACAATGTACAAATCTCATCTTTATGTGCCTTTCCTCACCCCAAATCACATCAAAGCTTCACTGATGTGTAGGGTGCTGTTCGTACCTCTGACTGTGCTGTAAAACTACCCGCCAAACCCTAGACCACCACCAAAACCTCACCCTGAGTTACTAGTTGACCCTCCTAAAGTGGTATAAATAGTCGACTTATAGGAGAACATTATAAATAGTCTCTCTCTCTCGCTTTCTCTCTCATTCTCTCTCTCTCTCTCACACACACACACCATGGAAATGACCAGTTATGCTCCTAACTTAGGGCTGGATTTTCTATTGTCACACAGCTTTGTGAATCCCACAATAACGGGGGTGGGGAGGGCCTGCGAAAGCCGGTAGCGATCACACCACCACGTGAAAGGTGGTGCCATTGGACGCGCTACTGGTGGTGATAACGGGTCTTACCTTATTGCTGCCAGCGAAGTTACTGCCGCGTCCGCCCCGATGCTGCCCTGACTCCTCCTCTTCCAGTTCTGACTCCGCCCCTATCAAGGTATCGATATGGATAGAAAATGACCCCCTTAGTTAGCCAAGTGCCCAAATATTCATTTATCCAGATAACCTGAGTTATCCATCTAAATGCTTTTGAATATGGACCTCATAGCTTTCAAGCAAAAGTGTGCTTGTTATCCAAGAAAGATTGATGTATAAATCAAGGAAACACACTGATAATTTTTATACTTTATCTATTATCTACTAGTGCATTTTGAAAAAACATAGGGTACCTATTAATGTTAAAGCTGATTACTGGATATAATTTTTGCTTTAAATTTTGATCAGGAAAATCAAATTAAAGAACCTATTTTCTAAGGTGTGCTAATGCAATAACACGTTAATGGTAACACACTTATGTTACTTTTAAAAACTGATTAAAGGAATAACACAAAAATTATCTTAATGAACTGCATTAATACAAAGTAGCTCATTAATATTGCAAGAAGTTATGCCAAGAACTAAAAGAGCTTTTTTTCTGGGACATATTTATGCACAATGCACACATATTTGTGCATCTGAAAAAACACTTCTGTCAGTCTGCATGCTGCCCCCTCCACATCCACAAATATGTCCTGAAGACATTGTGCAGATAGCATACCATACAAAAATGAAATAACAATCTCATAAGACTTATTTTATTACTACTATTTAGCACTTCTCTAGCATTGCTCGACATACACAGTGCTAAACAAAAAAACATACAAGAGACAGTCCCTTCTCTGTAGAGCTTACTATCTAATCAAGACAAACACAAAGGGTAAAATAAACTTTGGGATTTTCATTTGTTGAGATGGTTAAAAATTAATGAGGCTACAAGTGGGACAATCAGGGATTAAGCTTTAAAAGCAGCCTCAAAAAGGTGAGTTATTAGACTTCAGGGTAGATTTTAAAAAATGCACGCTAGCATCTATGTGCACACGCTACCCGGCTTGCACACATGGATGCACTGATTTAATAACATACATGCACCGGCACGCGCAAGTTATAAAATATGTGGGCCACGCGCACATATGTGCGCAAGGGGAGGAAGAATTTTGCAAAATCCGCGCAGCGACGAGCTAGGGGCTCCCCCAGTTCCCTCTCAGCTACCTTAACCTCCCTTCCCCTTCCCCTCCCCTCCCCACCCTCTAAATCCCTTTTTTTTCTTTACCTTTTATTCTACAAGTTACTTCAGGGCCCGACCTGAAGTAACTTGCATGCGCCAGGAGCCGGCCGGTAAGCAAGGCTCCGGGACAGCGAAGCATGGCGCTGTCCCGGCCCACCCCGCTCCACCCTCTGGACCACCCATCCCCACCCGCCGGCCCACCCATTTCTCAGGGCCTGGCATTAATGCACGTATCGCCACTTACAGCCGTGGCACAGCATGGCCCTAACCCCCTACCTAGCTAGCCCAAATTTTTTTTATTTATTATTTATTGCTCCTTCCGAGCAGAAGTAACTTCGGCATATCGGCCAGCTGCCGGCGTGCACTCTCCAGGGACAGTTGGCCCCCACTCTGCCCCTTGGCTTGTCCCTTTTTGATGGCCCAGCACTTCTGCGTGTACCAGGAGATATGTATGTGGCTGGGCCATTTCTAAAATGCGCTCGGCGCTTGCTCAGCACGGCCATGCATGTATTCCTCAGATTTTACATGCGCGGGCTTTTTAAAATGTGAGCTTTAAAATTAGAGTAGTAGTGTTCCCTCCCTGTTTGTTTTTATCAAATTCAGGCACAGCTGTTTGGCCTTCCCTCTCTCTTTAGTATCAGTTAATTTCTTATTTTCTCACCATTGAATTACTGGAATAACTTAAAAAAAAAAACAGATTCTTCCCTGTTTGTAAGCATTTTACAGTGCAAAACAGTAAATATGAGTTCAATCAGAGGTTGGTATGTGGCCTTCAAACTAGTCTGTGTCTGGGTGGGAACTCTGAATCTATACAGCCTAACCTTTAAGTACATCCTCAGTCAGAGTAGTCAGAAATAATTCAATTACATGTATCTACTGTTTCTCCTTTTCCCCTTAGGATTATAAAGAGTTTTTCTTGCTCCTTCTTGAATTTTCCCCGTCAACTTTGGGAAATGTTTATTTCTGATATCTTTGAGGTCAATATTCAAAACGTAACATTTAAATGGATAACTTGAGTTAGATGGATAACTTGGATAACATGGAGTTAGATGGATAACATGGAGTTAGATGGATAACTTGCCATTTATATGGATAACTTATGAGTTATCCATCTAAATGGCTTTGAATATTGACCTCAATATGTATAATCTTGAATAGAAGAGACAGGGAGGATAGAATACAGACTTAAATAACTGAAAGGTATTAATAGTGTCCATGAAATAACCTTTTCCAGTGTAACTGAAGCAGTAGACTATAGGTCATGACATGAAGCTCCAATTGGATAGACTCAGGAGCAACATCACTATATTTTTTTTTTCTTGGAAATGATGCTAGGTGCCTGAAATGTCTTCCTGAAGAAAGTGGTGGAGACAAAACCAGTAATGGAATTCAAGAAGGTGTTGGATAAACACAGGTCATCCTTCATGGAAGGAGGATGCAAATGAAGCACTAGGGTAACCTGTGATAAAATGTTTACATGAGAGTAACCTGCATGGAACAGCTGTTACAACTTCAAATACCTTTCTGGGCAGGCTGGATTGGTCAATAGTTAAAGCCATTTAGATGGATCACTCACAAATTATCCATCTAAATGGCAAGTTATCCATCTAACTCATTAGTTATCCATCTAGCTCCATGTTATCCAAGTTATCCATCTAACACCAAGGTAGCCATTTAAATGTTTAATTTTGAATATTGACCTTTATGTTGCTATGTTAAATGATATACTTGTATAAAGGAGTAGAGATGTGAATCGGAACCGGAATTGGTTCGGATTCCGGTTCTGATTCACATGTGGGTTTTTTTGTATCGGGCCTGATCGCCGTTTTGTTTATCGGCTGCACCCGAGCCGATAAACAAAAAACCCACCCTGACCCTTTAAAACTAACCTCTTAGCTTCCCCCACCCTCCCGACCCCCCCCCCCAAAACGTTTTACAGGTACCTGGTGGTCCAGTGGGGGTCCCAGGAGCGATCTCCCGCTCCGGGCCATCCTCCCGCTCCTGGGCTGTCGGCTGCCACTAATCAAAATGGCGCCGATGGCACTTTGCCCTTACCATGTGACAGGATATCCATGCCATTGGCCGGACCCTGTCACATGGTAGGAGCACTGGATGGCTGGCGCCATCTTGTGCTCCTACCATGTGACAGGGGCTGACCAATGGCACCAGTAGCCCCTGTGACATAGTAAGGGCAAAGGCTATCGGTGCCATTTTGAATACTGGCAGCCGACGGTCCGAGTGCAGGAGGTCGCTCCCGGACCCCCGCTGAACTTTTGGCAAGTCTTGTGGGGGTCAGGAGGGTCCCCCAAGACTTGCCAAAAGCCCCTGGTGGTCCAGCGGGGGTCTGGGAGCGATCTCCTGCACTCGGGCCATCGGCTGCCAGTAATCAAAATGGTGCCGATAGCCTTTGCCCTTACTATGTCACGGGGCTATTGGTGCCATTGGTCAGCCCCTGTCACATGGTAGGAGCACAAGATGGCGCCGGCCATCCAATGCTCCTACCATGTGACAGGGTCCGGCCAATGGCACAGATACCCTGTAACATGGTAAGGGCAAAGGGCCATCGGCGCCATTATGATTAGTGGCAGCCGATGGCCCGGGAGCGGGAGGACGGCCCGGAGCGGGAGATCGCTCCCGGGACCCCCTCTGGACCACCAGGTACCTGTAAAAAGTGTTTGGGGGCGTCGGGAGGGTGGGGGAAGCTAAGGGGTTAGTTTTAAAGGGTCGGGGTGGGTTTAGGGGTTATTTTTGTGTGCCGTTTTTCCCACCCTCCCCCAAAACGATAAGGGATCCCCCACGATGAATAACGTGGGGTTTTCCTATAGTTTTGGGGGAGCCCCCGATTTCTGACGATTTTGAAAATATCGACAATATTTTCAATCGTCCGAAGCCCGATTCACATCCCTATAAAGGAGCCTGTGTGTCCTAGTACTTAGATTTGAATTTGAGTCATATGGTAAATCACTGATCTTCATTAACTCACATCATAGCTACACTACTTGTCTATTTCTGTTCTTATTATTATAACTGGACAGTTTATTTGAATGAGATCTTTAGGACATGATCATTTTCTTTCCTAAATGCATTTTTTTAGCATTTTGTTTCCCTCTGCTCTGCCTCTGCAGTGCATGCATAGGGCTTGCACACCTCCTTATGACTTGCATTGAAAAAGCACTTTTGAATAGGTTGTATATAAAAGATACTACATAAAGCCAAATTACTTTCTTTCCCCTTCCCAGGAATATACAGACTGGCCCTTTTGGGTAAGAATGCTGCAATATATATATATATATATATATATATATATATATATATATATATATTTTTATTTTTTTTTTGCATCTTGCAGTTTCTGGGGGCACATAGACAGTGCATGACCAGGGAAAATGTCTGCGTCTGCACATAGTGAAATAGATAATCAAACCACCTGAGATCAAGCTAACTACTCATGGGGCTTTGCCGCAGTAACCAAAGCAAGACTATGCAAGGTACTTTTGCTTTGATTATTGCTCCCTCAAACGTACCCACATAAATTAGCCCCTACTTTCCATGTGGGTACATTTTTTAAGGCAAAACAACATATATATGCATGCCTCCCCCTGACCTAACCCTGCCCTGGAAACGCCTATAGAAATAGGAAGGTAAAAGTATGTGCATTGTTGATATATGTGCAGGCTTTTACCCATGTAGAGGGTGGGCAATAATGAAACAGCCTACAGAAATGGCTTTCGTTATAGCCCTCATTATTTTCAGTGTGACTCTAGTCTTACCAGACCCAGGAAATTGGTTTTGAATCAAGGACAGAAGCATGTGCTGCATATACATGCAAAATAAAGGGGGGGGGGGGGGGGAGGGGGAGGGATTCTCACATAGTCTAAATGCTACATTCATAAAGATGATAATGAGGCTTTTAACTGATTAAATGTGTATCAGTGTATTTATATACTGTAATCATTGCTAAAACCTTTGACAGGTAAGGATGACTATTTTTTAGGCACGTGAAGTTTTATTGGTTTTTTGATATCTTTTTAAAGAAACAGCAATAGCATGTACTCAGCAAGGAAAAACTGCTATATATCAAAATGCTTTTTGCAACACTACAACTTGTCAAACTGCCAATGAAGCTGAAGCATCACATTTAAAGGTTGCGCGGTAACAAATAACTCAGACGTCTGAATTTACTGCTTGGTAGGGATTAGTGGACCCAAGAATTTTGTTTTGTTATGTTTGTTTTTCTGGTTATTTAATGTTTATTTTGTTTTGGTTTTGTCAAACCAAAATAAACATTTAAAAAAGACAATGGAAAGGGGCCTCCCATGCGCTTGCTGCTGCTTCCTGGGGCTTCCCTGGCCCCTGCCACCCCCCCCCCCCCCCCCCGACCCTGAACGTCTCCATCTCTGCCAGTTTGTCATAGCCTGGGTCCACTCAGTTAGGTTAAGCAAATACCCGGCCCCACTGACCCTCCTCCAAACCGCCTCCTCAGCCCCTACTTACCCCTTCTGTGGGGGCCCTTTAGCAGGAGAGGGGAGGGCTGATGCCTGTTTGCTCCTGCCCCACCAGTACTCTTTAAAAATGGCACCCAGCCCTGAGGCCAGCTCCAGAGTAACATCGAAATGGCAACGGTTTCCGGTTTAACTGGCACCGTTTTCTTGTAGGGCAAATGGGCACCTCTCCTGCCACCCTCTTTGTACAGGACCCCCACCCCCAGCAACTGCTGGGATTCTGGCTTGGAAACACAGTTCTCCCCCTTTAAAAGCAACTTTTACATTGACATCTTTTGGAAGGGGAGAAAACAGAAAAAGTTTTCTATATGCTTTGGTTGGCATTTCTGGATGGAATAGAAGAAAAGGGTTTGGGGTTGTTTTATTTTGTGTTCTTCAAGGAGCATGCATGACTGTGGTCAGAGATAGAACCGATTTATTATGCATCCCCAGAAGATATTCAGAGCTGGGTCCACCCCTCCCCCCCAGCTCTGGCACAGCGCTCTCTCCCTCGGGTGGCAGAAGCTCCAGCCCGGCATCCCTCTCTTCCTGTTCTCCCACCCCAAGCCCAGCACCCTTTTTCTCTTCCCCTTCACTCCTTCCCCTGCATCCCCCCTCTTTTTCCCTGACTAGGGATGTGTGTTCATTAAAAAAAAAAAAAAAAAAATGGTAATCTGAATCAAAAGTGGCCATTTTTCTTTCATTGTGTAAAATCCATAACAAATCATAAAAAGGATCAAACCCCCCCAAATTTTGTTTTTATCTCTTTTGAAAAATAGTGCACACTAATTTTCAAAATGAATGAAACTGAAACAAAAAAAAAACCTTCCAAAATTAAATTCAGGTCATAAACAGCCAGAGAATAAAAGAAAACCAAAACGAAAATTTCAGCCATGCGCACCCTATCCCCCACATCACTCCGAACCTTCATCCCCCTCTTTCTCCTCTCACTTCCTGCCCTTCATCTCTTAATTAACCTTTCCACTCCTTGTCCAGCAATGGTCTTCCTCTGTCTCCAACCCACCCCTGCCCCCTCTCTACCACTAACTAATCCCATGCCTAGCAAACTTTCCCCCACCCAGCAGCATCCCCCTCCCTAGGTCTGCCACTTAGCTGGATAAATGCTCTCCTCCAAAATGGTGCTTGTTCTGTCACCTCTTTCTGAGTAACTCATGATGCATTAGCATATCATTAACTTGCTACATCAAGAGTTAAAAAAAAAAAAGGTTTTAATCTGAGCGTTAAGCTGAAAATCAATGTACAGTGTTTTAACGCCCAGAATTCCGCATTGGCCTTTCAGTGTGGGCGGAGCGAGATCCATCGGTGGAAACACCTGTTCTAGATCCTCTTGCTGTGTACCTGAATATCTTTTTTTCAGGCTCTTCCATATATCTTCTTAAATGAAATCTTGCTTTCAGAAAGGTTGCCATTTGGCTTATTTCTGATAGTCTCGCTCTAAAAGTTAAATTTTATTTTGCGTGATATGAACGTTTAGCTTGTGCAGGTCTAAAACAATGCAAGTTTTGCCCGAAGCAGTCTAAATGAGCACACAGGAACGGTAAGTTTGAAAGCTATTTCCAAGGGTGTTTTATCAGAGGAGAGGGGCTTTTAAAACCTTGCCCTCCCTGTGTGCAGTAATTTTACGCATGTAGAGCCAATGTGAGTGCAACTTTGCCCACAGTCAGAGTGGGCGTTCCAGGAGCGGGCTTAGGGAGGGGCACGCACCTAGGAACATACTTTCATTTATTTTTTCTCAGGAAAACTTCCTGCATAAAATGTATGTGAGTAGTTTCCCTGAGAAAATTTTCCAAGTGAAACTGCAAGGGTGCTTTCACTTGAAAATCGAGACACCAATGTGGACAGTTAGAAAATGACCCCCCTAGCAGGACGGGTTCCAAACGGCCCTAGATGCAAAATCTTGCACTTAGCCATGCATTATGTAATCTGCTTCAAAGTGACTGACTGGATATAAAAGACGGAATAAAAATACAAAGAGAAATTACATTTGTCAAGAAACTACACATAATAGAGAATTACTGATGGGTACAAAGGATTTTGTACCTGCTTTTTCTGTGGGCAGAATTGTGCTGGAAAAGTGTGTAGCTTTTGAAAATCCAATTTATGCACTCTGCTTTCCAACCCCAATTAAACAAGCCTCCAGAAATAAAACTACACTTGCTATGAATCCCCGTGCATACTTTTAGCAGAATTGAACGAGGGCAATTATCATTTTAACAAAGTAAATAGCTTGGAAAATTATCCTGTAAAGGATGAACAATTAGCATTTCTGGGCTTTTGTCCAATTCTTAAGTTTCACCCACTGTATGTATTTGCATAGAATATTTCTCAATTTGTAAATAACTTTTATAATAAAGAGCATAGTCAATTTGTATAGGCCTCCATGGCATAGTATATTGTGCAATAATAACATGTTATTACTAGGGATGTGCAGGGGGGAAACAAAATCTTTTTTTCGGTTTATTTTCAGGAGGTCCCCCCCCCCCCCCCCCCCCCCACACACACACACACAAATTTTGGTTTGTGTATTGCTTGATTCATTTCATTTGTGTGAAAAAACAAACAAACAATACTCCCCCCCCCCCCCAAACAACCAAAAACCCAAAACTAGGCCTCCTTCTCACCCTCCCAGAAAAATGCTGAGGCCAGGATCCCCCCCCCCCCCCCCAGCCCCCACTTACCCAGTCCAGTGGGGAGCTGCTGGCAATGACTAGACTGAAGCCTTGGACTTGTGTAGGCTGAAGCCTCAGTAGGTCACTGCAGCCTTGGCCTACTCAAAGCCGACTCTTCAGCCAAGGCTGGAGTCCAGACCCAAGCCCAATGATACAGCCTAGCCCGGAGGCCGTGTTCAGATGCCAGAACCTCGGCCCGGATCCAGGCCCGACGCTGTGACCTGACCTGGAGGCAGGGTCCCAACACCTGGTCCTCAGCTTGGCCAGGGTCCAGATCCAGGCCCGATGCCTGGACCTGACCCAGAGGCCGGGTCCCAATGCCTGGGCCACAGCCTAGGCTAGAACCCGAGCCCAGGCCCGATGCCATGACCCAGCCAGGAGGCCAGTCCTGACACCAGGTCCTTGGCCCCGGACTCAGGTCCAATGCTGTGGCCTGACGCAGAGGCCAAGTCCCACACCTGAGCCCTGGCCTAGGCCAGAGCCTAAGCCCAGGCCTGACGCTGTGACCTGACCTGGAGGCCGGGTCCCGATGCCAGAGTTCTCGGCGCAACCCCAGCAAACGCTGTCATTTATCATTGAAGAGCCGAAGAAAGAAGAGGACCGAGAAGATGAGCTCCCAGGCCTGGGCTCTGAGACCTGGGCCTGACCCCAGAAACTTCTCCCCCTGCTGCGGGTAAAAATACGCATGGAGTGGAGCTATGCACATACTTTTACCACATTTAGGGCCTGATTTTAAAAAGCTTTTACATGCTTAAAATTGGGTTGTACATTTGTAAATGCACTTTGCTTGTGGAAGTGGGCTTTTGAAAATTGCTGCAATATATGTCATTGAATTGTCCACAGGATATTCATGTGTAAGTGTACTTTATGTGCGTAAATGGCTTTTTAAAATTACAACAATAGTATGTTGCATTTACACGTGTAACTCCTTTTAAAATTCCCTCCTTAGGGTGGGCAGTTTTCTAAAAGCCCTTTTCCATGGGTAAAGTCTCAGCAATGACTTTTAAAGTGGAGCTTGTAAGGGAGAAAATCCTTTAATACATCTCTTTAATATTTTTCTCTCCTGGAAAGTAAGATCAGGGAATTTAACTTACACATACTATAGTAGCAGAACCTCTGTTTACTGATCACTCTAACTCAATGCATGTCATGATCTGGCATGAAAGCTTATTGGCTGTTAATCATCCATCCCTGCACTACAAGATGTGGTTTCCTTTGCATATAATTCTGTAAGATTCAAAGAATGGGTCTGTACTCTTATTCAGCTTTCAAGTCAATCCTTTGTTCTAATTAGTTTTTGTATGTTTTTTTTCCCCTCTATGCTGCATGGCTGATAACCATCTTAGGACCCTGCAGTGGGACACCGACCCGTCAGTGCTTCAGCTTCACTCTGACTCAGAACTTGGGTATCTAGCAGCCCTTTGATCTTTATTATCACTACTTATCTGTAAAAACTGCTGTTGAAAAGTCTTAACCATTAATCTATTATGCTATATAGTATAAGCTCAGATAGGTTTTAATTCTCCTGATGACGCGGTATTTGGTATCTTTTTATTTTAAGTATATAATTTTATGATTTTGTTTATTTGCAATCTGCTCTGCTCTACTTATAATGATGGAACAGAACATCAGAATTAATGAATGAATGAGGTTAGGTGTTTCCATCTTTTAGTAATTTCCATTTGCAAGAGAGTTAGAAACTTAACTGGTGTTAGAGAGATGTTTCCAGTCTGAAAGTAAAATGTAAAGAAAGCCCTTGCGTCATTCCACACAGCAATGGCAATGTGCTGCCTGGTTTGGCTTTTTCTGATAGGAAGGCGGTTAGGAAAACGAGTAAAAAAAATCTTGAGAGGCACTAGTAATCAACCTTTGACAAAAACATATATGCATGTTCATTTTTGTGCTAAAAGTGAAGCCAAATATATCTCTTCAAAGAATAAACATATTGACAAGGCTTAATTTGTAGGAGAAAAGGAGGTGGAAATATGGAGGAGGAGGAGGAGTAGGGTGGGAGGAGGAGACTGAAGGAGTGGGGCCAGGGCCAATTGTGACCTGTATGAGGAGGCAGGGCCAGAGCCAGGTGTGTACTCTCTCTCTCCCAAATACATACTCTCTCTCTCCCAAATACATACCTAAACACACTCTTCACACTCTCTTCTTCTACTACTACTACTACTACTACTACTACTACTACTGCTGCTACTACTACTACTACTATTTATCCTCCTCTTCCTCCTCCTTATCCCAGTGATCCTCCATCCCCAGCCCCCACCAGTTTTCTACGCTTCGCTGCCCTTCATCCACCAGTGCTTACTGATGGGTGAAGGACAGCTGGGAATCCCTTTCTCTCATGCCTCCTCCTCCTCCTCTCTACCCTGGTGATCCTGTTCCTCTGTCCTCAGCTTCCCCCACCCCATGATTTCCCCAATGGTTCTCATTACCCTCCAGTGGTCCCAGAGACCCCAAGTCTCTCCCCCAGTTGATGGTAGTCATCAAATTCCACTCACCACAATGGTAATTAATTTCCCCTCTCCACATATCCTCCAATCCCCTCCCTTCTCTCCTTCTTTTATCCACTCCCCCTCCTCCACTGAGGTCACTAGCGGCAGAAGTGGCGGGGCTTGGGAAGTCTGCACAATAAGTAGCAGTGGGGCCTGGAAGCTGGCACAGCCAGTAGCTGCAAAGTATTTGTCCCATGTGGTTTCAGCCTTGGCCATTCTCTCTCACAGCCTCCTCAATTGTGCTAGGAGATTATGCAAAAATCAAGGTCATGTGGCTGCCCCAGTCACAGGGTAAGTAAGCAGCTCTAACACTCCCTGCTCGGCATCCTCTGGGAGGCCAGAAATAATGTGTGCCACCACAGACTGCTCTCCGTTTCCATGGGGCAGCCAGAACTGATTTATACCACTGGCTTTGCTTGTCTTCCTCGGTCCCAGAAAAAAGGTAAGAGGACACTGTTCTGGGTCGTTCTGCCAGAAGTTAAGTCCTGAGTAACAGATATATAAAAGGGTTGAATTAGCACAAGTCTGAAACTTGTTAGTAGTGCCAGCCATGAAGGCTGGGGATGAAGCCTTGATGACTGGCACTACTGTTCACAAGCTCCAAACTTGTGCAACCCCCTTTTTGTGTCTCTTATTTCCTCTGCAGTGTCTGCTTCAGGATGACATCCTCCACTCCTGTTCCCTGCAGGACAGGAGTGGGGGGAAGGCAACGGAGGGTGAGGGGCTCTTCTTTGCTCTATCTGCTCCAAGCTTCCTTCCACCTCTCCTCTTCCCTACAGATTGCCTGGAGGGGTGGGGATGGAGCAGAACTCCCCTGCTGTTGTGCCGCTTAAGTCTGAAAAAGAAGTGGTGGAACTCCATTCCAGGCTGTTCCCACACAAATTAAGTCCTGCATATTGATATAATTACTCAAAAATAAATGCCAAAATGTAATGAATTAGAAACATTGGGGTAGATTTTAAAAGAAGCACGCGTGGCCTACATGTGCGCGCGCTACCCGGCAGGCGCAAATTGCACACGCCGGCTAACTGCCGGCGTGTGATCCCCGGCACAGCGGCAAATATGGCCGCTGTGCCGGGAACCTGTCCCCGCCCACGCCCCACCCTGGACCACCCCGCCCACGTCCCACCCCCTTTGTAAAGCCCCAGGACTTACACGTGTCCCGGGGCTTTACGTGCGTCACCGTGCCTTTTTAAAATAGGCCCAGCGAGCGTAACCTTTTTAAAATCTGGCCCATTGTATATCTGAATGCTTTTGGAAACTATAGCTACAAGCTATGGCATTGTGAGCATCAATGTTCTTTTCTATTGGTTGCTTCATACAAGAGCAAAACTGACAGGTGTCAGTGGGACTGTTCTGAAAGATGATGGATTGATGGTGATACATGGTTAACTTGCTATGGTAGCCAGAGTTTAGAATATGTGGATGAACATAGAACTTTTTCCATCCATCACACATGGAACAAACAGTAACAGTAGTAGTATTATTATCAGACACCGCCTTTATTGGCTCACTGTCTGATGCAAGATTAATTGCAGCATTCTTTAAAGGAGACATGCAACCTAGTGTCCTAGGCATGCTCTTATAATTTTCAGTTATTCACTTTGCTCCAGTGAACAGTGTGGTTGCTGTGATTCACTCTTGGCGTGTATGTAAAATATGAACAGCGAAAGGGTATAAAAATAAATATTTCTGAAGAAAAATGAGAATACAAATTAATTTACACAAAGAGACAAAGCTATTGTCATCAGAACAGCGTTATGTAGCCCTATGTAGTTCAGCCCTAAGCTGAATGAAAATTTTGAGGGTGCAAATAAGACTTCTGATCTTGGAAGGCAAAGACATGTTGAAAGACTCCGTGAATGCCACAGAGGCATTCACGGAGCGGGATGCCAGTGGCCAGTGGTAGGTGTCCATATAAAGAGCAGGTAGTAAAATACTGCACAGAGCGGCAGTAGCCACAGAGGCATTCACGGAGCGGGATGCCAGTGGCCAGTGGTAGGTGTCCACCTTCACGGAGCGGAAGGATGGAGGGCTGTCATCTCCCAATTAAATAAATAATAAAAAAAACCCCAGGGATGGGATCCATCAGTTCTAGAGGACGCATATAAAGAGCAGGTAGTAAAACACTGCATGGAGCGGCAGTAGCCACAGAGGCATTAATGGAGCGGGATGCCAGTGGCCGGTGGTAGGTGTCCACCTTCACAGAGTAGAAGGATGAAGGGCCTCCATCTCCCAATTAAAAAGAAAAAAAGAAAAAAACAGGGATGGGTTCATGGGCTATAGGTATTACCAATTATTAGGCTTTTCAATATTTGATGATAGTTAATGTGACTTTCAAGGCATGCTTCACTTTCGGTGCATGTCCGGCATGACTCCCTGCTTCAATGACAGGGGAAAAGAAAAACTGATACTTCACACATTTCCAGCATTGCCCTCTGCTTCATGGCAGAGAGCTATGCTGCCGCTTACCCAACTAATCAAACTTAATATTTCACTTGGAAGCAGCTCCAGCACTGCTCTCTACATTAATGGTGGGGGTGAAAAGGGAATTAGAACATAAGGTTACTAAGAGCCAAGAGAAACAGTTAAGTATGAGAAAAAATAAGTGTAAGGCTTGCTGGGCAGACTGGATGGACCGGTTGGTCTTCTTCTGCCGTCATTTCTATGTTTCTATGTTTCTATGTTTCTATGAATAGCTGCTAAATTACAGTTTTTGCCATATTGAAGTAGACTCCTTGTGCTGGCTGTTTCGCTTTGCGTTGTTGTTGTTTCTGGTGAACAGTGACAGTTTTGGACATTGGCATACTTGTGACTTCTTTATTCTTCATTTAAATTGCCCATTATAAGCTTAACACCTCATTTCCCTGGTTAATTGTAACGTAATGGTGCTCATGCATACTACGCACCCTGTTTTTATGTTAGACCCTCCACTGATTCCAAGAAATGTGCCCTTACAAACACTAAAATTATTTGATCAAAATATTAATCAGATTCTGCCTACCAAATCCATTGAGAGCTTAATATTAGATGTAATGCACACTTACCTTAAGGCATGCATTAATTTGGACAATTTTCTAAGAATGTTATAAATAGGGCCAACATACAGTAATATGTTTTTCTTTTAATCTACCATAGTATGTTAAATTAACTTGAAAAAGGCAAAATACTTCAACAGTTACATATATCAATTCCTATTTCAAAATAGTTTTATAATGGTAAAATTTCAATATATTTCTTTAGATTCTCATGGTTCTCTTATTGTAGATTTAATTTCATCCATCTCTGCCTCAGGCTGGAGTCATTTATCTTAAACAAGAACCCAACAGAACTCTGGGACATAGCCCTGAGACCTTTCTTCCTTTTAATCCCTCCTGTCTCCTCCCTGTTTCTCCTGGCTCTGGCTGTCAGCTGCAGAATGGAGACTAACTAGTGGAGACTCTCAGTTTCATTTGCTCTACAAGTTCCCAGAACAGCGATGACCTGGATTGCTCTGCCCATGTGGGATTGAATGTGCCACCTCGGAAGCTCTCAGTCCTCCCTGGCAGGGGTGAACTTGGAATCTGAAGCTGGATCTCTCACCTGTCAGCCAAATAATCATTAATGAAAACTAATCTTACTGTACACTAAATCAGAGCTTTAGAAGTTCTTATGGCATGCTTCCACCTCAATTAAACCTGACATTGCTATTTCTAAGTTATTATTTTAGACTTTTTAATGCTGCCCTCACATAGGATACCGCATGCTGGGCCCAGCTACTGCATTTATATGAATGTTACAAATGGCTCTGCAAAGTGAATTAACCGTCAATGTCTTATGCCACTTTCAGTCCTGTGCGAGTAACCTGATGCTGCAAAATAATGAGAAATTCTTAAGGGATTTAAAAAATAAAAGTTCAGTTCTTTAATTCATTTAGGTTCACTGAATATACTGATCAGTATGTCATCTTTCAAAGTATCAACATCTGCCATATTGAGTTTTCCTTCAATTTGTAGAGTTTGGTATGTTTTACTTTACTAACTTCTCAGCAGTTCTTACTTCCCTATCCTCCACCCCCCTCTTTCTTAATGGGAAGCAGTATAGCTGTCTGTTAGGAATGTATGCAGAAAAACATTTTGGTTTGGTTCATTCATTTTATATGTCTCCATAATTTCTTTCGTTCATTTCAAATGAAAATTTTGTTTTATTATTCGTGTCATTCAATTCCCTTAAAGCCAATGGGGGGGAATCAATGCATCCTGTTTTAGGCTCCAAAACTGGGGTTTTCTATTCAAGTGTAGGAAAACCTGCAGGCAAAAATCAGCAGCAGAGGGAAGAGCATTCTGTTACACCAAAACGGTATAGACTGATCCCAAGAGTGGCATGAGTACTTATGTCAGGGCAAAGTAGTCCAGACAGAGACATCAATACCCAAAGGTTCCAGAAGAGGGGCAAATGGCACCAATAGCAGTGACATGAACACCACAAGGCACAGAAGGAGAAGCGAAGGCACCAACAATGGTTGCATGAACACCACAAGGCAAATAAAGGGGTCCAAGGTGAGAGAAAAACTGAATGCAGCAAATCTTTCTCACCAAATCTTGCTGACTACCTTCATGTAGTGACCTCACTGTATAACATCTGGACAAAATATCAGCAGTGTGAACACTATTAAAGTATGATAAGAAAGAAAAAGGAAAGTGCATACTGGCAGTATGATGCCCAGGATAAAAAGGCACTCACCATTAGGGATGTGAATCGTGTCCTCGATCGTCTTAACGATCGATTTCGGCTGGGAGGGGGAGGGAATCGTATTGTTGCCGTTTGGGGGGGTAAAATATCGTGAAAAAATCGTGAAAAATCGTGAAAAATCTAAAAATCTAAAAATCGCAAAACCGGCACACTAAAGCAACCCCCTAAAACCCACCCCCGACCCTTTAAATTAAATCCCCCACCCTCCCGAACCCCCCCCAAATGAGTTAAATAACCTGCGGGTCCAGCGGCGGTCCGGAACGGCAGCGGTCCGGAACGGGCTCCTGCTCCTGAATCTTGTTGTCTTCAGCCGGCGCCATTTTGGAAAATGGCGCTGAAAAATGGCGGCGGCCATAGACGAACACGATTGGATGGCAGGAGGTCCTTCCGGACCCCCGCTGGACTTTTGGCAAGTCTCGTGGGGGTCAGGAGGCCCCCCACAAGCTGGCCAAAAGTTCCTGGAGGTCCAGCGGGGGTCAGGGAGCGATTTCCCGCCGCGAATCGTTTTCGTACGGAAAATGGCGCCGGCAGGAGATCGACTGCAGGAGGTCGTTCAGCGAGGGTTCCGGCGCCTCGCTGAACGACCTCCTGCAGTCGATCTCCTGCCGGCGCCATTTTCTGTACGAAAACGATTCGCGGCGGGAAATCGCTCCCTGACCCCCGCTGGACCTCCAGGAACTTTTGGCCAGCTTGTGGGGGGCCTCCTGACCCCCACGAGACTTGCCAAAAGTCCAGCGGGGGTCCGGAAGGACCTCCTGCCATCCAATCGTGTTCGTCTATGGCCGCCGCCATTTTTCGGCGCCATTTTGGAAAATGGCGCCGGCTGAAGACAACAAGATTCAGGAGCAGGAGCCCGTTCCGGACCGCTGCCGTTCCGGACCGCCGCTGGACCCGCAGGTTATTTAACTCATTTGGGGGGGGGTTCGGGAGGGTGGGGGATTTAATTTAAAGGGTCGGGGGTGGGTTTTAGGGGGTTTTAGTGTGCCGGCTCACGATTCTAACGATTTATAACGATAAATCGTTAGAATCTCTATTGTATTGTGTTCCATAACGGTTTAAGACGATATTAAAATTATCGGACGATAATTTTAATCGTCCTAAAACGATTCACATCCCTACTCACCATTACCTTCAGTATTAGTGCCAATGATGGGGTAGCAATAGTGCAGATTCATCAGATGACGATTCAATCCTGGTACAGTTGTAGGCCATGGAGAACTTATTCATGGACATGATATACCAATTGACAGAGCACAAGAAGAAGAGAAATAATTACATGGAACCCGGAAGAGAAAAATCTTTTAGCCCTACTCTGTTTTCTATCTTTTAACCAGTTGGCAATCCACTATAGGACACTGCCACCTATCCCTTGACTTTTTAATTTCCTAAGAAATCTTTTATGAGGGACTTTGTCAAATGCTTTCTGGAAATCCAGACACACCAAATCAACTGCCTCATCTTTATCCACAAGTTTATTTACGTCTTCAAAAAAGTGAAGCAAATTTGTGACGCAAGACTTCACTTGGCTGAATCCATGTTGGCTTTGTCCCGTTAAACTTTGCTTATCTATATGTTTCAGCTATTTTGTTCTTTTTGATAGTTTCTACCATTTTTCCTGGCACAGACATCAGACTCACTGGTCTGTAATTTCCTGGATTACCCCTTGATCCCTTTTAAAAAATTGGCATTACATTGGCAACCTTTCAATCTTCAGGTATCATAGATGATGTATTGATAGTTTACAAATTTCTAACAGCAGGTCCACAATTCTATTTCTCAGTTCTTTCAGCATTTTGGGATGTATACCAAATGGTTCAGGTGATTTGATACTCTTTAGTTTGTCAATTTAATACATCTTCCAGGTTCACTGAGATTTGTTTCAGTTCCTCTGAATCATTATCTTTGAATATCATTTTGGGCATGGTAATATCTCTTACATCTTCCTCAGTGAATACTGAAGCAAGAATGCATTTAGTCTCTCTGCTATGGCTTTGTCATCCCTAAGTGCTCCTTTTACCCCTTGATCATCTAATGGTCCAACTGACTCCATTGCAGATTTTTTCCCTCAAATGTACCTTAAAAAGTGTTTATTATGAATTTTTGCTTCCACAGCAAGCTTCTTTTCAAATTCTCTCTTTGCCTTCCTTATCAATGTTTTGCATCTGACTTGCCAGTGCGTATATATTGTTTCCTGTTTTCTTCATTCATATGTTCTTTTAGATATTATAGCCTCTCTCACCTCACCTTTCAACCATGCTGGGAGTTGTTTATCTACTTTCCACCTTTTCTAATACATGGAAAGATTTCCAATCCTGCAGAAGGCAAGGCATGTCAATAAATTCTATCATGTCAAGAAAAGAGAGAGGAGGGGATGTTGATATCTTTGATAAGAACAGCAATAAAAAGGCAGTTCTGCACCTAAATTTGAGAGGGACTTTTATAGGTCCAAAATGGCAGGAGAAGAAATCAGCTGAATGCAGAAGAAATAGAAATTTGGAAAGCATATGCCACTGCCACCTGTACCTGGGGCAGAGACAAGAGGTGTGAAAGTCATCTAAGACTGGCATTAGCAAGGCAGGGGTAGCAGATATGAAATGCTCAAAACCAGTAGTGTGCTTTTCTTTGGTTTCTGCTTCTGAGGCAGTGAAGGGAGTAATTTCACTAACTGATTCTGAGGAAGAATCTTGTCTGGGATTCTGCGAATCAAAAGATATTGAAGAGATGGTAGCCAAGAGAATTTGGGAAGTTTAGTCAGTAGCAACTTAGCCTCCAGTGAGGTGATGGGGAAGAGAGATGATACTGGCAATGTTAACATCACCCCAAGGGAAGAGAACATGAGCAATACATTGGCATTTTTCCTCATGGTCCACCCTCTGTCTTAACTCCAGTGCCAGTATCAGCCTCCAAGGATGTAGAGAAGGGATTGTGGAAGAAATCCATGATCTGGAGGCACTTTAAAGTGTGGGAGGACCCATATTTTGTTCAGTATATTCACTGCAGAAAGGATAGCAGTCAAGTGAAGCAAGTAAGGCATCTCACAAACATGTATAAAGCATCATCTGCAGAAGTAGAATTGGCATGAGATCAAGGTGGCAGTACTAGCCTGGGGACCCCTTTTACCCAAGTAAATGCTAGAGGAAAGGGATTGAAAAGGGGAAGACTTTCCTCTAAGCTGTTCACATGGCTGATTCAAGTGGCAGACAAGCAATCCGCAGTCATGCCTCTGAAGTGGCAACCCACCGTAGAGTAAATTGGGGGGGGGGGTGTTTCTGCCAACAAATTCCAGTGGGAAAGAGGTAGGCAGCATCTAAATTAGTAATGAAGAACATCAAGGAAACGATTGCCTTAATGACAAGCCCCTGCAGATATTGATGAATGTAGCAGGTAAGAACATAAGAAAATGCCATACTGGGTCAGACCAAGGGTACATCAAGCCCAGCATCCTGTTTCCAACAGTGGCCAATCCAGGCCATAAGAACCTGGCAAGTACCCAAAAACTAAGTCTATTCCATGTTACCATTGCTAATGGCAGTGGCTATTCTCTAAGTGAACTTAATAGCAGGTAATGGACTTCTCCTCCAAGAACTTATCCAATCCTTTTTTAAACACAGCTATACTAACTGCACTAACCACATCCTCTGGCAACAAATTCCAGAGTTTAATTGTGCGTTGAGTAAAAAAGAACTTTCTCCGATTAGTTTTATGTATCAACTGGGTGAGCAGAAAAGCTTCCTGCACTTTGATGCCCCATCCTTGTTAGAGCTGCTACTAGTCCCCTGCCTCAGCCAGGTCCCATGGATACAAAGGAATACAACAAAGGAGCTACTCTGTGTGCTCCTTTATGCACGTTGAAAGCCGATGAGAATGACACTGTTATTCCTGTGATGAATCTGTCTGAGATTCTTATATGTGCTATTTGGGTTATACTATATCAAAGGGGATATGATAGAGATGTTTAAAATTATGAGAGGTCTAGAACGGGTAGATGTGAATTGGTTATTTACTCTTTCGGATAGTAGAAAGACTAGGGGGCACTCCATGAAGTTAGCATGGGGCTCATTTAAAACTAATTGGAGAAAGTTCTTTTTTACTCAACGCACAATTAAACTCTGTAATTTGTAGCCATGGGATGTGGTTAATGCAGTTAGTGTAGCTGGGTTTAAAAAAAGGATTGGATAAGTTCTTGGAGGAGAAGTCCATTACCTGCTATTAAGTTCACTTAGGGAATAGCCATTGCCATTAGCAATGGTAACATGGAATAGACTTGATTTTTGGGTACTTGCCAGGTTCTTATGGCCTGGATTGGCCACTGTTGGAAACAGGATGCTGGGCTTGATGGACCCTTGGTCTGTCCCAGTATGGCATGTTCTTATGTTCTTAAGGAAGGTATGGTGACCTCTTTAACACATCTTATTAGACAGCCACTCAGTGGCCATGTTTGGTGCCAGTCCAGTGTAAAAATTCTGATAAATCTATGTCTAATCCCACAACCTCCAAACTTTCCATTTTTTTGTTTAATGCACAAGCCATTAAGAAGAAAACCAACTTAATTTTTTATTTGATTCATGAAAGAAAACCTGATTTATTTCTGTTACTGAGTCATGGTTACTTGACACTGATGCCGTAGTTGTTATGGATGTGGACCTTTGAACCAGCTAAAATGTGAAGAAGATCCGCTGGGGGAAGGCCGACAGCGGAACTCATAGCCTCGAGGCGGTACAGGACCAGGAGACCTAGCAGGACCTTCGCCTATACCAGCCCTCGTTCCCCGCAGATTGAGCCCTTGGGTGCCGGGGCCAGCAAAACTTAGGAGGAGGTCTCCTGGTGAAGAGGAATCCGGTGAGATGTCTGCGTTGAGATAGGCGGCAGAGCAAAGAAGATGAGGCCAATCTAATGGTCGTGGCGGGCAGCAGAGGTGCAGAACGAGGAGACGTACCAGAAGTCAAGGCAGGCAGCAGACAAGTGGGAACCGGAGACAAGACAGAGGTCAGGACAGGCAGCAGAGCAGGAATACCAGAGGACGTACCAAAGTCAGGAGCCAGAGAGACGAGCCAAGGAAGGAGCAGGAACCAGGAACAGGCGAGGCCAGAGCAGGAATCAGGAACAAGCTGGAACGGAGCAGGAATCAGGAACAAGCTGGAACGTCAGGAACAGCAACTAAGCTCTTGCAAGAGAAGACCCGTTGCAAAGGCAAGGAATAGAGCTCTCTGCAGGGTTTAAATACCCAAGAGCGTCTGAAGTCACTCTCGGGGCCAGGCCGAAGTTTCCTGCCAAGGTGCCTTTAAATTTGGAGCTCAGGCACGTGAGGGGCAGGGCCATCAGCCGAGGATCGGCAGCGTCTCCCTCATGGAGGGAGCGCCGCGAGAAGGGCCAGCTAAGGGCCAGAGGATGCCACGACCAGCTGAATCGAGCCGGTGGTAGGTTGAGGAGCTGGCCGCAGACCTCCGCGGCCTGGGGCCGCAACAGTACTCCCTCCTACGCCCCCTCCCCAGGGGTCTGGGTTTATTTGTATGATCCAGGTGGAATTTGTGGAGAAGAGACTTGTCCAGTATTTTGGAAGCAGGCTCCCAAGTGTTCTCTTCAGGACCACAACCCTCTCAAGAGAGGAGATACTCTCATCTCCTATGATAGAAGCGTACGTCTAAGACATCTCGCACCTGGTAGATAGTTTCCTCCTCTGCCACAGTCTTGGAGGGTTCCGGAGGTTTGTTGTGGAAGACCACCAGAACCAAAGGTTTGAGTAAGGACACATGGAACACATTGTAAATCTTCAGAGTGGACGGGAAACATAAGCGATAGGAAACCGTACCCATTTGCTCTGTAACGACAAAAGGACCAATGTACTTAGGAGCCAGGCGCATGGATGGAATCTGAAGACGAATGTGTTTAGTGCTTAGCCAGACTTTATCTCCAGTAGAAAACACGGGAGCAGGATGATGATGCTTATCTGCATACTTCTTGGCAGTGATAGCCGTTTGCTGCAATTTGTTCTGTGTGGATTCCCAAAGTGTTTGAAGCAGTTGAGCCGTGAGCTATGCCGCAGGTGATGGTACTGTCAGAGAAAGTGGCAAAGGAGGTTTAAGTTGTTTCTCATAGACCAGCTGAAAAGGGGAAACTCCGGTGGCAGACTGCAGATGCTGATTATAAGAAAATTCCGCCCACGGTAGCAGGGACACCCAATCATCCTGCTTGTCTCCCACGAAGGCTCAGATGAAGGCTTTTAGGGACTGATTAGTGCGTTCCACTTGACCATTGCCTCGCGGATGGAAAGCAGAAGTAAAGTCCAAACGAACCCTGAATGTTTTACAGAGTGCCTTCCAATATTTGGCTGTAAATTGGGAGCCTCGGCCTGAGGCGATATGAAGTGGAATTCCATGGATGCGGAAGATATGTTGGGTGAAGAGTTATGCTAGTTCGAGTGCAGTCAGGAGCTTGGGTAGTGGCTCAAAGTCAACCATTTTAGAAAATCTGTCGACTGTAACCCATATTACAGTTTTCCCAGTCTGTAGAGAGATGTGTCCACGGCTCCGTTGGAATGGGCAATGGCTGTAGGTTTCTGCCTAGTACAAGTGGGACAGGAGCTAACGTAAAGTTGAACATCTCGCTTGACATGTTGCCACCAATAATATCTGGTTAGTATCTCCAAGGTTCGTGCCTTACCAGGGTGTCCTGCTGTCAGTGAATCATGGGCCCACGATAGAACCTATTTGTGTAAATGGAGAGGAACCACTGTCTTGCCCATGGGGACCACATCCGTGATGGCTATGAGACCTTTACCTGGATCTAAAATATATTGAGGAGGGCTAGGTGTGTCTTCGGTCTCCATTGTGCAAGATAAGGCGTCTGCCCAGAAGTTCTTTGAAGCGGGTCTGTAGCGTAGAGAGAAATTGAAACAACTGAAGAATAAGGACCATCAGGCTTGTCTTGGATTGAGGCGTTGGGCCCGACACAAAAATTCTAGATTCTTGTGATCTGTATAGACAATGATAGGAATTTGGGCCCCCCCAACCACTGACGCCATTCTTCAAATGCTAACTTAATGGCCAACAATTCCTTATCTCCTATGCCATAGTTCTTTTCAGCCGCAGAGAACTTCTGAGAGAAGTATGAGCATGGAAGCAATTTGCCCTTGCCAGATATTTGACTGAGGACAGCCCCCACAGCTAGATCTGATGCATCTTCTTACACAATGAATGGACGCTGTGGATCCGAGTGATGTAGACAAGTGTCCAAAAGAAAGGCTTCCTTTAGGTCCTTAAAAGCATGCTGTGCCGCTGGAGGCCAAACCTTAGCATTTGCTCCCTTCTTGGTGAGAGCAGTAAGTGGAGCCACCCTCTGTAAGTAGTGGGGTATGAACTACCGGTAAAAGTTAGCGAATCCAAGAACCCGTTGGAGAGCCTTGATGCCTACTGGCTGAGGCCAATCCTTGATGGCAGCTACTTTGTCGGGGTCCATATGAAAACCTGTAGAAGACACTATATATCCTAAAAAAGGCAGAGATTCTTGCTCAAATTGGCACTTCTCCAACTAGCGAATAAACGGTTGTCTCTATGTTTTTGTAAGACCCTCTTGACTTGTTGTCGATGTGTAGTGAGGTCTTTAGAGTATATTAGTACATCGTCCAGATATACTATGATGGAGGAATGAAGCATATCGCATAGGATTTCATTCATTAGGTTTTGGAAAACTGCAGGGGCATTGCACAAGCCAAATGGCATGACCAGGTACTCGTAATGCCCATCATGAGTGTTGAAAGCGGTTTTCCATTCATCTCCTGGTCGTATTCTCACAAGGTTGTAGGCCTCCCGGAGATCAAGCTTGGTGAAGAACTTGGCTCCCTGTAGTCGGTCTAAGAGCTCTGGGATTAATGGTAACGGGTATCTGTCCCAATAGGTAATGGCATTGAGACCATGGTAATCTATACAAGGTCTAAGTGAGCCATTTTTCTTAGCAACAAAAAAGAAATCGGCTCCAGCTGGTGAAGTTGAGGGTCGAATAAACCCACGATCCAAGTTCTCCTGGATATAGTTGGACATGGTCTGTGTTTCAGGAAGAGATAGGGGGTATACACGCTCCTTGGGAGGCATGGTACCCAGTAGCAAATCTATGGCACAATTGAAGGGCCGATGTTCTGGGAGAAGTTCTGCTTTTTCTTTAGAGAAGACATTCAGATATTCCAAATATTGGTTTGGCAAGGATAATGGAGTAGCCAGCAGTGGAATACAAGGTCGTGGAACTGTAGGCAAGCATGACGAGAAACAGTACGGACTCCAGGCCGCTATCTGGAGAGTATCCCAATGGATGACAGGAGAATGCTTCTGAAGCCATGGTAAGCCCAAGACAATAGGGTGAATGACCCTTTCTAGGACCAAAAAGGAAATCTCCTCAGCAAGAAGTATTCCGATATGGAGATTCAGTGGGATCGAGGTGGTAGAAATACATCCTGGGAGTGGAGTTCCATGGATAGAAGAAATCTGTAGCGGAGATGAACGAGGCCTAAGGGGGGGGGGGCAGCCACCGAGGATCGGCACGTCTCCCTCGTGGAGGAAGCGCCGCGAGAAGGCCCAGCCAAGGACAGGAGCAGGCCAGAAGACACTGCGACCAGCTGAGGCGAGCCGGAGGTAGGTTGGGGAGCTGGCTGCGGACCTCTGCGGCCCGGGGCCGCAACAGTAGTATTGGATCAATTATACCCCTCAGGTTATGTTGTGGTTTCACAACAAAAGAAAGAAGGGATAGTGGTGGCTTGTTGGTAATTTATAAAAAATAGTTGCAGATGACTGTTGAAAACCTTAACCATGACTCCCCCTCTGAAACCTTAGTACTAGGTTCTAGTTTTTTTCAGTCTGTGTCTTACATATTAGCCTCCTTCACTTCTTCAACAAAATCTATCTCCTTTTTTTGAAAAACTGATTGATCATATTGTTTAAATTAATCTTGAATCCTTTCTGGGTGTTTTTAACCTGCATGTGGATGTTCAGCCCTTTCCACCATATTGTGCTTCAGTGTTTTTGGATATTATAACTTTACTGGACTGGCATCAGATCATATGGCAACCAACTCATACACAGGATCATTCTTTAACCTGGCTTTTGTTAATAAATCTGACTATGTATTGTTCTGACTATAAAGGAAATCCCATGGTTAGATAATTTTATGATTAACTTTACTGTACCCATTAGTAATGTCTTTTCTTCATCTAATTCTAGTAGTAATGATTGCTTCCTAGTGTGAGATCATATTGATAGCATTGAATTCTCAAAAAAAGCTGAAGAAAAGCTTGCTGATTTTCATGCACCTGAAATTAGTCCCACTGTCATCCTCTGAGAGCCAGAAGTGACTTCCATTTTAGATCAGATTGCCCCACTTAAATTGAGAACTCCTAAGAAGGGTAGGCTGATTCCTTGGTATACTGCTGTAGTTAAATCAGAAGGACATGGCCTCTGACAGAGTGAGTTTAAAAGGCGTAAATCCTACTCTCCTGAATCTCGACAATAAATTTAACATCTTATTAAATTAATACAAGAACATCGTATGGGATGGCAAGCAAAGCTACTTCACTGAACGCATTCGCGAAATTGGCTACAGCCCAAAAGAATTGTTTAGAGACACAAAACAATTTACAACAACCCCTGTAATTCCATCGTCTGGTAGATTGGGTTCTCCTTGTAATCTTATGAGTAAACAATTTTTGTATTCCTTCAACTCCAAGGTATCCAGAATAGCTGAATCTTTTGTATCAGTACCTAACTGGTATAAGAACCCGGAATCAATCTCTAATTCTAATAGTATGACCTCCTTTCAGATTGTACAGCCAGTGAAGTTGAGACAATACTTTCCAAAATGAGCTCAGCTTATTGTCCGCTTAAAATCTGTAATGTTACAATATTTAAAGTTGGACGCAAAATTCTAGCACCATCTCTGACTTCTCTAGTTAATGCCATCTTCCTCAAACAAGGCTTCTATACAGCCACTACTAAAGAAATCAGGTCTTGACACTACTGACCCCACCAATTTTAGACCCATCTCTTCTTTTCCATCTATGGTAAAGTTGTTTGACTCCTTTGTACTAAAGCAACTAAATGATTTTGTCAAGGACAATGAAATATTAGATCCACCTCAATTTGGATTCAGAAGGTCACTAAGTTCTGAAATCCTTACAATCTCATTATTTGATACCTTCAGGAGGGGTTTAGATGACAGTCACATTTTTGTGCTGGTCTCCCTCAATATTTCTTCTGCTTTTGATGTGGTGGATCACGAAATTCTGTTGTATAGATTACAGGATTGTGGAATTTCTGGCACAGCTTTCTCCTGGTTCAGGTCATACGTATCTGAACGTATGATACAGGACAGGACCAGAAATGACAGAGCAAGTTGGTCTCCTATTTCATTGGGAGTCCCCCAAGTTTCTTCCTCATTATCTCTAGTTTTCAAATTTTACAACATGGCTCCTATATGTAAAATCTTAGCCAGTCTACATGATGGCTATAAAATATATGCCAACGACATACAATTTTTCATCTGCTTTCGAGCCACCTGGCCAGAAACAAAAACGGTGCTAGAAATCTGTTTATCCACCATATATAAATGGTTGTTTTACAACAAGCTATCTTTGAATATGGCCAAAATTGATTTTATGTTAATTCTAAGGAAAACAGCTAACATGAAATTAGTTTATCCATGTTTTAATTAATAATCAGTCCTTTCTAGTCAAGTCCTGTGTAAAACATCTAGGGATTTGGCTTGTTTCATGCCTTGCTTTTTGTCAGCATGTAAGATCAGTCATCAGGGTAGGTTTCTGCAAGCTCAGGATTCTCTTTGGTTTAAGAAACTTTCTAAATAAGGCTGATTTTCATACTGTTGTGCAGGCTGCTATCTGGTATATTTTTGTAATTCAATCTATATCGGTCTATCTGGGGTCATGATAAGACCACTACAGCTCCTATTTAATGCAGCAGCCAGGCTTTTTTCCAGCAAACAGCGCAATGAACAGTTTTGATAGAACTACACTGGCTTCCCATCTCCCAGCGAGTTCAATGCAAAATTGGAGTGACTGTACATAAAATAATTACTTCCAATGATTGCCCTTGGGCCAATTCACTAGTGAGGCTCTATCAGCCATGTTGGATGCTAAGATCTCAGCAGCGCAGTCTTCTGGGTGTACCATCGACCAAGCAGGATAAACTTATGGAAACAAGGGACTGCTCTTTCTCTATAGTAGCACCTGCTTTCTGGAACATACTGCTGGAAAGTTTGTGCCAATCAAATTCTTTAAAATCATTCAAAGTTGCTCTCAAAACCTTTTTTTGTTTTTTCAGCAGGCCTACCTGTCCACTTAAGACTGTGCGCAGATTTTTAGTTGCCATGCCAGCATATATTGTTGATGAATTCTGTCTTTTAAGTTATGTTAGTATGTTTTTCATTTTATGTGTGTGAGAAATGTCCATCACCTAGTCCTTTGTGTATAGGCAACACATAAATCCTAATAAACATAAACATAAGACAGGGCAGCTTCTCTGTAAGAAGCAGGAAGAATTCAGGATGCCTAACAAATATTTGATTCAAAATATTGGCACCCACTGGAATTCCATATATATGATGCTGCAGATATTAGTGGAGCAGTGCCCTGTCAGCTATCACTTTCACCCCCAACTCAGTACACCAAAGTCTTGTTGAGCCTTCTTGCCTGACACAGACCATAGCTAAAGCAGTTGGCAAGAGAGATCCTCATCCCACTCCAACAAAAGAGACCCCAGCAAAAATTTCTGTGACACGCTATCTTGCAGAGACCATCAAGGACATTAGCACAGATGTACTAGCACATTGGGCACACAAGTCTGCAGTTTGGCCAAAGCTAGCCAAGGTGGCTCAGTTCTATCCTTCCTATCCACCAACCAACATGCCCAATGAATGTGTCTTCTTAATAATAAGGGACATTGTAAGCGCTCAGCACTCAAGGCTGGTGCCAGGTAAAATCTGCACTTTTTGAAAATCAAGGACTGAAAACTACCAACAAGGACTGAATTGCACAGGCTGGGTAAACAAAAAAGAGTGGGAGTAGCTTGCTTATTGCAGTGGTTACTACCCCGAATCAATTAAGCCTGATACTTCACTTGGAATACATATCCAGCGCAGCCCACTGCTTCAACAGCAGGGGGAATGAAGAAAAGATGATTTATATTCAGACACAACCAACATGGACTGAATTGCACAGGCTAGGTAAACAAATAAGAGTGGGAGTAGCTTGCTTATTGCGGTGGTTACTACCCCGAATCAATTACGCCTGATACTTCACTTGGAATACATATCCAGCGCAGCCCACTGCTTCAACAGCAGGGGGAATGAAGAAAAGATGATTTATATTCAGACACAACCAACATGGACTGAATTGCACAGGCTAGGTAAACAAATAAGAGTGGGAGTAGCTTGCTTATTGCGGTGGTTACTACCCCGAATCAATTACGCCTGATACTTCACTTGGAATACATATCCAGCGCAGCCCACTGCTTCAACAGCAGGGGGAATGAAGAAAAGATGATTTATATTCAGACACAACCAACATGGACTGAATTGCACAGGCTAGGTAAACAAATAAGAGTGGGAGTAGCTTGCTTATTGCGGTGGTTACTACCCCGAATCAATTACGCCTGATACTTCACTTGGAATACATATCCAGCGCAGCCCACTGCTTCAACAGCAGGGGGAATGAAGAAAAGATGATTTATATTCAGACACCAACCAACAAGGACTGAAATGCACAGGCTGGGTAAACAAATAGTGGTAGTAGCTTGCTTATTGCGGCGGTTAATACCCCTATCCAATTAAGTTAGATACTTTACTTTGATGCGGCTCCAGCACTGCTCTCTGCATCAATGGTAGGGGGGAAGGAAATTGGAACCAAAAAGTTACCAATAAGGGCCAAGAGTAACAGATAAGTATGAGAAAAATAAGTGTGAAAGCTTGCTGGGCAGACTGGATGGGCCATTTGGTCTTCTTCTGCCGTCATTTCTATGTTTCTATGTTTCTTTGCTTGAGTTTCCAGAATTTCCATGTGAGTGGCAAGATAAATGAAAGCACCTTGAAGGCCTTATTGCCACTCTGTCTACCTGCTGTGCCTCTGATATAACACCTTAGGAGTCTTTCTGCCACTCTGCTTTGCTGCCATGTCCCTGATATACACCACCTTATTGGTCTTGCTATTACTGCTCTGCCTACCAGCCATACTCCTAATATTCCAACCTAGGGATCTTATCGTTACTCTGCTTACCTGCCATGCTCAAGATGTGCCACCCTAGGAGTCTTGCTACCACTCTGCCTACATACCATGCCCCTGATATATGGCATTAGGGATCTTGCTGCTACTGCTTTGCCTACCTGCCATGCCCCAGATATACAACCTTAGGGGGTTTTCTGCCAGATGCCTACCTGCCATGCCTGAAACATACCACCTTAGGGGTCAGGCTGCCACATATCTACCTGCCATGCCCCTTATATACTACCTTAGGGGTTTTGCTATTACTCTGCCTATCTGCCATACCCATGATATGCCTCCTTGTAGGTCATGCTGTTAATATGCCTACCCATCATGCCTATTATGTTCCAGTACGGAGGTTTTAGTGTCTCTGTGTTTGCTGTTTGGATTTCAGCCTAGTTCTCCCACCCTGTTTGTTTATTGGTTGGTTATACTGGGGCCTTTTGTCATCAAAAAAGACATTTGAAAAAAGAAAAATACAAGTTTTTCCTCTCACACTACCCCTTTTCTGGTTCTTCATTTTGTTGTATCCATCTATAGTCCCAACCTAGTTTGCCCATCCTGTTTCTTTGTTGGTTATATTGGGGTGTTTTGTCCCCAGAAAAAATTTTTAAAAAAAAGTTTCTCTTCACCTTGCACCCCATCTATTTTCTGGTTCTCTCTAGGATCCCAGTCTAGTCCTTCCACTTTTCTTCTTTCTTGGTTGTACTGGCATGTGTTGCCCCCAAAATCCCTTAGTCAGAAGGATGAAATGCAGGCACAAGAGAAAAGATGCACAGGAGAGAACTTGCACATGCTCTAAATATGGTAACGTTTCAGTAGGAAGAGAGAAGTAATGCAACACCAGAAAATCAACAAAGGGAAGAGACTATCTTCAGCTATAGAATATAGGAAAAGCTTTCATAATAAAGCAAACGTAACAAATTAGCAGGAAAGTCACACTGATGAGATACCATTTACATGTTCTAATTGTGCAAGAGGTTTGAATTGGAAAGTGAATTTCATAAGAGAGCCAAAATTCTTCTCAGCAGCAAGGGAATGTAAAAAAAAAGCTCATGTCACAAAAGTGATACTGATGACAAATCATTCTCTTGTACTATAGCTGACAAGTGGTACATGCTTCAGCAGGAAAGCAGACATCTCCTGTGCTACTCTGCCTTGCCGTTACACCACTTATCCTATGCCTTAGAGGTCTTTCTTCCACTCAGCATGGCTGCCATACCCAGACTTTGCACTTGAGAATATTTCTGTCACTCTGGTATATGACAGCAAGGCACTGGCAGACTGTACATTGTGGGGAGCTGCCTTGCACCTCTGATGGTACTTTGGTGTGCTGATACCATCCTTTGTGCTTCATTGCCCCTTTATTTGTGCCTTGGGGGGTTTCTTGCCATCTTTTCTGCTTCGTTCCCCATTCATGGTGCCACTCTTGGTGCCACTTTGCCTCTCATTCTGCCTTGGAAGGTTCATGCCACTGTTGCTGATGCCCTCTTTTGAAGCCTTAGGGTGTTCTTCCTCCTCTTGCTGCTTTGCTCCTTGACTGTACCTTGGGGAACTGCTGCTATTGGTGATACCTTTTTCCCCTTTATAGTGCCTTTAGCTATTTATGCCACTTTTGGTACTAAATTGACATAATCTTGATGCTTTTGCATGCCTTCACCCTTTTGATGATGTCTACCAACCAGTTTTATTAGAACTGATAAGAAAACCCCAGTTTGGTGCCCAAAATAGGCCACAGTGCTTCCCCCATTGACTTTAATGGTAAACAAATGAATTAATAAAACAAAAATAAAAAAAATATTTTTTTTATTTTAAACTAATGAACCAAATGGAAGAGCCCTACAAAATGAATGAATGAACCAAAATGAAAAATGTTCCTTTACACTCCCCTATTCTATATATATAATTGGCTACTCCTTATGTTCAGTTTCACAGTTTATTGAGTAGTTCTTAAATTCATTATCTCAAGTAATGGGACAACAATTTATTGCATTAGAGCACCCATAAGCTTCAACAACTTATTAATCATAATTTGCACTGGAAATCTTTGAAGGAAATAATAGGGCTTGATTTATAAAGGGGGTTTCCGATAGCCCAAAATAGGAGAAAACCATATGTATTGCCTTATGCAATAATGCATTTTTTTCATTAAGGAAAAGTCCTTTTTGTGTAAGATATTTAATCTGTACTTTTAGCAGAATCTAAAGAGGCTTATAATTGTTATTGGCAATACTGTACTCCTATGAAAGTGACAGTTTTAAGTGAATTTCTATTTTTTATTTCAATTTAGGCGCAGAATGCATAAACTTGGAGTGTCAAAAATTACCCAAGTTGATTTCTTACCCCGAGAAGTGGTGACATATTCCAAGGAAACACAGACCCCTGTGACATCTCATCAATCTGAAGGTGACAGTATCCCATTTACTTTAATGGTTTTGTATCTGGCTTGATGTTTTGTAAAATGTCTTAAAATGTATTTATTCATTTATTTATTCATTTACTCCAGAGTTACTCCTATCAGTTTCCTCTCCTTCAAAAACTATTCATAATGGGCAGAGTGTTCATCAGTATTTACCAAAGCTTCTTGTTTAAATGTTTTCATTTACGGTAATATTTGAAAAACATCTTTTCTTCCATGTTTGCAAGTTAATTGTTTTCAGAGATGGATGGATCAACAAATATAGAACTTAGGTTGAATGCTGAAAGCTAAAAGAGAATCTCATAAAGGTATTTACAAAGCTCCTTCTTAATCTCTTTTCCTGAAATTATTTGCCTACAATTCATTTCAACCTGATTTTCCAACACTTTTTAAAACTCTTTTTAACTCTATGAAACAAACTTTTTATAGCAGTTAAAACATGCAGAACAATCAGAATCAAAGAGCTCTTCCATTTTTGTTCTGATGCCTGAGGAAAAATTTGTGTCATACTTATGCACGACGTAAAGTAAGAATATGCCATCAAATCGGTGTACTGTGTGTTTTCAGTTGGGAGCTAGAGGCAAAAGGTCAATTTAAGCAAAATGCTCAAACTTAAATCAGGTTCAGCCAAATTTAGGTACCTGAGTTTTTAGCCTAATATTCTTCTAAATATAGGCACCTAAAAGTTTGGTACCTAAATTTAAGCCTGCAATTTATTTTCCTATATATAGGTGATAGGGTCATTTATCAAAACGCAATGTGGCCTTATCACGTGAGTTAGGGCCTTATTGCGTGCGATAACGCCCTACTGCGTGCGATAACCGTATTGCGGCGATTTTATTGAAATGAGGAGAAGGGGAGGAGCGTGGGAGGGGTTTGGGCGGAGTTATGGCCCGGCAGCACTGCGGGCAATAATGTTTTCCACGTTATCGCCAATAGCACTGCAGGAAATAACACCACCTTTTCCCGTGGTGCTATGGGTGCAAAAGTGTACGGCCCAGCCACAACTGCAGCGGGCAAAAACGTACTGCTGCAATGCGGCCGGCTGCACAATTTCTCCCCCAGCCCCTTTTCTTACCGTGGCTCATCATTCTGCTATAAATATAGCAGAATGATGAATATAGCTATTAGATGCACAGTGCTGAAAATCAGTGCAGAGTATCTAACATTTTTCTCCTACATAGCTCCGCCCCATAGCCACCCACTTCTTAAGCACCTAAATTTAGGCAGTGAAAATAAGATACTAAATTTAGACACTAAACTCTAATCAGTTTTTAAGGAGGATGATTCAGTCGCCTAATTCCCAAAGCTGAGCACCTAAACCCTTTGAAAATTGACCCTAGAGAGCTTTGCCTGAGGTCATGCTAAGGATCATTTGCAGAGTTATGTCCTTAATGCATGACCAAGGGCTTCTTTTGCATAATGGTCTAGTGCTCCAACCATTAATTCATTCCTCTTGACAAGATCACAAAATGAGTAGCTTTAGGGAAATAGATTTATTTTTAAACGAGGGCAAGTAACCATATTAAATGTGTACACCTTGCACTCAAAGCATGAGAATGAAAATATATGGGACCAAAGAAGAAAGGAGACTTAGAAATAAAATGGAAGCAAGATGTAATAAAGCCTTGTAATGGGAAAGTTTAAGTTTGAAAACTCTGGCTAACAATGCCTCTTTAAGAGCTTCTGGTTGACCATATGTCTGGGATGTCACCCTGGCCTCTGGGTGCCAGGGCAAATTCTAACTGGAGTTGTAGATGTTATTTGACACCAGAACTATCTCCCAAGGCAAGAAAGTTGTCAAACTGAACCATGATGAGCCACATCACTCTTGGCATAAATGTATTATTTATTTATTTGAGTGTTTTATGTACCAACCTTCCATGAGAGATTCTGTCAACCATTTCAGTACACAAATATATTGCAAGAATCAGCAATTACCTCTCTCATTTGTAGGCAATAATCCTTTTTTAGTCATGTTGGCAATATATGTTCATATGGAAAATTAAATGCACGCAGAATTTCTGTGAAACCTAGGTCTGGAGTCTTCTAGCATCCTCTAGCCTAACAAATCTCACCAGTCTACCTCTTGCAGGTATCAAGAACTTAGGGGAAGAGTTTATTTAGTATGATGCTTTATGTGGTACAGTTGCTTCCTCTTAGAAGAATTGTTTCTTGGCTTTTGGCTAAGATCAATTGTAGTAATACTCATGATGTTCTTTTTCCGACAGTGTTTCTTCCAATCCGTATCTATGACAAAACTCTTTTGAAAATAGAACTCAAAGAGGGCACTTTTTAGAAAGCTTGCAATACGGTAAAGTCAAAGGCGTAACTTAGGTGTACACCCTTACAAGCATACGTTTTAAAAATAAAAAGTATACGGTGAATTTTAAAAGCCCGACATGCGCATACATTAGGGGATGTGCAAATATGTTGGACTGGTACGCGCTGAGCGGATTTTAAAAGCTGCCTGGATACGTGTATATCTCCCGCAGCGTGCACATCTCAGAACCTCTCACAAAAGGGGGGCCATGGGCATGGTCTGCGTGGGGCATGGGCAGTACATGGACTTGAATCAGAAATTTGCACATAAATACCTGCATGATCCGACGTGTGCCGAGGACCCCTGCCATGTAACATTACTTCTGCTATAGATGGCTATAATGAGCCATTTCAGAAAGGTGTAAAGGGGTAAGTGGGTTGAGGGGCCAGGCTATCAAATCTGAGGTGTTTGGAGGACCTAAGCTGTTAACTGGGGAGGAACTGTTTGGGTAATTGCCAGGTTCTTGTGGCCTGGTTTTTGGCCTCTGTTGGAAACAGGATGCTGGGCTTGATGGACCCTTGGTCTGTCCCAGCATGGCAATTTCTTATGTTCTTATGATAAAACTGGCAATGGCGTCGGCGCGCATCCTTTTTAAATTTCCCCACTTACGCGGTAGAAGCGGCTTTTGCACGCAAAGGCGCGCATCTACTTAAAATTGGGTACACTTGTATGCACGGCCAGGCTATTTTATAATCGGGGCATGTATGTTATAACATACCCGCGTCTCTGAGCACAGGTCGATGAATGTGCGCATACCTGCACCTGTGCGCCGGTTTTAAAATTAAACTTTTTGTGCGTGATTGCTCTGACTGTACCCCAGGTCTCCCCCCACTCCCTTCCACAAAACACCCCACAGTATGCATAAAAGTATGTGAATAACAGGTTTCTATGGCAGCTTGCCTGAACTTCAGGCTGGCAGTGGAAGAACAATCTCATTTTGGCCAGAAAAGAAATGCATAACTCAGAACTTAATGTAAGACAGAGAAAAATTTCACCAAAATTCTGCTCTGCAGAAAAGGTACTCTCAGACCTTGGCAAAGAATACCTGAATGCAGTAGTATAGCTTCCCATTAACATCTTTCCTAGGATTAAATATTGGAATTATAAAAGAAAATCTAATAAGTGATTTTGTCCTGGATTAGTTATTGGGAAAAGAGGACACACTTCAGGAAAATATGAAGGGCATCATCTTAAAAGAATTAAGAAGGTTTTATGTGCATTCAAGAGTGTGATATGTGCATCTTTTTATTCTACACTGTAGTATTTTCTGGGCAAATTGCATGAAAAAAATGAGTTAACTTATAAAACGACTGCACCTGAGCTTTTCTAATCTACCAAATATGGAGAAACAAACCCATAAAAGGATGGCGCCTCATTTACAATTTTAAATCTGCATGTGGTGTTTTATACTGCACTGTTGCCCACACAAAAAGAAGGTCTAAAATCATTGCATACTTTTTACCTGTGACTCTGGTGGACAGTTTTCAAAGGCAGACTACCTGAGTGGTTCTCCATTGAAATGTAGCTACAAGGTCTGTGAGTACGAAGTACCTGGAGACACTGCGGGCTGTTCAGAATTGTCCCCAGTATGACCAGAGACAAACCTGGTTGACTTTGTTACTGTACTTTCTGTCCCTGGTAATTTTAAATGTTATTACTTCTTGTTAACTGCTTAGGGATCTATGCATGAGAACCTTCAGGTTAATACATATTACTTGCTGGTTAACATGGGCTGTATATTGGGATTAGTTAACTACACCTCCTGAAGCGTCATGCCAATAAAGTTTCTTGAATCTGGATCTGAGAGGGAGAAAATCTGTTACCGCATGTGATTCAAGAGCATACATGCATACAGTGCCCTCTAGTGGCTGTGAAATAAATAAGCATCTTTATTATAGATCAAGAATGACTTTATTGGTCTTATTCAGTAAAGGTGTTTTTTTCATAGGCACAGAATGGAGAAAAAGCTTTTATGTATAAGGCCCTATATTGCTAATGTCAGAGGAATAGTTTGATCTGAAAATGTCAAAAGAGACAAGTTCTGTTATTAAGTATAAATGGTAAGTAGTTTTATTTATTCAGAAAACATTTGCTACAAAAGTTGCCAAGTTATTAACTTATAGGTAAGAAAGTGGGAGTCATAGTAGGGACCATCATTGCTCCCTGCTTCAATGGCAGGGGGAAAAGAGGAAAAGGGGAATTAGATTCAGACAGCAACCAACAAGGGCATTAAATTGCATAGTCTGGGAAAACAAATAAGCATGGGAGGAACTTACTGATATGGCGGTTACTACGCTTAACCAATAAGCCTTTATATGTTCATGCAACTCCAACATTGCTCTCTGCTTCAATGGCAAGAGAAAACAGGGAGTTGGACTCAAACAGCAACCAGCAAGGGCCTTGACTTTGACAGCTGGGAAACTGATAATTATACAGGTGGCTTGTATTGGCCAGTAGTACTACCATAAACTTGCTGGGCAGAATGGATGGACCATTTGGTCCTTTTCTGCCATCATTTCTGTGTTTCTGTGTTTCACTGTTAAGCTAAATAAAAGAAGTTTTAGTAGAGCTAGAGTTTTTGTGGGAAATTTTACAACAATAAAAGGTGTTGGAATGTAATGATTCTGTCCGCACATACCAGCATCAGATGCAAAAATGTCTTAAGCAAATTTCTTATGGTAGTAACTGCCGCTCCGTACAGGTTACCCCAAGCCTTATGTTAAGGATACTAAATGTCGCTCCATGCAGATTACCCATGTCTTATGTTAAGGGTAGTGAATTTACAATCAAAACCAAACAACTGTTAACAAAATTACTGCTAGCAACATTTTATGGAGGTGAGCAGCCTTCTTGATAATTCATAAAGCGCTGCTTGAACGTGCTTTGCCTTTAGACTTGGCTGTAGAAGTGGTCCTGTGCCTTTTCCATAATATCTGTGTATCATTTGGGGGCCCAGCGCTGGCTATCATCTGAATCCAAGTCCCTTTTTTCCATTTTTCCCCCTGCCATTCAAGCAGAGAGCGATGTTTCAGTTGTGTCAAAAGATCAAGGCTAAATGGGTAACGGTAGTAATACCCATGCTTTCTGTTAAGGGTAGTAACTGCTGCTCCCTGCAGGTTAAACCCTTTTCTTCATTTCCAGCCTCTAGGGATCCACAGTGTTTATCCCAAACATTTTTTTATCCTACCCACTAGGGGTGTGCATTCGGATTGACCGCATTAGTAAAACGCAACTCATATTTTTTTTTTACTTAAAAAATTGATTCGACATAAACGATCGGATTTCCCACATATCGAACATAGATATGTTCGATATGTTCGATATGTTCGGCGCGAACAAGCCGGGAATCACGTGACGCCGACGTCACGTGATTCCCGGCAAGTTCGCGCCGGACGGCTCGTTCAGCCCAAAAAGAACTTTTGGCCAGCTTGAGGGGGTCAGGAGGCCCCCCCAAGCTGGCCAAAAGTTCTTTTTGGGCCGAACGAGCCGTCCGGCGCGAACGAGCCGGGAATCACGTGACGCCGCGTCACTCGACGTGCCACCGACGTCACATGCTTCTCGCCAAGGATTGCAGAAATGACGTCCTCACTCCTCGCTCGATCACCAGGGAGTTGTGGTAAGTCTGGGGGGGGGATTAAGGAGGGTGAGGGGGTTTAATTTTTTTTTTTGCACATATGTACATATACCCAACTCATTGGATTTTTTTTATGTCCATATTGGCCGCAAGTGGGACCCCCTTTCGGACATAAAAAATATGAACATAAAATTTTGCTCTGCACATCCCTACTACCCACCTCTTCCAGAAGTTCATTCCAGGTATCCACACCTTCACCATGAAGAAATATTTCCTGATGTTGGTTCTGAGTCGTGCCCTCTGGAGTTTCATTTTGTGACCTCTAGTTCTACTGTTTGCTTTCCAATGGAAAAGGTTGGAAGTTCATTCATCAAGTATCTGAAGATCTATATCACATCTCCCCTGCACCTCCTCTCTTCCAGGATATACATATTTAGATCCTTCAGCCTCTCCTCATAAGTCTTCCAATACAGATCCCGCCCCATCATGGTCACCTTTCTCTGGACTGCCTTCATCCTGTCTCTATCCTTTTTTAAATATGGCCTTCAGAACTGAACACAGTACTCCAGGTGAGGCATTATCGCCTCCTTTTTCTTAGGGGTTATTCCTCTCTCTGTGCAGCCCAGCATTCTTCTGGCTTTTGCTGTTGCCTTGTCACATTGCTTTGCTGCCTTCAAATCATCAGAAACGAATACTCCAAGGTCCTTTTCCCAGTCTATGCACATTAGTCATTCATCCCCCCCCCCCCCCCATCACATACAGCTCTTTTGGGTTACTGCACCCCAGATACATGCCTCTGCACTTCTTGGCATTGAATCCCAGCTCCTAAATCTTTGACCACTCTTTAAGCTTTCTTAAATCACTTTTCATTCTCTCTGCTCCTTCAGGCATATCCACTCTGTTGCAGATCTTAGTATCATCCACAAATAGACAAACTTTACCTTCTGTCCCATCCACAATGTCACTCACAAAGATATTGAACAATGCAAGTCCCAAAACCGATCCCAGTGACACTCCACTTAACACTGTTCTCTCTTCAGAGTAGGTTCCAATTACCTTTACACAGTCTTCTGTCAATCAACATCCACTCCACCAGGTTATAAAATAGCCTGGGTTCACAGTACATGTGCGCTCAAGTTTAAGTTTGTGTATGCCCAATCATGCTTATCGGGTTTCTGCTGCATAAGTCGGGGGACATTTCTAATGGGCGCCATGACCAGTTTCACCATTTTATCTACCAGTTCCTCCAGTTTCCAGAGCTAGCTCTTCCAAAGACTCCTGGTTTAACAGCTTGTACTCCCCCCAAATTATCCTTTAAACCCCTCAGAGATAGCTGGGATTTTTTGTTTCAATTTATACCTTCTCCTGGACCTGGGTGCATGCTCTGTCACATAAATATTTATGTGCACATCTTTTGGCCATGCCCTGAAAGACCCATGCCCTGCCCAGTCAATGCCCAGATAACGCCCCTTTTTGAATCTGAGTGAGATGTGTATGCAGCGGGAAATGCGTGCACGTCTTGGGGCTTTGAAAATGTGATTGGTGTGCTTAAGCCTGACTTGTGCGCACATCCCCTAATTGACGCGCATGCCAGGCTTTTAAAATTCACCTTAAAGATTCAAGCATGTTAGAAGGATGGCAGTGTTACGATTCCTGCCCGCGGAGCTACTCTCCGCGAGCAGGCCTCTCACCTTCCATGTGGCCAGGACCTCCGCGGCGGGCCACCGCCGCTGCCATCTTCATGCAGCATGGAGACCGCACAAGCCAGCTCTTCTTGCAGCAGGGAAGCTGCGAACTTCCTGCTCTTCGCGGCCTGGTGCTGCTTCCGATGCCACCCACGCGCAGCCTAGGAGGGGCTGCGTAGGCCGCGTCCATCTTCGGCCCTGCGCGGCAGGGCTGAACATCCGGGAGCCTCCCATTGCGGCAAATGCTGCTCTGGCTCCTCGACGCTCCTCCTGGGTCCTCAGACGGCAGGGAGTCGTCCTCACTGCTGCCGGGGTCTTCGACTGGCAGGGAAGCTGTCCCCTCCGGTGCCTGCAGTCAGCCTGCCTTTCCCTGCGTCTGTGTCAGCAAGCAGGGGGATGCCGCTGACCGTGGTCCTGCTTCTCTGCTTCAGCCTTTCCGCGCCTCTTCATTCTATTTAAAGGGCCAGCCACAGGAAGTACCGCTGGCTTCTTCTGATGATGACTTCCTGCTTCAGCCCTATAAAAGGAATTCCTCTTCAGTCTCTCGTTGCCTTCGGATCGGTTTCCACAGTTGTCTGTGTCTTCTGACCGGTCCAGGTCCTCCGTGGTCTACTTTTGCTTTGACGGCTTCGTCTCCATGTTCCAGATGTCCTTCGTCCAGGTCTTCACTTGTCTCCATGTTCCAGGTGTTTGTCGTCCAGGTCTTCAGTCGTCTCCTTGTTCCAGATGTCCGTCGTCCAGGTCTTCACTCGTCTCCATGTTCCAGGTGTTCGTCGTCCAGGTCTTCAGTCGTCTCCTTGTTCCAGATGTCCGTCATCCAGGTCTTCAGTCCTCTCCGTGTTCCAGATGTTCTTCGTCCAGGTCTTCTGTTGTCTTGATGTTCCTGATGTCCTTGCCTTCGTCTCTACCTCCATGCCTTGGTTCCCAGATGTCCACCTTCCTGGCATACCGCTGTCGTGGTCCGTGACCAGCTCACTGGTAGTGGCTGTGTAGGGCGCCTCACGGTACAAGGCCATCCTCATCTCCGCAGCGCAACCCTCTGGAAGACCTCCTGCTTTGTTGTTTTTAATCCTTGAGAATTGAATCCTGCTTCAGAGTTGTCCCGGTCTTCAGAGCCTATTGCAACCTGCATGAAGTCCATGTCAAGTCTCTGTTTGAACTTGCCCTGAGTCTGGCGTGGTCCTCGACCAGTCCCGCGGGGGCTGTGTAGGGCATGCCTCAGTGCAGGTCTCTGCAGTTGCTTAGTCATGTTCCGGTATCAGCTTCCACTATTCCTCCTGGAATACTGTCTCAAGCCCAGCGT
The DNA here is from genome assembly GCF_901001135.1 of Rhinatrema bivittatum. Classification (NCBI taxonomy): domain Eukaryota; kingdom Metazoa; phylum Chordata; class Amphibia; order Gymnophiona; family Rhinatrematidae; genus Rhinatrema; species Rhinatrema bivittatum. The sequence goes on from NC_042616.1 coordinate 176,850,278, forward strand.
GGTCCGCGACTAGTCCCATGGGTGGACTGTGTAGGGTGCGCTGCGTCGCAGACTCGCCCCAGCTCTTGATCCTGCTTTAGCCCTCAGCTACAGTGTCTTGCTTCAGCCCTCACCTACAATGTCTCGCTTCAGCCCCCATCTATGATGTCTCACTTCAGTCCTCGTCCATGATGTCCTTGCTCTAGTCCTCGTCAGTGGTGTCTTGCTTCAGTCCTCGTCTATGATGTCTTTCCTCCAGCCTTCATCTACAGTGTCTTCATCTCAGTCCGTGTTTACAGTGTCTTTGCTTCAGTCCTAGTCCAGAGTCTTCTGTGTTCCATGGACTCCGTCTCTCCTCGTCCTCTGTCCAGTCTGCCACCCATTGCTGTACCCAGCGGCAGGTCCGAAAGGGCTTGGAACGGTTGGAGGACTGTTCATCAATCAACATTGCGTTGTTGGTTATCCAACGGTGCAGGTTATCCAACAGTGCAGGTCCATTTGAGGGTCAGACCTTGTACCCTAGTCCTTGCTTCAGTCTTGTCCTGCTTTCGTTACCCATGCTCGCACCAGCTCACCTCCTGTGGTGTGGCTTGGGGCTCCTCCCTGGGCCATGCCGTGGCCCAAGAGCTCACATCACCAGCTTCAGAGACGACTGTGCCTCCGCGCTTCAGAGTGTAACAGCTGCCGGAGCTCGTACTCGTAACAGGACCCGAAGGCCACCGAACCCTCGGGTCATAACGGGATCCGAAGACCCCTAGCCCTCGGTCCCTACATCTGCCGGAGGTCGTGTTCGTAACAGGCAGGGCAGCAAAAGCCAGCAGAGTACATGCAGCTTTCATTGGCATATCAGAGTGTTGACATGCACCAGTATCCTGCACACCACAGTTTATCAACGGGTGCTGAGAGGCTGCAGTCTGCTTTCAATGTACATTTAGGGGTGAAGTTTCAAAATTTATGCATGTAAAAATTAGCATATACGTGTGTAGATAGCCTGTACTTGTGTAATTGCAATTTTATAAGTATCATAAGTCCGTGCGTAATTTTGGTTTCGTGCGCACATATATGCATGAAAAAGGGGGCAGTCTAGTGGTGTTCTGGGGTGGGGCCAACAGTTGCACGTGTAAGTTGCTATTTTATAAGAGATTTGCATGTGTACATTTGGCAGTTTACTTGCATAATTGTACACTTGCTAACTATCTTGTGTAAGTGATATCAGACATGCTTATTGTGTACTATTGATTGGGTGGGAGGTGTGGGTGAACTGAGGGGAGTTCATAATAAAGAACCATAATAAAGAGGGTCTCAGTGACTTAGAGAAGGGCTGGTTGACTGGTGGAGGAATTAGAAAAATGGTAATTTTGATTACGTGCATGCTTTATAGTATACAGACTTCCATGCATAAATTGGGTTTTATGTGAGCAAGTCTTACTTTATATTCACACGCAAAATATACACAAATGTATTTTAAAAATTGGTAGGAAAAGTACACACTGTCAATGCATTGAAATACTCGCTTTCCATGCTTTGCATGTGTAAGCATACATGCGTGTGTATTTTGTAGGGTAAAATTGCATGTGTTTTATAAAACGTGCATATCTGATATGCACGTTTAATAAAATGCTATTGTAGATCTTCTCATGCCCATGTATGCACATGTGTGGGGCCATGCGGAGTTGTTATCCTCCCCATATGCTCAATTAAAAAAAAAAGAGCAAAGCTTTCCAGCAATACTGGGCATTATTAGAGAGTAAATGAAGTAGGGAACTGAGGACACCTTTTAAGAACAGAAAGTTAAAATAGCAATAGCACTTTTTAACAGCCCTCCTCCTCTCCTTATTCTACACATACTTTTCATTCAGTGGTTATCAGAGGCGGATTGCAGGAATATATAGACCCAGGGTATTTTTTTCAAATCCAGCCCATGGGATATTTGTTGCCCTCATGCACTTTCCCTGCAGCATATGTGTCAACAGCTCCCAAAAGTATGCCAAATCAGTGCTGGAACCCAGCAGAATTGAACCAAAATGTTTCCAAAATAAACTTCATCTTTCCTAAATAACTAACAAGATGAGCACATTCTAGACCAGGGGTGAGCAAAACTGTAGCTCCCATTCCATCCATGCAAATTGGATCTCCTATACATTTGCTTGAATCTCTTACAAAGATATATCTCGGATTCCCAGTCTGACTCTTGAACCAGTTGCATGTAATGACAGTGCCAGCCAGTGTCAGATACACACATCCTCAGTCACAAACAGATTTTTAGATTGCAGAAATGTTATTGGCACATCCAAAAGTACCTGGGATCCTGCCAGGCACTTGTGACCTGGATTGGCCACTGTTGGAAACAGGATACTAGGCTTGAAGGACCCTTGGTCTGACCCAATATGGCAAGTCTTATGTTTAGACACATACTCTTTCTCAGACAAGACACCCACACACTGAGTTCAGCACTGTTGAATCATGATGTAAAGTTCTTGCTTGCGCCAGCCCTTTCCCATTCTGCAGTAGCCTCCTCCCTTTCTGAATCCCATTCTCTAGGAGACTCGCTGGTTCCACAACCAGCTGCTTATCTCAGAGCTCAGTACAGTCACCTCAGATAGAAGCCTCCCCAGAATTGCACAGCACTTCCTACTGTTTACCCCCTTCCTTCCTATGCTTTCAGCTTGCCTCCACTTCTCCGCAACCTCCCACCACTCTAGTGCATTCTCATTGTCTGCAGGCTATACAGTCTTCTGCTTTTGTAGTTCCCCAGGCTCTGCTCTGCCTAACGACTCCAGGGGAGGGGGATCAAAAGTGACCCATATTGTTCCCTAGGCTTATAACAAGAGAAAATTAAGCCCTGGCCGAAACTGGGGAGAGCCACTAAGCCAAAGTAGCACAGCTCCAGATGGAATCCTGCTTTCTCTTGTGGAGTCAATGCAGCCAGGGCTGGTGCAAGGGTATTAGGTGTCATAGGCGAACTTTACAGCCTAGCACACATTCCTGGCCTAACCCTTCCCACAAATAATTAAAAAAAAAGATTCATTTATAGTAACAGATTTTACATGAAAAAGAACATTCAGTGTTCTAAGGTAAAAATATCACTTAAAATGTGTATTATTTACATGCATTGTTGTGGTACTAACCAGAAAACTCTGCAAAAAAGACATCTGCACCCATATGGTATTAGGACTATTGTGTGAAGCATGTTGGCTCTCAGAAAGCTTTAAGAAAACAATTACAATTATAGTAAACATCCCATATGAAAACAGCACTAACTGCCAGCACTCAAACAGTAACAATCCTACCTATGAAAAGGCAACACTGTAAATATTACCAGCCCCTAAAACACCAATATTTCTCCTATTAGGAAAACAGAACAAGTCAGGCTGCTATATATCCCTACAAAGAATCCTCATGCTAGTAGAATACCTTTCCTCGGTCATATATACAAAACACAAACAAACCTTCAGCACACATGGAATAAAGAGATCATAAAGTATAAACAGACAAAACTGAACTGGAAACCACAACAAGCCACACTCTGTATGCAATGCAACAGTGGAAAAACCAAAACATCACCATGCCATATAAATATCAAACTTAAAATCAAGAAATATAAAACATTAGAGATGTGCATCATTTTTAGCTTTTGGGTCAGGCGCTTCCTGGAAAACTTTGTTTTCCAACAGCTCGTTTTTATTTTTTTCGGCGAAACAAACCGGAAAAACAAAAACCCACCCCGACCCTTCAAATTTACTTAATTACAACCCCCCCCCCCCCCAAGACTTACTAAAAGCCCTCTTGGGCCATCGGCTGCCACTAATCAAAATGGCGCTGGTGGCTCTTTGCCCTACCATGTGACAGGGGCTACCAGTGCCATTGGTCAGCCCCTATCACATGGAAGGAGCAATGGATGGCCCGCACCATTTTCTAAGATGCCGCCGGCCGTCCATTGCTCCTACCATGTGACGGGCTAGCCAGTGGCACCGGTTCCCCGTCACATGGTAAGGGCAAAGGGCCACCGGCGCCATTTTGATTCCTGGCAGGCATGAAGGCCTGAGAGCAGAAGATCACTCCCGGGACTCCGCTGAACCTCCAGGGCTTTCAGTAAGTCTTGAGGGGGATCAGGATGGTGGGGGGTTGTAATTAAGTAAATTTGAAGGGTTGGGTTTGGGTTTTTTTTTTTAAATAAATGTGCCCCTCCCTCCTGCGCTATCCTGAAAAACAAATATTTTCCTGAATTTTGGGGAAAATCCGTTTCGGGATTTGGGTCCCCCAAACCAGGACAAATTAGGCAATTTTATTTAAATTGCCTAATTCATGATAAACGAATGCACATCCCTATAAAACATCATAATAGTAAAACCATACTTATAGAACAAATATTTCAAAACAGCTGACAAAAAAATATGCAATTATTAAAACTCATTAAAAATTATTAAAATTTCCCAAATACCAATAAAACATTTCAAAATAGCAAATATATTAAATAACAAGCAATAATCAAAATAAGGTTAAAAAATATTTCCACTTTCCTTACTTGGGAATGTTTGATTGCCAATCATCCTGAGATTGTTGTGGATTAATGGGGGCAGTAAGAGGGATGCATACAGATTTTCTCCTCACACACATTAACAGATTCTTCTACGAACACATATTCTCTCTCTCTCTCCCATATGTTCTCTCATGCTCACTCTCACATGCTCTCTTTCTCACACACAGACACACACACATATATGCACAAACAGATGCTCTTTTTCCTTCTAATATAGAGGAGCAGTAGCTTCCTCCTTGGGGCCTGTGCAGCATCTCTCTCACACACATGGTATCTCTCACACACACACCAGCTCTCAAATGCTCTCTCACACATGCGCTCTCTCTCTCCCTGGAATCTGTAGGCAGCAGCAGCAGCCTCTTTGGGCCCACACAGAATCTCTCACATACATATACAAGCTCTCACACAGGCTGTTTGCACTCAAGCTTTCACACATAATATTTCTCACACTCACACATGCTCTTGCTCACAAACACACACACAAGTTCTCATACATGCTATTGCTTACACACACACACACATGCTCTCACCCTTTGGCTCTGTCCCTGGAATGTGCACAGTACACCAGCAGCAGTCTCGTCCTTTCTTCAGCTGTGCAGCCCAGCCTGATGTAGCAGCCTCCTTTCTTACGTGCGGAGGTCGAGCTGACACCAGTCTCTCTCTCTCTCTCTCTCTCTCTCTCACTGGATTTCTTCATTGGCCACCTGCAGCACAAAGGAAGCCCCTTCTTCTGCCGCCGGCTACAGGGGAAACACCATCGACACCACTGGGCCTCCTCTTCTGCTGCCGACTGCACAGCAGGGCCTCCTCTTCTGCCGACTGCAGGAGAAGTGCTGGCGGCCCTACTGGATCTTCTTATTGCTGGCAGGGAGTAGGAACCTCGCCAGCATATCATTTCTTAGTGACACCATGGGGCCTTCTCTAGTGCTGGCGGGGAGTGGGAACCTCACCAGCAAGTCTTTTCGCAGCGTCGCGGATTTTCTTGCCAGCAGGGTGTGGAAACCCCGCTGGCTTTAGTAATCAAAAGGCATAGTGAGGCAGCCACTGCAGGTTGTTTTTTTTGAGAGGGGATACCTGCCCTGCCCAAAATTTTGCTGCCTGAGGTGGTCGCCTCACCCTGCCTCTTAGAACCGCCTGTGTCAGCCTCGCACACCTCTCTTTGGGCTCTCCAGTCTCTCTTCTTGTTTTTGACTAGGAAACAGAAAAAAAAAAAAACACGTGATGGGAGCAATTGGCTCACCGGGGGAAGCCCGATCCCCCGATAGGCCAATCCGCCCCTGGTGGTTACTTGTTTTCAAAGGAGTAAATTCTGAAAAGCTCTGTGTCCTAGCATGAAAGGAGACTCAGGTGAGCTCCTGCAATTCATAGGGGGTCCCAGAGAAATGTTGCAGGGTTATGACTCCTCACTGTGGATCCATTGCAGTCAGGAGAATACACTGCAGTTTGTCCAGTAAAATGCATGAGATGACATGGCATACCAGAGATACCCTGACGTGTGTAATTAACTGAATCACATTTGATAGTACATTTATTTCTATATAGAGAAAAGTAATCCGTTAGTCAAAAATGTATTTAGTTACTAATGGCTAAGTACTGTACTAGTGACCGAAAACTAGCTAGCTGCCATACAACCTTGGTGCAAGTCCACTGTCCAAAAAAATATGGAAGTGCACACACATATTCCCAGGACTTACACTTGTAAATCAGGACAGTTCAAGCAAACTTCTTTGACTGTGAGGCCCAATGTATCTTTGCAAGTGTCTTATTTTCACTCTGGGCCATTTACTATATCCACTAATTAGTATATCAGCTACTCATAACATTCATCTTTTATTAACAGTGCCTGTTGATATTATAGTAGTGGCTGTAAATGTGTATAGCTATCTGACACATCTTGTAATAATTTATAACATTACATATTAAAAACACGCAACTACAGTCTCATGAATTTTTCAAAGTGTCCCTGTGAGGGACTATATCTGTAACATTATTAGTTTTGACAAACTGGATTTGATTCTTGGCTATTGTTAAGCAGTTTATCTGCTTATAACATACTGAAAGACACATGATTTCTACTGAATTTAATTAAAACAGTATGTGGTTTACAGAACTAGCCTCCAGCTTGTATGCAATTCTTCCTGACTGGATGAAGTTTCCATTAACACATAATGATGTCTTTATTTGAGAGATGCTGAACCCCTCATGGCTGCCCTAGGGTAGTTTCTGTGGCATGAGAAGTGGTAAGAGGAAAGAAAATATCTTTTGAACATGAGTTACCACACAATACTAGAGGTGTGGTGTGGAGCCATGAAGAGCGGTGTCAAAAAACCAAATGTATGTTTGGCAGCTCTGTTGCATATATTACATTTATGCAAAAATTAAAAATGTATATTCATCATGGAGTCTGATTTAACATTCTGCATGACACAAAAAAAGAACACCCTAGGCATAACTTAAAAATCATTTGAAAATATATAAAATATGCAGAATTTTGAAAAAGAAAGGGAGGGTAAGGTGACATTCTATGGCAGGGTCCTGGAAGGAGCCCAGAAGAAAAACCTGATGCAGCTACCAGTGGAAGCCCATGGATTTGCTTGACTATATGGTGGTTTGTGAGGTTCTGAGAGGGTGCATGGGAAACTAGACTGAGGGCTTAGGAGAAAGGAGGTGAGTGACTTTCTAAACCCAAGGGGCCCCCACCCCAGCTCAAAAAAATTGGAATAATATATTAGTCTTTCTTTGCAGTCAACAGATGGGGAGTCAACACTTTTTGATGTGATGAGTATGATTGTTTTTGCAGAATCTTGAATGCTGCAACAAGTACAGTATAATTTTTATGTGAATGGAGCAGGGGAAGGATTGTGGTTAATGATTTTTACTTTAATAACTTTGTTTAAAGGGCTTCATTATACAAAAGGGCTGCAGTGTCTTCTACAACGACTTTCCCTTCTTCCTGCTCATGGTTAGCATTTCACATCCATATTTATAATCTAATTAGGAGAGAATGAAATCTTGATGAAATATCCTTGGGTGGAAACTGCACGAAACCTGCAGTGTTCTCTGACTATGCAATGTTGTTTGCCATGGAAAGGCTGGCACTATAGAGATTAGGGATGGCAGTATAATGTGTTTTTACTGCAGGACTGTGAACCTGGAGAACTCATTTACTTTCCACCATTCACTCTGTGATATAATTTGGCCATTTAACCTACTTACGCTCAAAGTTGGATTAGACATTTCTTAGAGCAGAGACCCTTCAACACTGTGAATTGTTTTGTGCTGTGCTGCATATATAACGTTGCAGCATGAAGAATATTTTTATGGTTGTTCACACTGCTGCTGTGTCACTGATTTTGTACCACTGGCTTTTCCTCATGGCATCCTCTGAAGCACTGCATGAAATCCAGCATGGCTCCTGTGCATGGAGATCCTCTTGTTTGGCAGAGTGCGCTCCTTTGAGCCCATTGTTTGAGGGACAGGAAAAAAAATATGACTTGGAATTCAGAAAGGGAAAACAAATGGTAAGAAAGTATGTAAAATTGTCTACTCACTTCTTGTGTTGAGCACCATAAAATATCCATCCATTGACAAAGAACAGCTGCTTAGAAATGTGTACAACAGAATATTTACAGACATTTTTATTGTGAAATAAAACATAATCTAGAAAGCTAATGTAAATTTAAGAAGGGGCTTTTATTCACCTCCAAGGTTAGAGCAGGAGTAATGTTTGGGCCTTCCTTTTTACCAGTAGCTCCTATTATCTTTTGTAGAAGGACTTTTCTCAATGTTATTTTCATCTTATGAAAAAGCTTAGCCATCTTCCCTTTCTTTTATTCTATCATATTCTATTTATATAGAATATGAGGAAAAAGTATCAGGACAGACATTTAAGAATGGACCATTTCGGAAGGCCTTCTCACCACTTTTAATGTATGATACCTTTTTTTCTGCTGCATGTTACAGCTTCTATTTTTATAACAACACAGTTTCAAAATGTAAAATTTTAATTCACAAATAATTTAAAATTCACAATTCTTCTATGTAAAGCTGGGTTGACAGCACTTGGAAAAAGTGCGAGCCATGTCACACTTTTCTCAGGACAGGACAAAATATTTGGTATCTTCTAATCATGTTTTTAAGTCTGCCAGGGACAGATTATTTTTTATTTAAGTTTTATTAAGCTTTTTAACCATATAATACATATGATACAAAAAAGTAAGAAAATCAGGAAATAATTATATCAAACACAAACAATACTCATTTTTCTTGATTAAGCACACATTATTTGGAGTTGCTAATGACAAAGAAATATCTTAACAGACAAAATTAAAAAAAAACAAATTCAGGTATATCCCCAAAATACACAATAATCCCAACAATCAAGGAAGAGGTGTTTTATCAGTAATGAAGGTTTCCAAGTGCATTGGATCAACAAACATTTGCATGGAAACTTCAAGAAGAACATAGCACCTAGGGCCAATACCCTAGGTTTCAATTGTAAAAAGAATTTTCTTTTCAATTGTGTTTCCTTAGATATATCCAGACCTGGTGCGAATGGGTGTGCATACTGTGCATTTGCACGGAGCTGCTCACCCGGGAAGGAGTTGGGCTGGCGGCAGCATTAGAGGCCGCAGACCGATGGCAGACCCTAACCAGCCAGCGACCAAAGAGAGCGCTGACGATGGAAGGAGATGCCCGACTTCCGGGTATGCATGCCTGCTTACAGCTTCCGCTCCCTCCCCTCCCCAAACGGGAAGATCAGTGGGCCATACAGCCCGAAGATAGCAGCAGGCCCGTGGCCCCCTGATGGAGCTCATCCCACTATAGCCTGAAGACAGGAGGCCCGCGGGACCATGGTGGAGCTCATCCCACCACGGGCCAATGATAACAGGAGACCTTGAGTTTGTGTGAGCTTGAATGTATGTGTGAATGAGTGAGAGCCTGTGTGTGCACGTGTGTGAGTTTGTGTGAGATCCTATGTGTGTGTGTGTCTGTGTGAGAGCCTGTGTGTGTTCATGTGTGTGTGTGTGTGTGATTGTGTAAGAGCCTATGTGTGTGTCTGTGTGGGAACTTTTGTGTGTGTCTGTATATGGCACATATAGGCTGTCACAGGCACACACACACATAGGAGTAGATATTAAAAGATGTGCATGTGCGTCCATGTGTGCGTGGTTCCTGGCACATGCATATGGACTTGCCAATTTTATAACATGCATGCACACCAGCGTGCGCATGTTATAAAATCGGGTGGCCGCCCACACATGTGCGCCGGATTTTACAATCTGCACACGGAAGGGGTGATGAACTTTTGCAAATTACACGTGGCGATGCAATCGGGCCTTCCCCGGTTCCCTAACCCCCTACCTAAACTCCCTCCCTCTTCCCCTCTCCTCCCCACCCGTTTTTAAATTCAGGGCCTTAGTAAATCAGGCCCTATGTAAACTCTCTTCCTTCATGCATTACATTGGCGTCGCTGAAAAACTTGCCATAAAATGAAAACAGCCCCGTGTCTGACATCACCAGGAGAAGGTGATGTCAGACAACTTTCTTCATTTTATTCCATGAGGCTGAGCTGAATAAGTGTTTCAGAGAGTATTTAAGTGTGGTGAGTGTGATAGAAGTGATGGCATGCATTTTTGGTTTTCTGCCTTTAGAATATTTAGCAAGGAAGCCTCCTTTCCTGCTCCACGTTTTCACCTTCTCCTGGTGATGTCAGACACGGGGCTGTTTTCATTTTATGGCAAGTTTTTCAGAGACGCCAATGTAATGCATGAAGGAAGAGAGTTTACATAGGGCCTGATTTACTAAGGCCCTGAATATTTTAAAAAGCATTTACATGTGTAAAACTGGGTTTTACTCCAGTAAATGTAATTTAATCAAATAAGTGGGCTTTTGAAAATTGCTATAATGTATGGCATTGAATTGTCATAGGATTTGCTAGTGTAAGTGCACTTTATTCGAATAAATGGCTTTTAAAAATTGCTGTGCTAGGATGTTACATTTACGCGCGTAACTCCTTTTAAAATGACCCCCATATGGTTTTTATCCCATTCTGTGTCTATGGGGGAAAAAAGCTTATTAAATCAAGTGCATATCGGCCTGATAATAAGACTTGGTTTTATTTATTTATTTATTTGTTTTACATTGCACATCTCATAAAACCTACCTTATCTTATAATTGGGCCAAGTAAATAATAAATAAACAGGTGCCTCTCCTACTGGCTTGCTGCTCCCGCACCAGGAATTCCTGTACGGAGGGTGCCAGAAAGTCTGCAGCAGGATTAGCAGCCGTGGGGGTGAACCTGCTCATCTGACCCTCATCACCTCCACAGCTATCTCTGCCCATGCTGCTCCTCCCTCTCTCACTTGCCCAGACACTGCAGAGATCCTTTGCTTATCCATCCTGCAGAGCCCCGGCTGTGCTGGGGCTCAGTTGGGCTCCCCCCCACCGCACCTCTGTAGTGCATCCCAGGCAGGAACGGCTTCTCAGTCTCTGCTGCATTGTGCCCTAGGCTGGATCAGTGCCCCTTACACCCCCTCCCCATGGGTCACCCCGTGCAGGGACTTGGCAGAAACATGAGGTCAGTCTGGGCTGCAGATGCAAGCTTTGGGGAGGCTGAAAAGAAAGTGTTGCTGGGGCAAGGCTGCAAGATAAACCGTGCTGGCTGGACTATAAAAGGATTTTCTTATGTTTGGGGTCATCTAATCAGGCTAAAACAGTACCCGAATGCATCCTGTGCACAGGGCTGTGCCAACTGAACTTACTGTAGAAAACAGATGAACCTGCCAGACTAATGAAGGCTGTGGAAAACTCATCTCCATGCTATCTCATTCACATGCTGCTTGGGCAGAAATACATCTGGCACCTACTTCCAATTTTACTAATCATGATTTATGACACCAGTCAGTTTAGCAAACACAAGCCGAACCTGTAGCTACAAGCAGTTGCAGGATAGACTAAATTTCATGGGATTTGTAACATGACAGAAATAAAGTTTGTGTCCTTCGCTTTGCCTTAACATCCACGATCTTCTGCTTCTTGGCACACACTTGAATTTCAGTTACCTTTTTAAATATCCTTATTTTACCCTTAACTAAGAAGGCCTGTCTTTGATTTCACACTATTGTCCTTTACCCTTGGTGGGAGCAAACCTGCCAATAAAAGAGTGACGGCAGCCCGTAAAACGTTGGTGTAAAACTCTGGTGACACCAAAATGCCACCCTCCTGAACAAAAGTGGCACGCAGGCCTTTTGGCAGCAGCTGCTTGCCATGTGATGCCAAACTTCCTGTCACTATAATGGATGTGTTTTTAGTCTCTCCACTTCCTGGAGCCTGAGCAGAATTAAAATTGCATTTGGAATTTCCTGTCCAAGTAAAGTCATTTATTCGCTGAGCAGTATGCTGAGAAGTGCTTTGATTGGACATGGCCTTCAGCTATTCCTAGGCAAGAGGCTGCTGTGAATTATGCCGCTTGCACTGGTCCGACTTGCCTACGCATACATCTGCAAACGTATACAGGTTGTCCATCATGTGGGAACCTTGCCTTAATGAAAACACCACATGCAAAATGTTAACGATTTGAATATCCAGCTTGGCCACCTGCTGGGAGCCTTAGCTTTTTGTGTTTATTTAGGGAATCTGACAGAACTTCTCAGTGGATTGCCCTGATGTAGTACTATTCCCATGACCTACCTGAAAGAGTTCTGCTGTATGTCTTAATTATGCAGAGTATTAGACCCTTACAAAGTTGGTAAACTATCATGACATTTTTTTTTTTTTTTTTTACATTGCTAACCAAGTTTTCCTCTGTGATTGAAACAAGTATATGCTCTTTCAATGGTTCTTAAAAAAAAGTCTAGGGAACATTAATTTATGCAAATACTAGACCAATTGAAATGCCTCTGGTGCAGCGTCTCTCCACTTAGAGGGGCATGACCTTAGGTGGGTGGGGGGTCATGAACACATCATAATGGGAAGCGAGACAGTCCTCAACAGCCTGGTGCCAACCCTGCAGGAAGCAGTTTGCCATCTGCCCCCTTTTCTTTGCCTGCCCAAAGTAGAGAAGACTCTGGAAGGAGCAGAACCATTTCCCTTCACGTCCCTGTCCAGTGAAAGCGAGATGAGTGGGGATGGTCGGCATCCTCCGGGTCCAGCTGCCATTGGGAGCTGCGAATGAACAGAGCCATCTGCTTCTGCTGCCCCCTTTCTACCTGCAAGGTAAAGAGGAGCCAGAGGAGGGGATTCACCTTCCCCCTCTAGCGTCAAAGGAGCGAGAAGACAAAAGCAATAAGAGGGAGAGGAGAAAGGAGGGAAACCACCTGACCCATCACTGCCGAAGGAAAGAGGGGACAGAGTTTGATGCCAAATAAGGTTTCAACATTTTTATAGGTTGGCATTTCTTTAAGTGGGTAAAATTAGTTAATTAGGTTGGTTGAAATAAATAAATCATTACATTTTGGAAAAGAAAGCCTGGTGAGGGAGGGAGGGGAGGGAGACATAGCACAGAACACATGTTAATCTACTTGTCAGAAGGGGAGCTCTGTCCTAACGTTTGAGAACTACTGCTCTATTGTCTCCTTGTGTAGGAAAGAAGCAATCATGTACTTAAACTGTGCCGTGATGGGCTTGGAGCTGAAGCCTGTTTTGTTTGTTTGTTTTCTTTATTTTCTAGTTAATTCTATATACATTCAGTTTTCTTTATAATAAGGTAAAGAGGCCTATAGACCCTTTACCTGCTGCTGTGCTCTTCCAAATGGAGGTCATCTTGAAGCTGGAAAAGTGTGGTGAGTAGGTTGAACCATTTGCTATTTATCATTTCTAAAGCACTAACAGCGCTCAACATTTGCCAAGGCTTCCCCCATAGGAAGGGCCTCGAAGGTTCAAGCCTTGGTTTTCTATGGTGACCCAGGGAAGATTCTGAGGGAGTGTTGTAATGGAGCAGGAGGAGAGAACAAGTCAGCCTCTTGTCTGCTTGTCTGCACGGAATTGCAGATGGTTGTATGCTTGACAATTTATGCGCTGTGTGTTCCTATTGTAATATATGGAGCAGAGAGTTTCTCCAAATGAAGGAAGCAAGTCTGAGTACTCCTGGGTTTGTCTTCATTGGCTGCCATCTCCTCTGATCCACTTCTGCTCTGCTAACAGATCTGTGCCCTCCGGGGGAATTTTGCCCAAGGGAAGACAAACCCCTGGACAAAATTCCCTTCTGAACAGACCTCTGGCAGGAGCAAGGAGTCGACAAAGAGTTTTGGAAAGATCTGGAAAGGAGGAGTAGACTATCAGTTAGTTCAACTGATACATCAGAGAGTCAACCTGATGCCCAACTGCGCAAAAGGTGAAAGAGATCTACCCATCTGATGTTAAGTCAATGGTACCACAGGAGACAACAGCAGAAAGTAAGAAATGGATATAAGATAACCAGATGGCATCACTAGGGAGAGGAAATCCATCATTCACTATAGCTCAAGAGAAGTTTAATTCCATGAGGGAAGAGAGGGGATCCCAGGAAGTATCTGAGAAGAATCAGAAACCTAATTCATGTTCTTATATTGGATTATGGATATCACACCAAAAATATGCCAGATATCACATAATTTATGTTGAAGAAGTTTCATAGAAAAAATATAGTTTATTTTAGATCACCATAACTGTGTGGAGATTCTGTACTGGAAATCTGAAGCAGAGTCTAGTGCCTTGGGTCCTGAAGGAAAATTATTCCCTTACATGAGAAAACACACTGTGGCTGACAGAGTGAGTCAGAACTCAGCCTGATATCAAGTGGCTCCTTTGGTCAGAAGAGTATTCGGGAGAGGCTGGGGTCAATAAAAAAAAAAAAAAAAAGCTAGCTGTACACTTGCACGTGGCTCAAGAGATATTTACTTGTGGTGGTTGGTCTTAGATCAAAATTCTTAGTTTAATTCATGGTCCTCACGCTTCCTGCATCACAAGTGAATATCTCTGATACACGGAGAGCTGTTTGTAAATGACTGGTTTGCAGAATGTGTCTGAAACCGAGAGGAGCTTCAGTATCAGTCTGTACAGATGAAATAAAAAAAGTAGATGACCACCCCTAGTTTGCATAATTCCTGAGCTGATATGTAGATTACTTGGGTGGATATTTAGTTATGTCCCAAAGAGATTTCCTCCTGTGCATATTTTTCTTTTGTTAATGCATCTCTGAATCTGCAGAACTGAGGCCATAATTAGTAGGGATGTGAATCGTTTTTTGACGATTTAAAATATCGTCCGATATATTTTAAATCGTTAAAAATCGTTAGAGGCGCGATACAATAGGAATTCCCCCGATTTATCGTCAAAAATCGTAAATCGGGGGAGGGGGGAGGGGAAGGGGGAGGGCGGGAAAACCGGCACACTAAAACAACCCTAAAACCCACCCCGACCCTTTAAAATAAATCCCCCACCCTCCCGAACCCCCCCAAAATGTTTTATATTACCTGGCGTCCAGTGGGGGTGTCCCGGTGTGATCTTCCACTCTCGGGCCACGGCTGCGTTAATAGAAATGGTGCCGGCGCTACCTTTGCCCTGTCATATGACAGGGCAAAGGTAGCGCCGGCGCCATTTTGGTTCCTGTCCCCCGACATCACGAGTGCAGGAGATCGCTCCCGGACCCCCGCTGGACCCCCAGGGACTTTTGGCCAGCTTGGGGGGCCTCCTGACCCCCACAAGACTTGCCAAAAGTCCAGCGGGGGTCCGGGAGCGACCTCCTGCACTCGGGCCGTATTGCAAAATGGCGCCGGCCGTATGGCCGTATTGCCGTATTGCAAAATGGCGCCGGCCGTATGGCCGTATGGCCGGCGCCATTTTGCAATACGGCAATACGGCCCGAGTGCAGGAGATCGCTCCCGGACCCCCGCTGGACTTTTCGCAAGTCTTGTGGGGGTCAGGAGGCCCCCCAAGCTGGCCAAAAGTCCCTGGGGGTCCAGCGGGGGTCCGGGAGCGATCTCCTGCACTCGTGATGTCGGGGGACAGGAACCAAAATGGCGCACCATGCCCTGGCACAGGGCACCAGGCCACTGTGCCGGATCACTGGGGACCGCCCCCAGACCGCCCCCACGCCCCCGGCCCTGCCTGCGGACCGCCCATTTTGGAAAGCCCCACATATGTCTCATGTATGTTTGGCCAAGAGGCCCACAGGCAAAGCACAGGTGCGGTAACCTCAAACTTTACATGAGGTGATACTCAGCTAATTAAAGGTACCACATGCTTGGCACAACCACTTATCAGAAAGCACCATCACATTTCTCAATTGTAGGCATTTTGAAATATTGAAACATTTGAGGTTTTCTGTTAAGTCACTGGAGGAGCAGAGTTTTTCAGTATAATCTAATCGCAGTTCCACTGCATGTAAAAATGAGATAAGGGGCATGTCAGCCTGTTGAGCAGTTTGATTGTCTTAGTACTTCCAATGTGTTATAAGACACATACAAAAGAGGCACATTGATATTTACACTCTACACGTTTCCATAAGATTTTGCCAGTGATGATGCCAGACAAAATATGTGGATCAGAAACCCCTGGTTATAGTTTGTCCTGCTATGTCCCTGAATAGAAATCAGGCTGTAAATGGGCAGTGACTAGATGTTTCTGCAGACATTTTCACAGAGCAAGAGAGGAGTGTGTAGCATGGAAGAATCGACCACTGGCTAGCTGAGTGGTCTAATGCTCCAGGGGAGGTTCATGCAGTACCTTCTCCTAAAAACTCCATGCTAGAAGACGTCATCTGGATTGAGTGAGATTTTGTTGGCAATAGGAGTCACCACCCCATGGCATGGCATTCAAAATGTGAAGAACCCCTACCAGCTATTGATATCATGAACTGGTCCACAGAGCTTCAGGCAAGTTAAGAAGAGAAAGTCTGTGATGGGTAAACTTGAAGCTTACACTTTTCCCATATGTGCTGTGGAAATGAACACAAAAAGATCATTTTTAAGAGTTCCTCAGAACGTCTTACTTGCTCAACACCATCATGGTGTTACACGTGCTGTCCACGACAGACCCACGGCACGGCCCCCTCACCTTGCTACAGTATCTCCAGCTCCTGGTTCCTCCTCGCTGGTGGCGGGGGGCCATCAGCTCTGTCCTCGGGCCTCCCCGTTGCCTCCGGCCCCGCTGCAGTCCCTGGTGTTCCCGGTCTAGCCACAGCATCTATTACTTCTCTTCGGACCTCTCCACATTGCCCGTGGAGAGACACTTCCTCTCGGCACTGCTCCCCTCCCTAGGCACTCATGCGCACTTCAGTCTGGTTTAAGTAGGGACCGCAGTGGGAAGCTAGCTGTGGCCCTGGATGATGACGTCAACAGAGCTACTGTATTTAAGCGCAGGCTCCGCTCCCTGGTTTTGCCTTTGCAACAGGTCCCCTCGCTGGTCGAGTACTCATTGCCTCCTAAGAAATTTGTCTCTATGCTCCTGCTCCTCATTTGTTCCTGGTTCCTATCTCCTTGTTCCTACGTTCCTGCCTTGCTCTTTCCTATGGATTGCCTACATGGACTTTGACCCTGCTTTGCCTGACTATGCCCTTGACTCTCTCCAAGCCCAGACCTCTGCTTCGCCTGACCACGCCATTGACTCTCTTCAGACCCAGACCTCCGCTTTGCCTGACTACGCTATTGCTATCCTTGGATACAGACCTTGCATCTTCTATCTACTCATTGACCTTCATGTTCAGACCTCTGCCTTGCTTGCCACCAGCCCTGACTCTAGCCAGTACCTTGATGCCTCTTAAACTTATTGCCTGCTCTTGCTTGAACGTCCCCTGTCTACTTCCGTTCCATTGGCGCCCGGGTTTCCAGTACCCTACTTCGTCCAGCATAAGACAATATCATCTTTCACCTGCTGTCTCTGGGCTGAACTGATCTCCACAATGACTCTACACAGAGGCCCATCTAAGTCCAGCCGGCCCTGGCACCCAAAGGCTCAATCCGTGGGGAACAAGGGCTGGTAGTGGTAAAGCTCCAGCTGGCCTCTGTCCATCAGCCCACTCCGCCTGCCAGCGGTGGGGACCCGTAGGTCCCTACCTATGGGCTGCATCAACCCCATCTCGGCCCAAGGGTCCACCTCAGGCGCAACACATGGATCTCACCAACACTTTTCGTAATAAATTTCATACGTGAGAAGGGCAATTTTTATCCTTCTTGCACAACTTGTAAGCCTGCAGGCATTTTGTAGCCATATGTTTGCAAGCTGATTTTAAAGGAGAAACTTCCCAGGGAGTTTCTCTTTGAAAATCCTTTCCTTGGTGGGGCCCTCTAGTATATTTGTTTATTTAAAATCTTATAGTCTGTATCTTACAAAACATGTTCAGTGCAGATTACAGTATTTAGCACACATAATCATCAAATATAAAATAAAACCAGTAAAACTAAATAATTACAAACTTAAACCCAGTGTTTGCAGGTGCAACTCCTCACCAAGAAGTGTGCGCAAGGAGTTAAAAATAATGCACTTATATGCGTGCATGTTCTAAAATAGCCTGGACGCACATACATGTGCTCGCAATTTTAAATGGACATGCACATGTGCGTGCAAACGCATCTACCACATATGTGTGGGAATTTTATAAGGGACGTGCGCCAATGCTATTTGCCATTTTTCCAGTTCACCCAGTTTAGGGATAGGGCTTGTAACACCCCCCCTTTTTATTAGCCACCGTTTCCCCCTGTTAGCCCCAACCCTTAAAACCCCACTGACTAGCCTAGATTTTTTTGTTTTGTTACTTACACGCCATCCATGGCAGTAGTAAAGTTATGCAGCAGGAGACCCCAACATGCACCTGTACGTGTAAGTATTTATGCGCACATCTCTTGGCCTTCCCTGACATGCCCATGCCCCACCAAGACGACGCTCACTTCCCACCCCTTTTTGCAAATGTTTTACACATGTGCATAGCAGGAGATATGCGCATCTTCAGGCAGTTTTTAAAATCCACTTGGTGTGCGCTGGCCCAACTTGTACGCATTATCTCCCGGTTGTGGCGTGCACGGGGCTTTTCAAATTTGCCTTTAAGTGCATATCTTGGTTGTACTGCCCCAGTCCCACCCCCTTTGCCTATGCCATGAAATATCACAGAGAAACACCCTTTACCAGCAGAGTATCCTTAAGAAAATTGCCCTCTTTGAGTGTGAGGACTGTATAGGCCCATATTGGTTCTAGATCTGTGTCTGGGGCCTCCAGTAACATTATCCTGGGAATGTTATAGGGACCTATGAATAGTTTCAGCTACACTGCCAAAATCTGACTGGCAATAAGTTTTAAAGCAACAATATTTGGTATGTCCTTCCAAATATTAATCTGCCTGTTTCCTTCAACCCTCCCCCCAAGTGTTTTCCTTTGATTCCCAGTTCTGCGCTATTTTTAATCCTAAATTATTTTATTTCATGTAACTTTGCAGATTAGTGGTGTTTGTTCTTAAGACTTCCTTCATAAGTATGGTATTTTGTGGGTTCAGCTGAAAGATAAAATCTGATTGATAATAGTGGGGGCATGAATGTTGACATCAAAACAATCAAATAACTGAACCAATTAGGGAAACAAGATGGTATATGTTTGGTTTACAATAACCAACTTCAGAGAGAGAGAGAATGACAGATAAAACTGTTCATGCTGCTTTCCCACTTCAGTTTATGTATTTTTATGTTGCATACACAGTAGTTTACAGTGGCACAGCTTAAACAAGCTTGCAAAAAATCACAGTACATTCTCTACTTAGGTATGTACTGCAGCTCCATTAAGAAAGGAGAAAGCTATGACATTTGAACTGGATGCCGAATAAGAAAATTTTGAGGACAAGAAATCTAAGCTAATTTTCTTTTGAAATGGAGAAAAAAAAAAAAGAGAGAGAAAAGTCTTCAGTGTTGTACATGCTCTTAAACAGCCACGTCAGCAGCTTGGATGTAAATGTCCAGAATAGTGCACGCCAAACCAAGACTGCTGGAGGCTCCAAGAAAGACACAGCGCTGACACAGCATTAACCAAGTTTCCAACTGATTTCAATCACTAGATAAATATCAGTTTCAGCACTAAATGATATTCCCGAGTAATTGTCCAGTGCTCAGTTGGGTTGGACCGGTGTTCTTCTGGCTCCATTTCAGACCAAGTTTAACTGCCTGTGAGCCCTGGGCCAAGTTCAGACTTGTATGCTGGAGCCTGAAATGCCATTAGCTGGGCTGCAGTCAAGAGGACAAAATGCTTGATGTGTTTAGTCTAGTGCAGCATGGGACTTGTTTGCTACAGTTACAGTATTAAAGCTGTAATTATAGTTGCTGAACCACAGATGTACTGCAGCCTTGGTTTAACAGGGTGTTACTGCATTGGAAACCATCCCTTCCAGTAGGTTATAAGTTCAAAGGGTCACTTCCCCCCACCCATCTTCAATCAGATATGTAAGCTTGTGTCTTGTTTGTTAACAATTACCATCAAATACCCTTAAATATACTTACATTTATGTCTTGGGCATTGCAGCATATGATGCCTATTCTAATAGTAGGCTGTGATTTATTTACAGTTCGCATTTAAATTACTGTCCTAGTGAAATGCCAGTTCTGTGATGCTCCTCACCTACCATGCTAGCATGATGCAGCAGCCTACCTTTCAAATGCCCAGCGTAACTCTCCGCACTTTCTGGCTCAATGCACAAAACTGAATATTCTAGCAGCCTCAGACTCCAGATGTCAGTCCTGTAATCAGCAGGAACTGCTTTTTCTCCCAGCCCTTCATTGCTGTAACTCACAGTAATTGTACAAAAAGCGACATAAAAACAGAATCATACAGATGCTAATGTTTCTTAGAGGGACCTTTGGAGAGAAAACAAATAGAGGCTAACTCTAAATTCGTATTTTATATAAAATGCAGTTGTAATTCCACATTGAAATGTACTGGCTATGAAAAATGCATAAACTTTTGGTGGGATATACTAGGGGCAAACTTTTTAAAAAACAAACAATACGCCTTGCAGATATGTCACATTACTTTTTGGGCCTGGCTGTTCTCTCCTTTTTTGTTGGGCTTTCAGCTCCACTGGAACCAGCCTGTAATGGGACTCCAGCACCATTTGCCATTTTTCTGGTTTCTTCTGTTCTTTATTTATTTTATTTAGCATTTTTATATACCGACTTTCCAATAACAGAATTACTGATCAATTCGGTTTACATTTTAACAGAACAATAACATTGACAAGTAAATGTCTTACAAAGAACAGGTCGATATAACTTGGATAAGTAAATATGGGGTTAACCAGTAAAGATACATTGCCTAATATAGGTATAAGTAAAAGATACAGTGCCTAATGTAGGTTAAATAAGCAGTTGCTAATTATAAGGGGAGGCCTAAGTTAAATAAACAGTTGCTAATTATA
The DNA here is from genome assembly GCF_901001135.1 of Rhinatrema bivittatum. Lineage (NCBI taxonomy): Eukaryota > Metazoa > Chordata > Amphibia > Gymnophiona > Rhinatrematidae > Rhinatrema > Rhinatrema bivittatum. The sequence goes on from NC_042616.1 coordinate 176,871,167, forward strand.
AGACTAGGTTATGTCTTCGACTGCCATAGATTAAGTGAGTTCTATAGATGATCTAAATAGCTCTCAGGTGGGTAATCATTGGCCGAGATGTTCCACAGGAAGCTGTTATGGGAAAGCTTGGTTGAACAACCAAGTCTTGAGTCTTTTTTTAAATGTGGATGAGCATTGCACTGCTCTGAGTTCTGGTGGGAGAGAGTTCCAGATTTTGGGGCCCGCTGTAGAGAAGGCTCTTTTGCTTAATGCTGACTTCATCGGTAGTGTATGTAGGTTGTTTTTATAGGCTTGTCTTACTGGTCTGGAGGAGGTGTGGAATCGGAGAGGGATTTTGAGCTCGAGTGGTGCCAAGTTGTGTAGAGCCTTGTGGGTTAATGAGAGCACTTTGAATAGTATTCTGAATTTCACGGGTAGCCAGTGTAGGGTTTTCAAAATAGGTGATATGTGGTCTCTTTTATTGGACTTGGTTAAGATCCTTGCTGCTGCGTTTTGCAGCATCTGTAGGGGTTTTATGGCGTTAGCGGGGAGGCCTAGTAGAAGCGAGTTGCAATAATCTATTTTCGTGAGAATGATAGCTTGCAGCACTAAACGGAAATCTTGGAAATGGAGGAGAGGTCTCAACCTTTTCAAAACTTGTAATTTGAAGAATCCATCCTTTACGATATTATTTATGAGAGATCTGTAATTCATTTGATTATCAAGGATAACCCCTAGATTTCTGACTTGTGTGGACATTGTTAATTGAGAAGACAAGATGGTACTGGGATGTGTGTGGGTTCCGTCTTGGGAGATGAGTAGGTATTCTGTTTTGCTTTGATTTAGAATCAGATTGAGGCTCGTGAGCAAGTTGTTGATGGCTAGTTGGCAAGAGTTCCAGAAGTCCAGGGTTTTTTGGAGAGATTCAGTGATAGGAATCATTATCTGCACATCGTCTGCGTATAAGTAGTGTATGAGATTTAGATTAATGAGGAGCTGGCAGAGTGGTAGAAGGTATATATTGAATAAGGTTGGAGAAAGTGACGAGCCTTGAGGGACTCCTAAGGTGCAGGTGACTGGTTGCGAAACTTCCTTGTTGACCTTGACCTTGTACTGTCTGTTCTGTAAGAATGATTTGCACCATTTGAGGGCCTCATCTCTGATGCCTATGTCTGACAGACGATCTATTAATGTGTTATGATTGACCGTGTCAAATGCCGCCGAGAGATCAAGTAGGATGAGAAGACAAGGGTGTCGGTTTTCCAGGTTTAGTAATATGGAGTCCGTTAGTGAGATAAGTAGAGTTTCCGTGCTTCGTGATTGGCGGAAACCGAACTGAGCTGGAGACAAAATGTTGTTATCGTTTAGGTATTCAGTTAGTTGTTTGTTTACAACACGTTCCATGATTTTTGCGATGAAAGGTAGATTTGCAATTGGGCGAAAATTGGATGGGTTTTCTGGAGAAAGACTAGATTTTTTTAGTAGTGGTTTTACGATTGCCATTTTTAGTGGATCAGGTACTAGCCCTTGGGAGAAGGAGCAGTTGATGATTTGTGCAATGGGTTTGGAGATGGTTTTAGCGCAGGCGATGAGTAGATTGGTGGGTATGGAGTCCTGAGGGTGTGAAGAAGGTTTGAGCTTTTTTAAGATATTTTCAATCTCTAAGGATGAGGTCGGTTCGAATTCCCTAAGGCTAACCTTTTGTGATGGGACAGCAGCTCGAGGTGTAACTGGTGAAGTGTTGATATTATTCTTGGACTGAGTTAGGAGTTTTGGGATCTTATTTTTAAAGTAGGTAGCCAGTTCTTCTGCTTTGCTTGCTGCTTTATCATCTGGTATAGATGTCAAAGCGGGTTTAGTGAGTGATGATACCAAAGAAAAAAGCGCCCTGGGGTCGAAGATGAAGTGGTGAATTTTTTGCGAGTAAAAGTTTCTTTTTGCTTGGAGAATGGAAATTCTGTATAGGTGCATCGTGGACTTGAATGCTGTGATGTTGGTAGATGTAGGGTTTTTCCGCCAGTGTTGTTCTTTTTTTCTGAGCTCTTGTTTTAAGGATTTTAGATTTGGTGTGTACCATGGTTTTCTATTGTCCTTGTTTGCTTGATGAGCTTTGGTGATAGTTGGGCATGTGGTATCGGCCACTTTTTTGGTAATGTTGTTCCAGGACGTGATGGCTGATTCCACGTTTGTGAGGTCTAGTTGGTTGAATTCACCTGATAGGCAATTGCTGAGTGTTTCTTGGCTGCACATTTTCTTGAATTGGATTGAGTTATTCTGCCTTCCTGTCAAGCCTGTCAAGCCTGTCAAGCCAAGCCATTGTAGAGACAATCCCATGGCTAGGGCCCACAGATTGTTCTTGCCTTTGGAACAGTGGCTCTCTACCCCACTCCTTAGAATCCACTGAACAGTCTACTTTTCAGGATATCCACAATGAATATCTTTACTGCCTCTATTGCTTGCAAACAATAGAGGGAGTGCAAGCAAATACATCTCATGCATGTTCATTGTGGATATCCTGAAAACCAGACTGGAGGATCATTGTGGATATCCTGAAAACCAGACTGGAAGATCCTAAAGATTTAGGATTTTGCCATCCCTAGGCACTGTTGGTGCTATGACATCTGCCCCACTCCCTCTTTCCCAGTAAGTTTAGACAACAGAGAGCAGAAAGTCTGAGGCACAGTTCCCCAGTTTCCTGCAGCAGCTCATGGGCAGATTCTGTGGCCTTCATTTGAAAATTCTGAAAGAGCATTGACAATCATTTCCATCTTTTTATTTAATATAAACTAAAGTAGTTTTCGAACCTTGCTTATGTCTATATAATTTTTTTTAATTGAGTGAGGAAAATGCATTTCAAGTATCAATACAGAGAGATTTTAGGGATCGGAAGAGAAGGAAACATAAAAATATGATGGAACAAATAGATCATACTGCCTATCTAGTCTGCTCATCCATCCAACTATTCACTTTTTTAATCCCTACCACTCCCTCAGAAATCTTATGTGTTTAGCTCAGGCTTTTGTGAATTCAGATACTGTTTTTGTCTGCACCACTTCCACGGGGAGGCTGTTCCACAACCCTCTCTGTAAAGAAATATTTCCTAAGATTACTCCTGAATCTAACCCCTTTCAACCTCATCTCATGACCCCTTATTCTAGAGTCTCCTTTTCACTGAAAAAGGCTCACCTTCTGTGCATGGAAACCTTTGAGATATTTGAATGTCTCTTTCATATCTCCCCTATTTCTCTTTTCCTCTAGAGTATACATGTTTAAATCTTTAAGACTATCTCCATATGTTTTAGAACGAAGATCAATGTCCATTTTAGTAGCAGCCTTCTGGACCAACTCCATCCTGCTTATATTATTTTGAAGGTGCAGTCTCCAGAATTATACACAGTATTCCAAAAGGATCTCACCAGAGATCTCATTTGGAATAGAGGGGCAATATCACCTCCATTTTTTGCTGTCCATTCCTCTTCCTATGCAGCCAAATCTTTCTGTCTTTTGTTGTTGCCTTCTCCACTTGTTGACCTCCTTATAAGATCATCAGGAATGATCACCTCCGCCCCCACCTCCCCCCCCCCCCCCCCCCCCACCGGATCCTGCTCTTTTTTTGAGCTTAGAAGATTTCACCCCTATACTGTACCTATCCCTAGAGTTTTTGCATACCACATGAATGACTGCATTTTTTAGCATTGAATCATAGCTTTCAGACCCTAGGCTATTTCTTGAGCTTGCTACATCCCTTCTCATGTTTTCCACAAATTCCTGGTGGTCTACCCTGTTGCGGATTTTGGTATCATTGGCAAAACGTCAAATCTGTCCCAAAAATCTTTCTGCAATATCACCCCGAAAAGTGTTGAATAGAACTGATCCCTGTTACACACCACTATTTATTTATTTTGATTTATATTTTACCTTTCAGGTGCTTCAAAGTGGATTACATTTATTCTCCTCACCCAGTTTTAGCCCAATCATTCTAGGGCCCATACCAAGGGCACACAATTTATTATAAGTTTCCTATGTGGAACCGTGCCTATGGTCTTACTGAATTCAATATATGTAACATCTAGCACTCTCTCCTGATCCAACTCTCTCGTCATCCAATCAAAGAAATGTATCAGATTCATTGGACAAGATCAACCTCTGGTAAAAGCCATGCTGTCTCGGATCTTGTAATCCATTGGATTCCAGAAACTGCACTATCCTCTTTTTTTTAGCAGTAATTCCATTAATTTGCTTGCCACCGAGGTCAGACTAACTGGCCTGCAGTTTTCAGACTCCTACTTACTTCCACTTTTATGAATAGGAACCACATCTGCCTGTCTCCAATCTTCCAGAACTACTCCCAACTCTAAGCATGCATTGGAGAGGAGCTGCCAGACCTTCTTCTTTAAGTTCCCTTAATACCCTAGGATGTAACTCATCTGGCTCCATCGTATAATCTACTTTAAGTTTAGTTAGCATCTCACAAACACTTTTTTCCAAAAATGAATTAAGGTTTACTTCACTGTCAATCCTATTTGTGGTCATTTTATGTGATCCTGCTTCTGGCCTTTCCAGAGAGAGCACCAAACAGAAATATTTGTTAAGCAATTTCACTTTTCCTCATCAGCCTCTACATATTCCTCCCCTTCACCTCTGAGCCTCATATTACCACTGTTGTGGGCATGGACCCTTGGGCCACGATGGAGTTGGCATAACCTGCAGAGAGGAGCCCTGCAGGTCCCTACTTTTGGATGGCAGAGTAGGCTGTGGCAGAAGCCCAACTAGAGCTTCAACTATACCAGTCCTTGTTCTCCCTTAGGTTGAGACCTTGGATGCCAGGGCCAGCGGGTCTTTAGGCGGGGGGCTCTGCTGATGAGCTGGATGTCCAGAGAGATGGTCAGGTCACAGGCAGGGTCCAAGGCAGACTGGGTTCAGGCATAGTTGGAGGCAGGCAGTGGTCGAGGCAGACAGTATTTGGATGTAATTCTGAGTCAGGCAGTGGTCAATGGCAGGCGGAATTCAAGCAAGTCAAGAGTCAGGCAGCCCGAAGTCAAAACCAGGAATCCATCCGAGGGAAGGTGGGATGGATAGATAGGCAGGGAGATGAGGAACAGCACGGGTGGACAGAGATGACACAGAAGACACAGAAGAACTGAAGATTGACCACAAAGGAACTGAAGAAGAACTGAAGATTGACCACAGGGCAAAGATGAAGACCAGGCACTGTAGAGATGAAGACCATGACCACAGGAACAAAGACCAGGAATACAGGAATGAAGACCAGGAACACAATGAAACAACTTGCTCTACCAAAGTAGTGGACATATTGCCGAGGCATCCTGAAGCAGGGGACTGCCCTTTTATAGGGCAGCATTGATGACGTGATTCATAGGAGCCACAGAAGCTTTCCTGCTGTGGTTCCTTTAAATCTGGCAGAGTGTCACACATGCACACCTAGGAACAGTGCAGTGCGCGAGGACCAACATTGCAGGAAGCAGAGGCAGCATGAGCGCAACAGCCTGCATTGGATCGGATCCCCTCAGCATCAGCATCTTCCCCAGCATCAGCGTTCTTCCTGCCAGGCTCTGGTGGTGGTCCATGGGGTAGGCTCGTAGACTGCCAAATGCAACAGCCACTTTTGCAGTTCCTCCTATCACTATATATCTAAAAAAGAGTCTTGTGCTCCCATTTTACTGTATTTGCTATTTTTCTTCCATTTGCATCTTTGCATTCCTGATTACCTTCCTATCTTCTCTTAGGTTTTCCAGATATTGTAACCTGTCTTCCTCTTTCTACAATCTCTTATAGTTTATGAAAGCTAATTTTTTTCTTTACCATTTCCTTACCTTTTCAGCAGCCTCTCTTTTCTTCTTTCCTTTCTTTTACTTTCCTAACAAAAAGGTTAATTGCCCTTACAGTATCACCTTTTAGTTTTCTCACTGCTCTTCTACTTTCCCTAGATTTTCTCATCCAGTTAATGACTCCTTGAGGCATTCCCAATTTTCCTGAAGTCTGGGATCCTCACCTTGGAATGAACCTTCAGCTCCTGCATTCTAATATTGAAGGAGAGGGTAAGAGGTTAAGGGATGGGGAAAAGAAAGGAAAGGAGAAGGACCTGGAATGGGTTGAGGATAAAGTGAGAGGACAGGACATTGAGGGAGAAGTGTGAAAAGGAAAGAGGACTGGGGGAGGAGAGGAAGATAGGAGTTGAAATGGGAAGAATGGGAGGTAATGAAATGAAGAGGAAAGGAGGTCAGAAATCGAGGAAGGAAAGAGAGTGAGAGAGAGGTTCTGTGATTGAGGAAGGGGTGGAGGGGGCTCCAGGATCTAGGAAGAATGGAGAGGTAGGAAGAGTGGGACATTTCAGATCCGGGGGACAGAATCTCAGATCTCCAGAGAGAGAATCTGAATTGCAGTACTGATGGGGTGCAAGAAGAGACAAGTTTACCCATTATGCTCCAGTCCAACTCTCCCTTGCATCCACTCTCTAACCTCCCACCCATCTTATGCCCCAGGCTCTCTCCTTACAAGCCTAATGATCCCCCTTTAGCCCTGTCTAACCTACCCAAAATGATCCCCTGTTGTTTTATCTGCTCCAGGCTCAAGATCTTCTGTCATGTTCCTGAACGACAGAAGGGGAAAGTCTGGGACTGGATTAGGGAACAGAGTAGCTCTTCTTTGCTCTGCTATGCCTGCTCCAGGCTCACCCCTCCCCTCTTCTTCCCTGCCTGTGAGGTGAGGGGCTTGAGCAGGAAGCAGAGGGATATTCTTGCTGAGTGAGATCCAGTACAGCTGGAAGGCAAAAAATCCTCAGCCAGCCTGTTGTCTCCCAGATTTTTGCCACCCTAGGCACAGACCTAGACAACCAGAGGCCAGACTGGGATTTGGAATCAATGTTGTAGAGCTTAGTATATGTGCAAACTGAGTCTGCTTAATAGGTGTCATAACATAGTAATGATGACTGATTAAGACCAGATGGTCCATCCAGTCGGCCCAGCAATTTGATTATAGTAGTAACTGCCACTCTGTGCAGGTAACCCCATGCATTCTGTTAAGCATAGTAACTGTTGTTCCATGCACGGTCACTATTCAGTAACGACTGGGACTCACTCCCCACATTTAGGTGCTATGAATGCTGCCTTTGCAGCATCCCCAAGTTACCTTGGCTGACCCAAGGAACAGAAACAGGGCTCGGGAATCAAATGTGATCTGCAGCATGGCATTCAAAGAGGAAATAGTTGAATATTGGCTCTAATATTAGAGCTGAGCCCAGCACTTTTCTGAGTAAGCCACATAAAAATGAAAATCCTATAGGAAGACATAGCAACTTTTAAACTGAAACATGTCTGCCAGGGATTAATTTATTGCCTATGGATAGCCAATTTTAATTTGTTTTTGAATGTCTGCATGCTGATGTGTATTTGAATACCCCATTCGCTATGCTGGGCTTAGCTTCTTGTTAGCATCACTTCTTGTTAGGATGATGTTATGCAGAACAAGGCAGCTGAAAGAATTAATCATGTGTTCAAGGATTTAGGCCGTGTCCTTTTGGTTTTTTTGTATTAATATACTAACAATAGTGGGTGCATTTTTTTTCCTGGCAGGGCTGAGCTGTATGTTATAGTCATGTCTGACAAACCTTTTATTTGTCTTTATGTGAATGTGTGCTAGACTTAAGCCTTTGAGAAATATGACTTTTGAAATTTTCAAATCTTATATTTACCTCTCAAAAAAATGTGGCCTGATGTGTTTTTAAATCAACATTTCGCCTTCTTGGAAACCTTCAACATTACTAGTCATTCCCCATCAAAATCTGTAGCTCAGCAAAGGCTCTATTTAGAGTTCTGAGATATAGAAATCTCCCACTTTAGGTGTGTACTAATTCATCTTATTTTAACATGGATTAACGTTGAACATTTTACCACCATTGCTTCCTATTAAGTGGGTCAGCCATGTTACAGCACTGTTCTTTAACTGATAAAGATTTTTAAATTAAAGTAGTGAAGAAGAGCACTAACAAACTTTGCTAAATAAATTGCTGTCAATCTGTTCTTAAGGCTACACTACTGAAGCTTCATGGACTTTCTGAAGACCATATTTATGCACTCCGGTGTTCACTACTAAATTCTGGGCATGTATCCATAAAGCATCCTTCAAAGATCAGTTTTTGGGACAAACTTTATTCATTCAGCATTTTTATATGCAAATACATTTTAAAAAGAGTGCTCTGTAGACAAGGGGTAATAATAATTATCATTGCGACATACACCATGGTACAGAGTGTTTGAAAAGGTGTTGTGATAGGATTGCCGATTTACATGCCCCGTCCTCTCTGCATAGTTTATTTATTTGTTAATGCCTGATGTTATTATTCATGGGGTGAATTTTCAAAATCACGTCCATAAAAACTCTGCTTTATGCCCATAAATGGCATTTATAATAACCCATATAAAATAGGCCAGGGCACAGTGTGCATAAAAGTACAGGCGTTACCCAATTCCATGCATACTTTTATGTGCACCAGCAATAGGCATTCCAGGGGTTGGAGATGGGGTGGAAGTGAGACTTACACACACATTTTTTTTATTTTCAAAATTATGTGCATAAATTGACCTGCACAAATGATGCCTTGTGAAGAGCTGCTGCAACTACATGCAGGCTATTTTGTGCATAGTGAATTTAAAGGCATGTTTGCTTTGAAAATGTAGGGTAAAGTCTGCGTGTAAAAGTCACACACAGACTTTACTCCTCTATGCATCAGAAGTATAAATTATATATATACAAACACATGCACATTTGGTAAAGAGGAGGACAAATACAAATAAAAACAATAATGTGAATATTAAGATAAGAAGTGGGCATGTTCTGGATTATATGAATTTAAAGTAGCCAGGGACATGGAAAGAGGAATTAGGCTGGTGCTCACTCAGTATAGTTTAGAGGTGAAAGGACAGCAGTATGCAACTCAGAGACCCATGTTTGGTTCTTCTCCTTCCCAATGTGTGACTTGAACTTCCCTTACAAGGGTCTTTAGGAAAGGCACCTTTTTAATCATGGTTTCTTTTGAGCTGGCATTGTCACTGACAGATCATTACTAATAATTAACATTATTATGATCTTCAGAGCAGGACTGTCCCATTAGGACAAGCAGTAATGATATGATCTTGTTACGTTTGCCGGTCACAGAGCCCCACATCCGGTTCCACCTACCTCCCGATGCCCTCCAGCTTCGGCAACAGGTCCTGGCTCCCTGGCAGCTGTGGGGAGCGTCTCCTGAAGCAGGCCGTCTTGCTCCCACACTGCTGGGGCCTCCTCTGCTCTGTCGGCGTCCGGGACTCCACTGACTGCCGCCTTGGCACGGGCCTCCCTTACACGCGTGTGGCCCCAGCCGAGATTTAAAGGGTCGGCAGCAGGAAAATGCTGCTGGCTCCTCCGGATGCCACCATCAACCCCAGCCTACTTAAGGCTGCATTGGGCTTCCAGCAGGCAGCTTGGCAACAGGTCTCCTCGCTCTCGTCTCCAGCGTTCATGATCCAGCGTACTGATCCAGCGTTCGTGATCATGCCCTCCTTCTTCTGTCCTGGATTCCTCTCCCCTTGGATTGATCTTGGCTCTTGACCTGGCTTGCCTCTTGACTTCGACTTCTGCTGCCTGCCTCTGACCACTAGACCGGACCTGACCTCATCTTCTGCCGCCTGCCTCCAAACCCCGGTCTGGACCTGACCACACCTTCTGCCTACTTCATCCTTCGGGCCCTCGTGACCCTCCGCCTTGCCCGGCCGCACATCAGGATCATCCACGTAGGGGCCCACCTAAGACCAGCTGGCCCCGGTACCCAAGTGCTCAACCTGCGGGGAACATGGGCTGGTAGTGGCAAAGCTCCATCTGGCCCCTGCTTCCCATCCAGCCTCACCTCCCGACTGTGGGGACCTGTGGGGGGTCTTCCCCCACAGGTAGCGCCAACTCCACCTCGGGCCAAGGGTCCACATCTGGTAACAGATCTAGTAACCCAGCCATTTTCAATTGCTATTTCAAATAGTATTGGGCATTCTACTAGCAAATAACACTGAGCAACCAGCTATGGAAGGTCTGTTCATGCTGTTTTATCATTCAGTGACACTTGGCAAGCATAAGAATACAATGGGGTTGAATTAGCACCTGTTTGAGACTTGATAGCAGCATCACGATCTTTCATCAAGACTTTGAATACATGCTACTGTCCATTTGTGCATCTTTCATAAACATTTAGATGCAATTACTTTAACATCATTAAAAAAAAATCAAAAGTGAGATTGTGTTGCATTCACTCATCTCATGCTTGGATCAAAAGGGCTGGCACACTAGTTTGGCATTGCTAAAGAGTGCCATTGGAGAATTTAAATATCAATGTGGAATAGAGGCTTGCAGGGAGGTGAGGGGAAAGCACATTTTAAAAAGGAAATAAACACAGCTGGGAAGTTGACTTGGGGAATAAATCTCTAATCATAAAAAGCCTTGCTATTGCTCACAGATCTCAAACTTGTAGTAATTCCATCTCTTTGTATATCTGCTATCAAATGTCCAGTATATGCACATATATTTTTCCACACAAAGAAAGGACTCTGCTGTGGATATCATATCGGTAGAATGATAACTGAAATTAAAATATCTGATCCTATTATTACATTCTTTGTCCAGATGTACTAAAATATTTTTCACATAGACAAAAAAATGAGAAAAACCTTTTAGTACATCTGGTCTTGGGAACTGAATCCGTGTACAACATGCTGGTGTATTCATAGCAAATAGAAGCAGACATTCACTATACAGTACCCCTCACAGGTGACAGAATACGATTTTGCAATCAAAAGATTACTTAGGTTTGAATCATGATAAACAATGGCAACCCTGGAAAAAAAATGTAAAGGGGATTCCTGGTCCAGCACCATATACAGGCCCACATTGAAATATTTCTCTTATCAGATCCCAGGGAAACAGTCTCCAGTCCCTCACCAACATCTCTCTGCTATTGGATACTGGGGAAGGGATTTATGGGACATGACAACATCTCATTCTTATAAAGCCCTAGGTAGGGGATCTTCTGGCCCCAGATGCACTCCTTTTGCACAGATCACATGAGAGAGGATCCTAAGTGCACCAAACAGCAGCCATATTTATAGCAGTCACTGTAACAGGTACTACACAGAAATGTTGGTTTGTTTGTTTTTCAAGCAAAAATAAAGTTGGAGAGGATGAGTGGTACACTCAGTGGAAAACGTCCAAATACAGAAGGTGTAGCACTAAGCCCATTAGGATCCACAAAGTGACAAGAGCATTCTATCAATTACACAACATTGCGAGGCAATTCCATGTTTATTAGCAATCGATACCAGAAGGAGTTGATTTTGGTCCCCCGACACGGACTGTGTTGCGCCACTCCAGCTGCGTCGGAAGCCCAAACCAGTGAGTATCAGTGTGTTGAAAAATAGTATATCCAAAAACAGTCAGCGTCTCCAGACTCACAATAGAATATCACAGTGGAATACCAAATCGCCTAGAGAATTTGTAACAACATAAATATACAGGACCCCATCAGGGAATTGTCAAGGAATCTGTGAATGAGGACTTAAAGGAAATGCCAGGGGAGCGCGGCAAAGGATGCGCATCACAAAACCATGCATCATTTAAAAACGAAAACCATATTCTTTTTCTGATAAATTACTTCCTGGGTTCTTTTCAAACAACACCCATAGCATTAGTGTAGGTCAATGGGAAATACCCTAAGTTTCTGCATAGAAATGAGTTCCTTAGGATATCCTTAGATCATATGGTGGCTAGTAATTAGTGAAAATGCCATTATGTAGAGCTGCAGAGTTATTAAATGCTACTGTAGTAAAATGATTTGCTGAATAAAACACTGCTTTGTGCCATTACAAAATTTAATAAGCTTACTAAATCCTGTGCAAAAAATGTAAATCTTTGTCAGTCCAATTCCTACTTTTATGCAACATATTGCCCCTGCAGAAAGATTGATATGCCGGAAACACTTAAATCAGTCAATCTGTTTGATAGAATTTAGTTGTTATAACATATAAAGCTCATCTATGTTGTTGAAATGCAGCTACATAAAAGGTTTTAGATGGGGGATACCAATCAGATCTAAGCCTGATGTTGGCAGATATGCTCTTTGATTATCAAATTAAAATTAAAAAAAAATTAAAGATTTTTCCACCAAAGTGCAAACATTGACTTTAACCACGTTTTGTGCCAGCACATACAGTGTCAAGTTTGATATATATCCAAATCTACTTGCATTGACCTTCCTGACACAAATGTGCTATATTGTACAGAGCTTGGAAAGAATCTATCAAAAGATTACTGTGGTGTTTACCAGCTCCTAAGACATCACTGTCTGCAGAGGTCTGATCCATCATGATTACCTAGGTCATAACATTGGCAGCTTGCACACCTGTGTCCCTTCCCCCCCCCCCCTTCCCCTATCAGGTAACCATGCAATAATCACACATAAACCATTATTGGTGAAAACAGGCCGCAGCATTTATTAATAATTAACATAAACCAAACATTTTTGTACCCGAGTATTAGTGCGTACGTCAAATCTAACTAAACCAGGCTTCGTACCGGCGTCCGCCATTTTAGCCAGTCCGCCACACGATCTTCCCGGCCCCTCGCCATGTCCAAGCCGAGGGGCCACCCCCCGGGCATCCCACGCCCACCTCTACGCACTTCTCCTTCCTCTAGGACCCCGGTTTGTCCACCGTGTCCTCCAGGCCCCTCCTGGCCCCCTGACTCGGGTACCCCCGCCACCCCGATTGCTGCGACAATTTTGTAAACTGGCCACTTTCTTGCTAACATTGATTACTGACTATCTGTCACTATCGTTCCCCTTCCCGTGCCTTGTCTCCCTCCCCGTTCTAGCTCCTTGCTGGGTGGGTGGGTGGAAATGCGAGCGCCGGCCAGCCGAAAAGGCCTGGCCCGGCGCTCGCTCCGTATTTTAAGGCCCGAGGTCTCGCGAGACCTCGGGCCGAGATCATTGCGTCGTCGCGCGCCGGCGCGGCGACGTCATCGCGCCTCGGCTGCAGTGCCCCAGCCCTGCCGAAGCGCCCGTCGAGCCGGGGCGCTCCTCTCGCTGCCGCCTGGATGCCCTACCCCGGGATCGCTCACGGTAAGCCAATCCCGGGGCAGGAAAAAGGGGGAGAGCGGGGTGGGGGGCCCCAGGCCGGCAGGCGCCATGTTAAGGGGGTCCCTCCCCGCAGGCGCTTGTCGGTCCGTCAATTTTTTCCTGGGTAATTTTGCCTCCCTTAATATTATCAAAATTCTTTTCTGTGACTGAATAAGAGCTGTCCTTTAGACAGGATAAAACATATGCCTTTTTAGAAACAGAATTACTGAATTTGTTTCTTTATATAGTTGAAGTTACAGAAAAAGTAACATGTTAATTTAAAATATAGCTCAAAGAGGAATTACATTAGGGACTTAATCTCTTTAAGTAGTTTTTCTTTCTTAACTTGCTCACAGATATTTATTCACTGGCTTTCTTTTCTACTATCTACTTTGAAAACCAAATCTTGGTCTTGGAATGTAAATTTATGTTTTCAACTGGAATCTTTTGTTTATGTTGCCAGTGTTCATTGTCCAAAATGCCAAAAGGTAAAAACAAAGAGCTGCCCTCATTAACCATTCACAACTATCTCATATTTCAGAGCTTGGTTGGTTTGATTTGTAGTTATAAATAACTGCAAAAACAGGGTTAAAAAAAAACAAAACAGGCATCAAAAGAGAGCTAAGAGCATCAGGTCAGAATGTTACCCCAACTATTCCACAATACCACATCTAGCATGGCCATGTATCCTGTTTTGTACAGAGCAATCCTGTTTTTATTTTTGTTTAAGGAATTGCCCTAGTACTGCTTAAGCAAAAACAGGGTGTACAACAATCCTGTTTTTCAATTTGCCCATACACAGAAATAAATTTCATACATCATCATCATCCTCCTCCTCATTTGTTTGGGCTTCAGTGGTGAGTTGGGAGTCTAGAATGAAGCCCAGATTCCTTTTGATGTCACTTATTTGTTTATTTATAGTCAGCCTTAACCCCTTCTCAGAGCCTAAAGAGGATAACAATAATACAAAAACAAAGCAAGCAACAGCAATAAAAAATACATAATTATAGCAACAAAAATACAATAAAAACATAAAAAATAATAAAATCAACAGAAAACTAATAAACTCACAATACTGAAGAAACAAAAAAAAAAAATACCGTTTCTAATACAATAAGAGCAGGAAAGAAATCAACCGAGGACACCTGAATGGTGAAAAAGATTTTTGAGAACAAGCCGTGTCTAACCAGGTCCATGGACAAAAAGATTGAGCAGGACAGGAAGTGCCACATGTGTCAATTAAACCCTTCTAGTTTATTTTATTTTTAGTTCCGATATTTATATTGATTAATGAAAGTTTATAACAAAATGAAGAAAAACAGCACAAGTTTATCATCATCATGAGAATTTACAGAATATCAAAATACAAACGATATCAAATATTGAGTGCTCTACAATCTTTCTTTATATGCTTCCAATATACTCCAATTCATGGTGAAAGAATGCAAATGATTATGCCAGGTCACATATGGAGAAATCAAGGATTTTAAAAAGGGGGCTTCAGATAGTGTGGAATTTTTGAAGATCTAGTCTGGATCATCATTTTTTGTTCTGATGTCATTGTATATTATCTGTGCTTTTATGTAAATTGCTTAGCATACAATATAATTTTTTTTATATAAATACATTTCCTTTCTCATCTCACCTCACTGTCATCCTTCTTTCTGTCCCTTCTCTTCATCTCTTTGCCCCTTTTATCTGCTCCTTCCAGGTTCTTCTTCATCCTGTCCCAACTAACAGGTTCCTCTTCCATTTCTATCTCTTCCTCCAGTTTCTTCTCCATCGCTCATTCCTTTCTATCTAGTACCTCCCCATCTCCCCTCTTAAATTATCCATCTTCCACCTTTAGTTCTTTTCCATCTTCTCTTTATGTGCCCTAAGGCTCTTCTTTCCCTTTCCTCCCTCGTCAGTGTCCTCGTCTCGCCCTACCCTTGGGTTCCTCTCTAATACCTCTCCTCCCACCTAGTTCCTCTCCATCTGCCCCTCCTGTCCTTCAAGTTTCCTTTAGCTTCTTGGGCACAATTCTATGGGCAGAGTATTGGCAGGCCAGGAAGATGGCCTCATGAGAGACTTCTCAGGAAATTAAAAAGTCATGGGATAGGGGCAGTGCCTATTGTGGATTAAAAACTGGTTAAAAGATAGAAAACAGAGAATAGGTCTAAATGGTACATTTTTCCCATGGAGAAAGGTGAATAGTGGGATTTGTTATGGGCCCACTGCTTTTTAATATATTAATTAATTACCTGGAAATGGGAACAACAAGTGAGGTGATCAAATTTACTGATGACTCAAAATTATTAAATCACAAGAGGATTGTGAGAAATTGCAAGAGGACCTTGCAAAACTGGGAGACTGGACATGCAAATGGCAAATGAAATTTAATGTGGACAAGTGAAAAATGATATGCTTCTTAGCTTCATAATGCAAGGTTCCACATTAGGAGTCACCGTTCAGAAATAGGATACAGGAGTCATCTTTGATAAAACGTGGAAATTTTCTGCTCAGTGTGCAGCAGCAGCAGCCAAGAAAGCAATGCTAATGCTTATGCAAATGCTATGAATTAGGAAAGGAATGGAGAATAAAACAGAGAATATCATAATGCCTCTGTGTCGCTCCATGATGTGACCTCATCTTGACTACTGTGTGCAGTTCTGGTTACCACATCTCCAAAAAGATGTAGCAGGATTAGAAAAGGTAAAGAGAAGGGCAACTAAAATGATAAAGGGGATGGAACAATTCCCATATGAAGAAAGGCTAAAGAGATTAAGACTCTTCAGCCTGGAGAAGAGATGATGGCTGAGGGGAGATATGATAGAGGTTTATAAAATAATGAGTTGAATGGAACTCGTAAACATTAATCGGTTGTTTACTATTTCAAAGAGTACTAAGACCAGGGGACACACAATGAAGTTACTAGGTGATACATTTAAAACTAATAAGAGAAAATAATTTTTTACTCAATGCATAATTAAGCTCTGTAATTCATTGCAAAAGAATGTGGTGAAATCTGTTATTGTAGCAGTGCTTAAAACAGGTTTGGACAAGTTCCTGGAGGAAAAGTCCATAAACAATTATTAAGCAGACGTGAGGAAAACCACTGCTTATGCCCTGGAATAAGCAGCATGGCATCTATCTACCCTTTGGGATCCTGTCAGATACTTATGAATTGGGCTTGATAGATCTTTGGTCTGACTCAATACGGCAAGTCTTATGTTCTTAGTATGGCAAGTCCTATGATGACACAATGAGCATGTACTCACTGCCACTGGTTGCTCTTCCTCATGGCGTACATTGTTTTTATAATGAGAAAGTATTGGTGGAGAAGAGGAGCAACTGAAGAGACTGGGAGTGCATGCTTACTGTGTTCCCACGGTGAAGATCTGCTATCACTGCTTCTGATATTACTACCAGAAAGGAGGAGAGTCAGAATAAAATTCACATTTTTAGTGTAATAATATTTTCTATGACTTTTGTTAAGGGAATGTCCTGAACTCTGGGAATGCATCAGTAGCTTGCAGCTATCCCTATTTGTCTATTTTGTTATTGATAAGATTGTTTTTTATACTTGAATTATTCTATGTATGTACATGTCTGGAACCCGCCCCGAATTTTGGAGGGTGCGGGCAATAAATATTTTAAATAATACAATAAAAAGCTGTATCATATGGCTTGTACATAGTTTACAGGAGCCATGCAGGAAAAAGTTAAAGACATACTAAAGATTATCTGTGGGAAAAATATTTAGTACATAGGGCCCTTAAGGACTGATTTTCTAAAGGGTGATAAATTTGGTCAAAATATCATATTGTGCCTTACATTGAGGGCATTTTTCCTGTATTCAGTTTGAATTAATTATGTTAATAATAATGAGGGTAACTTTCAAATAACTGCACAAGTGCGGCATTTCCATACACAATGTGGACCGGATTTTAAAAGCCCTGCACGCGTAAATCTGGCCGGATTTACGCGCGCAGGGCACTCGCGCACCGGCGTGCCTATTTTGCATAGGCTGCCGGCGCGCACACATTCCCGGGACGCGCGTAAGTCCCGGGGCTTCGTAAAAGGGTCGGGGAGGGGGCGTGTCCGGGATCAGGGGGTGGTTCGGGGCGGGGCCGGGGCATGGCGCCGGCCCAGGGGCATGGTCGAGGCCTCCGGACCAGCCCCCGGGTCGGGTGATGGCGCGCCAGCAACCCGCTGGCGCGCGCAGATTTACGCCTGCTTTCAGCAGGTGTAAATCTGCCAACAAAGGTAGGGAGGGGGTTAGATGGGGCTGGGGGGGTGGGTTAGGAAGGGGAAGGGAGGGGAAGGTGCGGGGGGTGGAAAGAAAGTTCCCTCCGAGGCCGCTCCGATTTCGGAGCAGCCTTGGAGGGAACAGTGCACCCCCTTGTGCGCGCCGACCCCGGATTTTATAAGATACGCGCGGCTACGTGCGTATCTTATAAAATCCAGCGTACTTTTGTTCGTGCCTGGTGTGCGAACAAAAGTACGCGCTCGCGCAAATTTATAAAATCTACCTCTATGTGCATAGTTTTACCATAGTATTTCCTACCCTGCACATATCACATATGTGCATATTATAAAATATGCCTATCTGTATCCCACAACATACACGCATATGTAGGCTTACGTGCAAAAACATGCAGTGCATAGAAACCACATATATCAATGCATTGAACATGTACGTTTCCCACCTATTTTAAAAATATACGCATGTATATTTTACATGTGAAAGTGAAGTAGGACTTACTTGTGTAAGTGACAATTTACATATTTAAGTCAGACAATTTTAAAACATGCAAGTATCAAGGAATTTGCCAGTTGTACCAAATAGTTCAGCAGTTTACTCGGTCCTTCTCCAGATCATCAAAACCCTTCCTGGTTCTTCATCCTGAATACCCCCCAGTTCACCCAGACCTCCCACTCGGTCAGTGCTACATAATAAACACAGTAGGTGTAAAAATACAAGTGTGAGTTGGCAAATGTACACATGTGTCTTTTAAAATAACAACTTATACGAGTAAGTGTTGGCCCCACTTGGGAATCCTGCTAGACTGCCCCTTTTTACATGCAGATACATGCGCATGAAAGTGAAAATATGCGCATATTTGCCACTTTTATAAAATACAGAATACATGAGTAGATGCTACTTATGCATCTACATACTAATTTGTATGCATGTACTGTTTTTAAAATTCACTCCATTTTATCTAAAAAGGTGCATTTGCATATTTAATTCATGCCTTAAAGCAAAGAGAATGTGCTAAAATGTATTATGTCTTACTTTGCTTTTTCCCACAGCTAGGAAGCACTGTCTATAAAAATAAAAACTGAAGGCATGGGGAGACAGCATTGCATAGAAACACATAGTATGAGTATGAAGTGCTGCTCTCCTGCTGTCAGTGGTAAGGGAAGTTTAGGGAAGGCATGATTTGGGATTGAGGGCGTAGATAATGATAGACTCTGGTTCCCTCCTCTGGCCAGTTTTGCACTGCTGGGTCACCTTTAGACCTGTTAAGTGTGATGGTTGCACGTCACACCAATCACACTAGCCTAAAAATAGTCCTTGCTGTAAGTTCTGGTTCATTACATCCTATCTGGTTTATTTAAAAAGCCCTACACGCGCCATAGCCGGGAGATATGTGTGTGGCTTGGCGCAGTGCATGCTGCATGGATTTTAAAACCCATGCAGGTATGTGCATATTTCCCAGTACGTGCACAACATTTTTTTTTGCCAAACGAGGCGGGGCATGGGTGTGTTCTGGGTGGGACGTGGGCGAGCCGGAACTGCAGCATGAAGTAAGTGTTGAGATCATGGACCCTTTCTCCGTGACATTATGTAGTTCGTCTCAAAGGTGGAGCCCCTGAGAAATTGTCAGCGGAAGGCAGTGCAAGCAAGAAAACTCAACAAAATATCAGTTCCTACCAGTCTACGTTCCTCTGGAATTCGGTCTTTGGAAGATGGGATCGTCTGCGAAAAGCAGTTGAACCATGAAAAGTACTGGATCTGGAACAGGCTGGATTTAGATTTGACCGTGGCTGGATCTAGTTGAATCAGGCTCAGAACAAAGATGGAACAAGCTGAAGCTGGATCAGGACGAAGCTGGAACATGCTGAAGCAGGATAAAGCTGAAGCAGGAACAAGACGATGCTGAATCTGCTGAGGAGGGAACAAGTCAAAACTGGAACAAAACAAACCGGAACAAGTTGGAGCAAAAACAAAGCAACGCTGAGACAAGGCAACTGGAGCAGGCTGGAGATGAGAAAACTGGCTGCCTTCACTTCACTTAATCCATTGCCAAGACACAGAACACAGAACAGTTTAACGTTAAATAGATTGAGCTGAAGCTGACAGTTCCCTGTCTTGAGCCTTGCTCGCCTGCTACCGCCCCTTTAAGATGTCAAATGACGTCACTAGCTTGCGTAAACGCGCGTCTTGGGGGGCGGTAGCATCAACGTTGCTAAAACGGCGATTTGAGCCGTGCAACCGGCCTGCAGCCCCCGGGGAACGGCGCGGCTGACCCCCCGACTACACAACTAAACCCTCCAGGCCCGCCGAAGCAGGTAGGGAGGCCCGGCTGTGGCGAATCGCGGCCAGGTTTTCTAACAGTTTGTCTACACGTCTTTATGCTCACAATCACGTATAGGGGGCCCCTACCATTTATTTATTTATTTATTTATGTATGTATTTATTTAGCATTTTTTTATATACCGAGGTATAGCATAGTTGCCTTCACTCCGGTTTACATATAGAACAACTTGTTACATTGAAAGAATTTAAACTTTAAATTTAACAATAGTGGGAAATGGAACCAAAAAGAAGAGGTATTTTACTTCTGCTATGGACAGTGTGTAAATAGTATAATAAAGCAAACTATGGTAGTCAGCGGGGTTTTAAGGCTTGGGGCTAATAGAGTAAAAGGGAGACGAGTTAGATAGGTGGGTTAGGAAGTCCTCTTTACTGGGATGAACTGGGAACAAACTGGGAAAAGAAATAATTGTGTCGGCATGCGTGTCTAGTAAATCCCCCCCCCCCCCCACGCGAGCAAGGAGGCATTTGTGCGCATATGCATGTGTCCATATGAAATTGGGTACACGTATTCTTGAATATCAGTGTTGCGCCCGTTGGCTGCAGATGGCTGCGGCCTCTCTGTCTCACCTCTTTTTCTGCCTTTCTCTGTTCCAATTGGCAAGATGGCTGCCTCCGCTTCCACACGCCGACCGCTCTGGCGTCCCCGGACCAGGAAGGGCGATTGCGTTTTCCATTTTCCTTCTGGGATCACCTAGGGCATTCGCGCACAAGCTGGCCCTCCTTTTACATACGTCATGGTGGAGGCGTCTCCACCGCATGACGTCACTACCTCCGGATATTTAAACTCTAAACTCCATTCCAGCTATGAGTTAGCAAACATTCGTTCCTGCTGATTTCGCTCAGGTTACAGACGCCTTCGCTCTGTACTCTACTCCGGACGACCCAGGTACCCGCTCCTCGGGGGCCTTGCTACGTTCCTGTTTTACCCTTCGAGGTCAGCTTGTTCCAGCTAAGGACGCTCTCCTCGGGAGCCTTGCCTCGTCCTGGGCCTCCGCTCCTCGGAGGTCCCCATCTTCATCTGCCTGTCTCTACAGAGTGAGACCCCAGCTTTCCAGCTTGTCTCTCTCTCACCTTTCTACAGTGTGGATTCACGGCGGACCACTACCGGATCTACCTCACAGGCCTGCCATCTACAGCATGGATTCATGGCGTACCCCGCTCTGCGGACCACTACCGGATCTACCTTACAGGCCTGCCATCTACAGTGTGGATTCACAGCGTACCCTGCTCTGCGGACCACTACCAGATCTACCTTACAGGCCTGCCATCTACAGCGTGGATTCATGGCGTACCCCGCTCTGCGGACCACTACCAGATCTACCTTACAGGCCTGCCATCTACAGCGTGGATTCATGGCGTACCCCGCTCTGCGGACCACTACCAGATCTACCTTACAGGCCTGCCATCTACAGCGTGGATTCACAGCGTACCCTGCTCTGCGGACCACTACCGGATCTACAATCTATTGGTGAGAGTTCATCTCCGCAGGTCTCGCTGTGGAGTATCAACGAGACCACTCCTCTGGGACCACGTTCCTCTGTGCAGAGGCACTCTGCCTACTCCTCGGGTTATTTCCATCATCAGCTGTATAATAAAGACTCTCTTGACTTCTGTGTGTGCCATTAGAGCCAGCCTATCGCAGCAAGTCCCCACAGGGCTCCTCCTTCCATCTCTTGCTACAACCAAGGGTCCACAACATCACCAAAACATAACAATCAGATTTTAAAACATGCATGCGTATACGCGTGTATATGCACATATGTTTTAAAATCGCCGCATCCATGTGTGCGCGCCGGCGGCTCTTGATATCTACCTCTATGGGAGCAACTGGAACATGTTTCAAATGTTTTTCCACTAAAAGTTGAATTTTAAAAGCCCGACACACACTGAAATTAGGGGAAACGTGAATATGTCGGGCTAGCACACACTGAGCGGATTATAAACGCCGCCGGGATATGTGCATACATAAATACTTAAGCTTCCTATTGTGTGTCAGGATCTCCTGCTGCTTAACTTTACTTCTGCTATGGATGACGTGTAAGTAGTAAAACAAAAAATTCTATGTAGGTCAGTGAGGTTTTAAAAGTCAGGGCTAACAGGCGATAAGGGAGGCTATTAAACTGGGGGTTTGGAAGATCTATCCCTTAACTAGGTGAGCTGGGAATGAACTGGGAAAGCTGGCAATGGCATAGGTGCGAATGGCTTTTAACATTTCCCCACTTGCGTGGTAGAAGCGTATTTGCATGCAGAGTGATATGTCCTCTTCAAATTGCATGCACATGTGCGCACGGGTCAGGCTATTTTATAACATGCATGCATATATCTGAGTATGTTATAAAATGTCCACATGCACATTTGCCTGTGCATCGGTTTAAAAATATGAAAAGTAGGAAACAAACTAAAAAAGCATTCTTCTTGTACTCTACTACTTAATGCCTTCCTCTATTTTTAAATATTGACAACATTTTCCCATGCAAAAGACACTTTGAAAGGATCAATGACAGTTTCTCAAGGGATCATTGTGCTTGCCTTTTGAAAACTAATTGATCTGCCCTAACACCTATATTAGTCTTTACAACATTCACATACATCTCTCATCCTAATCTAACCCTATATTTGTCAGCATTCATAATTGTATACCCTCATTGTATCTCAAATTCTGTTACACCTCAGAAACTCATACTTTCATTATTCATATTTTTTTTCATGCATGAATCCCTTTAACCTTAAGAGTTAACATTCAAAGGAGTTACACGTGTATTACTAGTTTTGTGCGCACATTTAACTCTGCAAAAATGTGTGGTCTAGTGGTGTTCTGGAGCAGGGCCAAGAGGTGCATGCATAAGTTGCTATTTTATAAGAGATGTATGCGAATACATTAGGCAACTTATTTGCACAATTGATATCAGACTTATCTGTTGTCTGCTATTTTTGGGTGGGAGGTCTGGGTGAACTTGTTGAACTGGAGGGAGTTCAGGCTGAAATACTAGGAGGGTCTCAATGAACTGGCGATGGACTGGGTGAAACAGCAGAGGTATTGGAAAACTGGTGATTTCAAATATGCATGCATATTTAAAGATATACCTACTTCTGCATGTAAATCAGTGTTATATGCAAACAAGCTATATTTTTTCCTGTATAAAAAATAGATGATATGTTTATAAAATAGGTAAAGGAATTATACACTTTCAGGCCGATGCAATATCGGCACGTGGAAAAAGGGGCTCTCCTAACGCATGCCAATAGACCTCTCCAGGGCTCCCGATGCAAAATGCAATTGGATTGCCACAGAGAAGAGGAGGCACAAAGGGAAATTGAGCGCCCCTAGTGCCTCCTCAGCAGTGGGTGTGCAGGAAAGGTGGCTGTCAGTGGGTTAGGAAAAGGCATACTTTTTTTTTTTGGATAGTTCTACTATTTCACTACCTCTGACTTAATAACCCGTTTTGCATCTGGGATAATGGATGCGCATCCAAAACGCACGTCAAATCGAGTGTGGAGCCATGCGCTGCGGCCAGCGAATGGGATTGCAGCAGCCTATTTCAGTGTATTGCAAATAATCACACGTACTGAAACACATTTGTGTATGTTGGTTCATGTGTATGTGTATTTTATAATCTGTGCAGCCTAAATATGCTCAGATTATAAAATATTATAGTAGATCTTCGTATGCCCACAAACATGTATAGATAGGGCCGTTACCCTTTTAAGTGAGCAGAGGTATTCTTGTGGTCACAGCTGGGGAGGGGTATGCACTTATATGCATACTTTTGCCTTTTCAAAATTATGCATGTAAATTTCTTGAAAAACTTCTGTGCACAGCTTAGCAGTTGTAAATGTCTGTGGGTAGTTTTGGTGGGGTAGTTTTTAAAGTGAAAGCATGCATGTTCTTTCCCTTGTGTGCTTATTTGATTTGAAATATAGGGCCGGATTTTAAGATGTACATGCGGGTGTACATTTGTGCGCACAACCCGGCGCGCACAAATGTACGCCCGATTTTATAACATGCGCACGCAGCCGCACGCATGTTATAAAATCCGGGGTCGGCGCATGCAAGCGGGTGTACACTAGTGTACCTTGCGCGCACCGAGGCCTAGGGGAGCCCCGATGGCTTGCCCCATTCCCTCCAAGGCCGCTCCGAAATCGGAGCAGCTTCGGAGGGAACTTTCCTTCCACCCCCCCCCCCCAACCTTCCCCTCCCTTCCCCTACCTAGCCCGCCCCAGCCCTACCTAAACCCCCCCCCCCCAACCTTAATCTTATAAGTTGCGCCTGCCTCCGGGCAGGCATAGTTGTATGCGCCGGCCAACCGCAGGCCCACGATCCCAGGCACAGCACCAAATGGCCGCTCTGCCTGGAGGCTCCGGCCCTGCCCCCGCACCGCCCCTTTTTTCAAGCCCTGGGACTTACACGCGTCCCGGGGCTTTATGCGTGCCGCCGGGCCTTTTGAAAATAGGCCCGGCGCGTGTAACCCCCCCCCCTACGCACGTAAATCCTCCTGGATTTACGTGCGTAGGGCTTTTAAAATCTGCCCCATACTGTATATAGTCTGTTAGGATATTACTCCCAGACAGCTCTGACATACTTTACTCTTACATTAGCAAGCAGGGCAGAATTCCACAGGTTGGTGTAGCAGGAGGCCACACAAGTAAAAGGATAGTGAAAGTTCTGGGTATTGTAATGAAGCTGACAATGTATCATGTAATTCTGACTGAGCACCAGCCTAAAAAGGCACATATAGGGAATTTATTTCATTTTCCAAAGTTTTACAAGGCTTCTGAGAGAGGCTTTTTAAATGTAGTATGTGATTATTTTTCTTTTGGCAAAGTGAAAAATAACTTTTGGTTATAAACTTTTCTAAGTCCTGAGCCTGGATGAATCAACACGAGCATATTTTTTTTTTCACTCTTGGTACACCACAAAATTATTCAAACCATCATAACTCAAAGCCAGATTTAATAGTATTTCCTGGTCTTATTCTCTCTTCCTTCTATAGAATTGATTCCATATAAACAACAACTGGTTGCGGTTCATTGTAAAGCCAGATTTGCAGCCTACTGTTTGTGCATTATGCTGCCTTCACCCTAATTTTGTAACAGATTTTGCTGTTTTACAATCCTCCCATGGCTGGTAAAGACCAAATAATAAGCCTGACTCTGTAGTTTACAAGGGAAGGAGAAGCCAAATTACCCACAGACATTCTACCTGAAACCTGTGACAGTAACTTTTAAACCGGCAAGTGAGCACACATTTTGCACACAGACATCAGCCCACACCCAGGGATACAGCCATTTTATAACATATACGCGCATATATGCACATGTTATAAAATAGCCTGGTTCCGTGTGCGCCATATTTTAAGTGGACGCACGCATGTGTGCACAAATCACGCTTCTAGCAAGTAAATTGGGGGATTTTAAAAGGGGCACACGCCAAAGCCATTCCCAGTTTTACCAGTTCATCCCCAGTTAAGAGAGAGGTCCTTTAACCCTGACTGGTTTGATAGTCTTCACTCCCCCCCCCCCCCCCCGAGTTAGCCTCGACCCTTAAAACCCTGCAGATCTGCCTAGTTTTCTTTAATTTTTAACGTCCACGCCATCCATAGCAGAAGTAAAGTTACACGGCATGGAGCCTCGGCACATGCTGGCTCGCTTCAGTATTTACATGCACATCTTATGTTCACACCCCAAAATGCCTCTGCCCCACCCAGGCTATGCCCACACCCTCCCCCTTTTGAAAACTTTTGAGATATATGTGCTGAAGGATATACGCTCGTATCTTGGCGGCATTTAAAAATCTGCTCAGCGTGCACAAGCCTAACATTTTTGCGCATCCCCTAATTAATGCGAACATTGGACTTTGAAAATTCACCTCTTAGAGGATAGCTTTAAAACATGCGCAAGCACGCCCATATATGCAACTGCATGGACATATGCACACATGCACATGGATTTTTTATCATGTACACAAATGTGCACACACTATATAAAGTACGAGTAAGTCTACCCCACAACATGTTCACATATAAAAAAATACACGGCATTTTAATCATAGCCACATAAGTCCTTCTGGTAAACCTGCATGTGTGTTATAGAAGCTCTCCCATTCATACACCACTCACACTTCCACCCGAATATACCCCCACTAGACTGCTAACTCTCCTCCCTCTCCAAGATACCCTCACCCATTGGGGGGGGGGGGGCGTGCCAAAATGGAGAGTGCAAGGGGGAAAGTGTGTGCAAGCACATGAACATACCTCACACCTCCTCTTCACAACTCCTCCCTGTACCTCCACTCATCTCCCTCCAATCCCCCACATACCAACACACATGCACACAAGGTTGAGGAAAAGTGGAAAGAATGCCCCCACTCATACACACCCCAACTGCACTTCTATTCCTCACACACACACACAGAGGAGAGAGGAGGAGAGGGCTACAAACTGGAGAGTATGAGAGCAGAGAGAAAAGTGAGAAGAGGTGAGTGAGAGGAGTAGGAGAGGAGAGGAGAACAAAGTGCGGCGTGTGACAGGGAGAAGAGTAAAGAGTGCACAGACACTCCTGCACCTCCATTTAAACTCCTCCACTCTACCACCTACTCCCAGCATACTACATACACTCTTACCTTGCCTCCCCCCCCCCCCATACACTCACAGTGGTGAAGAGAGGGGGAGAGATTGCCCCTAAGCATAGCCCTTCACCTGACATTCATACCCCCTCCCCCACTCATCCCTCCTATACCACAACCACATCCCTATCTCCACCCTCACACTCAGGGATGAGAGGAAAAGAGCATCCCACCCATGCACACACAGGTACAGGGAGGAGAAGGCTACAAAGTGGGAGTGTAAGGGGGAGGAGGATAAAATATACAAACACACACACCACCACACACATTGTCTCACCAATCTTCTCCCTCACACACATGAGTGAGAAGAAGGCAAAATGGAGAATGCAAGAGGGAAAGAGTACCCCCCACTATACACTGCTGACACTCACCCTTCTTCCTCCCACACAGAGCCCATCTAACATTTATGCTCCCACCCCATACCCACACAAACAGCCTAGGAGAGGGGAGAACTACAAGTGGAGAGTGTGAGGAGGAAAGAGTGTGAGCCCACACCCTACACCCTCATTCACCTCTCTACATAACCACGTATCCGCACCTTGGCCCCCCCAGGCATCCTACACACACCCCAGCTACACCAACACCTCTTTCTCCTTCAAGCATACGCAGGAGTGAGGAGAGGGGGGGACAATATGGAGCATATGAGTGGGGTAGAGTGTGATGGAGAAAGAGTGCTCCAATCCTACACAAACCCCATCCCCACACAACCCACCTACACTACTACCCTTCCCCTGACATACAATCACACACACACGAGAGCAAAGTGGAAACATCTGCAAAGTACTGAGTGTGAAGGGAGGAGGGGGGGGGGCAAAGTATGAACACACACATCTCACATTCTCCCCCTGTAAAGCCATAGGAGCAACCTGTGGTTTGGGGGAATGTGCTGGAGGACAGAGGAGTCTGGATGCCAGCTGTTCTTCACAAACGTTTATTATTTACAAAAAGTGAAACAAGCAGAAAAGACCTGCTTACCTCAGCAGTCTTTAAAGAAAAGTCATAGCACTCAAATGTAGGCAGTTTTAGCATATTCTATGCTCCCTTCTCTCTGGGCTTCCCACCTGGATCTGCTCTCTTATTTCCCTGCTAAGGGAAATATCCTGTGACCAAGATTCAATTTTTGGATGTGCTTTAAGGTGGACCGGCCAGATACCTATACCGATCCCTTAAGGTGTTATGAAGGGCTTTCTTGTATACTCGTTTTCATACCCTTCCCTCAGCTAAACCTTCCTAGGTTGAGCACCTGCCTGTAACAGGAAACTTCTCTGGACAGGAATCCAGCATTGGCATTCTCTTTCTCAGCTCTGTGTTGTACCTTATAGTTGAAGGGCTTGAGAGCCAAGAACTACTTCATGACTTTACCTTTGGACTCCTTGTTTCAAGCAATCGACATGAGGGATTTATGGTTTCTCAAAAGTGTAAATTGGAAGCCCAGCCGGTAATTCCAGAAGGCCTCTAAGTCACACGCGCCTGTTAAAGCTTCTTTTTCGATTATTGCATATTGTTTATTCCTTGGCATTAGCTTCCATCTAATGAATGTCACTGTGTGTTCTTGGCCATCTTTCTCTTGTGCCAGGACTGCTCCTAAGCCCACCTCTGAGGCATCTGTCTGGACCGTGAAGGACCTGGCAAAAATCTGGGCTCATCAGAAGTAGTTCTGAGCACAGGATCTTCTTTAAATTCTGGAAGGCCTCGTTGGCCTCTGTGGACCAGCTGACTCTGGGACCTTCTTCTGTAGTATACAAATGAGGGGTTTGGCCTTTTCCGAGAAGTTTAGAATGCACCTTCTATAGTATCTGATGGGGCCTAAAAAGGCATCTAACTTACTCTTGTCTGCAGGACTGGTACCCAGGTGATCTCTTCTATTTTTCATACTTGAGGATGGACCTTCTCCTTCCCAAGGTAGTATCCTAGGCATTGTAATTCTTGGCTCCCTAGCAGGCATTCCTTAAGATTGTCCATCAGCCCAGCCTTCCATAGGCTTGCAAGCACTATCTGTAGTTGGCTCAAATGTGTTTTCAAGTTGCCATTGTATAAGACAATGTCATCAGTATAGGCTGCGATGTAACTCTGGTGTGAGAATAGTAGGCAGACAGCCAACCTCTGGACCATAGATGGAGCTCCTTGAAGTCCAAAAGACAGGACTTTAAACTGGAAGTGTCCGCCAGGTGTAAAGAAAGCTATTTTTTTCTTTTGCAGCTGGCATGAGGGAGAAGTTTCCAGGATTCCTCTATTAGGTCCAGCATGGAGATAAACTATGTTGTTCCCAGCCACTCAATAACTTTGTCTATGTGGGGCATTGAGCTTCAAAGCCTCATTGACTTTTATGAAGTCTATGCAAAAGCAGATGCTGCTATCTGATTTAGGAACAAATAGAATGGGCAAGGACCAGTCACTGTTGGACTCTTCTATTATGGCAAGTTGGAACATCTCTTTCAGCTCAGCCTCTACCAAGTGATATCTGACCTCCGGAATCCAGTATGGCTGCTGTCAAACCACCAGTCCTGAAGAGGTAATGCCATCATTGCAAGTGAGGTGAGTTCAGCCTGGAGCATTGGAAAAGACATCCTTATTCTGGCTTACCAGCTGATCTAGATTCACTTTTTGCAAGGCAGACATGTGGTCCCTAAAAAGGACTGGTAAAGGTCCAGGATTTGGAAAGATTTCCAGGCCAAAATTTTTTCCCTGGACAAGGCTGCAAGTTGGTGCGACCCACTTCTTTAGGAGGATTCATGTTAAAGATTTGGGCCTCCCTCCTTTTATCTGTGGGACCTATCTACTCCACTACCTCATAGAGGCTTTGCCAGCAGGACAATAATTTACTTTCTGAAGACAGTAAAAGTACAAGGATCCGAGCTGAAAGACCCATTTAACAGTGGACCAGTTATATTCCCGGTCTTGGATATTCTGGGCCATCTCTAGGCGTAGGTGTCCAGCTTTTCTGGCCCTTCTTCATTGTTCCTGCATCTAGGTTACATAGTTAACCAGGTTCTGTCTGGAGGTTGGTTCCTTCTCCCAAGTCTCCTGGCCTACATCTATGATCTCTCTCAGTCTTCTCCCATATAGTAGTTCAAACAGTGAAACGTCTGTGGACCTCTGAGAAATTTCCCGGACTGCAAATAATAAATAGGGTAACAACAAATCCAAGTTTTTACCATGTTCCGCAATAAACTTCCTCAGGATCTGCTTGCTGATTTTGTTAAAGTGTTTCACCAGCCCATTGGTTTGTAGATGAGCTGGTGGAACAGGGTCATCAGGGTTTTCATTCCCAGTAAGGTGCAAACTTCCTTCATCACTTTGGATATGAATGGGGTACATTGGTTGGTTAATATCTCTTTGGGTAGTCCAGCCTAGGAGAAGACCTCTATCAAGGCCATCACTGCCATTTGAGTTTTCATATTTTGCTAGGGTATAGCCTCTGGATACCTGGTAGGGTAGTCCAGGGTGACTAAAATGTATTTATTCCATTGGCTGGATCTTTCTGAGGTCTGACTAGGTCCATAGCAATTCTTTCAAAGGGAGTTTCTATAATGAGCATTGGCAACAAGGGAGCTGCTGGAATTGCATCATGTTTAATAAGCTGACATGTAGAGTAGGACTGACAATAGTCCTGGACTTGCCATTACAAGGCAGGCCAATAGAACTAGGCCAGGAATTTTTCTCGAGTTTTCTCCTCCCCTATGTGGCCCCCTAGGATGATTGGAGACCTAACAGGGCCAGGTTGATAGAGGAGGAATTGCCCTAAAGAAAAAGCTTCACCTGACTAAAGAATTTGAGAGAGAGATTTGGGTAGTAATGTTGATGTTATAGTTTAGCAGACAGTTGTTTTGGAGTAATCTCCTTGACAGTGTCATCTTGCAAGTGCTACTCTACACCTCTAATTTATTAATAGAAAATTTGAGAATGCTCCCACAGTGATAGCCATATTTATTCTTACTCATCTTTATCAGACATAAAAAGGGTCATACTGAGTAGGCTAGGTAATGGACAAGTTAATCAGCTAAAGTTAGTCAGATAACTTGTCCCATATATTTAGTGGGAGAATTGTTTCACTAAATATATTTGCTTAAAGTTATTCAGCTACATGTAGCCGGATAACTTAAAAATCTAACTGGCTACATGTAGCTGGATAACTTAAATATAGCCGGTTAGGTTTTGACGTTTTCAGGCCTTGTATGGCTGGTAACTAGCTACTTACCTGGATATCTTCAAAGATATCAGAATAAGCAGCGCTGTCAAAGAACAAAAACCCCCCCCTAAAAGATGAATTTTAAAAGCCAGATACACGCCAAAACCAGGAGATGGGTGCGCATCTAGCACATGCGCGTGTCTACCCAATTTTTATAAGCTGTCCTCTTATGTGCACAAGTGCTGATGCACGGATATCTTGCATCGGGAGGGAAAAAGAGGCAGAATGTGGGCGCGGTATGGGCGTTCCTGGGGCCAAGAGATATGCACGCATGTAGCTACACGCCTGGCGCATGCCCAGGTCCCTTTATTTCTATCTTTATCTTTATTAAAATGTATTAATTGCTTTCGCAACCAGGCTCTAAGCAATATACAAACCGTAACACACATATACCAGATTAAACAACAATAATAACAAATATACAAATAAATCTTGAAATTCAAGAATACATCACAGACGTCTACTTAACACACGCCCACAACACTTGGCCTGCAAATAGGAGTGCTTGAACAGTATAAAGTTACTTCTCCTATGAATGAGGTGTAAATCCGCATAAAACTATTTTCAGCCATCTATGACGTGCTTGTGCTTGAGAGGTCTGGGATAAATGGGGGGGAAGTACAGGCTGAAGAGCTAGGGGGGTCTGGAGGACCTAACTTTAGACTGGGCAAACTGGTCATGGAGTGGACACGTGTCTGTTATGAAATTCCCTCGCTCATGTATCTCAAAGCCGACATTATGCTCGTGTGTGCATGCAAGGCTAAAATTAGGAGCACACATATACGCCTCTCTCTCTCTCCATTACCAGATACGCAATTCTCCTTCTACTCAGAGCTACTAATATACATCATCCTCTTTCCTTACAACTACATAAGTAGGGCCTGATTTTCAAAAGCATGTGCATGCTTAAAAACTGGGTTTTACATGTGCAAATGCACTTTACCCATGTAAGTGAGCTTTTGAAAATTGTACAGTATAAGTCATTGAATTGTGCTTAGGATTTACTCACATAAGTACACTTTAAGCATGTGAATGGCTTTTGAAAATTGCTACAATAGTAGTTACATTTACACGTGTAACTCCTTTTGAAAATTACCCCCCATAGTCTGCAGAAACGTAAGGTCCCTCTCTTCTTTTTGTCACCCACACAAAAAAAGGCCCTGTGTCCTCTGTACATCATACAGTCAAATAACTATTTTACATGTATTGCCAAAGCAACATATATATATAATGATTAAAGTAAAAGAAAGAAGAAAATTACAAAATAATAATAAGTTAATTAAACTTACAGGTTATGGAAAGTACAGTATTAGTGACATGTCTCAGGTATTGGTACTGGTTCATATTGTTCCTGGTCAGAGACATTCACTTTTTCTCCCACACAGACACACTCAATTTCCACACAGACACACTCAATTTCCTCTTTCCGCAGAATCACACACTTAACACACTGCTTTCCCATTACCATATGTACATCACAAGATAGATAGATAGATAGATAGATAGATATGGAACTCTTGGTTTCTTTACCAAAGGGCGTGAAACAAAATTCTGGGAAGGTACAGAGAGATTAGTTAGCTAGAGATCTGAGTTTCACTCCTCCATGTGGGAGAAGCAGATGGTGTGTTGAGAGCCTTTATAAACCTCTGCCACTATTTCAGAGTGTGGATTTTAGGTTGGATTTTTAAGTTGGATTTCTTGAAGAACAGCATGTCCTATGCTGCTCCTAATTTATGAAATGTTCCTGGGTTAGGCCTTTGGAGGCTCTCTAGAGACTTAAGACAAGAAAGGAGACAGCGTGCCTATACTAGTAGAGTTTCCCATGTTTTTGGTAACTGTTTTAGATACCAGAGGAGGAAGTTATTTTTCCACTCTTTCTGCCTCTTGTTTGTTGCTTTTGTGAGTAAGGGGTCCAGGGGCTAAGATACTGCTGGTTTGAGAAGAAGTGTCAAGGATGAATAGACTCATATCAATTTCCAAGGAGAAGAAGTTGAGGTATAATGTAAGAATTCTGTATTAATTCAGAGAGCATCATCAGAGTGTCTGATAAGGTGCCCACCAGGTGCCACAAAGTGGAGACTGAAGAATAGTGAGGACTATGGGAAAGGCATTAGAAATGAGATATTTTGGGATTTCTGGAAGTAACTTGGGATAAATTTCCTTCTCATTCCCATGGGAGGACCTGGATTGTAAAGTGAGAAGAAGAAACTGGCTGAAGTAATTGAGAGTTGATTGATGGAAAAAGTATGGTCACAAATGTATTAAAATTTCATTTGATGAAGATCAATTGGACAATTTTCAATTAAGTTGCTAAGGACCATCAATTCATTTTTAGGACCTATCAGTAAAATTGAGTTGGAACCCACACAGTTTCCAGTATGGTTATTGCTGCTGTTTAAGTGAAGCGATCATCTGTGCTGTTTACAAGGTGCGGAAAGAGAGGTTGGGGTGTAGATAACACCAAAGGGCCTTGGAGATGAATTTCCCTCCAAAGGGTATTCTGGACTCTCAGAGTGGTGTGTAAAGTTGTGAGAACTTTGCAAGTAGGGTCCAAAACTTGAGATGTGAGTTTTTGGGTTCAACACCCACCGGGGGATAACATATATAAATAGGAAGATAAATAGCATGAACAAAGGAGGTATGCATGGTGGAGGGGTGAAAAAAACTGGAATGTAGAAAAGAAGGGCATACAAAAAGGGATTCAAAGAATGACTGAAATATGAGAGAAACACTCAGACAAGGGAGGCAGAACAGCAAAGAAAAAGCAAAGAGACAAAAACATAAATGAAGGCAAATATAAAATAGTGCAATATTAGTATAAAACAAAATGTGTCAAAAGCTATACATGTAGGGAACTTTATCATTCGATTACTATTGAGACCTCATATATAAAATGGGTGAGCAGTTTTTAAATTCCCTTATTTATGGTTTGTTACGTATGGCTTTTGACACATTTTGATATATTTGTATACCATACAATGTTCAGTTCTTTTTCAAGTATTAGTATAAAACAGCTTTTAAAACTTTCTTAAGAAGGGATTTTGGGGGTTAATGCCAGGGTTTTCCCCACCCAGGGGCTACATGCCATGCATACTTTCTTTGTCCATGCTATTTGTCTCTATCCTTTTTTTTCTGGCTTTCATTTCTCCATCTGTCCCATTTCTCATAATGTGGCTTTCTTCTGACTCCATTTTTCTCTGGTATGCTCATTCCCCTGCCATTTCTTCAATGCTGAATTTTTTTCTCTGGTCCCTCAGTCCCATTTACCTTCCTCTTATTTCTCTTTTTTATTTTCTCTTTTACCATTCATTTATCTCCTCAGTCCAACCTCTTTCTGTTTGTAACTCCTTCCTTATGTATTTTCATGTATGCTTCTCCTTGTCTCATGTTATGTCCCTTTTGGTTTCTCTTTCCCTAGTCCAAATAAATAAATACATCTTAGTTGCTTCTCTATGTTTCTTTTCTCTGTCTTCTCTTGTCCTTGTTTTCTTACCATATTCTGAAATATCTTGATCCACTCCATTTCTGGTGTCCAGTGACAACTTATTTTCTTCCCCTCAGGATCCTTGTGTCTTCTCTCCCATTTGCAGCCCAATTACTTCTCTTCCATCTTGCCTTCACACATATTTTTTCTCATTCTTTCTCTATTCTCTACATTCCATCTTTTCTCTCTATCCCAATTTTTTTCTCAAACCCCCCCCCCCCCTCAGTCTCTTCCCCAGTTCCCCTCACTTTCTTTCTGGTCTCTTTTTCTACCTCTTTTTCTTTCCTTTTCTTCATTTTTCTCTTTCCATCTCTTCTCTCACCACCTATTCCCCATCACTTCCTTTTCACATGTCGGAGAATCAATGCCTTTTGCAAGTGAGTGATTTCAGCCCTGGAAAGGAATTTTAAGTATGGGGCATCTTTGATAAGCACTCAGCGACTAGTTTTTCCTGTGGCTGTCCATCTTCATCCTGTATATTTCCTCTAAGGCTCTTTATACCGAAGCAGAAAAAAATGTATTTGCTACAGGAGGAACTGTAGGAGAGGAGTGCCTGCTATTTCTGCTGCTGCTGACTGTAATGCTAAAATTCCAGTCCAGTGTGCTCTTTGGAAGAGCGCTGCCTCCCTACGCACTTCTTGATTGTTAACCCGGGTAGCCATGACTATTTTGTTGCAAAAAGAGGGGGTTCACGTCAATAACAAGCATCCCAGACTGAATAAATGAGAAGGACAACTCACTGGAAGCAAATTATATGGCCAGAGCTTTATTCTTTTACAGACATAGCATAAAGACTTAAGTACCCGAGCCATAACAAATCAGTCTGCTCTGAGACCCTTTGGCAGGCAGTGCATCACCTTGGGGCTCAGGGCCCGCCGCAGCCAAGCAAAGTGACTGCCCAGCTGAATGGAGCATCCGGTCTGCTGCCGCACCTAGGCCAATCCAACCCTGGCAACAGACAGCCACTCTAGCAGATAGCCAAATGATGAAACTGCATCTGATGCACTGCCTCCAATCAGAACCCCCCCCAGTTCGGGCACCCCTGCCATAAGGCCGAGGTAGCCCTAAGGCTTGGCTGGACCCTCTCCTAACACCATTGTGGCCCAACTACTCATTTCTTAGCAACTCACTGAGGATGGCTTGTCTCCAAGCATTTAGGAAAAGGTCCTGTGCCATGTCCAACAGGTGTACACTATTCCTCCTGAACAGCTCCTCACATTCAACACACAGACAATCATGCCTGACGTGCAGACCCCATGACCTCAGCAAAGTTCCCAATTTGCTTGTTGAGCGTCAGCATCCAGTGCCCCCAAAGCCACGATTACCAGAACCGGCAACGTGGGGTGATCTCTGACCACACAACCCTCCTGTAGAACATTAGGGGTGAGATGCATGCAATGTCATTCCTCATAGTGTCAAGGAACAATTGGCCAGGAATAGCCTCCACATCATTGCCTCCCAAGTAGATGATGAGCACCTTGGGAGGACACAATCTGGCCAGTTGATGCTGCAGAAGGGGGAAGAGCTGTCTCCAATGCATTCCTCTTCTGCCCAACCATTGCACAAAAACATCACAAGCAGCGAAGCCCAGGTGTAAGCCAGTGGAACTTTTCTTTTCCCGCTGCTTGGCCCAATATACGAATGAGTGTCCCGTGATCCATATCATCCACCATCGATGAGGAAAACATAGGACAATACAGTCATTAGCACAGTTGACCAGCATAGCCGTCCCTGCCACAGCACCTCTCCTACTCTACCAGCTGGAACCCACTAGGGTGCAGAAAGGTCCAGCGAACCATTATTCTGCCTAATGTTTGACAGGTAAGCAGCGGAGTGCCACCTGCTGATGCGCTGTACGGCAGTGCCTGGCAAACCAAAAGCGGCAGCACTCGAAGCAGCTCCAATCCAGAAAGAATGCATTCTGAATTGGTCCTACCACATACCAGTCACCTCCAGGGCACACCTCAAGATGGCATCGATTTGATATGTTTAGCGAGAGAGAATTGGCATGCACTAGAAATTGGATCACTTTGTCCGGTCTGAGGGAAACATAATGTGAGGCATTTTCAACAGGGCAGGTGGGCAATCCTGGGACTGCCTCCAGCATCACTGATGAGCCACGTCTCATTTGAACCATTTTGGATCACCTAATCCGCAAAGACAGCCTGCCTTCCCCAATCAAAACGTCACTGGAGCAGAGGCTAGAGCTTCCACAACCAGCTCGCTCACCCTAAGGGCTAATTCAAATTTGTCAGACATTACCATTGGGAGGACCCATCTCAAATCCAGGAGGTGCCCATGCAGGTACACTGGACTTCAACCTAGCCCACCCAGACAGGATTCACCTCACTGCAGAGTCCCTGACTGGGTAGGGCCAACCCTGCACTTTGGCAAAAAATGTACCTCACTGCCGAGTTCACACTATGTATTCCACTATACTATGCAGCAAGATGGGACTGTGCATCTGGTCCACAGCATCCAGGAAGTCTTTGACCTCTTTGAAGCCCTTCTGGTAAGCCTGCCAGGTGGATGGTGCGACTGAGTGGCGCAGCTAGTCAAATGTGTCATCGTTCCAATGATCCAGATGTGTGCCGACACAGGTGTCCCAGACCTCTCGACATTTGGTGCAGTCTCCGGAAGTCTTCCCACTTGCAACGAGGAAGACAGTCAGCAATCCTGTTGCGCAGTTCAGGGATATGCCTCGCCCATGCCAACATGTTCAATTGCAAGCAATTCAAAACCATCACTCTCAGAAGCTCGGAAATAGGAACGTACTTGGCAGCCTGTCGATTAATTATCTGCACCACAGCCAGGTTATCACACCAGAAATCCACCTTCCGGTTGGCCAAACGCTTGCCCCAAATGTGCAGTGACACCACCACTGGCAACAACTCCAGGAAGATAATATTTGATGTGATCCCAGATGTTACCCTGCTTCCTGGTCATGTCTCAGCACACCAGGCTCCCTGGCAGTATAGGCTGATGCCTATGCCTCCTGATGCATCCGAAAAGAGCTCCAAATCATAACTAGATACTGGGGGGGAGGGGGCACTAGTGAGCCATTGAACTAAGCTAGTAATCTCTCCCAGACCACCAAATCCTCCCATAATGCCTGTGTTACCCTCAAGCGATGGTTCTTCTTTCGCACTATGAGGGAGGCTCAGATCAGCATTTCGCTAAAACGCCCTGCCCATAGGGATCACTCTGTAGGCAAATCCCAGGCTGCCAATGAGGGACTGTCAAATTCTTATGTCACCTTGCAGGACAGCAAATGGACTGACCCATGCCTGTGCTCCCCATGCTGCCCTCTCCGCCCAAGGACTGCCCAATCGGAATTCGCTTATGCCAGCCCAGCCCAGCCCATCGGGCCCAGCCTCCCATTCCAGGCCCGCCCCTTCTACCTGGTTGATCCCGCCTCAATCCAGCCCCTTCAGCGCTTAGGATGCCACCCTCCCATGCCTCCCACACATGCTCCCGCTGCCGGTGATGTCACCGCAGCAGCGGCCAAATCACATGTGCGAGGCCATCGCGCCAATGACATGTGATGATGGCACCAGCAGCAGGAAGACCAAAGCACGCCAGAGCACGCTGATGGAAGTAAGTGTGCTCCCGACAGCCCCCTTTCTCCCGCTCCTCCCGCGGCACCAGGTTATCGGCGGTGCCTGCACACCTACCCAACGCCACATCTGTTTTGCTAATGTCAAAGTCCTCCTTGAAGTTAAGGGAGACATTATTCCTTTATGAAGTACCTTTTAGAAGGTATCTTGCTCCCTTTTTCCCTCCCCTTTCACTAAATAGTTATAGGGAAATTAAGAATGAGCAAATTATGAGGGGGAGGTATAGGCAATTAAGAAACAAGACCAAGATCTCAAGAGATAAAGAAGGGAGTAGGGAGTGTTAAGAGGTTAGAGGTAAAAAGATGAATGGGAGTAGAAAATATAAAAATACATCTAATTTCTATATTTACAGGTATTTATATACCACCATTCCAAACAGAGTATGATCAGGGTGGTTTACAATAAAAACATTCATAAAATAATATTTACAGACTAAACATAAAACAACAGCAAAGGAGCTCTCTAAGTACAACAGTCTCTTGTCTATTTAATATCAAATGCTGTTCTAAAGTGCCAGGTCTTTAAGGATTTTTAAAACATTTTGGGGTCTCTTATTAGTGTCAATGACTTCGGCATGGAATTCCATAATCTTGGACCTGTTATGGAGCTGGTGCTGTCTCTAACCTCGCCTAAGTGAGAATGATGGATGGAGGGGGTGTCCAATGTGCCTTTATCTGCTGAGCGGAGATTTCTATGAGGGACATACATGTAAAGGGATGCACCTAGCCAAACTGTATTTGAGTATAGCAGTATTCTGTGCAACAGCATCAGGATTTTATATTGGATACGGTACTTCCAGTGAAGGAAGCAGAGAGTGGGGATGATATGGTCATATTTTCTTTTCCCAATTAACACTCTGGCTCTGGCATTCTGTAATATCTGAAGTGGTCTTAATGTGAAGCCCAAAAAAGAGAGAATTATAGTAATCGATATATGCAAAAAAAATTGTCTGTAATATAATTTTAAAATTAGTAAAGTTTAATAGCGGTTTTAAACATTTGAGTATTTTGAGCTTATTTTAATCTGATTTGATAATAGTTCATATGTGGGGTTGCATTGATAGTTTGCTGCCAAACAGGACACCTAAGTTATGGGCAGTGATAGCAATAGGGATGGTGTGTGAATTTATATCTCTAACAAACCACAGTGTTGGATGACAGCTGAATAAAACCAAATTTTTCTTTTTTCATTTGCTGACTTTAGATAAAATTATGCTTTTTTTATGTTACTAGCTCTTAGCAGTACAATAAGCGATAGAAGGGCCATTCCTCTGATGATAACTCAGCCAGCTCACTGAGCAATTGAGGAGTAGCCTAGTGGTGAGAGCAGCAGTGAAACTGGGATTCAAATCCTGCTGCTGCTCCTTGTGAGCTTGGGCACGTCACTTCAACCTTCTTTGGCTTAGGTACAGGCATAAATTGTAAGCTTTCTGGCAATAGGGAAATACCTAGGGTAACTGCATGTAATATAAATAAAAAGTATTTATTTAGCTTGAATTCTTCATGTGCATCTTTGTCCTTTTCTATTTCTTCCCTTCCCCATGAAAAGTGGTGGTAATGGCAAGGGAAGGGAAAGATGGTGCTCAGAATAATAATAGGTCTTGGATTAGGTATGGTAACACTTATACCCTCTACCCATCTGGAGATGAGATGATAAAGCCATCAACTAAGAAAGGAGCTATTCACTTTTAATGATCAAACGTATCCTTTAGCTCCTTAGTGTATTGTCTTACTGGATTTTTTTATTATTAAGTGTGCTATATTTTGTTAATAATTTTGTACCCCATTCCAGGTGCTTTTACAAGGG
The DNA here is from genome assembly GCF_901001135.1 of Rhinatrema bivittatum. Taxonomy (NCBI): domain Eukaryota; kingdom Metazoa; phylum Chordata; class Amphibia; order Gymnophiona; family Rhinatrematidae; genus Rhinatrema; species Rhinatrema bivittatum. The sequence goes on from NC_042616.1 coordinate 176,910,594, forward strand.
CATGGGTAAAATAATTAAAAAAAAAAAAAAGTATACTCATTGGAGACGATAAAGTCAGCCAAACTTTGGCAAGCTCCCGTGGACAGGTGGCACAGCAGACAAGTAAGGGTAAGTGGGCTGTAGCTAGCACAGGCTGTGGAGTAATGCAGGATTATATTCTCCAGCTCACAGCAGAAAGGATAAAGGGCAACCATTTGCAGTTTGTGCAGCAAGTTGGGAGTGGTAAGAGCAAATAATTAGGATGATGACCAGAATCAGAGCAGCATAGACAGGTATGATTGGAAAGAATGGGTGGGCCAAATGGTCCTTATCTGCTGATATCTTATTATCTACTGTGGCATCTGTTTGTGAATTTCTACCTTTCTTTAGAAAAAAAATATGAATACAGGTAGTTCTATGAAACTAGAGATTCATTGGCGGATACCGGCTTCATCTATGGATATGTTTGTTAAAAATGTTCAACTTCCCATCATGGACTTTTAGAGACAAAAATGTTAATGTTTCGCCATCCCCGGTGTTCAGACTTGGATAACAAGTCTGCTCTACAGGGGCAGCTGAACATGACATTTCAGCAAAGAGTTAATTTTTTCCCTCAAATTATGGGCAGCTGAAAATCACAGTTTTCAATGAATATGCCTCAAACTATAAATTATGTCAGGACTCTAGTACAGCACCATAATTTGCAATCATGGTTGTTGAACATTTCTTTTCATTACAAATCTTGGCCCTTTTAATTTTTCTTATAGGATTGTTATAACAGTCCCATGCAAGCACTTGCAGTTTTGCCTCTCTGAATCTATAGTCGGCAGGACCACTGGAGTTTAGCAGTTACAGCAGGGCTTCCCAAACTTGTCCTGGGGACCCCACAGCCTGTCAGGTTCTCAGGATATCCACAATGAACATGCATGAGATACATTTGCATGGATGAGGGTCCATGATCTGCAAATTGAGCTCTTGCATATTCATTGTGGATATCCTGAGAAACCCGACGGGCTGTGGGGTCCCCAGGACAAGCTTGGGAAGCCTTGTGTTACAGGGAGTAGAGAGGAAACCCAAGGAAGAACCTAAAATTGTCGCCTGAGGCATTTAGGGTTTTGCTGTTATGCTCAGCTTATTTAATGCAGAACTATTCTGCAATATTGTTGGAAGAGAAACACTTCACTTGATTATCTCCTAAGGTTGGGATTGCTGCCTCTAAGCTGAGCCCAGTTCTCCCCTTCATTGTGCAGCGTTGGGACCTGAGTTGTCAGCTCTGTATTTGTTTCTGTACTGCATGCAATTACATCTTACTGTGGCATTTTATTGGATTAAAATGACTTGACTAGAATACACCAGAACATATCAGCCCAGTATAATTTTATATATCTTTAAATAAAACTGTGTGGTAACATCCACCACACTGAACTGTAGATCTTCCCTATTTTTAAGAATGGGAAATGCATAAGACCACTGATAGAGATGCTCTATGACAATGGGACATGTAGAATGACTATATAAAGCATGATGCTTAAAAGTCCTGCAATTAGGTTTTATAACTTAAATCATATTCACCTGTACATTTGTACCTGAAACACACCATTGTAACTGGAGCACTAAACTGTCCTTCAATCTGTGGTTTTGTTCCTTTAAGCAGTTTTGCCTCAGGTCAAGTTTAGAGCATTCGTCTGCTTTACCGCCCAGAAGTGCTCAATCGGATTTCCAAAAACGCACATTGTAAGACAATTAAATTAAAAAAAAAAAAAATCATCTTGAAATCCAGTGAAAAAAAATTAAGTTCTGATCTACATGAACACAGAGCTTCATTACCCACTCTAAGTCAGGGAATGGTGCCAGTGCTGTAGCACTGCCTGTTGACTTATACCACCCTGAGGAATCTGTATTATTGTGACACATGGGAATTACGGTACTTTCCATAGCATTTCAAATAAAAAAAGCTTTAGTCCTATGCTACTATACTGTATCTCTCTCACATATCATGAAAGTTTGGGATCACATCTGTACCCGTAGAGAACTTCCAATGAGATCATGTTAAGTGCATTTGGGAGGAATGGGTCACATATGGAAATGTTTCAACTCCAAGGTTGTCTTAGTTTTTCTCATGTGAAAAATCAAGCTCTAGCTGCCGGTAATGCTGAAAGTTAAAGTAAATTTGGTATCAGCGATTCATAACCAAGGAAAAGCAATGACTTTCAATTTTTGTAATAACAAATTTTGTTATTTTTAGTTTTATGTTATTTTTAGTTTGTAAAAACATAATTTGTTTATGTTCAATATAATTAATTAAGGAAAATCAATTTAGACTTTTTTTTGTTTTGTTAAAGTTCAGACAGTGTGCAAGGGTATTCATCACAGAGCATTATTGTTAACGCATGCAACCATCATGTTATTATTATTTACTGTGGTTCTTTCGGAGGAGGATATGCAGCAGCCAAAATGATTGTATCTGCGCATGCAGTAGATTCAAAGCAGGGCACAAAGCCATAGTAGTTGCTTGCTTAGACTCAGCAGTGGTTCTCAACCTTTCTAATGCCGTGACCCCGCAATACAGTTCCTCATGTTGCGGTGACCCTCGCCCCGCCCTCGCCCCGTGAGGGTGGGGTGAGGGCGGGGCTTTGGTCATATGGGGGCGGGGTTATGGATGGGGTTGGATTTTAGTGCACACTTATCATTTAATTATGACATTTATAATGTGAATGTAACTCAACTCACCATAGGTTCTCACATGCATGGCACACTGACCCATGATCGTCACGGGGCTAGATGTAAAAGTACAGTTTGTATCCACAGGAACCCCCCTGACCCACAATAATGGATGTAAAGCAGAATTATGACATTCCCCATACAACTCACCCTACAAAAAAGATATTCTGGTTCTAGTGACATCTCAGTAACAGCAACTCAAACTCCTTCTATTTCCAGGCTCAATAGCCCTACTTATGAAAAGACAGCAGTTTACCACCAATGCATGTCCTCTGAGAAAACACAACAAATAAGACCGATACAAACGCTTACATGCTAGCAAAATATCTCATCTCGGTAACAGACACAGAACCGACCTAACATACTCCCAGGATCTGTAGTAATGCACATAAACTAATCCGCACACAGTTACACCTGTATTATGGAATACACTCAAACAGGAGCAACCCTATCTATGAAAAGGCAACACTACAAATATTAAATCAGGTCCTAAAAACCAATACACCTCTTATTAGGAAAACAGAACTAGCAAGCAGCTATAGATCCCCACACAGAAATAATTGTAAAACTATACTAATAAGCAGAATAAATGTTTCAAAACAGCTATGAACATCCAACAATTAAAAACGCATAAAAACTATTAAACATTCTCCAAACACCAATAAAATATTTCAAAAAAGCAGACATCACACAATTAAAATGGCAGTCAAGAAAAATAAACTTAAAAAGCCACCTTTACTTACCCCCTCCAGCAGCTCTCCTACTCCCCTTCCCTGCAGGCCGTGGCACTCACCAGAAGCAGCAGTAGAAGCTAAGCTCTATACTTATGGTCCTCTTCCTTAGTGCCCATGTCTCTCACACACACACACCATACCAGTCATGCCCCCATGACCAGTTTCTGTCTCTCACACACCAATCATCTCCCAAACAGTCTTTGGCACACACACACCAGTCACCTTCCTGAACAGTTTCTCTCATGCCATACACACACACACACACACACAGGCTTCCCACTACCGTGTTCTACTTACATATACGGGCTTCTCACTCTCATAATCACTTTCTCACACACACACACACCAGTCACCTTCCTGAACAGTTTCTCTCATGCCATACACACACACACACACAGGCTTCCCACTCCCGTGTTCTACTTACATATATGGGCTTCTCACTCTCATAATCACTTTCTCTGTCTCTCTCTCTCTCTCACACACACACACTCACTCACTCACCAGTCTCTCACTCCCATGCTTGTTCTCTCCACATGCACAGGCTTCTCATTCCCATAATCACTTTCTCTCTGTTACACACACACCAGTCTCTCTCATTTCCATGCTCACTCTCCACGTGCACAGGCTTCTCATTCCCTGAATCACATTTTCTCTCATTCACACACACACACCAGTCTTTTTCTCTCACACACACCATCACCTTACCAAGCAGTCTCTCTCTCTCATGCATGCACACTCACCCTGGTTTCTCACTCCCATGCTTTCTTTCACCCCCACAACACCAGGCTTCTTACGCCCATGCTTTCTCACATACCCAGACTTCTCCCTTCCATGCTTTTTCTCTCTCTCACACACACACACATCAGTCACCTCCCTGACTGATGTCTCACACTCTCACATACACATCAGTCATCTCCCTGAGCAATCACTTTCATTGTCTCTCACATACACACACACATCAGCTCTCTGACCAGTCAATCACACACAGGCTGGCTGGCTGCTTCTCTCTCTTTCTCTCACTCACTTCCTCTTCTCCCCCGAGCACAAATGGGAGCTGCAGCAGCCTCCACTGGCCAAGAAAGAAGAATCCCATCGGCCGCGGGAGGCTCGTGCTGCTCTCTCCTTTCTCCATTACCGGCTGCTTCAACTGCTCGGGGGCCGATGCTGCAGCCGCCGCTGCTACTTTTTCGCGCGGCGCGGCTCTCTCTCCTTCCCGCGCACCACGATTCACTTCCTGTTCCGGGTCACGGGAGGGGCAGGCGCAGGAAGAAGAAAAGGCCCAGCCGCGGGTGCAGGGCTTCTTCTAGCGCCGCTGCCGTTCCCGCTGGGCTTGAACGTGCTGACAGCCCGGCGGCAACGGCAGCGGGAGAGACCGGGAGCGCGCGACCCCTGCGTTTTGGGCGTTCGACCCCCGCCGGGGTCGCGACCCATAGGTTGAGAACCGCTTAGAGCATTGCCACTTTCTTTTGTGAAGAAGATCAATAACTGTAAAACCTATGACAGCTTGATAAAGAGAAAAAATGGATGTCTGTGGCTTTTCACATCATATTTAAATAGCAAGTAAATAAGCAATGTGTATTCACTTGCCATAAACATTAAATGTTCTTTTTAGACCTAGCAAACTACAGTCAAACTACCAGCAGAGTGTGCTGCTGACTTGCAGTAAGCATTGTAATGTTCACGAAATTGTGCATTATTACGAACAAAATTGTGCAACAAACAGCAACATAAGCAAATGCATTAACCATTTCAAAATGATTTTTCAATTTAGTTTCTGTGGGCCAGATTACTGTGGTTATGTTCATTTTTATCTACTAAGTCAAAGTTGACCTGCTGTCCCTGGAAGTATCGGAGTGCAGTGGAGTTTGATTATCTCATTTTTCCTTCAGCATGAAGTTCGCATTCTGAAGGTCCTATTCATAAAGATCCAAAAAAAATTGTTTGCATAAACAATTTTCCTACTGACCTTGCCAGTTATCCTCTGACCCCATGTTATAATCTGAGAACATCTGTACTGCCTTGGCAGTATGGTTTGAGCTTGCACGGAGTCTCTCATCACCTTCCTTCTTGCTTGTGGGGTCATTAGTATTTTCTTTAGTCAACATATAAATATTCAATGGTCATTTGGCTGATTGTCTGTTAATTGCATGATGTCAATATGTAACGCTACATTTTCTTTCCCAATGTTGTTTTAAGGCTTCAAAATAATGTTTTCCTATGGCGATTTTTTTTTTGCACCCACAGTTATTTTTTTTTTTTAACTTTCCCCCTACGTAGTGCAATTCCTCTTATTGGGAGGGTGGACAGCTAGCTTCCTCTGCAGCTGGCCGACTGACTGGCAGGAGACACCCCTTAGCAGGAAGGCCAGCATTTTCCTTTGACAGTTTCCTCCCACAAACATGTGCAGTCAGGAGAATCCTAATACCAGCAAAGTATTAAAGCTTTCTCACACCTAAAGTTCTTAAGGACATGGTCTCTCCAATAAACCTAAGGCTCTCCAATTTGAACTTGAAGCTGTTTTAGGGTTTAAAAAAGGCACCAGCAGCCGAGTATGGGTAGGTTGTAAGAAGTAATGTTATATGCTGATAGATATTCTGCATGGGTTCAGTTTACTGACATACTTCTGGGCCTCTCTGAAGGACAAATATTGTAACAAAAAAAAATCTCTAATTGTAGCTGTTGTAAAAGCTGATGTTCAAAAGATATTTGACAAAAAAGAAGAAAATATTCATCTTGGCTTGAAAAAAATATTCAGAGCATACAGGAGGGCCATAAATGCTCCATTTATGCCCTCCACTCCACCCACAAACTTGCCCCCAACAACCAGTTCACCTAAATGCATCTTCACCTCCAGTAACCCTCAGACTTGAATATATTTATTCATGCTTGTAGCTGGAATAAGATAAGACAGGAGTGCTGCCATAACCATAGCTCCTATTATTTCCTATGGGAATCATTTTCAAACTTTAAGGGATAATATTATAACAGCCCACATAGGGCTAAAGTCTGTAGCTACAAAGTACCCGCAGACGTAAGCCTGAATTTTCGAAGCGGACTTATGTGCATAAAATTTGCGGGTTCTCCTGGTACAAATGTACATTTAAAGCACATTCTTTAGAAAATTGAGGGCATGAGTGTAAATGCTTTTTTTACTCCTTCTCCACCCCTGAAAATTCTCTACCTAGCGCAGATAAAGGTTTGCATGAAATGCCGTTGCATGCAAACTCATAGGCACTCAACCCCCAACTGATTTTCAAACTACCCCTAATGTAGCTAAGTCAAGGCTTCCCAAACCTGTCCTTGGGACCACACATCCAGTTGGGTTTTCAGGATAGCCATAATGAATATGCATAAGATAAATTTGCATACAGTGGAGACTCAGTATATGCAAATTTATCTCATGCATATTATTTACTATGGCTATCCTGAAAATCCAACTGCCTGTGGGGTCCTCAGGATAGGTTTGGGAAGCCCTTCCCTAGAAAGCTTGTTCCTAGAGAAATAAGAAAGAAAGATTGAAAAAGGAACTCCTAAAAACAACCTTGATATCCTTCCCTTGCTTTTGCACATAGGCTGAAGTTTCCCATGCAAGCAGATGCTTATAAAGGGCCAGGGCAGTACCATCTTTCCCACAGAGGATCACAGTGCTTTCTGTTTAAAAAAATGTGTTCGAGGTCAATGTTAGCCAGATGGAAAGTGGATAAGTTAGCCGTATAAATGTATCTGGCTAACGTATACTGGATATTGAACAATACAGGCACAGAGCTGAATATACTCAGCTGTTGGAAAGTTAGCCGAATAGGTTTATCAGCTAACTTTAGGCCCTCTTTCAGGCTGCCCTAAAATTATCCAGCTTACTGTCTGATTCACTAAGGCTTTTCTCCCATTCTGTGTCCATGGGAAAATACCTTGATGAATCAGGCCCTTAGCCGGATAACTTTATTCCAGTCCTGGAATGCTTCCAGCTTATCCAGTAAAATCCTTCGCCAGATGACCCAGAGGCATTCAGCACACAGAAGTTTTTAAATCCTGCCATTTGTTTGGCTAAGTTCCAAATTTAGCTGGACAAATATGCCCAATATTGATCTCTTAGAATTTTAGGCCAACCTGTCAGAAGTAATTGCAGCAATTAAAATCACTGAATTGAGATGAGTTTTGTATTGATTATTCTAAAGCTTATGAAACTGGGCTGTATCAGCATGATTTAAAATCCAGAATACTTCACAAGTCAGTGTGTAAGGCTGTTAAAACTCTGCTACATAAAGAAAACAAACGTGGAATCTTGTATGCATCTTATTGATCTATCTCCCTCCTTAATATTGATGGAAATTTTTTTGTTTTTTTCAGCAAATCATTGACTGCCTATATGGACAAAGTACTGCCTCCCCTGATTCATAGGGCTGTGTTGTATTTCTAGAAGGAAGATATCCTTATAGCAAATACCACACATTAGGAGCCTTTTACTTTACCCTTTTCAAGGGTAGGGGTGTGAATCGTGTGATCGATCGTCTTAACGATCGATTTTGGCTGGGGGGGAGGGAAATCTGATCGTCGTGTTTTGTTTTGTTTTTTTTAAATCGTAAATGGGGGGAGGGCGGGAAAACCGGCACACCAAAAAAACCCTAAAACCCACCCCGAATCTTTAAAACAAATCCCCCACCCTCGTCACCCGTATGACATAGTGAGGGCAAAGGTAGCGCCGGCGCCATTTTGAAGATTGGCAATACGGCCCGCGTGCAGGAGGTCGCTCCCGGACCCCCACTGGACTTTTGGCAAGTCTTGTGGGGGTCAGGAGGCCCCCCCAAGCTGGCCAAAAGTCCCTGGGGGTCCAGCGGGGGTCCGGGGGCGATCTTCTGCACGCGTGACGTCGGGAGCCAGGAACCAAAATGGCGCCGGCGCTACCTTTGCCCTGTCACATGATAAGGGCAAAGGGCCACCGGCGCCATTTCTCTTAACACAGCCGTGGCCAGAGAGAGGGAGATCGCGCTGGGACCCCCCCACTGGACCCCAGGTAATTTAAAACATTTTGGGGAGTTCGGGAGGGTAGGGGATTTGTTTTAAAGGTTCGGGGTGGGTGTTAGGGTTTTTTTGGTGTGCCGGTTTTCCCGCCCCCTATTTAACGATACAATACAAATGCCCCTGACGATAAATCGGGGGCATTTGTATTGTATCGTGCACCCTAACGATTTTGGATGATTTTAAAATTATCTGACGATAATTTTAATCGTTCAAAAATGATTCACATCCCTATTCAAGGGTGTCTGAAGAAGTAGACAATTTTCTTCTGCTCAGTGTAGATTTTTATAGAGGAAGTCTTACGTGCCTTTGGGCTTCAAAAGCCCTTCCAGAAATTAATTTTATCTATGTACAGATGTAAGATTTCCATTGCAGGCTCGGAAAAGGGAACAAGGCAGGAGTATCCTTTACTGCTCCTGCTGTTTGCCATGATTTGGAAGCTTTAGTGGCCCATGTTACCTTGTCATTCAGTTGGGTTCATCCTCCCACCCCTACCTCCCTCAGCTCCTCTACCCTGGCAGCCCTGTCCTTCCTCAAGATCTGAGTTAAGTTCTGAGTTATCTTTATACCAGGATATCCTTAAGTTATCTTGATTACTCCCTTGTTAGATGTAACTTATCTATGTTTTGATGTAAACCGGTGTGATATGACTTTGTCCTGAACATTGGCATAGTAAAAAGAAGTAAATAAATAAATACATAAATAAATATATAAATGTCAGACAAATGAAAGAGATCCAAATAAGCGGAACGGAAAGGAAAGAGCTAAAGCTTGCATTCCTTGCAGATATGACTTCACTGTGCATTTCACCTAAATTGTCCTATATTTGTTACAAAAACTACACACATACTGGAAACTATCAGGCTATAAGATAAAACCTTTCCAAATCAGAATTCATGGTTTTGTTTCTGGAATTGGGATATCTGAGTAATATCAAAAAGTCTTGAAATGGACCCCAGATAAATTAAAATATCTTTGTATAAATAAAACTACAAATTTAGAGAACTTGTATAGCACTAATTACATTAATCTTTTACCTAAATTAAGGACAGATTGAGGCATATGAGACTGTGTTCCTTTTAGCTGGCCAGGGCATATTCATACAGTGAGAATGATCTGGTGGCGCCCTGTTTTTATTCTGTTTTTTTATTGCTACTTGCTAGTCTGTTCCAAGGTCCATTCTTTTCTTTTTTTGAATAGAATTATTTCTTGAATTATATGGAATTACAAAGTGCTGGGCTGAAACAGCATATTTTTCTGAAGACTAAAGTACAGGGGAGGGCAGTAGCAGTGGGGAAGCAGGGGCAGATGGGTAACATGACCAGAATTTTCCTCTTATATCTAGTTGCTCAGTTCCAACTCCCAATCCACATATAATTAAAAATCATTTTCTGTTGGAATAACCTGGAGCTTTCTTTGCATTTGTTAAAGATAGAAAGAGATGTATTGGGTTCATAAAATGAAGACATCCATGAGGAATATTTTTTTAAAAAAGAGAATTGATAAAGTAACCACTCATGTCGTTTTAGTTTTGGGCAATATGTTTTTAAATAAATAAATAAATAAATAAATAAATACATACATACATACATACATACATAAGGTGGCTTATGGGGAAAGAGAAAACAAATGAAGTTTATCCCCAGTGATTCTGATTCTGGCTTATTTTGAAATTTTGAAAATATGGCCTAATTGGTAAATTTTAAAAGGAATGCACGTGCTCCCATAAACACGTAGATTGCAGTACTAGCAAAAATACGCCTAATTTTATAAAATATGCGCACAGCATTTAAAATACTGTTGCTTCCATATTTCTTTATAGCCTTTATGCATGTATATCTTGTGCACTCGGAGAGAGAGAGAGCCTCTATATAAGGTCAGTCTCATACTCTATATATTGATACCACTGTAGAGGGGCACTTTGAATTGAGGTAGGTTTTTGGGAGGTGGGTTGTGGTTAGGGGGTGGTGTTGTTATGGACACATTGAGAGGTATTCATTGTAAAACTAGCCCTTATATTTGATGAAAAGTCTAACAAGAGGAATTGATTTGTACACTGCAGTCTCTGCTAGCTGCAGTGTACAAATCTACTTCTTTTCATCACTTATTAGGACTACAATTCTTTACTGATGTTAATTTTACTATGAATATCTCTGAATGTGTCTGTAACAACACCCCCTCTAACCCGAACCCACCTCCTGAAAACCCACCCTGATTCAAAGTGCCCCCTCTAAAGTGGTACCAATATATAAATATCAGACTGACCCTATTCGGAGGCTTTGTCTCTCTCTCTCTCTCTCTCTCCCCCCCCCCCCCCCCTCCATGTTCAGGACTTTTGTGCCTCATGAGGAACAGTAGCAAAGTTACACAGGTAACGTACACACAATGCCTTTGCAAAATTTGTGGTTGGTTATATGTGTCAGTCTTGGCCCTGCCCCTTTTCCACCTTCTTATTATGCATGCAAGTCCTTCCTGGCTTATTAAAATTCACATTGCTTGCATATATGTGGCTGTTTTAGCGCAAGCAATGCTTTTAAAATCTACCTATATGTTACTATGGGCCTCATTTTCTAAACGGATTGCACGCGATAAGGGACGTTTTGCACGCGAAATGTCCCTTATCACGTGCGATACCAAAATGGAAGTGGAGTCGGCCCCGGAAGAGGAGGAGTCGGGGCGTCACCGGGGCCGACTCCGCGAAGACGCCGCGGACGACGAAAAGGTAAGGGCCTTTCGAATCTGAATTCACGCCCAATAGCTACACCTCCTATGGTGGCGCTATTGGGTGCGAAACCGGCAGCGATTGCACCGCGACAGTGCGATCGCTGCCGGCTAGCGCAGGCCCGCCCCCCCGTTTCGGCCCCCCGCCCCTCATTCCCTAAAGTATCGCAGGCCTGCGATACTTTAGAAAATGAGGCCCTATGTCCAAACAAAAAACTGCAATAGATAATATCATCCAAATTGAAAAACTACCAAAGGAATGATATATAAAGAAATCATGAAAATAAAAAATTATACAAACAATATTTTCTATAAATTTGATCAATCAATTTTTCTAAAACAACATATGGGCAATACAAGATACATTGACTGCATCCACCTACTAACATACAAGCATGCAAAACATAAAAAGAAACTCAATTTACAAAGTCCATTATATCTACAAACATTTTATAATGGCTTCAGTTTTGATTTCTGGACTATTTAAAATTGAGTTTCTTTTTATGTTTTCCATGTTTGTAGATAGATGTAGTCAATTTGTCTTGTATTGCTTATAGTATATGTTTGTAGAAAAATTGATTGATTACATTTATAGAAAACTTTTTATATTTGTATTTCCATGATTTGTTTATATATCATTATCATATCATGACATGGTGTGAGTTCACTTTAAAGTGCTGAAGCAAAATTTACCTAAAATATGAATAGATTACAAGAGACAGCTCAGGAACTGTCCCTGTTGCTTAATAGAATACCTTTGAGTAGTATCCAACAAATAAACTGAGATTTTTGTTATAAAGCACATTTAACTGTAATTAGTAATTTAACAATATCAATAGATTATAGGATATAATAATGTTTCTTGTTAATTTACAAATCAGAGTTTACTAAAGGGGTCAATATTACTAACCTTAACCAATTAGTTTATTATGATTTTGACGCAACTGCAGAATCGCTCTCCGCTTCGATGGCAGGGGGTAAAAAAGGAGAACTGGATTCAGACAACAACTATCGCTGGGCCCTGACTTTTATGGTCCAGGGTATTGATATGTAGACATTAGGGAAAAAGTGCAGGACTGCCTCTATGGGCAGATCCAAAAACAAAGTACATTTAAGCAGCAGTGTTGTATGAATTATCAGGAAGGCTGTTCTCCCAGTAATGTCACTAGCAGTAACTTTGCTATGGGTTTGACAGTTGCTTGGTTTTGATTGTCTTAACATAAAGCTTGGGGGTAACATGCACGGAGCGGCAGCTACTACCATAAGAAGCTTGCTAGGCAGACTGGATGGACCATTTGGTCTTTTTCTGCAGTCATTACTATATTACATCTTCCTCAACATCTATCTTCTACTGAGGGATATAGCCTTGAGACAACAAGGGATTAAGCATGATTTAGGTAAAATTGTTTACTGTTTCTCATAAATTAAGAAGCTTTGTATTTACTTATATATGCTCTCCCACTGATCCTTTGGCATTGTAATCCATAATGCAATCTAGCACTTTCTTACAATAAAGGAGAACCTCACATACTCCTTTTTCAGATCCCTATATATTATACCAATTGTTCATTTACATTTACAATTTATTTATAATCCACATACATCCAGTACTTCATAGCGCTTTAGATTAAACATGCATAATTAAAATCAAAGACATCATCAATGAGACAAACAATACATAATTAGATCTGCATTGTTATGTGCATCTGCAAATTAGCATTCTTATATGTCCCCGAACGCTTGCCTGCACAAGTATGTTCATACCTCTGGAATTAGAAAACCTGATATATCAATCCCAACAAGCTGGGGGAACAGGAATGCAACATTTTATATTTTATGAACGCACAAATACTCAGCAGAAGTTTTTTGCGGAGTAAATTTATCCTGAAAATATTCAAGGATGCCTAAACCTCCTTCTGTATATATAGGATCTGGCTCAGTCCAGATCAAAACAGGCTAAGCACAAAATGGAGTTTTGACATGGCATCATTGGGCTCTTCTTTCACTGGACTGAGAGTGAAATGTACTGGACTATGATTCTGTCATGACTTACATGGATATAGAGCAATAGTACAATGAATTACAATAGTCTCTTCAAGTTTACACATAATCCCAAAAACTATTAGAGATGTGAATCGTGTGATCGATCGTCTTAACGATCGATTTCGGCTGGGGGGGGGAGGGAATCAGATTGTCGCGGTTTTGTTTTTTTAAATATCATGTAAATCGTAAATCGGGGGAGGGCGGGAAAACCGGCACACTAAAACATCCCTAAAACCCACCCCGACCCTTTAAAATAAATCCCCCACCCTCCCGAACCCCCCCCAAAATGCCTTAAATTACCTGGGGTCCAGAAGGGGGGTCCCGGTGTGATCTTTTACTCTCGGGCCTCCGGTGCATTGTAGAAATGGCGCCGGCGCTACCTTTGGCCAGCTTGGGGGGTCCTCCTGACCCCCCCAAGCTAGCCAAAAGTCCCTGGGGGTCCAGCGGGGGTCCGGGAGGAATCTCCTACGCTACTGACATCGGGGGACAAAAAAACAAAATGGCGCCGGCGCTACCTTTGCCCTGTCATATGACAGGGCAAAGGTAGTTCCGGCGCCATTTCTACAACGCACCGGAGGCCCGAGAGTAAAAGATCACACCGGGACCCCCCCTCTGGACCCCAGGTAATTTAAGGCATTTTGGGGGGGTTCAGGAGGGTGGGGGATTTATTTTAAAGGGTCGGGGTGGGTTTTAGGGATGTTTTAGTGTGCCGGTTTTCCCGCCCTCCCCTTCCCCTCCCCTTCCCCTCCCCCTTCCCCCGATTTATGATTTTTGACGGTAAATCGGGGGAATTCCTATTAAATATCACCTCTAACGATTTTTGACGATTTAAAATATATCGGACAATATTTTAAATCATCAAAAAACGATTCACATCCCTAAAAACTATACATGGATTGTTATGAATCGGCGATGAAGAATTAATGACACAGGAATTTGCGTTGTCTTGTCAAATTCATCACAACAAAACCTAAATAGTTTTTGCTAAGGATATCAAAGTGAATAAAAATGAGCAAAACCTAATTGTCTCAAACATTAGAGGCAAAACAAAACAACAGCGCTTTTTATCAAGGTTTGGACACCAAGGGGGATGTGGACTTTTTGGCTCCAGCTGGAAATCACAAAATGAACCTCCTTTACTGGACCAAATTAACCATCCCTTTGTTTTACTGGTGCTGAAACTGCTTTCTTGAGAACACTGTGCCTAGGAAGATACTATCTATCCCATTCATCAGAATTGAAAGCTGTGAGATGCAATATTACCCTAGTCTTCATATTAGAGTATGATAATACTCTAATATGATAATAATATGATTCTACAGTTGCATCAAAATCTTAATAAACTATTTGGTTAAGGTTAGTAATCCCCATGTGTTCAGTTAGGGCTAGTAACTGCTGCTCCATGATGATTAATCCCCACACATCCTTTTCTTAATTTCCAACTCAGTCTTTAGGGATCCACAGTGTTTATCTCATGCTTTTTTAATTTGTTTACTGTTTTCGTCTTCACCACCTCTTACAGAAGGGCATTCCAGGCATCCACCACCCTTTCCATGAAGAAATATTTCCTGACATTGGTTCTGAGTTGTCCACCCTGAAGTTTCATATTGTGACTTCTAGTTTGCTATCCTCTGGAAAAAGTTCGAGGAACATGAATTGTTAAAACCATTCAGGTATCTGAAAGCCTGCATCATATCTCCCATGCACCTCCTCTCTTCCAGGGTATACGTATTCAGATCCTTCAGCCTTCCCTCTTAAATGTTATGGTACAGACCCTATAACATTTTGGTCGCCCTTCTCTGTACCACCTCAGTCTTGTCTCTATCCTTTTTGAATGTGATCTCCAGAACTGAACATGGTACCCAGGTGAGGCCTCACCAAGGACCTGCACAAGGGCATTATCACCTTTTTCTTACTGGTTATTCCTCTTGCACATTCTTTACAGCCCAGGATTCTTCTGGCTTTAACTATTGACTTGACACATTGCTTTGCCACCTTCAGATCATCAGACCACTATCACCCCAAGGTCCCTCTCCCAGGCCATGCACATTAGTCTTTCCCCCCCCCCCATCACATACAGCTCTTTTGGGTTACTGCACCACAGATGCATGATTCTGCACTTCTTAGCATTGAATCCCAGCTCCCATGTCTTCGACTACCTTCAAGCTTTCTTAAATCACCTTTCATTTTCTCTACTCCTTCAGGCATGTCCATTCTGTTGCAGATCTTAGTATCATCCGCAAATAGACAAAGTTTACTTTCTATCCCTTTCACAATGTCACTCACAAATATATTGATTAGGACCAGTCCCAAAACCAATCCCTGTGGCACTCCACTTAGCAAAGTTAGTATGTTCCACATAACATTACATGCTGTCTACTGTCAGTCAACCAGTTTTTAGTCCACTCCACCATCTCTGCAGCAAGTCCCAAACTTCTGATTTTATTCATGAGCCTCCTATGCAGGACTGTATCAAAAGCTTTCCTGAAATCCAATTAAATCCACATCAATTGCTCTTCCTTGATCCAATTCTCTAGTCACCCAATCAAAAAAATCTATCATATTTTTCTGACAGGACTTTCCACTGGTGAATCCATGTTGCCTCAGATCTAGCAAACCACCAGGGTCTGGAGCTCTTGTGTCACATTTAACACTTTTCTAGGAGGTGTTATTTTATCATAGATAACCACTTTCTCGGTTGGCTGCAATAAAATATTAACATCAAATTGCCTATTAATGACATTCTTTGCATGCATTATTCATGCATGCAAATCACATGCAAAGAAGATCATTGTAATGGGGAGGCAACCTGGGCAGGGCCATGCATAAGAACATGCTAAACTGGGTCAGACCAAGGGTCCATCAAGCCCAGCATCCTGTTTCCAACAGTGGCTAATCCAGGCCATAACGACCTGGCAAGTACCCAAAAACTAAGTCTATTCCATGTTAATGTTGCTAGTAATAGCAGTGGCTATTCCCTAAGTAAACTTGATTAATAGCCGTTAATGGACTTCTCCTCCAAGAACTTATCCAAACCTTTTTTGAACCTAGCTACACTAACTGCACTAACCACATCCTCTGGCAACAAATTCCAGAGCTTTATTGTGCGTTGAGTGAAAAATAATTTTCTCCGATTAGTCTTAAATGTGCTACTTGCTAACTTCATGGAATGCCCCCTAGTCCTTCTATTATCCAAAAGTGTAAATAACCGAGTCACATCTACTCGTTCAAGACCTCTCATGATCTTAAAGACCTCTATTATATCTCCCCTCAGCCATCTCTTCTCCAAGCTGAACAGCCCTAACCTCTTCAGCCTTTCCTCATAGGGGAGCTGTTCCATCCCCTTTATCATTTTGGTTGCCCTTCTCTGTACCTTCTCCATCGCAACTATTTCTTTTTTGAGATGCGGCGACCAGAATTGTACACAGTATTCAAGGTGCGGTCTCACCATGGAGTGATACAGAGATATTATGATATTTTCTGTTTTATTCACCATTCCCTTCCTAATAATTCCTAACATTCTATTTGCTTTTTTGACTGCTGCAGAAGACACTGAGCCGACGATTTTAAAGTATTATCCACTATGATGCCTAGATCTTTTTCTTGGGTGGTAGCTCCTAATATGGAACCTAACATCGTGTAACTACAGCAAGGGTTATTTTTCCCTATATGCAACACCTTGCACTTGTTCACATTAAATTTCATCTGCCATTTGGATGCCCAATCTTCCAATAAAAAAGAGCTAACTCTTGATGCAGTAAGCTAATAATGTGCTAATGCATTGGGAGGCCAATATTCAGTTGGCTGTTTAAAGAACAAGTTATCAAGCTACAGTTAGCCAGATAACTTGTCCAGTATATTTAGCGGGATAAACGTCCCGCTGAATATACTTGTTTAAAGTTATTCATCTGTCTTTAGCTGGATAACTTTAACACTAACCAGGCCATTAATTGAATATGGCCGGTTAGACCTAAAGTTATCCAGCCTTGTGGCTGGATAACCAGCTACTTACCCGGATATCTTCAGAGATATCCGGGTAAGTAGCACATTTTAGGGGGAAAAAAAAGTCACAGACCTCCTGGCCCAATGCCCGCCTCCCCCCCACCACCACATGTATCTACTCCCTCCCCCCTTGGCTGTCCCAACAAGCTTCTGAAAACCTTTAACACTTGGAAACTTTAAAATTTTCATAAGACAATCGCCCCCAGCCCAGGCTTCCCCCTTCTTTCCCCATTAAAAATCTTTAAATGTCCCTTCTCTGCTTCCCCCAAAGTCATTTTCCCTCCCCTCTTCTCTGCCAGGATCGCTGTGCTTGGCATGCACAAAACATGATTTATATGCATAAAACATGGTTTGTTTATATTGTTGTTGCAGAAAATGTAAATTGTGTGCAAAAAAAACCAATTTTATTTTTAATTTAGTGATTGGAATATGTAACACAGTGATCTAGTAACTGTATGAAATCTGAACTGGATTCTCTGCAGGTTGTTATGGGTTTTATTGAACAAAGTAAGCATCATCTAAAAAATGTTATACATGAGTTATCGAGACCACATACTGTAGGTCCCTTCTTCAAATAGGAATAATGTTTCTGATGTGATATCACAATAAGAGGCCTATTTGGGTTCAAACGCTCATCCACAATATTTTTAGATAATTTGTTTGCTGATCCAGTTAAAGGATTCTGATATCTGCCAAGAATCAAATGATTACGAAGTAATTTTCAGTATTAATTGCTTGTATGTTCTATATAAAATGTGTTTTTGTTCTATGGGAAGATGTGGTTGAAAATTAAATAATTTTGTGACAAGAAGGTGTACCTCATCAAGTATTGAGAGCCCCTTGGCAGCACATCACTGATTAAGACTCAACTAATATGTTATATCCCCATGTCTCTTCCAGTGTTTTCACTCTTCCAGTGTGGTTGGTGTCGATTTTTAAAACTATTAATTTATATATTTACAATCACTTTTATACCACAATATCACAGAGTATCAATGTGGTTTACAAACGTCAAAGAACATACTCCTGACCCCCCCAAGCTGGCCAAAAGTTCTTTTTGGGCCGAACGAGCCGTCCGGCGCGAACTCGCCGGGAATCACGTGACGCCGGCGTCACTCGACGTGCCGCTGACGTCACATGCTTCTCGCCAAGGATTGCAGAAATGACGTCCTCACTCCTCGCTCGATCACCAGGGAGTTGTGGTAAGTCTGGGGGGGGGATTAAGGAGGGTGAGGGGGTTTACATTTTTTTTTTGCACATATGTACATATACCCAACTCATTGGATTTTTTTTATGTCCATATTGGCCGCAAGTGGGACCCCCTTTCGGACATAAGAAATATGAACATAAAATTTTGCTCTGCACATCCCTGACCACTAATACCAGTATAAAAAAAAGCTTTAAATAAATAAATAAATAATTTTGTGTCATCCACAAATTTGATCACCTCACTCGTCATACCCCTTTCCAGATCATTTATAAATATCTTAAAAAGCACCAGTCTAAGTACACATCCCTGAGACACTCCACTGTTTACCTTTTTCCACTGTAAAAACAGACCATTTAATCCTACTCTCTGTTTCCTGTCTTTTAACCAGCTTGTAATCCACAAAAGGACATCGCCTCCTAACCCATGACTTTTTAGTTTTCTTAGAAGCCTTTCATGCGGGACTTTTTGGATTTTCAGAAGGCGTTCAACATATACCACATTTACTGGTTCACTTTTGTCCAAATGTTTATTCATCCCTTCAAAAAAATGTAGGAGATTTCTGAGGCAAGACTTCCCTTAGGTAAACCCATTCTGGCTGTGTCCCATTAAACCATGTCTATCTAAAGGTTTTGTGATTTTATTCTTTATAACATTTTCCATGATTTTTCCTGACACTGAAGTCAGGCCCACAAGTCTATAGTTTCCCAGATCACCCCTGGAGCCCTTTTTAAATACAATGGCCATCTTCCAATCTTCAGGTACAATGGATGATTTTAATGATAGGTTATAAATTAATTGAAAAAAGTCTGAAATTCCATTTTTTAGTTTTTTGAGAAAGCTGGGGTGTATACCATCCAGTCCAGGTGATTTACTACTCTTCAGTTTGTCAGTCTGGCCTACCACATCTTCCAGGTTCACTGTGATTTGGTTCAGTTTATCTAAATCATCACCCTTGAAAACCGTCTCCAGAACAGGTATCTCCCCAAAATCCTCTTCAGTAAACACCAAAGCAAAGTATTAATTTAATCTTTCCATGAAGGCCTTATCTTCCCTAAGTGCCCCTTTAACTCCTTGATCATCCAACAGTCCAACCAAGACCCTCACAGGCTTTCTACTTCAGATATATTTTTTTAAAGTTTTTATTATAAGTTTTTGCCTCTATGGCCAACTTCTTTTCGAATTCTCTCTTAGCCTGTCCTATCAATGTCTTACATTTAACTTGCCAATGCTTATGCTTTATCCTACTTTCTTCAGATGGATCCTTCTTCCAATTTTTGAATGAATATCTTTTGGATAAAACAGCCTCTTTCACCTCACTTTTTAGCCATGCTGGCAATCATTTGACCTTCCACCTTTCTTAATGCGTGGAATACATCTGGACTGATCTTCTAAGATGGTATCTTTTAATTTATTTATTTGTTTTTATATACCGGTGTTTGATTTACATATCACATCAGTTTACACTTAACTTGACGGTGCAGGAAGCATAGCATTTCTTTTTGTCAGGTACAGGGAACATAAGAACATAAGAACATAAGAAAATGCCATACTGGGTCAGACCAAGGGTCCATCAAGCCCAGCATCCTGTTTCCAACAGTGGCCAATCCAGGCCATAAGAACCTGGCAAGTACCCAAAAACTAAGTCTATTCCATGTAACCATTGCTAATGGCAGTGGCTATTCTCTAAGTGAACTTAATAGCAGGTAATGGACTTCTCCTCCAAGAACTTATCCAATCCTTTTTTAAACACAGCTATACTAACTGCACGAACCACATTCTCTGGCAACAAATTCCAGAGTTTAATTGTGCGTTGAGTAAAAAAGAACTTTCTCTGATTAGTTTTAAATGTGCCCCATGCTAACTTCATGGAGTGTCCCCTAGTCTTTCTACTATCCGAAAGAGTAAATAACCGATTCACATCTACTCGTTCTAGACCTCTCATGATTTTAAACACCTCTATCATATCCCCCCTCAGTCGTCTCTTCTCCAAGCTGAAAAGTCCTAACCTCTTTAGTCTTTCCTCATAGGGGAGTTGTTCCATTCCCCTTATCATTTTGGTAGCCCTTCTCTGTACCTTCTCCATCGCAATTATATCTTTTTTGAGATGCGGCGACCAGAATTGTACACAGTATTCAAGGTGCGGTCTCACCATGGAGCGATACAGAGGCATTATGACATTTTCCGTTTTATTCATCATTCCTTTTCTAATAATTCCCAACATTCTGTTTGCTTTTTTGACTGCCGCAGCACACTGAACCGACGATTTCAATGTGTTATCCACTATGACACCTAGATCTCTTTCTTGGGTTGTAGCCCCTAATATGGAACCCAACATCGTGTAATTATAGCATGGGTTATTTTTCCCTATATGCATCACCTTGCACTTATCCACATTAAATTTCATCTGCCATTTGGATGCCCAATTTTCCAGTCTCACAAGGTCTTCCTGCAATTTATCACAATCTGCTTGTGATTTAACTACTCTGAACAATTTTGTGTCATCTGCAAATTTGATTATCTCACTCGTCGTATTTCTTTCCAGATCATTTATAAATATATTGAACAGTAAGGGTCCCAATACAGATCCCTGAGGCACTCCACTGTCCACTCCCTTCCACTGAGAAAATTGCCCATTTAATCCTATTCTCTGTTTCCTGTCTTTTAGCCAGTTTGCAATCCACGAAAGGACATCGCCACCTATCCCATGACTTTTTACTTTTCCTAGAAGCCTCTCATGAGGAACTTTGTCAAACGCCTTCTGAAAATCCAAGTATACTATATCTACCGGTTCACCTTTATCCACATGTTTATTAACTCCTTCAAAAAAGTGAAGCAGATTTGTGAGGCAAGACTTGCCCTGGGTAAAGCCATGCTGACTTTGTTCCATTAAACCATGTCTTTCTATATGTTCTGTGATTTTGATGTTTAGAACACTTTCCACTATTTTTCCTGGCACTGAAGTCAGGCTAACCGGTCTGTAGTTTCCCGGATCGCCCCTGGAGCCCTTTTTAAATATTGGGGTTACATTTGCTATCCTCCAGTCTTCAGGTACAATGGATGATTTTAATGATAAGTTACAAATTTTTACTAATAGGTCTGAAATTTCATTTTTTAGTTCCTTCAGAACTCTGGGGTGTATACGATCCGGTCCAGGTGATTTACTACTCTTCAGTTTGTCAATCAGGCCTACCACATCTTCTAGGTTCACCGTGATTTGATTCAGTCCATCTGAATCATTACCCATGAAAACCTTCTCCATTACGGGTACCTCCCCAACATCCTCTTCAGTAAACACCGAAGCAAAGAAATCATTTAATCTTTCCGCGATGGCCTTATCTTCTCTAAGTGCCCCTTTAACCCCTCGATCATCTAACGGTCCAACTGACTCCCTCACAGGCTTTCTGCTTCGGATATATTTAAAAAAGTTTTTACTGTGAGTTTTTGCCTCTACAGCCAACTTCTTTTCAAATTCTCTCTTAGCCTGTCTTATCAATGTCTTACATTTAACTTGCCAATGTTTATGCTTTATCCTATTTTCTTCTGTTGGATCCTTCTTCCAATTTTTGAATGAAGATCTTTTGGCTAAAATAGCTTCTTTCACCTCCCCTTTTAACCATGCCGGTAATCGTTTTGCCTTCTTTCCACCTTTCTTAATGTGTGGAATACATCTGGACTGTGCTTCTAGAATGATATTTTTTAACAATGACCACGCCTCTTGGACATTTTTTACTTTTGTAGCTGCTCCTTTCAGTTTTTTTCTAACAATTTTTCTCATTTTATCAAAGTTTCCCTTTTGAAAGTTTAGCACGAGAGCCTTGGATTTGCACACTGTTCCTTTTCCAGTCATTAAATCAAATTTGATCATATTATGATCACTATTGCCAAGCGGCCCCACCACCGTTACCTCTCTCACCAAGTCCTGTGTTCCACTGAGAATTAGATCTAAAATTGCTCCCTCTCTCGTCGGTTCCTGAACCAATTGCTCCATAAAGCTATCATTTATTCCATCCAGGAACGTTATCTCTCTAGCGTGACCCGATGATACATTTACCCAGTCTATATTGGGGTAATTGAAGTCTCCCATTATTACTGCACTACCAATTTGGTTAGCTTCCCTAATTTCTCTTAGCATTTCACTGTCCATCTCACCATCTTGACCAGGTGGACGGTAGTATACCCCTATCACTGTAGTCTTCCCTGATACACAAGGGATTTCTACCCATAAAGATTCAATTTTGTATTTAGTCTCATGCAGGATGTTTATCCTGTTGGACTCTATGCCATCCCGGACATAAAGCGCCACACCTCCTCCCGACTGCTCCTCTCTGTCATTGCGATATAATTTGTACCCCGGTATAGCACTGTCCCATTGGTTATCCTCTTTCCACCATGTCTCTGAGATGCCAATTAAGTCTATGTCATCATTTACTGCTATACATTCTAATTCTCCCATCTTACTTCTTAGACTTCTGGCATTAGCATACAAACATTTCAAAGTTTGTTTTTTGTTTGTATTTTTATTCTGCTTTTTAATTGATAGGGATAAGTTAGAATTTTTTAGCTCAGGTGAGTTTTTAGTTACAGGCACTTGGACTACTTTTCTAATTATTGGAACCTCACTGTCGGGATGCCCTAATTCTAATGCATCATTAGTATCCTTTAAAGATACATCTCTCCGAACCATGCGCTGCTGAGCGACTGTTGGCTTTCCCCTTTGTTCTAGTAACAGTAACATGAGTAAAACAGTGTTAATAATAGCAATAAACAGTATTAATAAAAGGAATAAACAGCATAAATAATAGCAATAAACAATAAATAACATTTGATATATGGTGCATCTATGACAGTAACATGGGAATTATGTTGCGTAGATCGTGACGGAGTGGAAGATATGTATTAAGGGGAGCATAATGGCTATTGAATGGAAGGATTAATATTCATCGGTGTGGTTGTTGTAGGTGGTGTTTAAGCTGACTGCAGGGTTAGGGCCTGGTTTCGGGTTCATTCGTGTTTGTTGTTGGGAAAGCTTTGTGGAATAGCCATGTTTTAAGATTTTTCTTGATGATGTCCATGCCTTTTGTACACTCTTTATTTTTGTAGCTGCACCTTTCAGTTTTTTTTAACTATTTTTCTCATTTTATCAAAGTTTCCCTTGTGAAAGTTTAGTGCTAGAGCCATGGATTTACTTATTGTTTCCCTTCTAGTCATTAATTCAAATTTGATCATTTTATGATCACTATTGCCAAGCAGCCCAACCACTGTTACCTCTCTCACCAAATCCTGTGCTCCACTGATAATTAGATCTAAAATTGCTCCAGTTGCTGAACCAATTGCTCCATAAAACTGTCATTTATTCCATTCAGGGACTTTATATCTCTAGCATGTCCTGGTTTCACTTACCCAGTCAATACTGGGGTAATTGATATCTCCCATTATTACTACACTTCCAGTTTTGTTTAACTTCTCTAATTTTGCTTAGCTTTTCACTGCCATCTCACTATCTTGGCCATATGGATGGTAGTATATTCCTATCACTATATTCTTCCCCAGCATACAAGGGATTTCTACCCATAAAGATTCAATTGTGCATTTAGTCTCATGCAGGATCTTTATCTTGTTGGACTCTATGCCATCTCGGACATAAAGCACTACCCTGCCACCAATATGCTCCTCTTTGTCATTGAAATATAATTTGTACTGTGGTATAGCACTATCCCATTGGTTATCCTCTTTCCACCATGTCTCTGTGATGTGATTCCAATTAAGTCTATGTCATCATTTACTGCTATACACTCTAATTCTCTCATCTTACTTCTTAGATTTCTGGCATTAGCATACAAATATTTCAAAGTGTGGTTTTTATTTATATTAACATTCTGCTTTTTAGTTGACAGGGATAATTTGGAATCTTTTAGCTCAGGTGAGTTTGTAATTATAGGCACTTAGACTACTTTTCTTATTATTGGAACCTCTCTGTTGGGATGCCCTAACTCTAATGCTTCATTAGTAACCCTCCGAACCATGTGCTGCTGAGTGACTGTCAGCTTTCCCCTTTGATTTAGTTTAAAAGCTACTCTATCTCCTTTTTAAAGGATAGCACCAGCAGTCTAGTTCCACCCTGGTTAAGGTGAAGTCTATACCTTCAGAAAAGACTCCGCTTTCCCCAAAAGGTTCCCCAATTCCTTATAAAACTGAATCCGTCTTCCTTGCATCATTGTCTCATCCATGCATTGAGACTCCAGAGCTCTGCCTGTCTCTAGGGACCTGCACGTGGAACAGGGAACATTTCAGAGAATGCTATCCTGGAGGTTCTGGATTTCAGCTTTCTACCTAAGAGCCTAGATTTGGCTTCTAGAACCTCTCTTCCACATTTTTCTGTGTCGTTGGTGCCCACATGTACCACAACAGCCAGCTCCTCCCCAGCACTGTCTAAAATCCTATCAAGGTGATATGTGAGGTCTGCCACCTTCGCACCAGGCAAACATGTTACCAGGCAATCCTCACGGGCACCAGGCATCCAGCTATCTACATTCCTAATAATCAAATCACCAGCTATGACAGCCGACCTAACCCTCCCCTCCTGGGCAGTAGTGCTGGGAAACATATCCTCAGTGTGAGAGTACAATGCACCACTGGAGAGCAGGTCCTTGCTAGAGGATCATTTCCTGCTGCACCAGGTTGAAGCTGTCCGATCATGAGACCTTCCTCCTCCAAGGCAGCACCAGGGCTGCCAGACTGGAGTTGGGACTTGGCTATGATGTCCCTGAAGGTCTCATCTATAGACTTCTCTGTCTGTCTCAACTCTTCCAGGTCTGCCACTCTAGCCTCCAGAGATTGGTCTCATTCTCTGAGAGACAGGAGCTCTTTGCACCGGGTGCACATGTTCAATTTCTCACTGGCGGGTAAAAAAATCATACATGTGACACTCGATGCAGAAGACTGGGAGGCCAGCCTTTAGCTGCTGGACTGCTACCTTCATCTTAAATTGGTTTAGTTCCTGGTTAAGTTTAGGTTGCTATGGGAGTAGGAATGCATACAATTAGGGTCCTTTAAATGCATTAGTATATTCACTGTGTATCTGGTAGTGACCTACAAGGAATGATTAAATTCTTGATAAAGTGTGGGTAATTTCTGAATTTAGGTTAAAAGGCTGATTAATTTTTTTTTTTTTAGTGTAAAAATGTTACCTGCCTATAAATTAAAGAAAGAACTAGGGGTGGGTGGGAAGGAGGGAAATATAAGCATGCAAACTCCTGGTTTTTGCCTGCCCTCTGATTAGCTATTTAATACAGACACACAAATACACTAAATCAGCGATTGTCAACCGGTGTGTCATGACACACTAGTGTGTCGCCAAGCACCAGCAGGTATTTCCCGGCTCCTGGTGTCCCACTGCCCCACATGTGCTTCCCTTTTCCCCAGGGGCAGAATGGCCAATGCAGTTGGTAGGGGAGTGCCACTGCCGGAGTCCAGGCTGGCGGCGGCTGAAAAGTGGATAGACCCTGCAGAAAGAGTGGAAGATGCTGTGTGCCGCCACTGGAGGCCAGGCCGGTGGCAGCTGAAGTGTGGAGAGACCTTGCACACCGCCGCCGGAGGCCAGGCCAGTGGGGCTGAAGAGCTGAAAGACGATGTGCGCCACCGTCGGAGGCCAGGTGGGCGTTGGCTGAAGAGCGGAGGCCAGGTTTATTGGGCCAAACAATGAGAAGAGGCTCCACGTGAGCTTGTGTGTGTGTGTGTGTGTGTGTGTATATGAATGGCAGCTTTGTGTGCTTGTGGTAGAATGGGTGCATGAGTGGCAGCTTTGTGTGTGTGTGTGTGTGTGTGTGTGTGTGTGTGTGGTAGAATTGGTGCATGAGTGGCAGCTTTGTGTGTGTGTGTGTGTGTGTGTGTGTGTGGTAGAATGGGTGCCTGGGTGCGTGTGTGGCAGCTTTGTGGGCTGTGGTAGAATGGGAGCAAGAGCATTTGTGTGTGATTGAGAACTTGTATGTAAGTGAGAGAGCATGTGCGAGATTGAGAGCGAGACTGGTCGGAGGTGATGTGTTTCTTTGAGAGAGACAGACTGGTCAGGAAGATGATGGGTGTGTGTGAGACAGAGACTGATCAGGGAGGTGACTGGTGTGTGTGAGAGAGACAGAGACTGGTCAGTGAGGTGACTGATGACTGTGTGTGAGGAAGAGAGACTGGTCAGGGTGGTGACTGGTGCGTGGGTGTGTTGAGAGACAGATACTGGTCAGGGAGGTGACTGGTGTGTGTGTGTGTGTGTGTGTGTAAGGAAGAGAGGCTGGTCAGGGTGGTGACTAGTGTGTAGGTGTGTTGAGAGACCGAGACTGGTCAGGGAGGTGACTGGTGTGTGTGAGAGAGACAGAGACTGGTCAGTGAGGTGACTGATGACTGTGTGTGAGGAAGAGAGACTGGTCAGGGTGGTGACTGGTGTGTGGGTGTGTTGAGAGACAGATACTGGTCAGGGTGGTGACTGGTATGTGTGAGAGACAGAGCCTGGTCAGGGAGGTGACTGGTGTGTGTGTGAGGAAGAGAGACTGGTTAGGGAGGTTACTGGTCTGTGAGAGACAGAGACTGTGTGTGAGTGACTGGTTGTGGGCCCTAAGGAAGAGGACTGTGAGGACAGAGCTTCAGCAGCCACT
Source organism: Rhinatrema bivittatum (assembly GCF_901001135.1). Taxonomy (NCBI): domain Eukaryota; kingdom Metazoa; phylum Chordata; class Amphibia; order Gymnophiona; family Rhinatrematidae; genus Rhinatrema; species Rhinatrema bivittatum. Next base: position 176,937,662 of record NC_042616.1, read on the forward strand.
GCTGCTTCTGGTGAGTGCTATTGGTCTGCAAGGGAAAGGAGTAGAAGAGTTGCTGGAGAGGGTAAGTAAAAGTGGCTTTTAAGTTTATTTTTCTTGATTGACTGCCATTTTAATTATTGGGTATTATGTGATGTGTCTGCTGTTTTGAAATATTTTATTGATATTTGGACAATTTTTAATAATTTTTATGAGTTTTTAGTTGTTGGATGTTATTCTTTTCATCAGCTGTTTTGTAACATTTATTAGTATAGTTTTACCATTTTTTCTGTGTGGGGATCTATAGCAGCTTGGCTTATTCTGTTTTCCTAATAGGAAGTGTATTAGTGTTTAGGGCCTGGTTTAATATTTGTAGTATTGCCATTTCATAAGTTGGGTTGTTATTGTTTGAGTGTGTTCCATAATGCAGGTGTAACTTTGTGCAGATTAGTTTCTGTGCATTATTGCAGATCCTGGGACTGTGTTAGGTGCTATATTTCTCTTTCTGTTTCTCCAGGTTTGCACTGCATGCAGAGTGGCTGTTTCGGTTTTCCATTCCAGTTTCTGTCTTCATGTTTATAATTTTTGGTCTTTCTGTACTTGGTGAAGGTCAGTTCTGGGTGTGTGACCGAGGTGAGGTATTTTACTAGCATGTAGGCATTTGTATCAATCTTATTTATTGTGTTTTCTCAATAGGACATGCATTAGTGGTAAATTACTTTTTCATAAGGAGGGGTATTGTGCCTGCCAGTAAAGGGAATTTGTTTTGCTTTTACTTAGATGTCATCAGAACCAAAATATCTTTTTTTGTATAGTGAGTTGTACAGGTTCTGCTCTGCACCCATTGTTGGGAGTCGAGGGGGTTCTTGAGGATGCAGAATGTATATTGTATATATGTAGCCCCGTGACGGTCACATTTTCAGTGTCACGCATGTGAGAACCATCTGTCAGGTGTGTCCCGGCCGAAAAAAAGTTGATAACCACTGCACTAAACAATATACCCCAATAGTTTACTTATCCCCAAAACTATTAAGTTCTAAAAATTTCCCCAAGCAGTATTTACTGATTCTTTTCAGCCACCAGCAAGGTGATCTTCTCTCAGTGTTCCCACATCTAACAGGCAACCATTATAGTCTTTAGACCAATATGAATGTTTTTTGTTTTAGAATGTATATTGAATGAAATGTTAATATCACTATTTATTTTTATTAAATTTCTCATACATTTTACAATGAAAAGAAAATTGGCAATTTTTGGATTCCATAACTTCAAATTTCAAGAAAATAGGAAACAAATAAAATCCATATACATTCCAATAATTAAGTCCACATTATTGGGAAGCCATATTTAAAGATAATTATTAAGGTAACAGTCATAACACTTTATGAACTTTTGGAGACTCTTTCTTATTAACCAGTATTCAATTTATGCATACTCGCAATTTACAATACCCTCATCCACCTTTATCCGTAAGAAATACTTTCAGATGAGAAGGTTCAAGGAAAACAAACTTATTTTTTTGTAGTGTAATAATACACTTACAAGGAAATTTGAGGAAGAATGTGGCCCCTAGGACCAACACTCTCTGCCTCATCAACAAAAATTGTTTCCTTCTCAGCTGTGTGTTTCTCGACACATCTGGGAAAACCTGGACCAATTTACCACAGAACATAAAACTTTTTTTTTTTTTATATTTTTGCAGGACTAGATTTTTGTCCTGCTCCAATACAAAGGCCAATATGAATGTTTTTTGTTTTAGAATGTATATTGAATTAAATGTTAATATCACTATTTTAGGCTGGACTTTGAACTATCACAATGCCCATATGGTCTTGTTGATCACTGTGAAAGCTGTGTTCATGAGCCACTGACTTTGTGGCATTGATCGCACAACTAGTTAGACTGGTTGTGCCGTCACATCCATGCATTTCAATTCCAGAACAGGACCTAAAGTTCTGAAAAGTCGTGTTTTGGAGAGCTTATTTTCTGATTGCTCAAATAAATGTTTTGCAATGTATGAAGGTTCTTAAACTCCCACACAGGATATAGTATGAAACACTATATGAAATTCCTATGCCATCGTGTATTTTTCAGTAGCTAGGGTTGAAGCCTTAGGGGCTGATTTTAAAAGCCCTACGCGTGTAAATCCAGAGGATTTACGAGCATGGGGGGGGGGAGGGTTACGCGCGCCGGGCCTATTTTATAAAGGCCCAGCGAAGCGTGTAAAGCCCCAGGATGCGTCTAAGTCCCAGGGCTTTACAAAAATGGCGGTCCGGGGCGGGAGCAGGGCGGTCCGGGGGTGGGGTGGGGCAGGGCCAGAGCCCTCTGGCACAGCGGCCATTTGCCGCTGTGTTGGAGGATCGCATGCCAGCGGGCTGCTGGCGCTCGCAACCTGCAGTGAAATAATAATTTGAAGGGGGGTTAGGTTACGGTTAGGGGCGGAAAGGCTAGGGGAAGGGGTGGGAAGGTCAGGCTAGAGGGTAGGAAACGGGGGAAGCCCGCGGGTGTCGGCACATGCAGGGTGCACAATTGTGCACCCCCTTGCGCACGCCGACTCCCGATTTTATAACGTGCGCGCATGTTATAAAATCGGGCAGACATGTGTACACGCCGGGTAGCACGCTCACATGTACGTCCGCACACATGTATGAAAATTCACCCCTTAATGATTGGCACTACTGCTCACAAGTTTCCAAATGTGTGCTAATTCAAATCCTTTTTGTGAATGTTACCATTTGTCCGGTATATGCACATAGATCACTCTATGCAGATTTCTAAAAACATTTTGTGCCTTGGCTGTTTTTTCTGCAGGTCAAAATGAGGACGAGGCTAAGCATTTCAATAGAATTTTTATTTTGTCTTGACAGTGAAGGGTAAAGTTCTGAGCACCAAGTTCAGCATTTAAGTGTGTCAAACTGCTCCAGATTCCCCATTTATAGTTTTATATATAAAAATGTGGCATTTTAACAGGTTTTCTAATAAGTGTTAGGACAATTTAGTCAAACTTGATGCAGGCATCCCGTATATAAAACCAGAATTGATTCTTTCTCTCTACATTCCTAATTGGGACAGTAAGTGCACATGTGAGATTCTTACCTTTATCCCTCTCTAAAAATAACAGGAGTACTATTGTTCTTTTGGTGTGACATTGCAAGTTATGAGTCTGGTAAAATGTCATTTTAGATTGGTATACAGGTTACATCATCCTAGCTCTGTGACAAGATAATGTTTGTCCATTTAGCAGTGCCCTCTGCTTTGGAAATTAAAAGGAAGAGCCAGTAATAGCCGTGTTACTCTGCTATGCCTTTTGCAGTCAAATATCTTTAAATGGCCTATTCAGAAATATTTTACCTTTTTAACAATGCCTTTTGCAGTCAAATATCTTCAAATGGCATATTTGGAACATTTCAAGCATATTGCCCTCAATGTGGTGATGACAGCACCTAACAGACTTGGTAGTGGAGAAAGAACTTGCAAAGAGTGATTTGATATGATAATGGCCAGCTTTACAAAAGACACCATTTCAAAGTACACGGGAGTTGCACTATAACATGGCAACATGCACCCAGCTCTTCCTTCTCCTTTTCTCTACTCTTTCCCAGCATTCTCTTCCCCTCTCTTTGCTCAGGTTGTAACTTAAGCCTTGTGGGAACAAAATCCCAACAAGACTTGCAGGGCAAGAGAGGATGCTGCAGATTCAGGGCAAGCTATTTGGAGGTTTACTTAAACATCAGCATGACCTGCAGTGGTTTTAGTGCTGTGGACCATGCCATCCAATCTTCCAATCTCCTGCCCATATTGAAAGTGGCAGAATATAACCTTTAAATACAGTTAGTACCCCATTACTCGCAGCTATTATTATTATTATTATTATATTTATTCAGTTTGATTGCATGGCCTTTGATATAGTGTCATCAAAGGGGTTTACAATAAATCTAATAAATTATATAGGCAAAGTAAGACATAACAAAAAATACATTACATTAAAATAAAGCACAATTTAAATATACAATTTTCAAACAATTAACTTTGAATCATTTGTCACAGCTGTGGGGTGGGTATCTGAGTCAGGGAAAAACCTTTCCAGGTATATCCTCATCGTATCAAGGATGCCACTTGCAGCAAGAAGGAAGCTGGGTGCAGACCATTAGATACTAATGCTAGTCTAGCTTGGAATTGCAACTGAAGGCACATGATATTAATGTGTATTAATGGGATGATTTTAACATGGTTTTAATTAATCTCAATGGAGCCGATTTCCTGTTCTGCCGTTTGCCTGCTCACCTTGAAAACAAGGTAAGCTGTCATGTCTTCATCCCACCTATCTGGTCCAAACTGGGCCAGTTGGAAAATGAACTAGGCCTAACCTGTATGGGCCTGTCACAAGATGAGCTAGGCCTAACCTTCCTCCCCACCACCCATGGGTTGGGACTAGTTCATTTTATGACAGGCACCATCAGGATTAGGAGAGATGTTGAAGACATGACAGTCTACTGTGGTTTTGAGGTGAGCAGTCCAGCAAGACAATAGAACATTTGCTCAAGTGTATTAATAATTTATATGTGCACAATAAAGCTGTGTCCACTTTTCTGCAACAAATATGGGGACCTACTTACTGAAGGGCTGTAACACATTGACGAGCATTATTAAGAATTGTTAGTAAATAGGTTCCACTGAGTTTAAGGAAAGCCTTGTTAAAACTGGCCTATTAGGGGAACAAAATGGCTACTATGACCAGATGCTAAGTAGTGTTCTTCTATCAGTCTGAGTCCTATTTGTCTTTGGAAGTTCTTTTCATTTTTCTTTTCCCTATCATGGTGACACAAAAGGGGAGGCACAAAGTTTAAGCTTACCCTAACGGTGCAGTCCAAGGATCTATGAACAGACACTTGAGTAACCAGGAATAGCATCTGGATCCAAGTGCCATGACTAACTCTGGGTAAGAGAAGGGCTGCTTATTTTTCAGAGTGTCTCTTAGCTTGGGCATTCCAACCCTCCACTACAGCAAATGACTCAATGTTCGACTGGATTCCCTGGGGACATTCGACTGATGTCTCTAGGGCCAATGTGTTGCCAATGCAGGATGTGGAAGGAGTCAAGCCAGCAGGAAGTGAGACCTTAGGGGCCAGCTTCCTAGAATGGCATGCGTTGAAGACTCTGCATTTATCCAATGAGCCCAGATTGTGGAGGACAGATCCAGGTAGGTCACTCCAGGAGTGGCTAGTGTCTCTACTTAGGTCATTCTGGGCTCTTCTCCTCCTGGTGGAATTCCTTTGTCACTAGAAATGACTTTTAGCTATGGACAGAATGATCATGATTTGGGAACCTCTGTGACTTCTAAGAAGGATATTTCTTTGACTGATGTCTGGGAGGTAGTTACCAGGCCAGAGAGGATATTGGTTAATTCTGTTCTCAGTTCTGTTCTTTTACTAAAGCCACAGTAATCAAGTTGGCGGACCATGATAGGAGGATTGGTGATTTAGAAGATCTGACCAGGAAGCTAGGTTATCAAATTTATCATTTCAAGTTATCAGCTCAGCTCATAGAAAAGATTGTTTGGTTCTGCATTCTAAATTAGAAGCTTTAGAAAATGCAGCAAATGATCAAAAACTTGCGCAGTCTGAATTTTTGTAAAGATAAGATGTTATCCCCTCAAAAACATTTTAGGAAGTACTTGAGGGAAGTTCTTCAGTTTCAAATGTAGAAATAATTGGAATATCTAAGATGTATTCAATTCCAACTGTGTTTAGTAGTGAGAATGTGGAGGAAGGGACATTAGACACCATTCTCACCACAGACAGACAGCCTGGATATGTCAGAGTTTTTTTGAATCTTCGCAGGATGTGATTTCAACTAGGGCAAACCTACTTGTCTTCCTGCACTTCCAAGATGAACAAAAACTTGATCCTGTAGCTATATTTTAAGTTTAGAGATACTCCTTTTTGTGGTCTAAAAGTGATGACATTTCCAGATGTTGCTTGTGCTATACAACTCAGGAGAAAAATTTTCCTTGAGAAGAAGGCCCAAGGTACCTCCTTCTTGAAATTTCCGTGTAAAAATGCTTAGTGAATTTTCAAAGGGAACAAGTACACATTCTTTGACTGTTCCCATTTGGAAAAGTTTTTGCATGATAAAATTTCATGATCATTGTTTTCATTGATTGGGTAATGGCTAAAGAATGATATTTATCTAATTTCTACTTTTGTGATATTTTTCTTTTTTTACCTCCCTTGGTATATGTGAGTTGGGTACAATCTCGCAATATAGGATTCTTTCTATTTTATTTTCTTACTATATTTCAGCTGCTTGAACTGTATTACTTTATGGTTTATTTTATAAATCTTAATAATTCAGAAAATAAATTGATCTATGAATGCACATGGATATCATGAATAAATTGGTGGATTTTAGTAAATCACCCACATGACATATTTATTTGTTTAAGCAAGGAACTTGCCCAGAAGTGGAGAGAGAGGAGGTGACAGGAATAGTCATGGCAGAGGGGGAGATCCAAGATGGTGGTCTGACCTGGCTGTGCTGAGCATCTCTCTATTTTCCCTGAGGAATTTCTTTTCCTTTTCTAAGAATTAATGCCTCATTCAGGCTGTAAATGTCGGACTCGGGAGAAGCTGGTTTAGGAAGCCCTTCCAGCAAGTTGGGTGCTTGGCCCGATGGACGCTCATATTATTCATGGAGCTACTTACCCAGGTGAGAAGCAGTGGCTAGAAGAAAATCAAGAAGGCATGGGGACACGGATTCTCTTCATGACTCGATAACCTCATTGTTCCTGGTGCAAAGAACTCCTCAGGAGAATCCTGTGGCAGTGAGAACAGCTACTTCAACGGCTATCCCGTCGCTCCCTGATGAGGTCAGCAACATAGGAGGAGTCTTGAGACCAACTTCGAAGCTTTCCGCGGTTGAAGCCACTGGAAGCGGCGTCTCTAGAGAAATCACAATGGAAGGTTTGTCCCAGTTCCATGCCGTTATCGATAATACTCTGCCAGATTCTTCAGAGTTTGAAGTGAAATCGTTACCACTGGTAAGACCTTTGGTCTTTTCATTAGAGGCAATTTGGGAAACTCTGGTTATTTTAAACTATAATTTAACATCTCAGTTGAAGCCTTTAACAAAAAAAATGCTGGATATTGAATCTCAAGTTAAAAAGATACAGGAGGAAGATATAAAGAGGGATCGGGCATTAGATTTCATCAGTCAAGATACAGTGAAATTGAATAAGTAACAAGCAACTTTAATAAGGAAAAATCAAAATCTGACTAGAAGAATTGAAAATCTAGAAAACCAGTCACGAGGGAAAAATTTAAGATTGATTAATTTCCCGAAAGTACCATTAATTTCAGCTAAGGAGATGTGGAATAAGTACGCTGTGGAAGTTTTAAAAAATTCCCCAGCAAGCACTCCCACCACTGACGAAAATTTACTACGTACCTTCGTGGAAGATAAACCCTAAGGAAGGACAGGACTTTCAAGTATTAACACCTTTGAATGTATCTGAAATATTAGAGTCTTCGGACTCATTATCTGCCCAACCCGCTACTATGATTGTTTCCTTCTTACTTGATACTGATAAGGAATGGGTATTAAAATCATATTTTAGGAATCGTAAAGAAAAATTCTTTCAGTTGAATGTTCAGATAATTCCTGATGTAACTAGGGACACTCAAAAAAAGAAAAAGAAGAAAGCAGTTTCTAATTATGAGACCTAAATACTTCAAATGGGAGCCTCATTCCTTCTGAGGTTCCCTTGCAAATGCTTTATCAGGTACCAGAATGTAAAATATATTTTTTTCTTGCCATCTCAGCTCACAAAATGTATAACTGATAGAAGTGTTGTCGATGGGCATGATTTGGTGATTCCTTAGAAGTTGGGATGCTCTTTATAAATGAATAATTTGTAACTCCACTCAGTTGGGTCAGATAGAATTCTTCTTGTTTATTGATTATTTGGGAAAAAATTGTAGCCTTCCATATGCATTGGAAACTCCTATTTGATGACTTTGATATATAATGGCTAGTTATATACTTGTTATATTGTGTATGTAAGATTGAGATATCTGTAAATTGCCTATGCCATTTAATTTCTGCTCTTTCAAGGATGTACTTGATTGTGAAAATGTTAAATTGCAATAAATAAAAAATTTTAAAAAAAGGAATAGTCATGGCTGCCTATGTTATTATAAATTAGAGTTTAACCATAAAAAAAACAGATTTATTTGTAGATTTTATTTTAAAGCAGTGGATTGGTGAATCAAATAGGTCACATCTTAAGTTAAAATATGCAACTTAGAGGCCCCACATACCTCAGAAATCTTGCATAAATATATCTTTAAAGACATGCCCTTACTCTTAATCGCATAATACATTTTCAGTATCTATGACTTGATTAACCTGTTCCCAACGTGCATATGCACTTTCCTGAAGTCACCAACATCTGAAAGTGGGCAAAGGAGATGCATATGCTCATACAGTGATGTCAGCTAAAGACCAAAAATGTGGGTCCACACTCACCACATTGCATCTTTTAAGTAAGTTCCAAACCACATATGTGGCTCAATTCCATGACAAGCGGTGGGGAATGAACAACATTCTTAAGCTGATAATACAAAATGCTATAAACATCTTTAAGATCCTTTGACTTAAAATAAAGTAAGCCATTACCCTAGCATAGGGAATGGACTGATTCTTTCCACCCTGGGCCGACTTTTGGACTGTGCAACTTGTATTGTTGCACAGAGGCCATCCATGAGGGGGACCACTGCCCCCTCTTGACATGACCTCAGAGGCCAAAGCAGAGTTATTCTGTGCAGCCACTCCTTCCGATGTGGCATGCGGGACCAAAGACAAGTGCTGCTGTAGCTCCCGCACCCCTCCCTTTGGATGCGGTCTGTTAAGCCAAAGCAGATTGCTGCCACAGAGCCGCATCTGCTTTCCAACTTGGCTTGTGGGCCAAAGAGCTGCTTCCTCCATTCTGTAACTGCCTACCCATGGTCTGGATAGCAAGAGAGCGGGAGGGTGGTCGGGTGCTTTAACCTACTCCTGCAGCCACCAGCCCCTCTCCTTCCAGTATGGGTCAAACAGCTGATTTGAACCACACAGGAGGGAGAGGAGCTAAGAGCAGCTGGAGCAGAGTAAGTGTGCCTGAACACTAGCACTATCTTTCTGCTGACCTGGCCAGTTTCAGAGGGAGAGGAGGGCAATGAAAGGTGAGGTAGTGTAGGAGAAAGGAAGGTAAGTGAAATTCTGAGGAAGCGAGAGCTTGAAGTTTCAAGGGGAGAATAGGAACTCAGGGATTGAGTAAGAGGAGGCAGTGAAAGCAGGGACACAGGGATTGGATGAGATGAAAGCAGGGACCCGGGGATTGAATGAGAACTCAGACTGAGCAGAAACTCGGAAATTGAATGGAAGGAAAGGGGTGAGAACATGGACTCAGGGACTGGGCAGGGGAGAGCTGATACTGTGGGAATAACCGAGGCCTCAAAGATTTGGGGGGGAGGATAAAAGTAGGGACCTAAAGGGGAGAGAGTTTAAGTTATGAAGGACCTGGAGGCTGGAGAGGGGCTGAGAGGCCATGGAAAGAGTCTAGTGAATCTGGAGGAGGCGAAAGGATGGAAATGGGGGTGAGTGGGAGAGCTGAGGAAGAGTAAAAGAAAGAAAATTAGAGAAAGGGGAGAGAATGAGTGACAGAGCTAGGCTTGCAAGGGCATGAGAAGCAGAAAAAAGTAGAGGACTGGGGAGAAGGTGAGTACTGAGGATGAAAATTGGGGTTCTAGGGAGTAGATGAGAGACAAGACAGGGAAGTAGAAGGCCAGAGAAGGAGTGAGAGATGGGAGAATGGGTGGATTGGAGAAGGAATGAACAATTGGGGGGAGTAAGAGATTAGGATAATTCCAGTCCAATAAAGGGTGTGCTGGAATCTCTCAGAAAATTCTAGGCCGTCCAGGAGATATTTCCAAGAGATTCAGAAGAGAATGAGTTGGTATAGAGTGAGTATGGGAAATGTGCAGTAATTGGGACAGATGCACATGCACTGACAAAGATTTCTTACTGCAGAAAAAGAGAAGTAAGTCCCATTAGGTTTCCCCTTTTTTTTGAGACAGAAAGATGTCATAACAGTGTGTGGGAAAATTTTAGAATCCTGTTGGTTTCTTAATATAATTCCCAATATGGAACCCTTTCTCTGTGTGACGGGGATTTGCCAGTCACTAGGACTCTTCCTATGTATATTTTTCCTTCATGAGGTAGTGGGAAGGGTTTTGCAGATTTTTGGAATCCTCCTATAACCAAAACTCCACCTTTTGGGGGGAAAGACTTCTAGGGGTATATAAACCCTGGGAGCATGCTCACTTGTAAGTGGGCTGGAGAGAGAGCTTGAAGAAGGAGTTGGAGAGCTGGAGATTCCTCCAGGATCTCAAAGGCAATTCAAACAAGAGTTTTGAGGAAAGAGATTTTTGAGAAGATTGTTGAATTGATTGACCAGAGTCAGAGGGAAGGGCATACCCTTGGGATCCCAATGGACTGGATCAAAGAACATTTTGCCCAGGTAACAAGTTAACAGTGTGGGTGAAGAGAAGGATTAAGACTTTTGAGCTACTATCACCACAGACGGGCACCACAGATCTTCAGGTTGCATTAGCATTAGCTGGTTTCATCCTATAGGCATGAGGACATGCGGAGGTCCATATATATTTGCTATGCAGCTCAGCTACATAGTCACATAATCCAATCTGACTAACTTAGCCTGTATATTCAGTGATGCAGGTACACCGCTGTATATACCCAGCTATCCTAAAGTTAGCTGGATACATCTATCTATGGGATAACCAGACTTAGCCAGATAAGCTATCTAGCTAACTCTGGTTTTTAACTGTGATTTTTGCAGTTGGATCACAGTTTTAAATTTTTGACCCATATTGGGATTTTTCTGATGATTCTATACTTGGGAATTGTTTCCCTCCAGTTTTTGTGCACGGGGATATTTTTCTATCTTTTTGCTAGCTACCTTTTGGATCCCCATTCTATCCTCCCAATCCTCTTAGCAGGGAAGTTTTTTCCCTATGGATAATAAAGCAAGAGAACTTAGAAGGGAATTAGCTTCTAGTATGGACAAACTATCTATCATCTTCATTGCTTTAATTGTCCTGATGTTGTTTTTGATTTTTTGAATACTGGCTTGGATTATTTTATTTGTTGCTGTAAAGACTTTGATTTGAAAACCAATTTGGACTCCAGTTTGATTTTTGCCTATTACTCTATCAGAATGGAGGGACCTTGGTGTAAGTATTGGCTGCATCCGGTGATTCCCTTGCTCTTTTATGGGACATCTTTGCACTGTTTGGAGGTTTTTGACTGTGGACAGTAATCCTCAGATACTGATAGTGACTGACCGTGATAGGGGCCATAAAATACTATCTTTCCCCTCATTTGGACTTGGACCCGGACCTATAGCACCCCTGGTTGAGGCTAAACCACATAAATGGGGGACTGGCTACATCTGGAAACTAATAAGCAACACAATCAGCAAAGGGAGATGTTTCCTGGAAATAATCTATGAAGAACTGTTTTATCTGACTTAATGAAAACAGCGAGTAGAGGTTACCAGAATTGTGGTATCCCGAAAATTCCTCTAATTGTGATCTTATGGGAAACGAGTGACAGTTCCAAAAGTAGTATATTGATGGGTGTAACCGTATGTGTAAGACACAGATTTTCCCTACCAGTAGAACTGGTAGTCTAAATTACTACTTTTACTAAATATGAGAGGAGCTTTTTCCTCCCTTTTGTGTTTAAGGTTCAAGGATTTTCCTCTGGTTACCAGGCCTGGATTTGCCAACAGCATACTAGGCCTGTGCCTAGGGGGGCAAAGTTTTAGGGGGGGCAGTAGGACAGCTGAAGATTTGCTGCCTCCCAGTTCTGCGCTCTCACTCAGCAGAGAATGGCCTTGTGATCCTGCTCCAACCCCTCCTCTCCCAGTGCAGAGAACAGGAAGGAAAGAGAGACTGGAAGGGACAGAACAAAAACAAAACAAAACTGCTTTATTCCCTATTTCAGCCCCTCCCGTCCTGTCCTGTGCAGGAAACTGGAGGAGGGAGATGAGGCCAGAGCAAGCAGCAGGGAGCAAAGAAAAGTCATTCTACCCCTAATCCACCTCCTCCCCTCCTGTCATTCAAGCACATAAGGGGAAGTGGTGAACCTGGAGCAGATAGAGTAGGACAAAGAAAGCTGTGCCTTAGATGTTCTGCTCTGTTGTCTCTTGTCTGGGGAGACGGGGAAAGGAGGGCAACAGCACCAGCAGTGCCAGGGGTGGCAAAATCCGAAATCCGTCCCTGCTGGTTACTGAAGGAGTCTGATAAGAGTTTGAAGAGCACTTTACTTGGACTGAAAGGAAAAGGTGGATTTTGTGCATCTACTTGTTCAGCTGAATAAGATAAATGACTGTAAATAATTTATTTACCTCTTCTCTAATATTTGCTAGAAAATTCTTGCATATACAACTTTTACCTCAAATAATTGCAAACCATTGGGAACTGTAACCTGGTACATGAAGTGACACATTGCACATAAAGAAGGCAGTGCATGTAAATATATCTCATGCCCATTCATTGTCAATATCCTAACAGCTTGACTGCTTAGGCGGTGCATGAAGAATGGTTGGAAAACCAGTGCCTTAGAGGAGTGGCAAGCATTATGGGGTAAATTTTAAAACGAGCCCGCGCGTCCACGTGGGTGCGGTTCCCGGCGCGGCACATGGACACGCTGATTTTGTAACATGCACACCGGATAAGTTGACTTAGGGAATAGCCACTGCCATTACTGGCATTAGAAGCATGGGATCTACTTAGTGTTTGGGTACTGCCAGGTGCTTGTAGCCTGGATTGGCCCTTTTCAATCCTTGGGGAGCAATCTGGATCCTCAGAGGCAGAGTTGCAGATCAGTGCTTGGTAGAATAAGCCACCCTTTTCTGCTTGCTCAGCTTCCCTTCCACATAGCCATCAGGTGGCTCAGAGATAATTGCTCCTACCCAGGGCCAGTGCAAGGGTATTGGGCACCCTAGGCAACCCTTGCGCTGCCGCCCCCCACCCAGTCGCGCCCCCTCCCTACCTGTTTCAGCACAGACTGTGTGCTTCTCAGGGCGCCGAGCTGTAGGAGGTGCCGAAGAGCAGCCACGTGGTGCCGCAAGCGGGGCCTATCCCGCTCGCGGCAAAGAGAAATAGAAACAGTTGGCGCCGAAACAGGTAGGGGGGGGGGCGCGACCCCTGTGTGCTTCTCAGGGCCGCGAGCAGCCCTGAGAAGCACACAGTGTCTTTCTGTTTGCCGCGAGCAGGATAGGCCCCACTTGCGGCACCACGTGACTGCTCTTCGGCGCCCCCTACGGCTCGGCGCCCTAGGCGACCGCCGAAGTTCGTCTAATGGACACGCCAGCCCTGCTCCCACCTCTTACCTCAGCAGTCTGCTAGAGGGAGACCAGCTTAAGCTCTTTTGCTCTTACAAGACCAGATGTGAGCATCTTCTGAGACTGGTTGCAGAGAGAATGCATAACAGAAGAGGGAAAATGAGGTTCATAAAGGTTGAAATGAGTCTGACTTGGAACAGAAGCCACCATTAACAAAACTGAAAAAATGGTCAAAGATATGCCAACTACACCTTAATCCAAAAAATTGCAAAAATCACACCTACTGAAAGCAGAAGCACAAAGAGAGGTGAAGACCTAGGAATCACCAAACAGGAAATAGCCCTGGGGATTACCATCTCTGATGACCTCAAGGAAGCCAGTCAGTTTGAGAAAGTAGTTGGTAAAGCTAATAGTTTAAAATGCAAGGTAATATTACCCCTTTATAGGTCTCTAATGAGACTCACTGTAAGTACTGTGTCCAGTTCTGCACACCACATCTGAAAAAGCGCATGAACAAAGCAGAGACAATTTAAAGTAGTACCACCAATAGTGTATATCCTGCAACTGAAGCGATATATAGAGTGACTCTCTATAAGAAAGAAGGGAAAGGAGAGATAGGATACAAACATTCAAATATCTAGGAGGTTTCATTTTTTTTAAATTTTAGTTTTTATTTATTCAATTTCAAAATATATACATCAAGATAACTTGAAAAGGAAATCACAAGCTGATTCAAAAAAGAAGAAAAAGGAAAATAGATATACAAATTCAAGGAAAATATAGCAAATCAGCTGTAGATCAAGTCCATAATTAGGAGAATTCTAAGATCTCTAACCTAAAGGAAAAGGAAGAAAAAAACATCAAAGGAAAAAGCAGTCAAGCAGCTTCCCCCAAGGCTATCCTCAAAAAAAAAAAAAAGAGAGAACACTCTACCCTTACACAGGGGCCTCAGGTGCAATAACATGGGTTCTGAAGACACAAATTTGTCAGCGAGAAAAAAGGAGGCTAGGCTAAAAAGAAAGTCATAGTATTCTTATAGTTAACTCAACATTTACAGGGGAATTTGAGCAAAAACTGCACACCATCGGTAACAGCCTGGTCTCAGGGTCTCAGCAGAAGGAATTTCTTCCTGTTCTTCACAGTTGATCTTGCAACATATGAAATGCCAAAGTCCTGCATTGTAAGAAAGTCCCACCACTATGTCTAAAATACATTCTAAAAAGCCAGGCTCTACTAGAGTCCAAGACCAAAGAGATCAAAAATATAGAGAGTATTGCAGAAACACAATCAGATGTTCCCAGCAAAGCTTCAGCATGCAGAGAGTTGTCTGATATGTCCTGAGACATTCTACTCTCAACTTCTTTCATAGAGGGAGGAAAATAATACATTCCGGCAAGAGGAAGAAGTGCATTTTCTGGAATTTTAAGAACCTTTAACATATATCTTTTAAACATGTCCCTAGAAGAAACCATAGGAACATTGGGAAAATTCACAAAATGAAGATGCGCCTTACGGAATTCTCCAGAATTTCTACTTTATTAGAAAACAATGTGTTATCTTTGATCAAGCTCTCCTGTAGAAAGTTAGTATGAGACAAACTAGTTTTAACTTCCATAACTGAGAAACCATAACATCTTTAAAATTTTCCAAGGCAATTCTATAGGACTCCAAAGACTTATTGTTGCACGGCCCGTCCACGCCCAGCCAGCGCACGGGCCTGCTCACCTCGCTAACTTCTCTACAGGTCACGAGTCGGCCTCCCCAGTGGCAGCTGTGAGCTCCTCCAGGCCTCGATGTCCCGTGGCGGCGGTCTTCGGGCCTTCCACTGCGCACCAGGCCTCATGCCGGAGTTTGGCATCCTAAGTGATGTTGGCCACGCCCCTACGCACGCAAACGTGCGGATCGCCTGGCCTCTTGTGGGCCAGGGGCGGGTCCTAGCTCCGTGGCACACTCTGATTGAAAGTATGATATAAGGAAGTTCCTGCCTGCACTTCCTTGCCTTGGCAATCAGGTCAGCACTGTAAGTGTACTAGTTTGCCTCCGCATTCACAGTCTTGTTCCAGCCTGTTTCAGCCTTGTTCCAGTGTCCTACTGTTCCAGCAACCTACTGTTCCAGCATCCTATTGTTCCAGTCCTGTTCCAGTGTCCTCCTGTTCCAGCATCCTTCTGTTCCAGTGTCTGTCTCCCCAGGTAGTACCTCCGGACTGACTCTCTGGTACTGACCTCTGCCTGTTCCTTGACCATTCTGCTCGCTGCCTGAATCTTGACCTCTGCCTGCCTTGTGACCTCGTCTGACCTCTGGAACCCTGACCCTTGCTTCATTGACTACTCCTCGGACTGATCCTTGGAACTGACCCCGGCTGCCATTGACCACGTCTCTGATTCTGGCTTTGTCCCTTGCTTTGTCATTGCCTACGCTGTACTGGCCTTCCTTGGCTCTCCAGGCCTACAGCCTAGTGACCGACCATGCTCCCTTGCTGCTCGTGGGCACACCTCTCTACTACTTCTCCGGGAGACCCTGTGAGGCCCACCTAAGTCCAAGCGGCCCGGGCTCCACACAGAGGGGACCGCGGGCTTCCAGTGGGGAAGCTCATCCTAGCCTCTGTCTCCTCCTGTGCTCCACCCCCTGGGGGCAGGTGCTTCCTGGTCCCTACCAGGGAGCCATTCCACACTGCTCCAGGAGAAGGGTCCACCTCCAAGCGCAACACTTATTATGCTGGTAAAAAATTCCAACTTCAGAGGTAATCATATTCCCTAGATCCTATGGCTTCCCAAATGGACTCCAGGGTAAAAACGGTGGGTCTCATCAAAGTAAAAATCTCCTGCATAGAAATATTACCAGCCATTGCAAAACAAACAGTACCTCCTTCAGCCTCTTCCTGTACCTCTGGTCCCCCAAGGGCATTGAGTCCAGCTGACTCAATGGGACACGCGGCTGCCCTGCTGCTCTCAGCATTCCCGGCTTCCAGGAGAGTAGCTGCAACATAATCCAATGGCGACTCGCTTGGCTGCATGTAGAAAAACCTGGCTAGTGCTGGATCAGCTGGAGGCGTTCTCATCCCTGGTCTTAAAGATATCATCCAACCAGGGGAAGATGGAAGCAAACCTTCCTTTATAGAGCTCTCCAACTGCTCACATGAGCATCCAATGATCTGCGCAGGATTGAAGCAAGTGGGGCCATAGGGAGAGCCTACCAACTTTCCCTTCCTCTTGTGTCCCATATTGAGGTAAATCTGTGTAAGAACTTATAAAAGAAAATGGAGCTCTGCCTATTAGCTGCCTGCCGCCGCACATCCCCTAATTAATGCATGTGCTGGGCTTTTAAAATTCATCTCTAACTCTTGAATTTGGGTGACTTGAAACTTATGAGGTGAATTTTAAAAGCCCGATGGGCACATTATTTAGGGGCTGCATGAAGAAATTGGGCTTGTGCCTGCCAAGCTAATTTTAAAAGCTGCCAAGATACACACATATCTCCCGCAGCACGCATATCTCGCAAGTTTTCAAAAAGGGGTGAGGAGTGCGCATGGTCTGGGAAGAGCATAGGCGTCTTGGGGTGTGAACCTGAGATATACTTGTAAATACTTATGCACCGCAACATGCGGCGAGATCCACTGCCGCGTAACGTTACTTTTGCAATGGATGACGTGTAAGTTAAAAAATTAAAGAAAACCAGGCAGATTTGCAAGATTTTAAGGATTGGGGCTAATTGGGGGAGTGAAGACTATTAAACTAGGGGAGTTTGGAGGACCTATCTGTTAGCTTGGCGAACTGTGAACAAACTGGTAAAACTGGGAATGGTGTTGGCATGCGCCCCTTTTAAAGTCCCCCGATTTACGTGGTAGAAGTGTGATTTTCACACCCATGCATGCGCCCACTTAAATGTGGCACACCTGTGCATGCAGCCAGGCGATTTTATAACTTGCGCATTATATGCGTGCATATGTTATAAAATGGCTGCATCCCTGGGCGCAGGTGGATGTATGCACACTAATGTTTTCACATGCGCCAGTTTGAAGGAGAGAGAAAAAAATGCCCCATTATTGCTAGGAATTCTGCACTTGTTGAAGCATAACCCTGCAGCATAACTGAGAATGGAAACCTGGCATATATAATATTTGAAATGATAAAAATAAGAGTAGAAGAAGAGCTAAGAATGCAGAATATGAGATTTCACGAGCACATCATAAACTAAGAAATCTGTTTATTATTTATTTTATTTATTTTATTTATTTAAAACTTTTCTATACCGTCGTTTAGTGGTACACCATCACAACGGTTTACAGTTAGGCACAAATATGTGGTTTCTCAATTTTCCATAGGGTGCCATTATTATACGTTACATGGTTCAATAATATACTCTAAATGGGGAATGGGTGTGGTTACCATTTATGATTAACTGTCTTTCTAATTTAATACTTAATTGTGAGAAAATAATTAAAAAAATAAGCAATTTAGCTTTTTCTTGGTGACTTCCTGCTTTGTGTATGTGTTGTTATTCCGCTACCTCACTGTGAAATGCTTTTTTGAAGAGCCATGTTTTTAAGCCTTTTTTAAAGAGTTTTAAGTCCAATCAGCAAGTCCAATTTTGACCCTTTTTACTCATTCACATCCAAAAAGAAATCTAAATGTTTGAAAAATATTGAATTTTCAAACCTACTTGCGCAGGTGCAAAGTCTGCAGATAGATTTAGGTGTGGGCTTTGCATCAGTTTTCAAAAAGAAAGCCTGAGTATTCATTTCCATTAAAGATTGCCCTGAGAAAAAGTAGCTGCACAAATTTGTATCTGCTTTCTGTGCAGGTACTTTCCCCATGGAAAGCAACATACGCAGTTTTGAAAATACAAAACGACGAGCATTGTTGCCATCTCTGACCAAAGCCCACCCCTGAGCCTGCCTACCTTTTGGCCTGGGTAAAAGTTCATGCATTGGTGATCCCCAGGCATAATTTGTATCTGAGGAAAGGGTGGGCAGTTTCAAAGATTGCCTTTTATTATTCTCTCTCTCCCCCCCACCACTCTTTTTACCCACAATCCCACACTCCCCATGCTCTTTCCCTCCTTCCTGCGCTCTTCCTCTCTCACATTCTCTCCCCTCCGTCTCCTCATGATCTCTTGCTATTTCCTTCTCACACTGGGAAACCCCACCAGCTTCACTGCTCTGGACTTTGCTTAGCTTTTCCTCAACTGCGCTGCTCCAGCCATCGGATGGTTCACGCATTCATGTTTGTCCACCTGCCACTGCCCTTCTGTGCTGTCAGTGTTACAGACAGACGGACGGACAGACAGTCAGACAAAGCAAAACTGAAATAGAAGCGTGTTTCACAAAAAATGTGTTCTCTGGCGTCTAAATACATTGCTGCTCGTGTGTTTGTATTTTTCATTTAAGTTAACTTCCTTAATAGCTTGAATTGGGATCATTTCCTTCCCTGCCTTTGGAAGATACTAGTTTGAAAAGGCAAACGTGTACTTTTTGATGGAAGAGAAATATGTTGAAAATAGTATAACCGTTTTCAGGGTCTATAGCACGGTACGCCTTTTCATGTCTGGGGAGGTAGAGTCTGAGCATGAACACAGAGAAAAATGCATTTGATAGTCTTAGTTTGGTTCCCTACTGAGTAGTTGCTGGGCATTGTCTGCTGACTATAGGCCCAGAACTGAGTAATCGTGTTGCAAGCAGAGCAAATGTACGTTGCTAAAGTTGTATGGCCATGATTGCTGAGTGCCTCTCTACGCTATGCTTGTTTCTAACTGCTGCTATTGATCCCTCCGTTTTCTTAGTGTTAGAATTTCTCCATACCACCTAAACAACAAAAATCAATTTGCAGCCTAAAAAGACATGCTGTCTTCTACTGTCTCCTGCCAACATAACTACTTTTTATGTCACAGGATTTTCTATTTAATATGAACCTTTTGCTACTAATGGAATCAATTTGTCCCTGCTGTTTTGGGGTTCCATTTGGTGAATAGCAGTATATATTCAAGGCTTGCTGAATATTAACTGTCATGAAAGGGTTTATTTGCAGGATATTCTGGGTAGGTGAACATCTGTATGGCAAGGTTTAGAAACAATGTGGCACCATCTTATATGCTTCATTAATGACCTCAAGGGTTTATTCACCCAGCTTTTATTCAGCTATCAGAGTCCTCCGCTACTAACTCAAAGCAGGAGTAACTTTTTGGGTCTTCTTTTTAACTACACAGTTCTCAGGATCTTCTATGGGAGGAAATTTGTATAGTTATTTTAATTTCTTCTAATGTTAAATCATGGGAGAAATACTGTGATACAATCTTTCCTTTTATTCTAGTATATTCCATTCATTTGGAATATGAAAGAAATTAGGACAGAAATCCAAGAATAGATAATTTGGGGAACTTTCTTTCTGCTTTCTTCTCCAGAGCTCACATCACATCATTTAAAAGCAATATAATCAGTCCATCCCAGCTATAAAAACAGCCTAACATTCTGATTAACTACACATGCCCCTCTATAATATTCATCATTTCTTTTTCTCATATCTTCTCATACACTGTACATGTACATATTCTACCTGTACTTACATTGTACACATGCACCCACACATTGATACACATCAGTCATGCACACACATCAAAAATACAAACAAAGAAGACACAAGACAGCAAGTTAAAACATGATTATAATAAAATATTATAATAAAATATAATAATTGTGTATATGTTAGTTATGTGTGATTTTTTTCTCCTTTACCATCAAATACAGCGTGGATTCTTACTTCCTCTTTAAGTAAAGGAGGTGCTCAGGGTGAGGGTAGTTTTTTACCCTTAGAGTTCAGGCTTCTTGACTTCATGAAGTGATTCCAGATGGGGCTGCTGATCTACCCAGTCCACCATGGCAGTGCTCAGTGGCAGCCTAGAGGGAAATATGGACCAGAGTGCCCTGATGAGCATGTTGGTAGATTAGGAGCTGACTGTTAGAATAATTCTGTGAGGGGGTGTACATGCTGAATATCATTGTTTGTGCAAGAGAAACTGCAAATTACAATTTGTATTAGCCGTGCTGCTCATGATTTCTAGGATTAATCTCGATGGTGATTTTATTCTATTGTTATCATGAATTGCCTGCTAGGAACTCTAGAAAGTAAAAGTTCTAGTTTTGGAAGATATCCTTTGAAATGATACTTTATTGCTGGATCCCAGACCATAGGCTTGAGATGTGAGTTTGGCAGTCTGAAGGATTGATGGTTTTGGATAAGGGATACAGTCATGTGATAATAGAGGGAAAAGTGGGGGATTTGGTTACTTTTCCCTGACTAGCATGAGATGACACAGCTCTTGCCTCTGGACTAGGTCCCACTGCACCACCTGTCTGATCATTTTTTCATTTTGAACCAACAGAGACTGATGTGAGGCTCCAACAGTAACATTGGCACCTCTTTTATTCTATGTGCCCCAAGGTAGAGTTACATAATATTTTCCTTTTTTCTGTCCCTTTTGGGAGGTTGAAAGCTGTTTAAAGGAAACAAAAAAAAAGCCCAGCATTTAAAAAGATGTTTTACAAGCATGAAAGAGCTCCAGCAATGAAAGCTACACATGAAACAGCAAACACAGCTCTACATGCGGTAAGGCCATTTTTTCCACTATAGGGCAAAACACTAGCACAAGCATTGGCTGGTAGCAGACCTGAAATAGAAGACTCAGGGCCCAATTAGAAAGGTAGCTCTATAGTCTGTTTAAATAGAAAAAAAATAACAACAGAACATCATGGAGCAACATCAGAACACAACACAGAAAACAGAAATATATAGGACAATAGACTGTAAATGGAAAGCTACAATAAACAGAAAAGACAGGCAGTGTAACAATGCACAGGGCAGGTTTCAGCCTTCGTGACATACTAAATGAAGGCAGATAAAGACCAAAAAGGTCCATCTAGTTCTGCCCAGCAAGGAGTTTAGGGTTGTAAATGCAGTCTGTTCAGATTACATCTGTGCCTTCTGTTTAGGATTGTAACTAACCGCAGCTCCATGCGGGCTACCCCCTTGGCAGAAATGTTGCACCAAAATTACCACCTGTTATATCTATGCTCTTTGTTTCTTTCCTCCAGCCACTATAGATCCTGGGTGTTTACCCCCCACCCTTATGAATTCTGCTACCATTCTTATCCTTACCACATCTTCAGGGGAGGGCATTCCAGATATCCACCACCCGTTCTGTGAAAGTGTTTACTCACATTCAGATCGATACTGTAAAGTGCGGCTGGAGATTCCCCGTCTGTAACTCGCTGTGGGCGCACATTTCGGACGCGTAAGGCGATCCTGCGATACAGTCTCCAGTTTTACGCGTCCTTAATGCTTCTTGAAACCGACCCGTAACCCCTTCCGCACGCGGCATGTATATCAGATGTAAACGATCGAATTAGCTATTCCCTCCCATACAGTGACGCGCCCCCCGACTATCGCTATTTTACCCTGCCGTTTTGCCCCGCGTTTAACCTGCTAACTTACCGCCTACCCCTACCCCTGCGTTACAGGCAGGGGCAATGGTAGACGGCAAACTTTCCCTCAAATCATTGCACTACACATGCGATTCCTTAAATTAACTTAAAACAATAATGCTAGATCCATATATACAAACATTTGCAGCGAGCCCTGCTTTTGGTAAAGTTGTTATATATATCTATATATATATATATATAAATACCTAGATGTCAGTTTCTGAATCCCCCATCTCCACGCGCGTTTAATCAGGCGGCGGCGGGAGCCAGCGAGCGGGTGGGCGCCTGTTCATCTGGGCGGCGGCGGGAGCCGGCGGGTGGGTGGGCGCCCGTTCATCCGGGCGGCGGTGGCAGGAGCCGGCGGGCGGGCGTTCATCCAGGCGGAGGGAGCCGGCGGCGAAAGCGGCCTCCTGCAGCCCCCGCCGGCAGTGAATGAATGCACGCCTGTGTACGACCGTGCAATTTCGGCGCTCAAGGCAGTCACATGCCGTGACGTCAAGCGTCGTGACGTCACGCCTTGAGCGCCGAAATTGCACGGTCGTACACAGGCGTGCATTCATTCACTGCCGGCGGGGGCTGCAGGAGGCCGCTTTCGCCGCCGGCTCCCTCCGCCTGGATGAACTCACGCCCGCCCGCTGGCTCCCGCCGCTGCCTGGATAAACGCGCGCCCTCCCGCCCGCTGGCTCCCGCCGCCGCCCGGATGAACGGGCGCCCAACTGCCCGCCGCCTCCTGCCGCCGCCTGGATAAACGCGCGCCCTCCCGCTGCCGCCTGGATAAACGCGCGTGGAGATGGGGGATTCGGAAACTGACATCTAGGTATTTATATATATATATATATATATATATATATATAACAACTTTTGTTTTAGTTTTCGCCCTGCGCCTTGCTTCGGGAGAGGGGAAACCATCCACTTCCTGGTACCTGTCATTTCAAATGTCATTTGAAATGACAGGTACCAGCGCACCCAGGATACTGTATAGGCTCTGTATTAAGTGCCTATACAGTAAAATGGATTGCGCGGGCCTAACGCTTTGCCTAATGCTTCGCAGACGCGGCATGCATTTGCAAGCAATTTGAATAGAGTATCGAGCGGTAGGTGAAGAGAACTGTGCATGCGGGGAACGAGGGTGCGCCCTGCACTGCCGCACTCTTTCTAACGCGGCCTTACTGTATCGACCTGACAGTGGGGCAGATTTTCAAAAGGTTACGCGCGTCGGGCCTAAAGACCCGGGACGTGTGTAAGTCCCGGGGCTTGCAAAAAGGGGCGGGGAGGGGGGCGGGCGGGGTCAGGGGCTCCCGGCACAGTGGCCATTTGCCATAACATACTGGGGTAGAAGTAAGTTTTAAAACAAAATAAAAACTAAGAAAAGGGTAGGGGGGAAAAGGGCGGGGGAGGTAGGGGAAGGGAAGGTGGGGTGGGGGTAGGGAACGGGGGAAGGCAGCACAGCTCGGCACATGCAAGGTGCACAATTGTGCACCCCATTGTGCGGGCCGACCCCTGATTTTATAACATGCGCGTGCCTGTGCATGTTGATATCCCTCTAGCCGTAGTCACCTTCTTGTCACATTGCTTTGCCACTTTCAGATCATCAGACGCCATCACCCCAAGGTCTTTTTCCCCATCCATGCACATCAGTCTCATGCCCCAATCATGTACAGGGCCTTTGGATTTCTGCACCCTAAATTCATGACTCCGCACTTCTTGGCATTGAATCCTAGCTGCCAAAACTTTGATAATGAAGCTTTCTTAGATTACTTCTCATCCTCTCTATTCCTTCAAGGGTTTCTCCCCTGTTATAGGTTTTAGAATCATCTGCAAAAAAAAAAAAAAAATAATAATTTCTTTCTAACCCAGTGCAATATCATTCACAAAGATATTGAACAGAACTAGCCCCTGATCCCAGAGGCACTCCACTAATCACCCTTCTTTCCTCAAAGTGAGTTCCATTTACCACTATATGTGCTGTCTTCTGTCAGTCAACCAATTTCTAATCCACTCCATCACCTTGGGACCCACTCCCAGGCTACTCTTTTATTCATGAGCTTCCTGTGTGGGATTATATCAAAAGCAGCTATGCTGAAATCTAATTAAACCACATTAAGAAGGTAATGCAATAAACTGCACACAGCCTAGTGAACAGGTTTATGCACAGTTGGACGTGTGTTTTGGACGTGCTAGACTAGCACCCGATGCAATAAGGAGATTAGCACGTCCACAACGCCCACCCAAACAAACACGTACCTGATAGCGCTCAGCATATGTAAATTCCATGTAGATGAGGCTATTAGCTATTATCCCCCAATGCAGAAAATTGCTGGGCACCCAACATGTATTTTTTAATGCGGCAAAATTAACTCCAGCCCTGGAATTGGTGTTAAGTCAATCCGTGAGTCAAGGGCTTATTATTACAAATTAAAAAATACTGTCCTTGGTGGTTCCTCCTACTTAATATCATTTTGATACCTAAATCTACTGCTTGCGGTCTTTAAGAATAAAGGTTTGATGTAAAAAAAAAAAATTCTGGATGTACAGTGTACACACTCCAGGCCGATTTCGCCTCTTGCTATGGTGAGTGTATATTGTGCGAGTGTATTGGGCGAAATCGACCTGAAGTGGGATAAAACGGATGCTTGGATTGAGTGCCTGTTGCAGTTGTGGGCACACTGCCACGTTTACTGGGCACCCGAACATTTGAGCACTAGGGATGCAATACGAGCTCCTGTTTATCGTGTATCTTATTGCATCGGCTCATAAGTTCCCACTCGTAATCTAATTCTCTAGTCACCCAGTCAAAAAAATCAATTAGATTTGTTTGACATGACCTTCCTCTAGTAAAACCATGTTGCCTCTGATCTGCAACCCAATGGATTGTGCACAACTTTCTGTCTTTTCATTCAGCACAATCTCTATTAATTTTCTTACCACTGAGGTCAGGCTAACCTCAATCTCCTCTTTGCTACCACTTTTGTGAAGTAGGACCACCACCACCCTTCTCCAATCTTGTGGCACTACTTCTGTCTTTAAGGGTCTATTGAACAAGTTCTTCAATGGACCTACCAGCATCTCTCTTAACTCGCTTAGTATTCTGGGATGTATCTCATCAGACCCCATGGCCTTACCTACTTTCTGAAATGGCACTGACTGCATACATACAGAACTGCCTTACTTTTTCATGTGGTAAAAACTACATGCATATCCTCTGAAACCTCAATGAACAATACTAAACAAATCAGAGGTCAAAAGGTCAACTCTATGTCAAACTATAATTTTATTGATCACAATTGTTTACTAAATTTGTTTTATAGCAATGGTAGACCACTATCCTATCCTATAAATACCCATTACCTTGCATAACTAAAACTGAATTCACACTCACTCTTGCTTTACCCTAAAGTCATCATAATCATACCATACACACTCAATATGTGGGTTTCTATATAAGATACATAGATGATCTATTTTGGATATGGAATGGGGACGTGAAGGGGTTGAATGACTTTGAGCAATATATGAATTCTTGTGATGACAATCTGAAATTCCTTTTCCTGTGACAAAACAAGTTAAAAAAGATCATTGATGTCGGTTCAACATCCAATATTCTATTAATTTTGATGTTGATTTTGTAAATTTGTAAATTGTTATGATATTTCAATTGTTAATACAGTTCCTATTTTTTTCTCTCTCCCTTTACTTTTTACTAACTTTATCCTTCCCGCTTCTTGTGCGCTTGCTGTCACCTGGCCCCCATCTTCTCCTTTTTCCAATTCTGC
The DNA here is from genome assembly GCF_901001135.1 of Rhinatrema bivittatum. Taxonomy (NCBI): domain Eukaryota; kingdom Metazoa; phylum Chordata; class Amphibia; order Gymnophiona; family Rhinatrematidae; genus Rhinatrema; species Rhinatrema bivittatum. The sequence continues at coordinate 176,963,293 of NC_042616.1, forward strand.
TCCCCCTCCCCCTCCCTGTTATTTGTAATTTTTCTCTTTCACTGCTTCAATGTTGATTGTAAACCGGCATGATATGTCCTATGAATGTCGGTATATTTTAAAAGCATCTAAATAAAATAAATAAATAAAAATAAAATATTCAATGTCTTTTAAAAGTGAAATGTGGTGGTTTCATATAGTATTTGAGCAGGGGCCATCCAGGTTACCCTATCACTATCATTTTTATAATCATAAACTCACCACCTCCACCCTTTTTATAATTGTAATGGTGCTACAAACAATAACATTAGCTTATACTTTGTACAGGTTATCAATTTTTCTTATCATATTTATGTTGTGTCCTGCAAAGACATTGTTGCAGGAGTGCTAGGGAGCGATCCCACTTCCAGGCAGAGTGGTGTGCCCTTGGACCATGATGCGACTGCAGAAAGGAGCTCCGTGGAAGCGCCGAGGCAGGTGAAACGTGTCCAAGCACAGGTGGGCAGGCAGAAGACCAGGGACTCGGACCTCCGCCAAACCTGACGCATCAGTAGAGACCCAACAACGCAATGCTTGCCTGTGGGGTGGCCCTCTGGCCACTCAATAGCCCTTTCAGACCTGCCGTATGGGAATGGTAAATGCGCCAGGATGGACAGATGTCAAGGGAAGACGATGGAGCTGGAACAAGACTTGAAGACAAGATGAGACTTGAAGACAATGATCAGACGATACTTTATTTATTTATTTATTTGTTTATTTATTTATTTTTAATTTTGATATACCGATGTTCCTGTATAGAATACATATTGCACCAGTTTGAAGACGAGGTCAGATGATACTGGATAAGGATGAGGCAAGGCTGAAGAGAAGAACATCAAGGACATTGATGAAGACACTTGCTGAGTGGAAAGACAGAAGAGTTAAACTCAGTATGAAGGTATCCGGCCATGATTCGTAGCAGCATCCATCCTGGACTCAGCTTCGGGGACCAGGCGTGATCGGCACGGGCCAACCTGAAGAAGCGACGGCTTCAGACCCAGCGCAGGAGATGAATCAGAAGGTCAATACCGAAGTTGAAGAGAGGACAGGCCACTAGGAGGCAAAATCCGGAACCAGGATATCCGAGAGAAAGGCTACCCTAATGAGGGAGCCAAAGAGTCTGAAGGCTTCCTTGACGTAGGAGCCAAAAGGGTCTGAACGCTTGACAGCGAAAAGGACTGAATATGAGGACGTCAAAAGGATTCTGAGGACAAAGACAACTTGACATGAAGACGTCTGGAAAGGTAGGACATCTGGACTTCAACCCCCAGGACACTCAGTCAAGAGCATCAAGGAGGTGATCGAGTGAACTGGAGAACAAGACGCCTGAGACATCTGGACACCTGGACTTTGGACCCCCAGGTCACCCAACCAAGAGCAGTGAGGAGGCTCCGAGAGGCAGAACAATAGGATGACGGACTTCAGGAAGAACAGGACATCAGAAGGCGAGGACTTCTG